>NC_064617.1:677902493-678527493 GCF_023898315.1 Schistocerca nitens | reverse complement strand
TGACTGAATGTTTGGCATGTATTAAAATGCGTGGAGCATACTTTGTTCAACTGAGATTTAAGCAAAGCAATCTTTTGCCGAAACGTTAACATGCGTGTGTAAATCAGGCACAAGCTAGTTTTCACCTTGCAATTTTAAATTAAGGTCATTCATACGTTTAGTTAAGTCTGTATAAAATGCTAGCTTCCATATCCACTCACCGTTCCGTAACTCACCCAGAGGGCAATTCCTTTCGTTCAAAAAAATTTCAATTACTGTTCGGAGTTCAAAAAAATGGTTCAGAACTTTACCGCAGCTAAGACAGCGCACTGCAGTATAATATGGCAAGTCGCTTTCCTCAATATCTTCAAGAAACTCGCGGAATTGGCGATGACTGAGTGCATGGGATCTGATATAATTAACAACTGAAATAACTGGCTTTAAAACTTCTGACATATCTAAATGTTTTCCACACAAAGACTGTTGGTGAATAATACAATGCACTACTAATGGTTTTGAGCCACTGTCATTTTCTACGGCCTTAGAAAGGAGAGCAACAACAGCTTTATTTTTTCCCACACATGTTTTTGCCACCATCAATTGTAATACATTCTAATTTCTTCCACTGAAGATTGTTTTTCTGAACTGCCCTTTCAACTCCTTTAAAAGTACCTTCGCCAGTGGTCGTTCCGTGAATACTGTGAACATTACGGAGCTCTTCATACACTTCATAATTTTTGTCAATCCCTCGAATAAAAAGTAGTACTTGAGCAGTATCTGATACATCTGTTGACTCATCCGCGGCCAAAGAGAACCAGTCTAAGTCTTGATTTTTGTCACGCAGTTGTGCTGGTATATTTTGTGCAATTCATCTATTCTTCGAGCCACAGTGTTTACCGACAAACTTATGTTTTTAAATAAATTAACTTTTTCTGGACACATTTCTTCTGCTGTTGCAATAGTGCAGTTCTTAATTAATTCACCGTCGGTAAATGGCTTACACTGTTTCGTTACTAAATGAGCCACACGAAAACTAGCACGAGTTGCTGCATGTTGTTCAGCATTTACTTTCTTAAACAGTGACTGCTGGGTTTTTAGCTGGCGTTTCAGAGACTCATACATTTCTAATCGTTCGCATCCTGCAAACTTGGAATAATTCTGAGAGTGCTTAGTCTCATAATGACGTTTGATATTGTATTCTTTGAAGACTGATATTGCTTCATTGCAAATAATACACTTTGGTTTGTTTCTTGGCTCCAACACGAAATATTGACATCCCCACTGCTCTTTAAAAATGCTACATTCACCGTCAACCTTTCGTTTCTTTTCCATATTTGTACAGAACTTCACAAAAGATAGTAACCTGAAAAAAAAAATTGTGCTATTTAATACTAATAAAACTAGGGAGAAGTCTGCCTAAACAAAATCCAATGAATTTATTTTTAAGGTACTTTAATTACTAGATTAAATACTCACAATTACACTGTAGTTCCACTAAAAAATACAGTGAAAAAATACTCAGGTCGTGCTATACGTATTTCGATTTTCAGATTTTCCTTGTCTCTTAGAATTCAAACTTTGAATTGGCCCACACTTCGTCGTCTCACCTACTAGTACAGCGCATAAAACACTAAACTCGGGAGACACTCGCAACATAGACACAATCACGCAACAGAACTATCAAATATATGCTCTGGCTCTGCTACTCGCTACAAGACTATATAACTAAACTTATTGTTGCGCCGCTTGAAATAACAATGCGTTGATATACTCTACCTCTGTTACGTCTTGCGGTAATAGTTAGTGTTGCTAACAATGATTTTGAGATTTCGTTAACTTTGCAGGACGCTTTCGTGAAGAATGTGCAGTGACATACTTTTTTGTCGGTGAAATTCGCCAGAATAAAATACGCCAGAATTTCGGTCAGGTACGTCCACCAATCAAAATTATGTAATTAAATAAAAATCGTAGTTCATTTCAGTGCTAGCCATTACCACAACCTTAGATTTTTGCGATGTCATCTTTCCTTTAGCCTTACATTACGGTGATCATGGAGTGCTAGGTTGCTTTAATCCCACTAGGTAGATCTTGGCCCTTATGACTTCGTGGAGGAGTCTATGTGGCCCACGGACTGAAAAGTTGGGAGACCCCTGTTCTAGAACAAACTGGCGAGACCGACTGTTCCCTTACCATGTTGGACAAACTTTGAGTCATTTTGGGGCGTTTGTCTCGACAGCATTCCGGGAATTGTTCTATAAAAATTTTCTTTTAAGGTGAGTAACAGAATTAATAGAGGAAATTTGTCAGGAGATTTAAGCCATGATCGTTAGCTGTGATTGTTGCTTATTTCCGTTTGGCGCTGAAACCGCAATCGAATACCGCAGCCTCGGTATGCCTCCAAACAGTTCTTCCCATGAGGGCGATCGGTCCTCACTTGACTATTTTCCAGAAGAGATGACGCGTGCAAAGTTATGATGAAGAGTGGTAAGTCGTGCTTCGGTTTCTCAGTTGATTATCCCGGAGTTCCTGTTTTGCTCCAGACTTTACGCTGCCCTTTCACGAAACACCACGCACTCATCTGGTTTCTAGGACAGGCTTTAGAGTACCTGTTTCACAACGGTCCACAATACGGTGGTCGACATCTTGATGGGTTTTGAGCCCACAGTACGCATACGCGGCCGTTCGACTCCCAACGAACCTTCGCAGGATATCTCCACAGCGTCCTTATTAACCCCCTGCCCTCCCCTCCCCTCCCACAAAGTTGGAGTAAAAAAGACGGTAGAGCACTGGCCTGCTAAAGGCAAAGGTCCCGAGCTCCAATCTCGGTTCACAGTTTTAATCTGCCACCAGGAAGTTCCATACCAGCTCGCACTCCGCTGCAAATAGAAAATGTCATTCAAGATGACGCCTGTGTTCGCCTATTTGTGGAAATGACCAATAGCTCCCTCCTTAACCGCAGTCCTGTTCATCTCCCTCAATAATAATACTTTATACACACCAAATTTAATAACACTACTAATGAAATGTTCAAAATATAAAAACAGTCCACAGCATCGTGAAGGAAACCGCCGCAAACTCAAAGGACTACCTTCAGCAGCTAAATTAGTGCTCCACCTCCAGTTATCTCAACATCGACAAGACGCTCATCCTGTTTTCCTCTGAACTGCACCCAATAGCTTCGGTACTATATTTTACTAAGCATAGTTTGTAGAGGACGGCGGTTAGTATAATAGTTAATATAATTTTTATTTCAAGAGTAAACGCCATTTGTTTTTGGGTTAAAATTTCTAATGGTCATGTTCTGGTCAGTGTACTGCACAGATAGACGTCGTATTGCCACTACTATTTTGTTCCTTCTGTGAGAAAAAAGATGAAACGGGCGAAACCAGTAATCTAGAACGGAATGTGATCCTTCTGTGAAAAAAAGATGAAACGGGCGAAACCAGTAATCTAGAACGGAAGATGATTCTGTGGAAGATTTTTAACACATAACCCAGGGGTGCTTTATGAGATAACAGAAAAAGTTGTCGCTATTTAATGAAAATCTGGGAAATGCAAAGAAAATTTAACAGCTATTACGGGACCCAACGTTAATGGCTGGTAAGAATGTTTGTACTGGCCAGAATTACGTAGGCATTTGAAGTAGCGTTCGGTCCCGAGAAGGTTATTGCATAGCACCTATTAAACAGAGAATCGGGCCTATATTTTACTTAGTCATTTGCAAATGAGATATTTTAGCAAAAAGATAAAAAGGTGGATGTGTAGACTAGAAATGATTTGAAAACTGCCAGAATCAGAAGAAAAGACGCGAAAACAAATAACAAATAAGAACAGGTTTACAACTGTAAAGTTTAAGGTATCACATACGGTATATCATGACTGAGTTTATAAGTCTCTCGAATAGTCAGGAAAAAATCATATTCCGAATATGTTTTGTACACACTGTGCGTACTAGTCAAGTCCATGAAGACCACTGAATCTACAGAGAATAAAAGGGAGATGACAACACGATGAACAAAAAGCAGGTTTCTTCCGACTACACGTTCTATTACCAAATGACGTGTGTGATGTCCTTAGATTAGTTTGGTTTAAGTAGTTCTAAGTTCTAGGGGACTGATGACCACAGCAGTTAAGTCCCATAGTGCTCCGAGCCATTTGAACCACTTTGAACCAAATGACGTAGAACATTTAGTTTTATTACTTATTTAATTGAAGTGAGATTAAATTGTGTAGAGGCGTAGAGAACATGAAGTTCAGTACGATACTTCTGAACTATTTACAAATATAACTTTGAATCGTAGGCTTTGAAGGCATAATGAAGGTGCACCATTCTGGAGTAGTTCTGAGGAAATTTATTCATTTTTTTCTTGACTCTGACATGTAACTCGAATTTCAGTTAAATATACTCGTGAGATGGGCGCGAGTAGTTACGAACGAAATTTAAAAAGTACTAACGCAGTAGTGGACGCACAATGGAAATACCGCTGCTAGCTACTTGATGAGTTTCCCCTCTTCTGGCCCTTAGCCCACTACCACTAGTCTAGTAGTGATTATTTTCTAATTTGCATAGTAATTAATGTATTTTTAATGGATCTCACTAGTCTACCACCTGATTCAGACCGCAATGGCGATGATATCTCTCTAAGACTCTCGAGTACCTACCTGAAATGTATGACGAATTTTATTCATAAACAAGCTAACGTAAATTAATGCGATGCTGAATGTGCTCCCTTTTTCTTGTAGCACTTTTGCTTCGTTCTTCAGAGCTCCATATCCTTTCAAAAGAAAACAGCAGCGTGTGACACTGATTTCTTACCATAACGAATAATTTTCCATCCGAAACACTTCCTAAATTGTTTTAATATGGGATGTAATGGGTTGCCTTTAACAAGAATTGTATTTCGTTTTCTTGTGTTACGTGTCTATCACAGGACGCTTTTTTATTATCAAAACGGAAATAAAAATATATGTTTAGGCCTACTCTTCACCATAGTCAAAGAAAGCTGAATCACTATAAAAGAGGTGGCGTAAGTGATGAATACTTTCTTAGTTACACTAATAATATATGGCATTATCGAGCTTTTACAAACAATCGTTGATTTTTCCTTGATTTTATTATCTTTTCATTTAACTCTCATGATTTCGGCTGTAGAACCTTTTTCTAGTGCAAGGTAACAGAAGCCGGGGAGCATCAGACATGTCTGAATAACACATGTAGTGGAAATATATACCAGTCGTCTCATCACAGTCGCCCTGAAGAATAACGTTGCAAAGACGGTCGAAATATCATTACTTTTGGTTTATTTTAGTGTCTTATAATGCTGGGAAAAAGATGTAACTGGACGATGGAGACGTGGTTAGTGAACTTGCAGGGAGGAAATGATACCACCACAGGTTCAAATGGTTCAAATGGCTCTGAGCACTATGGGACTCAACTGCTGAGGTCATAAGTCCCCTAGAACTTAGAACTACTTAAACCTAACAAACCTAAGGACAACACACACATCCATGCCCGAGGCAGGATTCGAACCTGCGACCGTAGCGGTCGCGCGGTTCCAGACTGTAGCGCCAGAACCGCTCGGCCACCAGCGGCCGGCTACCATCACAGGGAATGATTTGTCATGTAGATAGACATGTCTACAATCAGAGGGTCTAGCTGTGCCACTAGACTTGTATGAACCATTGGGAACTTAGATACCGAATAACTTCAAATTTGTTAGGGAAAGATAGAGCTAAGAGATATAGCGATAGCGAGATAGACATAGACGTAGAGATAGACATATAGAGACATAGTCATAGAGATAGACATATAGAGACATAGACATATGGACACTTAGCGGGGCGGGGGGTGAAGGGGGGGGGGGGGACGGAGGGACGGTTAAAGGAGGTCACGGAGAAATGAAGGAAGGCAAAACAACGTGGATGATTAGACGTAATTTTCACAATGGTTTCCTAGTTTTGGAAGAATGTAAAACTCATGTATTTAGGTAAAATGAAATTTGGATTTTATCATTGCCTTTCCAAATAGTGGAAGTAATAAACTTCAAGAGGTCATTTACATAAATAAATATTTGTGAGTTGAAGATATTTAAAAATTGTATGAATGATGAAGTATCTGAATTTCGACGGTGTGTGTAGAATAGTGAATATTCTTTACTTGATTTCTAGTTTTATTAGTTGAAACTTTTTGCTGTATTTGGCACATTTATAAAAATATTTGTCTAAGAAGTGGGGATAATGGTTATTTGGGTATGCTATAGTGGTGTTAAATATATGCTAATTAATGGACATGGTGTTTGTTTTACGGCCACCGAAGGAAGGAACAGAATGATCGGACTTTTGTTGAGATATCAAGGAATAATTTCCATGAATCTGGAAGATGATGTAGAACAAAAATTATAGTGGATAACTCATATTTGAGCATATCCAACAAATAATTGAGGACCGTGAGTACAAAGTGCTTCTGTGAGCTGAAGAGAGTGACACGGTAGAGAAAGTCAGGGCGGGCTGCATGAAACGACCCAGGAGATTGATGCCCCAAAAACAATATCATTTACGACATCTGGCCCAGCTGTAAGATTTCGAAGGGTAGTCATAAAGATTTAATTAAAAGTTACTTAACTAAATTTTGCTTTGAAACTTCCTGGAAGATTAAAATTGTACCGGACTAAGATTCGAACTCGGGATCTTTGCTTTTATTTTATTTTTTTCCCTCATTGTTCTCGGCATTTGGTCTGGGCGGTCGTCACGTGACATCCCTTCAAGTTCATATTCGAATACTTCGTTCAACCAGCTGAGCTACTCAAGCACGACTCACAAGCCGTCCTCATACATTTACTTCCATCAGTACTTCATTTCCTATTTTACAGACTAGACAGAAGTTCTCCAGCGATCTTAGCGGAACTAGCACTCACGCAATGAAGCATGCTGCGTAGAAATGGCTTAGCGACATCCAGGGGGCTGTTTCCAGAGATAATTTTTCACTTCAAAGGGGACTGCGCGCTCGTATGAAACTTCGTGATTACGGCGACCGCTCATGACAAACGGGAAATTGTGGTCTGTCTGGCAGAAATTTTCGTTTGTCACAAGGAGCTGACGCAAAAAAATATTCACAATATGACAGTACGTTTCAAGATTGTGTGAAATTTGGAAGGTACGGTATGAGGTACTGGCGGAAGTAAAGCTGTGAGGGCGGGTCGTCGGTCGTGTTTGGGTAGCTCAGATGGTAGTGAAAGGTAAAGGTCACGTGTCTCGGTCTGGCACATGGTTGTAATCTGTCAGGAAGTTTCATAGCAGCGCACACCCCGCTGTAGAGCGAATAATTAATTCTGGAAATTTTTGCTTTGTTTCCCAGAAGATGTCTGCAGTCTTGTCACCCACTGAAAGCTCGCGCTACAGTAGAGTGCCAGTAGAGCATCCAGTGCAAAATGATGAGGCCATTCGTAAGATAAACTACTGCGCAGTGATTGGTTTTTTGCGTTTGAAGGGGAATATCGCTGCAGCAGTCCATTGGCAGTGGAAGTGAATCACATGAGGCCATTCGTAAGATAAACTACTGCGCAGTGATTGGTTTTTTGCGTTTGAAGGGGAATATCGCTGCAGCAGTCCATTGGCAGTGGAAGTGAATCACATAAAAGCATCAACGTATGACAAAGTGGGTAGGTGATGGAGGTGCTTCCACTGGTGAAAGAATTCTGAGTGACCAAGGACGGTCCCCCCCGCCGGAGGTTCCAGTCCTCCTTCGGGCACGGGGGTGTGTGTTGTCCTTAGCGTAAGTTAGTTTAAATAGTGTGTAAGTCTAGGAACCGATGACCTAAGCAGTTTGGTCCCTTAGGAATTCACACACATTTGAAAATTTTTGTGACAAAGGAGAAGAAGTAAATCTTCTCTCTGTGAAGAACCAGGAATTTCAAGACAAGGCCCTGGTACTTGATGACCATTGCATAACAATCGAGACGATAGTGGATAATGCATCTGCTTTCAACATCTTGAGCAACACTTTGAGCATGACGAATGTCACCGCCCACTGGGATTGCTCGTTGCTCACGTCTGTTCAAAACGGTCGCCGGACCGAAGCAGCTGCTGAAGTGTGGTAACTGTGCCAGGCCATTCAGATGCTGCCTTTATCCGCTGCCTAACCTCCGTAGGCTGATGATGGGTGTTTCTCTGTGACACCTATACGAAAGATCTAATCAAACAATGCAATGGATTCATCGCGGCTACCAGATAGTCATTGGGAGTGAGATTTTCACGGCATTTGGTATTGCCAAGGTGTGGTACTAAGGCGATCAAAATTTTTCTGAGGGCGTTGTTGCAGCGTATATGCGACGTGGCGCGACTCCGATGCCGGTCGTAAGCACTGACTCGTAGGCAAGGGATTAATGTTGCATTTGTATCTTTCCGACAGGCGTGAGGTAAATGCGGAAACGTGAGTTAAGCCGACATTATTACCAAATGTTTTCACACGGGACAGTGTGCTTTTATTCTTTTGTTGTTTGCCGAAGGTCACGCACTGGTGGACACTAATAGCAGAATGAATAGTATGCACGGGGTAGCATTACTGTGGAAAACCACTGTTGTGGAATGGTGCGCCAAGTTCCATGCTGGTCGCGATTCGACAAATGACACCAGTCTCGCGGGAACTACACCAACTCAAGTGAGAAACATTTGCAACCCACCCTATAGTCCTGATATCTCACCAAGCGATTATCACAACTTCGGTCCCACAAAAGATGCCTTGAAGAGTCGACGATTCCTGTCGGACGAGGGAGTGCAGCAGACAGTCACAGACTTTTTGACACACTCGGACATGGTGTTTTTCCAAAGGGATATCTTCAAACTGGAGCGTCAGTGGGTTGATTGCCTCAGTGCTCAAGACGATTTTGCCCGGTTGGCAAAGCGATTCTGGAGTGAATGGCCTTCGAACGGAAATGTTCCGAACGCCCCTCTGCATTACTCACATGGGGCCAACTGTCACAGGAACACCCTACCGAAGTAACTTGACGAGCTTACAGAGGGCTGCGAAGACGAAGCATCCAAGTTTTCTGCTCCACTGCATCGACCTAGCTCGTTTTGCAACAGACGATGGAAACATGCCAGTTCTTTAGATTGTCAAAGTTTGCCACACTGTTCTCGATCTCCTGGTCCCATTGCCTTCATCTTTCATTCAATGAAAACAACCAATGTTATGAGACACGTCTACTATGAAGACGGCGTGATTTTTGGAGCGAAACGACACCCGAGCAGCCTAGATGCGAATTTCTGCAACCAAGGTCTCCACCAATACACGAAAACTACGTTCAGAAAAACTGTGTCACATGGAAGGGTGAATATTCAGAGAATCGCACCAATTTTTACGGTAATGGCTTAATTTCTTCAGTGTACGAGGGCTATCCAGAAAGTACCAGACATTTTTGTCTATCGTGGCGGTGGGCGGGGCTACAGCCGCCATCTTGGTGCCATGACATTCCTACGCTCAGTACACGTCCAGCTGTGGTAGCGTGTGGTCGGTGTCTCTGGTGCTTTGCCTTCTGTGACGTGTCAAAATATGCCGTGCAACAGACAATACCGATATTTGTGTGGTGCGATCTGTGATTACGTTTTTGTCGGCCAAGATCTGTAAACCAAATGAAAGTTAAGGCGGCCGAAAAAAACAAACTGTGCTGGCAACTTAGCGCAATAGTTTTGTTTTTGATGACAACACACGTCCACACACAGCCAATCGTATCCGCGAGTTCCTGCGGGGCTGTGGATGGGAGATGGTTGATTATCCAAAATACAGCCCGGATTTTATGACGAGAGACTGCCACCTCTCCCCAGCAGTAAAGGCATGACTCGCTACACAGCATGTCAGTACAAACAAGTGGTTGCAATTGCAGGCGGCTAATTTCTATGGAGAAGGTATTGAAAAACTTGTGCCATGGTATCACAAGTGCAATTTAAAAAGCGGTTATATGGAAAAATAGCTTAGGAGTGTCTTTTAAATGCATGTACAATGTGTTTTTCCCATATTAATTTTTTTATTTCGAAACATCTGTTACTTTCTGGACAGCTCTCGTAATAAATATACTTTATGAACATTCCTAGCAGGTTATACATGTCCCCTAGGTAGAGAGAGCGGTAAAAAGAATTGCACGACTTCGAAACCGCGCATAATGACTAGGGAGTAGTCGGAGTAGTGCCGATCAACTACTCCGCATGTGCCACTGTCATTGTCAGGTATGGCTTGCTCCGGTGTAGAGATGGGTCGAACTCGTTCATTCCCGTGAACTTCTTCATTCGTTTCACTCTTTTCCGTGAAGCGTTCAAATGAAGTAGTTCATTCATGAAGTACGGAACCCTGGCGAACGAGCCCAGTTCGCTCGCTTCGCCTCGCTCGTACAATAAAACTTCGTAATACTTCATAATTTGACCAACAGATGGTCGAGCTATGCAGTAAAGTTCACGCAACGTTTTACGCTCTTACAGCGTCTGAGTTAACTGAAGTAGAGCACGGTCGAAGGGGACAAAGGAAAGATAAACAGAGAAGCCTGTCACATATAAAGAAGGTGATACATTTAATCTTGCTCGACATTTTTTCATGGAGCGCCCAAAAAAGTCTTTACCTGCCAAGTGAAACATTATTTGTTGTATTCATGGACTGAAAACTTGGGCTACCAACGAAATGCAATCCAATTTTATGTTCCTTTTAAAATTTAATCCAAAATAGATTGAGTATGTTTACCAATGTCACAAAGTCTATACACCTACGTTGTAATTATTCAGAAGTTTTCCTGTAGATTTTATTTTTGTTGAGAATAATAACCCTCCACATTCAAAACGTAAACCGTCACCTGTAGTCATGGGTACGATTTCAAGTAAAATCCCTCTTTCAGTGTTATTAACAAACCTTTTATTTTCATGTTGGCTGTGCGTGCTCATACAGCCAGCCTCTTCGTTTGTATCTTTAATACTCATTTGCCTGCAAGCGCTGCCAACGGTAGGCTACCCGTAGACGCGAAGTATAGCTGCACAAATGGTCACGGGTAATGTTGCCAGCACTGCAGGAAGCAGCTGACGCTGCCTTCCCCTCGCTCCTCACCTCCACAACCCATCGCAAACCTATCGTTCCCCACGAACACCACGCGATTCGTCGACAGGCAGTAGAGGGAGGACTGAAGTGAAGGGAGGATGAGTAACGTAGCGCCGATGTAGTGGGAGAGGGAGAGGGAGAGGGGAAGACAGTGAGTGAACTAGAAAAAAGTGTGGAGTGTGCTATCTGTGAAGAGTTTGAAGTACCAGTTCATTGAAATTGAGTGGTTAGTTCACACTTCACTGGAGTGAAGCGTTCATTTGAACGACTCCTTCACGAGCTCCCCATCACTAGTCCGGTGAGCATCATGCGTACGTAGTCGAGGAGTTTATTAAAAATGGCTGATCACTATAGCGATACAAAAGTGTTTCTGCGTCCACTTTTTGCTTGGTCGACATGACTCTGGTCTGGATAGAAACAATTTCTGTTTCGAAAACAGGATCGGTAAACGTGGCTTTAGTAAGGCATTCAACTCAGTAGTTTCCACTGCGCTCAGCACGAAAACACTTATCGGATCGAAGTGTTCAAAAAATCCTTCGTTCACATTTGAAGATACATCTTGTATCCTTACAACGTTGTGATGACTTTAGAACTGAGTGACAGAGACATTGAAACCCATACGAGACTGTGGATCATGGGATCCAGGTTCGATTCCCGGCCGGGTTGGGGATTTTCTCTGCCCGTGGTGTGGGCGTTTATGTTGTCCATATCATTTCATCATCATCATCATCATTTGTTACAGCGTCTAGATTGGGTGGTGAAAAAATGGACTATGTAAGAATTGCGACATTGTGCGGGCGCTGCTGACCCCGCAGTTGAGCGCCCCACAAACGAAACATCACCACCATACGAGACTGTGCCAAGACATTCTTCTTAACAGACGAAGGCAATGTTCATCTTTCGGGTTTAGGAAATAATCGAAACTGCAGATAATGTTCTGAAAACAACCCCCGAGGACTAAACCAACGTCCACTTCACATCCGCAAAGCAACAGTGTAGCGTGCAGTTTTTCATTTCGGTGTGTTGAGTTACTACTGTTTTTGAAGAAGACGGTGTGACAGTTGAAGTGTTTTTCATTTCGGTGTGTTGGGTTCCTACTTTTTTGAAGATTTTGTGTCAGTTACAGTAAACAGTGACAGCTACTGCGTAATATTGGAATAAAATCTCCGCAGCCAAAAGCGGACGATATTGTTAATCAACCCGAAGCGGAAAGCGTTTGGTGTAAGCAAGATTTGCAACATTCCACACATAGTGTCGTTCACTTGACATCCTGAAAGATACGTTTCCTGGGCGTATGGTTTCAAATGGCTCGGAGCACTATGGGACTTAACATCTATGGTCATCAGTCGTATGGTTTCCTTATGAGGTTCTAACATGTTTCCTGAAGTTCACCCGACTTGACACCCTCTGGCTAGTGCCTGTGGGGATACCTAAAAACCAAGGTTTCTCAGTATCGCTACCGAACCCTGGAAGCTCTTAAGAAAGCGCTAACAACCGAAGATACTGCCGTTCAGTCAGTACATCAACAATGGAGGCCGTCTTTTTAGTGATGTAATGCTGAAAGCCCGTTAATGTGAACTGTTACTGTAAATGGCATTTCTTGTACTTTTTTTTTCCTTCTTAACTGTCGCTTTGGCCAGGGAGAGCGTATGAGTTCTCTACATTCCTCCACCAATAAAATATATTCCTGGCTTTCGTGGTCCATTTCCCTTTTTCTTTTCAGGCTCGTCGCCTCCCTCTCCCTGCTGATATCACCCTTCCATCCTGTCTGTGGTCTTCCATGGCCCCATCTACCTTGCACGGATCCTCAGAATGCTACTAGTCTTTCCTCTTCCATTCTAATTAGGTGTCCTGCCCACATCAATCTTCCTTTCATTGTCCTTTGGCCAATAAGTGTGCCAGTTCCTGATTTTTTAATATCTACCATCCATGTCACTGGATGTCAGTCTTGTGTCCAGATATTTTCCTTAATATCTTTCTCTCGGCGACTAGCAGTTTTTGTTCTTCGCTTCTTCTTAATGTAAATGTTTCAGAACTGTAAGGACCAACCGAGATAAATTATTTTAAAACTTCTCTTAACTACTCTAATGCGCAGCACCTCCCGTGCTCTATTTGCCGCTGCGATCCTCCCCTTAGCCTCAGTTTCCATTCTATTCTGCTCGTCAAAATGCTTCTCAGATATTTAAATGTGCCTATTCTTTCAAAAATTACTGCATCAGCTGCCAGTGGAGTACCATCATTGGATACCTTTCTCGCGACTATTCTACTTCTTCTTCTTTTTGTTCTTCTTCTCCTCCTCCTCCTCCTCCTGACAATCCTGGCTTGTTACCGCATCAACATCTCTTCCTCGTCCTTCTCACACTCCTTCTGGCAATTGGATTGCATTCCATTGCTTGCCGAATGATTCTCTGCGGTAACATACACAACACATGCTTTTTCCAATTCTTCGGTCTTTGGATTACTTTTTCAGTTGATGGCTGTACCCATAGTTTTTTTCTTATTTCTTCTGTTATTATTCTTTCTTCACTTGTGCAGTTTTTCACTGATCTAAGGAGCTTCATATCTGAGGTTGAGGTTCCTTAGGTCTTTTGAAGTTAATATCACTCTTTCTGTTCCATATAGTACTGTCAGTAGTGCCATGACTTCGTAAAATTTTATTTGGGTTTCTCTTCTACTCTTAGCATTCTTGCCATTATGTTTTGATAGGTTTTACATTCTTCAACCATTGTCACATCGTACGTACAGGAAACGAGACACCTGTGCTGTTATGTTACCAGTTTAGCGTCCACTGCTTCGCTCGCTTAGGCTATCCCCTATTTCGCTCCTTTAGGGGTTTAATTTTAATAAACATTGAAACACGTATTTTTTCATTTTTAACCGACAAGTCAAATACTAATTTTCGTAAATGTAGCTTTAGAACTGCTGTAATAGTTATTTAGTAATGATTTACTTTCAAAAACGTTTCATCCCCTGTTTTACGCCCTTAGTGGTTGAATTTCGGAAACTCTGAAACACGTATTTTTAATTTATGACTGAGAAACGAGATACCAGTGTTCGTAGTTTTAGCTTCAACATTGCCTTAATGACAACGTACTTTCAAAAAGCATTTCACCCCTATTTCACCCCCTTGGGAGTGAAATTTCGAACAATCCCTTCTTAAACGAAGCCTACAGTATAAGATCCACACCCTCTCCAAATTACATGTTTCTATACTTCGGGGATTCGGTGACTCCCCGGTCTGCGCTCATAGGCAGCACATCGTGCTTGGTACACGCGGCGCTCGGGGACCACAGCGCAGCTACGACACCTGAGCATGGGCTTATAACCTACTATAATGCTCAGTTGCGAATGTTCTGCCAACAGGATTGCTTGACTTATTTCAGCTTGGTTTAATTTTTGGAGCTCTGTCTATTTTTTCCTAAAATTAAATTACAAGGATAAAGCGTCTTTGGGCCTAAGACCAGTTCTGACTTCAAAATGCTCTGACATTTCTATGGTGATCCTTATGTTATGTTATGTTAACCGGGTACCTAGAAACGATGGAGAGGCTCCGTCCCGGCCGCTGCCGTACGTGCGTCCGCAACCCCACGATGACTACCACAGTCCGCTTCACCCCTCCGCCACCCCACACCGAACCCATTGTTATTGTGCGGTTAGGCCCCCAGTGGGTCCCCCAGGGAACGTCTCACACCAGATCTTTGCGTGGTAGAGTAATGGTGGTGTACGCGTACGTGGAGAACTTATTTGCGCAGCAATCGCCGACATAGTGTAGCTGAGGCGAAATAAAGGGAACCAGCCCGCATTTGCCGAGGCAGGTGGAAAACCGCCTAAAAACCATCCACAGACTGGCTGGCTCACCGCACCTCGAGACAAATCCGCCGGACGAATTCGTGCCGGGGACCGGCGGTCCTTCCCGCATGGAAAACCGAGCGGGCTATGGTGATCCTTACTCTGTAATAGTTGTTTGCTTAGCCCGTCTGTACAGATCTATTAACTCTTGTGTAAACAAATTCATTCAAGGCATGGATGACGGTGCGCCCACGTAGGCTGTTGTAGGCTTTTTTGTGTACTTTATTTTAATAAAAAATATTTGCTGGTGTCTCATAAGATTTTTTTTTATTCATTCCCAAAATAGGGGTGTTCTATTTGTCGCACACAGGTCTTAGTGAAATAAAAATAAACTGAGTCTATCTTTTCGGTGATATGCGTTCCCTACGGCCTTGGTAGATGAAACGAACATCACTGAAGTCGAGAAGAGTTTGCCAATCAGATTGCTGGTAGCGCGCATCAGGAATTCCATTAGCTCTCGCCGCCGGCAATTACGTCCTGGGCACGCCACCGCCGCCGCCTCCGCGCACCGCGCGCGCGTTCCCTCCCTGGCCTGCCGTGTTGCAAGCGCAAAGGCGGCGCCCTGTGTTCTCCGCGGATTTAAAAGATATTCGCTTCGGCTCCGGCGGCGGCATTCGCGATTTCGCAGCGCTCCGCCGTGCATACGTAAGAAGCCGACACAGAAGGCGCGTTTCCTGTACGTACCGTTCCCTATCGCTCGGCATGCTCGACGGGCTCCGCTAACGGTTTAGAGCTTACTCCAGGAGAGTGATCGGTTTACCGTCGATGTGGGGACTGCTTGACGTCCGAATTCCTGCGATAGTGTATACTGTGTCATGCCACATATCTTCTTCTCATCCATTCAAGCACATCTGGAAACAAGGGAGTGTTATTTGAAGGAAGGACGAGGCTACACAAAAGTAATGAGTAATTTCTCCTCAAAAATGTGCTATACTAGCTTACCTACTAAGATTACGTTAGTCGCACACGATAAGTGTTCACTATATAATGCGAAAACATTTTTGTCTTGGAAAATTTCCATTGAAAAAAAGCTAAATTTGTTGTGGGACATCTAGGAATATTCCTGCTTCAGCTTCTCTAGTTGCATGAAGTTCTAATACACTACTGGCCGTTAAATTTGCTGCACCACGAAGATGACGTGCTACAAATGCGAAATTTAACCGACAGGAAGAAGATGTTGTGATATGCAAATGATTAGCTTTAGAGAGGATTAACACAAGGTTGGCGCCGGTGGCGACACCTACAACGTGCTGACATGTGATAAGTTTCCAACCGATTTCTCATACACTAACAGCAGGTGACCGGCGTTGCCGAGTGAAACGTTGTTGTAATGCCTCGTGTAAGGAGGAGAAATGCGTGCCATCACGTTTCCGACTTTGATAAAAGTCGGATTGTGGCCTATCGCGATTGCGGTTTATCGTATCGCGACTTTGCTGCTCGCGTTGGTCGAGATCCAATGACTGTTAGAAGAATATGGAATCGGTGGGTTCAGTAGGCTAATACGGAACGCCGTGCTGCATCCCAACGGCCTCGTATCACTAGCAGTCGAGATGACTGGCATCTTATCCGCATGGCTGTAGCGGATCGTGCAGCCACGTCTCGATGGCTGAGTCAACAGATGGGGACGTTTGTAAGACAACAACTATCTGCACGAACAGGTCGACGACGTTTGCAGCAGCATGGACTATCAGCTCGGAGACCACGACTGCGGTTACCATTGACGCGGCATCACAGACAGGAGCGCCTGCGATGGCGTACTCAACGACGAACCTGGGTGCACGAATGGCAAAACGTCATTTTTTCTGATGAATCCAGGTTCTGTTTACAGCATCGTGATGGTCGCATCCGTGTTTGGCGACATCGCGGTGAAAGCACATTGGAAGCGTGTATTCGTCTTCGCCATACTGGCGTATCACCCGGCGTGATGGTATGGGGTGCCATTGGTTACACGTCTCGGTCACCTCTTGTTCGCATTGACGGCACTTTGAACAGTGGACGTTACATTTCAGATGTGTTACGGCCCGTGGCTCTACCCTTCATTCGATCGCTGTGAAACCCTACATTTCAGCAGGATAATGCACGACCGCATGTTGCAGGTGTCTGTACGGGCCTTTTTGGATACAGAAAATGTTCGACTGCTGCCCTGGCCAGCACATTCTCCAAATCTCTCACCAATTGGAAACGTGTTGTCAATGGTGGCCGAGCAACTGGCTCGTCACAATACGCCAGTCGCTACTCTTGATGAACTGTAGTATCGTGTTGAAGCTGCGCGCGCAGCTGTACCTGTACACGCCATCCGAGCTCTGTTTGACTCAATGCCCAGGCGTATCAAGGCCGTTATTACGGTCAGGGGTGGTTGTTCTGGGTACTGATTTTTCAGGATCTATGCACCCAAATTGCGTGAAAATGTAATCAAATGTCAGTTCTAGTATAATATATTCGTCCAATGAATACCCGTTTATCATCTGCATTTCTTCTTGGTGTAGCAATTTTAATGGCCAGTAGTGTAGGTGCCGGCACTTCGTGTACACTTCAAAATGGCGTCTGTAACGGAGGTGCGTTCCAAACAGAGAACTGTCATTGAGTTTCTTTTGGCGGAAAAACAGACCATCGCATTATTCGTAGGCACTTGTAGAATATCTGCGGAGATCTGGCAGTGAGGAAAATTATGATGAGTCGTTGGGCGAGCGCTGTCCTTATCACAAGGTTGCACAAACCGCTCCAATCTCTCGCGTGCCGACCGCTGCAGTGCTGGGACGTGCTGACACTCTCACTTGACGAGGTCAACGGATCACAAACACACACATCGCTGCACAAATGGACGTCTCTGTTGGTAGTGCTGACACACTCGTCCGTGAGCCCGCTGGGTTCTTCGTGGACTAGAGGGAGGCCATAAAGTGCAACGAAGGCTCGTCTGTGCTGTATTTCTTTCTTTACAAAACTGATCGTGACAATTTTTTGTCGAATGTCGTCACAGGCGATGAAACATGGGTGCACCACTTCGATCTGGAAACAGAAGGCAAGCCATGCGGTTGCACCTTATCATCTCTTCTCCGGAGAAAAAGTTCAGACGCATCCGTAGCTGCGGTCTTTTGAGCCTTTGAATGGGTTATTCTGTCTGATACCCGTCCTCATAGTGCAATGATCAACTCTGAAGTGTGTTGTGCTACCGTCAGAAAATTGAGGAAACGGTTTGAGCGTATTCGTCGCCACAAAAATGTAAATGAGCTGCTTCGCCATGACAACGCAAGTTCATATATAAGTCTGCGCACCTAAGAGGAGCTGATAAAACCGTTGGACTGTTCTTCCACATCAGGCCTACAGCATGTATCCCGCACCCTCTAACTTTCGTCAGTCTGGCCCAGTGAAGGATGCACTCAGTGGTAAGCAGTTCTTTTATGACGGGAGGTTACTGAAGCAGCAAGACGTTAGTTCAAATGTCGGTTAGTGGAATGGCAAACAGGTCGTCCCATTAAGGTGGTGTAAGACCGTCGCAATGAACGGGGATTACGTTGATAAACAAGGTTTTGTAGCCAAAAGAATCAGAAATGATCTGTCGTATTGGAATCCTGAACAAAACCAACCTGCTTTCAGATAAAAAATGGGTAGCATTACAATAGAACACCCCTTCTACACAGCGAGAGCATATACCGCATCCTGTAACTGGTACACCTGACGGAAATCTGAAGTGTTACACGCTATAACACCAGTCAGACATTTACCAAAATTTGTGGAGACGTCCTAAACTTACTAGGCATCTAATAAACATGTAAACTTTCTTTCCGCTCAGAAGTGATGTCAGTCATCAACTTCGGCAAGATGTACGATCCTATGACGTAGAATACATCTTTTATTCGTCATAGCATGTAAAACATCATTCTTTGAATGTGTAGTCGTATATATCGCGGGTAGGAAACAAAGTGTGACATTCTTAGCAACTATAGAAAATGTAAGTATTTCTTGGAGATTATTGGTTTGTGTCCACAGACGGAGAGCCAGTGATGCTGGGAATAAATCAGGGTTTGTAGTGCAGCTGAAAGGGAAAATGGAAAACCCTCAGTCATCCAGTGCGTGATGATATGCAGAGTGACAGGTGAAACGTCCCCTTTGAAAAATTGTGAACAAACAATGTATTTACCTTAATAGCGTTCAAATGTCATTATATATATATATATATATATATATATATATATATATATATATATATATTAAACAAATTTCCTTTTTCTGACGGACACACGTCCAGATCGTCCGCTCAAAACTGGCATTTCTCTCCCCACATCCACCACTGCTCGCGGCTCACCTCCAACTGCCCAACGCTACACGCTGTTCATATCCAACTGCCCAACACTACACAAGCGAATATTCCAACAATGAGTTCAACCAGCCACAGCCTGCACACAGCGCAGTCAGCGATTTTCATACAGAGCGTTACTATCTCAAAAACCTAAACAGCCTACTTACACAGGGAATGTTAGATATTCTGGATTTCTGCAATAATTTCCGTCAGGAAGGATTACTCGTTTTCACGTGTCTCCATTGGGCTTCCCACCCTCATTCCTCAGACTGCAAGGGAGGCACAGTGCTCGCTGTTAACAGGCATGCGGTCACCATGGGTCTGCAGAGCACGCTAGCCGTGAAGCCCTGCTGTAAGCTGCACTGATGTGCCAAAAGGTCCCACGAAGCTTCATATGAAGCATTTTTATAACGACTGGAATTCACGATATCCAGTGTTTTATGGCGCTATGTACGTTCGTTTGTTTGGATAAAAGCGTATGGGCCCTGAAGATGGCAAAACAAATTGCCGAAAATGGTTGCTCCCAGAATAAAATAAAATATCTTAAAGTACACGGCTGTTGGTGAAGAGTATACGAGGTGTGGCTAGAAAAAAACCGGACTAGTACTGGTGAAACAATAAAACGAATGCTATAAGGCTGAAAGTCGCGTGGCCTGTCACGTGACTGTCGCTCCGCCTACTGCTCGAGTTTCATCTGCCTCCTGCACTCAGTCTGCCCGTGGCGTCTGTTCTAAGTAGTTGACGTTTTGTCTGTGCGTCGGAAAATGTTGAGTGTACAGAAAGAACAGCGTGTTAACATCAAATTTTGTTTCAAACTAGGAAAATCTGCAAGTGAAACGTTTGTAATGTTACAACAAGTGTACGGCGATGATTGTTTATCGCGAACACAAGTGTTTGAGTGGTTTAAACGATTTAAAGATGGCCGCGAAGACACCAGTGATGACACTCGCACTGGCAGACCATTGTCAGCAAAAACTGATGCATACATTGAAAAAATCGGTAAACTTGTTCGACAAGATCGCCGTTTAACAATCAGAGCAGTGTCTGAGTTAACAGGAGTTGACAAGGAAAGTGTTAGGCAGATTCTTCATGAAAGGTTCAACATGAACAAAGTGTGTTCAAAAATGGTTCCTAAGTGTCTCACAATTGAACAGAAGGAACGCCGAAGAATGATTTGTTCTGACATCCTGGAAAACATTGAAAGTGATCCCCCCGGCGATCTTGTCGAACAAGTTTACCGATTTTTTCAATGTATGCATCAGTTTTTGCTGACAATGGTCTGCCAGTGCGAGTGTCATCACTGGTGTCTTCGTGGCCACCTTTAAATAGTTTAAACCACTCAAACACTTGTGTTCGCGATAAACAATCATCGCCGTACACTTGTTGTAACATTACAAACGTTTCACTTGCAGATTTTCCTAGTTTGAAACAAAATTTGATGCTAACACGCTGTTCTTTCTGTACACTCAACATTTTCCGACGCACAGACAAAACGTCAACTACTTAGAACAGACGCCACGGGCAGACTGAGTGCAGGAGGCAGATGAAACTCGAGCAGTAGGCGGAGCGAGAGTCACGTGACAGGCCACGCGACTTTCAGCCTTATAGCATTCGTTTTATTGTTTCACCAGTACTAGTCCGGTTTTTTTCCAGCCGCACCACGTATATTGAAAATGAATAGATGCAGGTGATCAGACAGGATGCTTATGTAGGTGTCACCTGTCAGTCGTATATAGACGTATTAATGGTCCCATACCACTCCAACTGTGCAAGTCCCACACCATTACAGAGCCTCCACCAACTTGAACACTCCCCCCGCTGACATGCAGGTTCCATGAATTCATGAAGTTGTCTCCATACCCGTACACGTCCATCCGCTCGATACAATTTGAAACGAGACTATCCGTCCAAGCAATATGTTTCCAGCCGTCAACAATAGAATATCAGTGTTGACGGCCCCAGGCAAGGCGTAAAGTTTTGCGTCGTGCAGTCATCAAGGGTACACGAGTGGGCATTCGGCTCCGAAAGCCCATATCGATCATATTTCGTTCAATGGTTCGCGCGCTGACACTTGTTGATGTCCACGACTGAAATCTACAGAAATTTGCGGAAGGGCTGCATTTCTGTCACGTTGAACGATTCTCTTCAGTCGTCGTTGGTTCAGTTCTGCAGGATATTTTTCCGGCCGTGGTGATGTCGGAGATTAGGTGTTTTACCGTATTCCTGTTAATCACGGTACACTTCTGAAACGGCCGTACAAGAAAATCCCCACTTCATCGCTCCCTCTGAGACGATGTGTCCCATCGCTAGTGCGCCGACTATGGCACCACGTTCAAACTCCCTTAAATCTTGATAACCTGCCATTGTAGCAGAAGTAATCGAGTTAACTGATCCAGACACTTATATAGGCGTTGCCGACCGCAGCGCCGTATTCTGCCTGCTTACATATCTCTGTATTTGTATACGCATGCCTGTACCAGTTTCTTTGGTGCTTCAGCGTATAAGGTTTCATAATCCTGACAAGGTAAGCAAAATGGAAGATTACTGTTTTAGTTTTACTGGAGTCCTAACTGAAATTTCCCGATCGGGTAAGCCAGTCGTAAGGTTCCATTAGATCGTAAGGATCACCTCCGTATCTGAGTGGCCGGAGCGAATGAAGGCCATGCGTGGGACACGGGTTCAATTAGCAGTACTGCCAGGGGCTTTTGCTTGGTGGCAGGACTGGAGCAAAGTGCTCTCATCTTCGTGATTCTAACTGCGGAGCTATCTGACATAGCAGTTGCTGCTCCAGGTCACGAAAACTGACGGCTGGGTTGTACTGACCCCAGGCCCCGCCATACCGGAACCAACGATGCCGTTCTCGGAGGATGATATGGCGGTCAGTCAGTGCCGATGAGCTCCCCAGAGCCTGTGGATGGAGTTATCATTGGATTTTATACTTGTGATAAAACTGTTCTCAGGAGATTAAGCCAGCGGAAAAGTTATGAATTTGAAAGTGTACAAATTGCATCGGACAACATTAATGTAACTAGATATCCCATTATAGGAATGACCAGTGCAATGCACATGTGAGTTCAGGCTGTGTAACATACAAACTTAATTATTTCTCAAAACGACGAAAAGGGGATAGCTCGTTTACTGCATATTTTAAGCTCATTAGTTCAGCTTGTGAAGAGAGACAGCTTAATTCTGAATCAATGAATGCACTGCATGTACACTCATGCTCTTAAATTAAGTATAATGCTGATACATGGTGAAACAACGCTCTGGTGGGCGGTGTGCTGGTTTAAATCATCTCGGGGCATGACCATGCGGTGCATTTGACCTGCGGTCGTCGCACGGTGGCGCTGGCAGCAGTCCACATACGCAGAGGTGTGTTGGTGCATGTCACAGTACGGTGCAGACGTTTTCAGACGTGCTAAAGGTGACTGTGTGTTGAAAATGGGTCAAAGAACACATACTGATGATGTTATGAGGGGTAGAATACTAGGCGACTGGAGGCTGGTCAGACACAGCAGGTCATAACACGGGCCCTCCGTGTGCCACAAAGTGTGATCTCAAGATTATGGCAACGATTCCAGCACACAGGAAACGTGTCCAGGCGCTACAGTACGGGACGTCCACAGTGTACAACACCACAAACAGACCGATATCTCACCATCATCGCCTACAGACGGCCACGGAGAACTGCAGGTAGCCTTGCTCGGGACCTTACTGCAGCCACTGGAACAGTTGTCTCCAGACGCACAGTCTACAGACGACTGGACAGACATGGTTTATTCCCCTGGAGACCTGCAAGGTGCATTCCACCGACCCATGGTCACAGGAGAGCCCGTAAAGCCTGGTGTCAAGAACACAGTACATGGTCACTGGAACAGTGGTCCCAGGTTATGTTCACGGACGAGTCCAGGTGTAGTCTGAACAACCCGGGTATAGTCTGCTTACCTCTTCGCTTTCTGTTTCTGTTTGCTTCTTTGCGTCTCGTCAGTTAATCGAGCCCTATTATTTCTCGCCCTTCCTCGGGACAGTCAAATTTCTGTCTTTATTGATTCCATCTGTACTGTTGTTACATGTTTCTGTGAAACGTCACAACCCACATTCGACGAGAAGATAAAGAGGAAAATGCTCAGGATGCAAAACCACACGTGTATGAGAGAGTGGATTTAACTGAACCAAAACTAACTGTGATGCAGACACACCCATAAGACCCAATGCTGGAATAAATGTATGCAACGGAATGATTAACTCTATGAAAAGGTAGTGGCCATAACAATGAAACTTAACTTTGGCAATATATGTTTTACCATTGAAAAATATTAAATATAATCAGGGAAGCAACATGTAGTAGAATCAGACATGGTCTAAGCGAACTCTTTAGCTTATCACGACCGGCATGAAAATGAAAAAGCGTTAAAGGAGTCACGAAATCGCGAGAGTTGAAAACATTGAATATTAACTATGAGAAGTAGATGTGTGATCTATCAGTCCGCAAAGTTCCTTGTTCGCGATGAGAATTACCTCATAATCATATAGCTGAAATTGTGGAATTTAACTCGATCTGCGTACACATCAGTTACAGTGGTTGTGTGTGTGGTCAGATGAATGAAGAATCTCATGCAACTTAGAACGCGCTGGCGATCTTAGCCAAATGAATTCTAAATCGTTTCTCGACTATTTCACGACCGTTCTAACATGCTGAAGGTGCAAGTTATGCTCACAATTATCGCCACGCGATACTATGTCTGGCTGCCATCAAGTACATTGCTAGAACCGTTCTGTCGAGGACCCGAACATTGGACCCATTCTGCTAAAGGAGAATGTTGTACTAGTTGGGTGCGAAGCCTGCAAAGTACCGATACGTTGAGCGACAAGTTCAGAGAGGAAGTCCTAATTTATAGGCAGTAAACAACTGACAGCATCCTTATTCCCCGTAGAGAATCTCGGCAGCGAACCCTCTTACAGTTATATCGTGCCACGAATGGTTTAGTTCAAAATTGTTAAGGCTTTCATGGCCACTTGGTGACAAATTGCCTGTTCGCTTCTGTCTCGGTTCTTCGGCCGAGCTTTGTTTGATATTTTTTCTAACGTTTCGCCAGAACGAGTGGCTGCCATTGTTAAAGCTTTACCCTCCATTGGTGGTGGTGGGCTAGAGTCTAGCTCGAGACCGCAGATTGTATGCAGCTGGCGCGCCAACGTCCAAGGGCTTTTCCGTGGTCATTTCCACTGCGGTTCTCCCCTTACCACCTGCAACGGTTGTCCGCTGCTCCACTGGAATCCAAGATCTGTTCACCTTGACGCTTTCTGATTTCGTGTTGAAGCTACTGTTATGTTTGTATATGTATATAGCTTCACTGAACAAGCGGGTGTATTAGCTTCTGTTTACAAAAAGAACTTCCAAGGCGGCGAATTTTACTAAGTGGTCAGTCTACACAGCGCGAACTCCGCCACGGCTAATTTCTCTACTTGCTCCATGCTGAAATGCCGCTTATGTTCCGTGATCCTGGTGTTGACTGATCGTTAAGTCATTCCAACATATACTTTTCCCATGTACGTGGTATACCGCATATTTCCGACATTGCAAGTGAGCCCCTTTCGTCCTTTGCTGATCTGAGACACACTTCGATCTTCTTTGTCTGTTTATAAATAGCCTTTACACCGTATTTGCGCAATATACAACCGATTCTGTCCGTCACTCTGGGATGTATGGCAGAAAGGCCGAACCGACATTTCTTTTTCCCATGTCTCAATTCGCCGAGTGTTTGATTCTGCGACACTCTTTCTGATGTAACTGGTGGAGTATCCATTGCTCCTCAGAACGCTTTCCAGGTGTTGCACCTGGCGTCTGAACTGGTGAGCCTCAGGCATTCTTCTTGCTCGTTACGAGCATGTTACTCAAGCCTCGTTTCCGACTCTGGTGGTCGTATGATAGTTTGTGCAGGAATCGATCTGTGTGTGTCGGATTTCATTACACTCTGTGCCCCATGTTTTCTCCATCCCTCGTGACCAGTACAACTAGAAAGGGTAGCTGTGGTCTGACGCAGATCCGACGCAGCTGATTACACGCAATACGAATTGGTAAACCAAGACGTCTTTTCTGTCAGCGGACATATGATATGCGGCCGCGAGTTCAACTCCCGTCCGCTACCAACAATGGCGGGAGAAGCTTTGAGAGTGCCAGCCACTATGAAACAAAGTCGGCCAAAGAAGGCAAGGCAATACCCAAGAGGAAATTTGTAAATAGTGTAATTGTTCCTTAGTGACAAAATCTCCTCCCAGCAGAGGCAAGACGTTATAAATCAATAATCTCGATACCCTACCCACTTTTGTAAAAACAATTCGCACTACATATTATGTTCTGCTGACGCGAGCCGCGCGGGATAGCCGCGTGGTCTGTGGCGCCTTGTCATGCTTCACGCTACACTCCCCCGTCGGAGGTTCGAGTCCTCCTTCGGACATGGGTGGGGGTTTTGTCCTTATTATAAGTTAGTTTAACTTAGTTTAAGTAAGATTAAGTAGTATGTAAGCCTAGGGACCGATGACCTCAGCAGTTTGGTCCCATCCGAACTTACCATAAATTTGCAAATTTGCTGACGCGACATCCATGTCACCAATCGGTGCCCTCTCAAGCAGCAGCTAGACTCCCCTCGAAAGCCATGGAAAAATGCTGAAAAAACAGAGCTCAAGTCTGTCCATCAACTTCCTGGTTTCTTCCGAACCTGTAACAAGTCAGAGCTCCCTTCGCCGTGTTTTTGGACTGCTGGGAGATGTTTATCAGCTGAATGCTCTTTTATTAACATGCCCTTATGCCAACCTCCTGCAGCCAAAGTTCTATTGTCCAGAACAAATGCTTCCAGCTTGGGCTACTGTAAGTGGATACGCGCAATAAACTTTACAGTGAACTGGAAGACAGTATGTGCTAGCCGAGGAGACTTTCCCAAGAGAACACGATAACAACTTCTACATGCCCATCCGCCACTGGTACTTCTGCAAAGGCCTCATTTTCTCCCCCCGTCGGTTTCGGCGTGCCACAAC
Organism: Schistocerca nitens; assembly: GCF_023898315.1. Classification (NCBI taxonomy): domain Eukaryota; kingdom Metazoa; phylum Arthropoda; class Insecta; order Orthoptera; family Acrididae; genus Schistocerca; species Schistocerca nitens. Next base: position 678,501,265 of record NC_064617.1, on the reverse strand, counting down.
TGTCACTCTACTGTCCTACATCCTCAGGGCTTCTCATTTCTAAAGCTCATACAGAAAGCAGTTTAAATGGCCAGCACCGTAATAAATTAATGAATGTTAAAAAAAGAAAATGAATTCGCTGCATACAACCACTGTAGCTACGTTTATCCATACCATTATTTATGTTCCCACAGATTGTCTAGCTGAAATCACTTACGGTCCTACGAGTCAAACGGCTTGCGCTTTCAAGGATTAAGAGTGCTATTTCTTAAATTACACAAATTGATTACTATACACATTGTCTTCATTATCATTACTACTGTTGCGTTCAGCAAGCAAGTTAGGCGGACAACGTGCAGGTAGCAGGAAGCGAAGTCCATTACTCTAACGGCAGTTACTGTGCTGACAGTGCTTGCACACTTGCAACAAGAGTTGCCAGATTTTTGCGAGATGAACCTTAAATGTGCCTCAACTAAAAAAATTGGCATTTGGGAAACAACTGCTCAGTCTTCTTAATTTCTCAGTTTGCTCAGTATTCTTTATTGTTCAGCCTTTTTCCTACGATAACCTTACGACAAAATAAACTAAAATTTCTTTATCAAACAAAATGAACAATTACCTTTTCGTCTATTCAGTAACTTCATTTCAGCTAGACTTATAAAGAAATAATAATAATCCGTAATCAAGTATTGGCGGGGAGTGGGGAGACGAATTCTTGTCGGCTGATCACCTTCTACTTTGCCTCACTCGCTTAGTGTAGTTGAGACAAAGTTTAGCCTATTCGGACAACGAAGAAAAGCAAAAGACACAGACATAAAAACAGTATCAGTATATCCTTAAGGCAGATCTCCTTATACCTCACGCATTAGTTTGAAACCTGTGCTTTATCGCTAAAATATCTAACAGAAGCTCTGTATTTGTGTATACGAGCTTTACGAGAAATGTAATAAGTCTGACAACACAGCGGGAGACCTGGCAACGCCGTGTTGTTACACTTTTGTAGACCGGTGCGTTCATCTCTTCGAGATGGTCAGCCCGAGTCTCATCTCCGTGCATATATCACGTGATTTTTGAGAACGTCAGTGACACTGTGGTTTTGTTGTGTGTCACGGGAATGGAACAGCAGAATTCAGAGCAACTTTATGCCATCGAGTTTTTTGTTAAACTGGACGAATCCACGACAGTGGCCTTTGAAAAGTTGAAACAGGCCTGTGGAGAACATTCCTTACGAAGAGCACAAGTTTTTCGCTAGCACCTATCATTTTTGGAAGGCCAAGAACACGTTGAAGGTGGTGCTGCCTGCTACGCCGCCTCTGAATCAGTCGGTGACGGCGTCGACTCCTCTCGACGACGCGATGGACGTTTCGCCTCTCTCTCCCCACGCCCTTGCCGGAGGCAATGCAAATGAACGATGGCCGTCAGAAGGCCCAAGCTGTCTGTCCCGACCCCATGGCTGATGATCGTGGAACTGTACCAACCTTCGCCTTTCTGCCATCTGGCCACATGTCGGACGATAGCCGCTCGCCATCCGACACGGAACAGCATGTTAGGAAGCAACAGACGGCGAGGAAACGGAAGGGGCGTACCCCTTCTGATGAATGCGTTCATCGGAAGCCTGCACAGGATGACAACCTTGCTACTGATGGTGCGCTGCCCTCTGAGTGTCTGACACCTGTGGACGCGACGCCCTTCGCCGCCTCGATCTCCAGTCAGCGTCCACCTCTGGACACCTACCTTCTCCCGCCTGCGTTTGATTCGGTTGCGTCCCTTTCTGTTTCTGATGCTACCTACGGGCGCACCTCTGATATTGTTCCACTGGACCCGCCCGGTGCCTGGTGACACGTCTGCGTCCTGGGCGGACGCCGTCGATGCTTAGGATGGACAATTCCGTGGATGCCACAATGGATCTGCTTGCCAACGTCACAGAGGACGAAGTCCATGATGCTACCAAGGCGGGATCTACGAACAGGTCGTCTGGTCCTGAAGGCCTCCCATCAGAGTTATATCGAACATTTCGTCCTCTTCTGGCGCCAGTGTGGACGGAAATATTTCAGGACCTTATGTCACCATTCGTGTCGATTACAGACGGTTTCCTTTATGGTTTCCTCATTCCCATCCATAAGCCTCAGCGAACCTCAAGGATATGCGATTACTGCTCCTTAACGTTACTCAAAAGCGACACCAAGATCTTTACCCGATTGTTGAATGCGTGGCTTAAATGGACGGCTCGATACGTGGTTTCCCCCGATCAAACTTCTTTGGGAGGTTTCAATAACATCCGCACTGACCTCTGTCGCCATAGGGGCATAATCGCTCTTGCTCATGCTCGTCGTGTGCCTGGACTTTTGACAGCTCTTGACTTCAGCCAGGCGTTCGATCGGGTCGACCACTACTACCTGGAATGGGTGCAACGCAATACGGGATACCAGGAGTGTACCGTCGACGTCGTAATGCGTCTCCTTCGTGGAGCTACATCTCATGTGCTCTAGAATGGCCGTCTCACTCCTACCATCTAGGTCCGTCGAACAGGTGTCAAGGCTGCCCGCTCTTCGCACTGTTGTATGCTTTCACCATGGGACCGGTGCTCTGCGACTTCCGGCAACGCCTCTCTGGGGTGTCTCTCGGTGACCCTGGATTCAGCTGCACTGCTTATGCAGACGATCTCGTCATCGTTCTTCGTAGCGGTGCTGAGATCAGGGAGTCACTGGCATGGGTTGCCACCTACGATGAAGCTTCTGTTAGCTGCCTTAACGTCATCAAATCGAGTGCCATGGTTGTAGGTGCGGGACTTCCTGCGGTCAGCGCTGCTCCTTTGCGTGTAGCTGGTACTATGCGATGCCTAGGACTCGATTTAGCCAGTGATCTGCGGCGCACGATTGCCTCAGCTGCCGGCGCCTACTTTCCCATCTAAGAGCTGGACCTTTAGATCACCATTTTTGAGCACTGGATCTTCTGCAGAGGACCCATTATGTAAATGTATATTTGGTGTCACGTATCCCTCACGTGGCACAGACACTTCCTGCTCCTCAATCCATGGTCCGCCGCATGCCAGCGCTGTTGGTTTCATTTATTTGCCAAGGCTTGCTATTTAAGATATGACGCGAGACCATCACACTCCCACGGTGCAGAGGTGATTTAGATCTACATGATGTACCTGATAGAGCGATAGCCCTTCTCATTTGCTCTCACATAGCGTTTTGGTGTCGGTTTCCAACGCGCCTCACCAGCCTGTCACTGGAGGCCCTTGCACCACACACTCTCTCAGCGCCTATCCCGCTTTCGGACGTTCCACTGCCCTTCTTTTACTTTGGCTACTCTTTCCTCGACCTACTTCCATGCAATGAGATGCCAGTGCACTTGACATCGACGAAGTCGATCTATGACTTTCTTCAGCAGCACAGATCGCCGAATGTGGTTGAGGGAAAGCATCCCCACGTCGACTGGCGTGTCGTTCGGAGATCGCTGTGCGCGGCTACGTGGGCTTTCCTACCGTGGGGTTTCCTACAAGGGTGCAGCAGGTAATGAAGCTGTCCCTAGCAACCGGTTCCCTAACGAGGTGTTTGCGAACTGAGCCTCCCCCCACTGCTTGTCTACCCCAGTCGCTCACCCTCAGTGCAGGTGTTGTCACCGGTGTTTATCTGCCAACTTTCATACTGACTGACGGAACGATGTTGAATTTATTTAAAGGTAGGCCAACTCTCCGCCGTCCAGCATACGTTAGCTTGTATAAATGACTTACCCACGAAAACATACATACATGAGCCAGCTCCCAAGCTGATGAGTCAAACGGTGTGTAATTCTGTTGTAAGGTACCCTCCGCTATACACCGCATGAAATTTCACGTAGACGGTGAGGTTCCCCTTGTTTTGAAGATGAAATGTACAAAATTTCATCAAGATCGGAGCAACACTGTGGTTTTTGTTGAAATCCGTAAGTAAAGTACCCTCCACCACGCACTGAACGAAGTTTTATGTAGACAGTGACCTTCCTCTTGGTTTGGGAAATAGGGATTCATTTTTATACACCCCTCTCGCTCTATGCCGACTTGGTCACGAAATATAAATAACAGATTCGAAGAACAGAAATCATGTTATGATTTATGTCGTATAAGGGACAACATGGCTATTAAATAATAGCAACGAGATTACGAGAGCAGTCACTTTCTATTGTCAGAGATGATCTCATTCATGACAGAGCACATGCATGCTAAGCTGTAAGCGTGGTAATTGATGACATAGCATCTAGAGGCCATACATTTCCTAAACATGTGTATATGACTGATGGTGCAGCATCTCATTTTAAAAACCGCTTCAAGCTTTATGAGCTTGGTCAACACTGTAGTGCAAGAATTACGCAAAATAACGTTATATCTTGTAAATTATCACGACACAAAATGAAGATGATAAGCAATGCGGGACTTCCTTCCGTTTGCGTTTGAAACTCTCTGAGAACTCCTGTGTGGTGAGGAGGGTGGGAGGGGGAAGCAAGGGGAGCCTCAATTAGTTCTTCCGGCCGGGCCTCTGACAGTTTTAGTGCGCCACTGCTCGTAGGAAACCCCACGGTAGGAAACCCCACGACACCCTGTGCGCTCCTTATCTCGACACTAACGTCCAGCCTGCGTGGTACCTTACTGTCAATGAGAATCAAGTATGCCGGTCACACCTTCACGGGATTCACCTCGCAGACACCCCGTTGTTCGTCGCATGTGGTGTTTTGGACACAGACGTGCATCGCCTAGTGTGCAGATCTGCAAGAGGTGTCTGGTTATTGGTGCGACATATGTCACTAATTACCCGGACGACTCCACATCAGATAGCTACTCAACATATCCTCTTCACAGACGCGGGGTACTTCCCGCAACAGAAGACGAACTCTGTCAGGTGGATTGGTGGACACGCAGCTCACTACTTGTTTGCTGATAGCGAGAAAAGTATTCTTGATTTTTTCCTTAATGAATCCGATTGTGCAATTGTCTGCAATGTAAACTACAGACAATTTTTGTCCAATTTCCTTTGCAGTGTCTCCCTTAATCCACCACAAAGCTGGAGTCTTTTTGTCATGAGCATTTGATCTCCGCCTCTTCCACACTTGAACCAATGTATTCTCTGGTCATTGGAATGTCTTGCTCTGAAAAATTATATCGATAGTCTCAATGAGTCTGACGTCTTGCTGCGCCCTCCTCTCGACGGCTGTGACATGATATTCTCGGTGGTTCAAATGGTTCAAATGGCTCTGAACACTATGGGACTTAACATCTTAGGTCATCAGTCCCCTAGAACTTAGACCTAGTTAAACCTAACTAACCTAAGGACATCACACACATCCATGCCCGAGGCAGGATTCGAACCTGCGACCGTAGCAGTCGCGCATTCTCGGTGGTATTAATGTTAATTTGAAGAAAAAGGTTAATATATAAATAAACTGTTGATGTTCATTGTATCTTTACTCCACGTTCCCTAAGCTTTCCTTGGTTCTTGGATGGTTGGAACAGAATACTGTGGCCAGACCGCGAGTTTCGTAAGGCTCCCGCTCAGACCTTCATTTTTGTATATTGTGGTATGCAAAGAATTTGCTACACTATTCGTTCTTGCTACATTAGCAACGTCACACCACTTGGCATGTTAACTGCAAAATGGGGCCTGTGTCTGCAGTTCGAAGCGTCGAGGTGCTAAGCAGTTCCGAGTACCTCACCCGACTCGATGTATAAGGGATTCCGCAAATCACGACAGGTATACAATTTTCTTCATTTATTTGTCGATGGTTGTAAATATGTTTGTTCTCATAATTAAATAATAATATAGTAAGTAATCAAATAACATGAAACTCATTAAAACTTCATGCAAATAGATGTTGTTATTTTAATTACATTACCTCTCATATGTCATATGAATTAAATAAAATGACCAATGAATGAAAAAATATAGATTAAATATTAAGCTTCAGCAGAAGTCGAGCAGCCGCCTCAACTTTTTTCTCTCGAAGCTCGAACGCTAACCACTTTCTTCTTTTTTTAAGCTTGAAATAAGGGGAACATCTTTATTTTTAATTATTTTCTTTCTTTTTAAAGTTTTTGTTTATTTATTTTTGTATTTTCGGTTTGTTAGGGGCACAGTCAGCTACATGTTGGGGAAGGCAAGGTGGACACGGGTGGAACCCCGGGGCCTGGCCACGATGCCTCCCCCCTCCTGCCTCCATGCTGTGCCGCCACACTACTCATATTAATTTTACTTATTCGTTTATTTCATTTTTTGTGCACATATGGGCAGAGGAGAACAAAATTAATCCGCCTATCCGGGATCCTGGGAATCCCGTACGGTGATACAGGATGGCAGGCGGGCCGAGTGCAAGGTGTAGGCGCGTCACGTTTTATTCCGAATCGGGCGGGCACCAGCTACGCTGGGAACATGCCACCTGAGTGGAGGTGTGGTAAAAACGCTGTTAAGATAATTGGCAAAATACGTGCGATAATGGGAACTGCGTGCAACCGCTGCTTGTGCAGTCTGCAAGTATTGCCAGAAATCAAGGCGCGAGTGAGGAGCAACTCTACATAGACATGCTAAGTCCAGCCCTTTATCCTCAGAACTCCCTGAGACTTTGCTGCAGGAAAATATTCCACGGCTGGGTAAAGAAAAGACTTGGTGTCAATAACATGCGGCGGCACTCTTAGAAAGCACGCGACCATTTGTCGCCCCAACTACCAGACATCCGCAAAGGCAACACAGTTAAATCGGCGATGATCGCCGACACTACGAAAGACCGCGCGGAGGGGAGAGTTCGCCAGTCCTACGGCACAGAGCCGCCGATTAACTAGATACTTCCCACAGGTGGCATAATTCCAAGTCGACCTGATACGCGTCGGAGAGAAGCTGTGATAAATGTGTCGCTAAACGACAGTCCACAGCAACAACGGCAACTGGGATCTATGACGTTACAGGCGACACCGCGCAAGAAAAGGACGTAGAAATCTTCGCCAGCGGCAGGCGCGCTCTTGAGAGTTTGGCGTGAATATACTGAGTTCCACAATGAAGGCCGCGATGTGCGCAAGCGCGGGCCTGATGCTGCCGACCGGGATCGGCTGACAGACGGATAGTGGCACAAGAACGGCAACTAAATGGTGCGTAATGGAGGCCTCGACACTGCGCCTTTGTTTGTGCATCGTGGTGCGAGCCAACATCGCAAAGATGTTCGGGCTCACATGCGGTTCCTTTTCGTCAAAATGTCTTGGCTCAAACTCGTCTAAGGGTTGAACTGCAGGTGTCGCATTACACGCCATAAGTTAGACACTTGTGACCCTTTGGTTAAATTGTCTGGCGGATGGCAAGTTTGCGAAATACAAAGTTAATATAACATGCAATAACAGTAATAATGATATCGGGAACTAAATTAACGACCCATAAATGATGTAGGGCCCACACTTGCGATTTGGTTAGAATAATGTTTATTCAGAAAGCGAACTAGTGGCGGAAGTGGTCGTATTTAGAGTTACTATTACACTCGAGTGCATATCCATTTGACACAGTGCGATCATACACATTCTCATCGTGAAATACAAGTCTAATATTCCACTTCGTTATCTTGTAAAAAAGTTAGAGTTCACACCAGGCGCACGGCTGCTCACCGCTCAGAGACTAAGTCCCGCGATACCAAACAACGTGAAATTTTCTAAGTCGTTTCACTTCATAGCTGCCTAAAGATCTATTGTCCGCTTTCGCCTCTCAATCTGAACTGAACCCAGCTTTCACCTGCAGTGGTGTGATAGCGATGGCTCACACTGGTTTAATTAATTGATCAGTTTAATTAAGTAGTCAATGTGACCTACCTTCCCGCGATTTTCTTAGCTTAGTAGAGGTTGCAGTGTCCTGTTGGAATTTGAACTTCCTGCCTGGGAGCGGGACGTGGCACCTTCCCATCAAAATTCAAACTTCCCGCCATGGGGGTGTGGCAGAGGGTGTGGCCCTTGCGCCAGCAGTGACGTCACGGACGCCGTCTGGGGTGATGTAATGCGCTGTGCACGTTAGTACGCGTTAGTGCACGTTAGTACACGTTAGTGCACGTTAGTACATGTTAGCCTGTCAACATGGCCTTGAAAGGGGATGTTGCGGTCGGTTGAGGATCGTGGTGGAGACTTTGACTATTTTCTTCCAAGTCCAGGTGGGTGTGGCATCTGCAAAAATTGATTCCAGGCCCAGGTGGGCATGGCACTCGCTAAAATATGTCAAAATTTGAATTTCCCACCTGGGAGGTGTGGCTGGAGGGTCATGGCACTTTCCCATGAGAGAGGTTAGCTAACTGATCAATTTAATTAAGTAGTCAATCAAATTGATAACAGTGAGACACGGCCTATTCCAATAATTCAGACCTGAAAGTGTACCTATAGCAGCGAGGGAGGAGGGGGTTGGGGGAGGGGCAGGGGTGGGAGGAACAACAGGTTAAGTCCAGTGACATGGAAAACCACTTAACAAGACAACAGGTTAAGTACCTGTCAGTCAAAGGAGAACAATAACATTGCCTGTGAGTGAACACCTACCCCTGATGTAGGCAACCTGCACTAACAAAATGTGCCAGCATCCCCATCCAGAGGGGGGAGGGAAGTAGGGGGGGGACAATAGGTTAAGTGCAGCAACATGGAAAAGCACTTAGCCAAACAATAGCTTAAGTACTTGTCAATCAAAGGAGAACAAGAGGCTGACATAGAAAAGCACTTAACAGGTTGGCCCTTGAGTGCATACCTGCCCCTGATGTAGGCAACCTGCACTAACAAAATGCACCCATACGAAGGTAGCTCTACTACTCTGATGAACTAGGCAGAGGGGCCCATCCATTCTAATACAGAGTTGTGGAAGACATGGAGCACTCTGTCACACACACTGTTAAAATCTACAGCAACAATCACCGCCTCTGCCAGTGCAGTCATGTCATGACAGTCTCCAGTTGCTATCAGGTCGTTAACTGTGCCACTTGGAATAGTTTGCGCAGTGGAGAGGACACGTGTTAAGAGAAGCCTGTAGCGCGCCGTCAATAACCGAGCAAAAAACTTGTAATCAGAATTTAATAAGGTGATAGCACAGTAGTGGTCCATAATAATTCCAGGCGTCGGTTTATGAACGGGGACAATAATGTCCCCGACAAAAGCTGGTGGAATTGCTGCTACAGACACGATCAATTCATCATACATCTCTGTCTATAATGTAGACATGAGACCACAAAACGCGCGATGTAATTCGGAAGGGAGTCCGTCGATGCCTGGTGATTTGTACATTGCACCCCCGCAGATATCGATGTTGACGTCCTCGTTGGTGAAAGGTTCCATTAACATAACCCCCTCCTCAAATGTGAGAGTCTGTGGAACGTGCATAGCAGTAGGATCGTAGTCCAAAGAGATGATGTTCATGTCGACACAAGAACACTGAGGCTATCTCCTCAGCACAAAATCGTGCTCTTTCACGTCGATGTCCGGCACTCGAAGGCGCATAGACATTAATGACACCCTTGGAGGGAATCGTAAAAGCCATACCTCTGGCAGATGGGAGATATACGATGTTGTCAATCAGGGTGCGCTCACGTACATACACCACCATTCGACGGCCAAGGTGATCCGCATGAGAGGCAAAGAAGTCGTAACCTGCTATCTGCGGTAGCGCTGCTAAAAGCACCTCGTGTAATACTGTAATGTCTATTCCCAAAGCCCATGTAATTTCTTTCAGAAGATGTATGTTGACCAGCACTTGGATGCCGTTGACATTCAGTGTCGCGATACGGTAAGCGTGAAGCTGTGACCTATCCCGGCGGGGGGCTGCAGGTCGCTGCTGTAAAGGTGTGGGAACACCTGGCAGCAGAAGCTGCCGGCCCCCCTCACACAGCGCAGTAGTTGGCCCCAGCAGGTTGTCTCCCCTAACGGTGGAGACCCTTGTATGGGATCTGCTGCTTCTTCAAAACCATCGCTCCACCCCCGCGGTGACTCCGTCGCCGTGGTATCCTTATGTTCAACGGCTGACGACATTGCCAAATCTGGTATCGTTCCTTCCTTGGTAGTGGCTTCAGAACCAGGAAAATTCCGTTCTGTCGATTCGAGAGCCACTGAGCGCCGCTGTTGCACAGACGCACTGACGACGCCGTCGTCCACGGTCTCAGACACTGAAACTGTAATTTCCTCAACAGGTACAGTACTGGATAGGGCTATGAGTCCCGTTCCGACACCGTACGGCTCGTCCTTTCGCGTCGTTTAGGAGAGCGTTGTTTACGCAACCGTCCTTCCGTGTCCGAAGACGGGAGGGTGTAGCGCCGGTTAGGCAGAAAGGCCGCCGTTGTGACAGCCATAGAGTCGGCCAAGGAGTTGAGACCTGGTAGTCAGGGGAAGACAAGACTCGGTTACGATTGTGGACGTGGCCGTAGTCAGATACTATTGGTTGCCTTCCATAGCTATACAAATCTATTTCAAAACGGTAATTCCAGACTCAACAATAAATAAAAGAAACACACTTTAGTAATGAACAAATGAACAACTCTGTAAAACTATAGTGTTTTCAGGGCGTTACAATTTAGCAATCACTGTAAAATACATATACAACAGATAATCTTTTAAAAACAAGCCACTGTGATCACGGCTGAAGGCCTTATAAGCCAAGAATGGCAATAAATTAAGAATGTTTAAGAACTCGTTGCAATTTTCAAATTACAAATATTAAAATATTACAGGTTCATGAATCATGGACCTTGCCGTTGGTGGGGAGGCTTGCGTGCCTCAACGATACAGATAGCCGTACCGTAGGTGCAACCACAACGGAGGGGTATCTGTTGAGAGGCCAGACAAACGTGTGGTTCCTGAAGAGGGGCAGCAGCCTTTTCAGTAGTTGCAAGGGCAACAGTCTGGATGATTGACTGATCTGGCCTTGTAACAATAACCAAAACGGCCTTGCTGTGCTGGTACTGCGAACGGCTGAAAGCAATGGTAAACTACAGCCGTAATTTTTTCCGAGGGCATGCAGCTTTACTTTATGGTCAAATGATGATGGCGTCCTCATGGGTAAAATATTCCGGAGGTAAAATAGTCTCCCACCCGGATCTCCAGGCGGGGACTACTCAGGAGAACGTTGTTATCAGGAGAAAGAAAACTGGCGTTCTACGGATCGCAGCGTGGAACGTCAGATCCCTTAATCGGGCAGGTAGGTTAGAAAATTTAAAAAGGGAAATCGATAATTAGAAATAGTGGGAATCAGTGAAGATCGGTGGCAGTAGGAACAAGACTTCTGGCCAGGTGAATACAGGGTTATAAATACAAAATCAAATAGGGGTAATTCAGGAGTAGGTTGAATAATGAATAGGAAAATAGGAATGCGGGTAAGCTACTACAAACAGCATAGTGAACGTACTATTGTGGTCAAGATAGATACGATGCCCACGCCTACCACAGTAGTATAAGTTTGTATGTCAACTAGCTCCGCAGATGACGAAGAGATTGATGAAATGTATGATGAGATAAAGGAAATTATTCAGATAGTGAAGGGAGACGAAAATTTAATAGTCATGGGTGACTGGAACTCGATAGTAGGAAAAGGAAGAGAAGAAAACGTAGAAGGTGAATATGGAATGGGAGTAAGGTATGAAAGAGAAAGCCGCCTTGTAGAATTTTGCACAGAGCATAAATTAATCAGAGCTAACACTTGCTTCAAGACTCATAGAAGGAGATTGTATGTATGGAAGAAGCCTGGAGATACTTGAAGATGTCAGATAGATTATATAATGGTAAGACAGAGATTTAGGAACCAGGTTTTAAATTGTGAGACATTTCCAGGGGCAGATGTGGAGTCTGATCACAATCAATTGGTTATGAACTGTAGATTAAAACTGAAGAAACTGCAAAAAGGTGGGAATTTGAGGAGATGGGACCTGCATAAAGTGAAAGAACCAGAGGTTGTAGAGAGCTTCAGGGAGAGCATTAGGGAACGATTGACAAGAATGAGGGAAAGAAATACAGTAGAAGAATGAATAGCATTGAGAGATGAAATAGTGAAGGTAGCAGAGGATCAAGTAGGTAAAAAGACGAGGGCAAGTAGAAAACGTTGGGTAATAGAAGATATATTGAATTTAATTGATGAAAGGAGAAAATATAAAAACGCAGTAAATAAAGCAGGCAAAAAGGAATACAAATGTCTCAAAAATGAGATCGACAGGAAGAGCAAAATGGCTAAGCAGAGATGGCTAGAGGACAAATGTAAGGATGTAGGGGAGCATATCGTTATGGGTAAGATAGATACTGCCTACAGGAAAATTAAAGAGACCTTTGGAGAAAAGAGAACCACTTGCATGAATATCAAGAGCTCAGATGGAAACCCAGTTCTAAGCAAAGAAGGGAAAGCAGAAAGGTGGAAGGAGTATATAGAGGGTCTATACAAGGGCGCTGTTCTTGAGGACAATATTATAGAAACGGGAGAGAATGCAGATGAAGATGAAATAGGAGATATGATACTGCGTGAAGAGTTTGACAGAGTACTGAAAGACCTAAGTCGAAACAAGGCCCCGGGAGTAGACAACATTCCATTAGAACTACTGACAGCCTTGGGAGAGCCAGGCCTAGCAAAACTCTACCATCTAGTCAGCAAGATGTATGAGACAGGCGAAATACCCTCAGAACTTCAAGAAGAATATAATAATTCCAATCGCAAAGAAAGCAGGCGTTGACAGATGTGAAAATTACCGAACTATCAGTTTAATAAGCCACGGCTGCAAAATACTTACACGATTTCTTTACAGACGAATGGAAAAACTGGTAGAAGCTGACCTCGGGGAAGATCAGTTTGGATTCCGTATAAATGTTGGAACACGTGAGGCATTCCAGAATGAGATTTTCACTCTGCAGCGGAGTGTGCGCTGATATGAAACTTCCTGGCAGATTAAAACTGTGTGCCGGACCGAGACTCGAACTCAGGACCTTTGCCTTTCGCGGGCAAGTGCCCTACCAACTGAGTTACCCAAGCACGACTCACACCCCATCCTCACAGCTTTACTTCCGCCAGTACATCGTCTCCTACCTTCCAAACTTTACAGAAGCTCTCTTGCGAACCTCCGCTGCAGAGTGAAAATCTCATTCTGGAAACATCCCTCAGGCTAGTTCTTGCCCGCGAAAGGCAAAGGACCTGAGTTCGAGTCTCGGTCCGGCACACAGTTTTAATCTGCCAGGAAGTTCACGTGAGGCAATACTGACCCTACAACTTATCTTAGAAGATAGATTAAGGAAAGGCAAAGCTACGTTTTCAGCATTTATAGACTTAGAGAATGCTTTTGACAATGTTGACTGGAATACTCTCTTTCAAATTCTGAAGTTGGCAGGGGTAAAATACAGGGAGCGAAAGGCTATTTACAATTTGTACAGAAACCAGATGGCAGCTATAAGAGTCGATTGGTATGAAAGGGAAGCAGTGGTTAGGAAGGGAGTGAGACAGGGTTGTAGCCTATCCCCCATGTTATTCAATCTGTATATTGAGCAAGCAGCAAAGGAAACAAAAGAAAAATTCGGAGTAGGAATTAAAAACCATAGAGAAGAAATAATAAAGTTAGGAGGTTCGCCAATGACATTGCAATTCTGTTTGAGACATCAAAGGACCTGGAAGAGCAGCTGAACGGAACGGACAGTGTCTTGAAAGGAGGATATAAGATGAACATCAACAAAAGCAAGACGAGGATAATGGAATGCAGTCGAATTAAATCGAGTGATGCTAAGGGTATTAGATTAGGAAATGAGACGCTTAAAGTAGTAAATGAGTTTTGCTATTTGGGAAGCAAAATAACTGATGATGGTCGAAGTAGAGAGGATATAAAATGTAGACTGGTAATGGCAAGGAAAGCGTTGAACGGACAGATCATAACTTTGCGAAAATAAACAAAGTAAACTTTTCACTCGAGGGAAGACTTGAACCAAGGACCTCCCGTTCCGCAGCTGCTCACGCTAACCACGGACCACGGCGCTCCTGAGCTCACACTATTCTTGATGTTGCCTATCTTGCGCGTGGACTACTCAGTTTGTATATTTTTTTCATAGTTCCACACAACTTCTTCCTGTTTTCTCGATTGATCTGTGTTCAGTTTTTCAAGGCATATCCACTGTACCAACTTATAACTAAATCTGAGGGGCGTGCGATGGGGAGGTTCCCTTGTGAGCACACAAAGAGCTCTAACCGCAGAACTCTGCACGGAACACGCGTTGGTGCATTGCTGCGATACAGACCGTGTATCTCTCTTCGAAGGCGATGGCCAAGACGCCGTCTCCAAGTCCGTACCGCTCGATGGCTGAAGGCGAAGTCCTCTTCTCGACAATTATCCCGTCTCCCACGCGTACGAAAACGCGGCGGAAGAATACTCAGTTTCGGCCAATGTCGAACGCTCTATCATAGCCGAAATCCCTCCAACGGCATTTATGAGACCTACCCAATGATCGAGTAGGTCATAACGCCCCTAGGCAAACGAAATTCTCGTCTTCGCCACGTGGATCCCCGGACAGGTGGCTCCGGATGCCGGGCTATCCCCAAAAGCGCCGTATTGTCCCGCGTTTCCGGTGACCGCTACCTGCCGCCCACGGCGGCCCGGCGAGCTACGGCCATCTGCAGACTTTATATTCCACAATTCTCAACTTCCGACACTTTTCACCAAGGCTTTAAGTTAGTGGCACAATCATGCAGACATGCAGGGAATAATGCCCGAGAGTGCCTCATATTTATCATAATTCAATATTGTCATGATCTGATGCCCCATCCAGTCCCTTTATTATTAATACTGATGTTGGTAAGCTAACGTGTAAGTGCCCATGTCCTGGCTCTTTACACGCTTGCAGCTGTTGCCTCGGTGTGACGTCACAGTGCTGCTAAAACATCCCCTTAGAAAATTTAGTGAATTATTGTGCTGATAAACCTCTTACGTTATTTGATTTTCAAACAGCTGAGCAAAACTGAACGTACTCACATATTTCTCTCTTTACTTATTCTGATCAACACCAAACTGACACACAATATTTTTACCGCTACGCAATCTGACTTTCAATAATCCCAACAAAAGAATGGCCCTGACTAACAATAACCTATACCTTTCATGAATCACATACCTCACAAAAATCTTCGTTACTCGAACTACTGCAATACAGCGAGCGCCAATACTGCCAGCTAAATAAAAGATTCTAACTACTGAAGGCACTAAGTACTGATGGGCATAGTTAGCAAATGAAAGATTTTGATAGAGAACAAACAATGTATTTACCTTAATAATGTTCAAAAGTCATTATATATATATATATATATATATATATATATATATATATATATCAGTTCATGATATCCAGTATTACAAATTTACTCTTTCTCATGGACACACGTCCAGATCATCCGCTCTCAAAACTCCATCTCTCTCCCCACATCCACCACTTCCGGCGGCTCATCTCCAACTGCGCTTTGCTACGCGCTGTTCACATCCAACTGCCCAACACTACAATAGCAAAAATTCCAACAATGCAAACCAGCCACAGACTGCACACAGCACTGTCAGTGATTTTCATACGGAGCGCTACGTGGCGTTGCCAACATAAAAACCCAAACAGCCTATTTACACTGTCATCAGTTGGTTAACCCCCGTACCTCTTGTAGGATGGATGAGTCACATGTCCCTAAAAACTGGAGTCCTTCGGAACAGGCCATGGAAGGCCCAACAGTGTCGACCGGCCGCCGTGTCATCCTCAGATCACAGGCGTCACTGGAGGTGGATAAGGAGGGTCATGTGGTCAGCACATCGCTCCCCGGCCGTACGTCAGTTTACGAGACTGGAGCCTCTACTGCTCAATCAAGTAGCTCCTCAGTTTGCCTCATAACGGCTGAGTGCACCCCGCTTGCCAACAGCGCTCGGCAGACCGGATGGTCACCCATCCAAGTGCTAGCCCAGCGCGACAGCGCTTAGGGGGGGTAGGACGTCAAACGGGCCGACTTGGACCAGGAGAGGCACCACAGGACATTTTAATTTCCACTGTCTATAGTTTTTCAAGTAAATTCATAAAACTTTGTCAGCATGACCAGGAACGACTCAGGATTCACATTCGTAGCAGCGGAAGTTCAAAATATAACAATATATATTTTTTTTACATGTGAAATTTCATCATTTTTTCACTTACTATTGGCTGCATTTGTTTTTATAGGTACACTTTTCTTCACAAGTAAGACGGACTGTTCGATATATTTATGAAAAAATGAATGAGCTGTTACGTTTTAAACTTTATGTTCAGAAAAAAATCAAATTTTGTTGTTAATTATCTCAAGTTTTACCACAGTTTTTAATAGATTTGTAAAATTGATGATTTTCATACACCTGTAAGTATGGTTTGTATGCTGTGCAAAATTCATGAAAGAATCTCTCTTGTGAAGAAAAATGTACCTATAGCAACAAATGCAGCCAAAAGTAAGTGAAAAAAATGATGAAATTTCATATCTAAAAAAAATGTATTTTGTTATATTTTTGCACTTCCACTGCTATGAGTGTGAATCCTGAATCCTTCCTGGTCATGCTGACAAAGTTTTATGAATTTATTTGTAGAAGTATTGACAGTAGAAAATAAAATGTCCTGTGGTGCCTCTCCTGCTCCAAGTTGGCCCGTTTGACGTCCTACCCCCCTTAACTTCGGTGATCTGACGGAATCCGGTGTTACCACTGCGGCAGGGCCGTTAGCAGTCATCTGTCCCACCATTATTTTTTCTAGCATAGCGCCTACACACCATTTTGGTAAGTAATATTCACACTTGTCTGTACTGGGTGAAAAGTATTTGAACTGACAAAGTTTGGTAGGTTGTAGGGGACATGAAAACAAATATTTTTCCCTAATGTCATTTTTTCCTATGAGGATTATTTAAACACGTGAAGGCCGCATTACGCTCTTCAGTTGTTAGAGGCTATATTACGATTTTAAGTTTTTAGAGGGCGTATTACGCTCTTCGGTTGTAGGCAACGGCTGTCCACCAGTGCAGTAGTGTATTGTCTCTGTTTACTAATGGAGCGATACACCTGAAGTGAGTACACCGATATGGTTGGTGCGTACTACGTAGCGCACCACAATGGACGAGTGCGCGGCGGGTTTGTCAACAACAATATCCTAATTGCTGTATCCTGCATCATACGACCTTTGCTGCTGTGTAACGAACGCCTGCATGAGACCGGGTCATTTGGCAGATTACTTGGACAGAGAGGCTGTCTCACGGTAAGAACGCTGCCATTTGAGGAAGCTGTCTTGCAGCATATGGAACGGGATCCTTCAATCAGCACTCGTGCAATTGCACGTAATATGGGAACGAATCAGAGTAATGTAAGAACAGTCCTTCGAGAGGAATTGTTACGTCAGTTTCGCTTACAGCGTGTCCACAACCTGGAACCAGTTGATTATCCACCCAGAGCACAGTTTTCGCAGTGGTACCTGGAACAGTGTGAAATGCGTCCTACATTTCCATCCTCTGTGTTGTTTACCGATGAAGCAACGTTCGGGCGTGATGGAATCTTCAACATGCACAGTTCGCATGTTTGGAGTGAGGATAAACCACATGCCACAGTTACTAGCGCTCATCAAGTGCGGTTCTTTGTTAACCCTAGGACTCACTCTGGTAAAATTTCCCTAGTACTCCATCTGGGGTCATACATGACCCCAATCAATATATAATTGACTGTGTGTACTAATCATTCAGAGAACAACGTACTGTCATTTAATACTGTTTCTTTACATTTTATTTATTATTTAGACACATTTCACAGCTTTTTTAACAGGTATGTACATAGTAGAATTAAATTACATATGGCAGAGTAATTACATATCAGAAGTTACAATATTACTCTGAGTCATAATTTGTTTCACTCATAAATGTTTCACAATGGCTTCAAATTTACAGAAAATGTGATGAACAACTCAACAGGAAACATAATTATAACCGGAATCCGTACCATAGTCATCTGCACATATTTTGCAAGTAGTAACTATTTCAGAATGTTCCTTGCAAACAAATTTGTTACACTTTTTGCATGTTGAACTGTATTTCGTGTCCTTTGATCGGGGGCAAATGGAGCATCTGCCTCGCTTTTTCTTCTGATTGTCGGGTATCACGTCTGGACGTCCATTGTCTAACAGATCATCAAATCCACACCGTTTGATACTGCTAATAATATCCTTGTTCCTTGCTTGTGGTAAACTCAAACGACGTTCCACTTGGGGCTTTGCCATTTCTTTGGCCAACTTCATTAGAAAAAGACGTCTCTCTGTTTTTTCAACAGCAACACAGAAGAGTCTGCAGGCATTGAGTGCAGCTAGATCGACAAGATCATAAAATACTGCTAATGGCCAACGTTTTGTACCCTTTTTCACAGAATAGTAAGAGCTCATTTGATCTAGCGTATCAACACCTGATTTTGTTGAGTTGTAATACAACACTACTTCTGGTTTTCGTTTCAAGTTGTTTTCTTTGGGCACTTCAAATGATTGATGTTGTGTTGACAGGAGTAGCACAGCCTTATTTCTTTTTGGAACATACGAAACTAATAGGGTTTTACCACTGTATGCAAATCTGGTAGTGCATTCTTCCCTAGTTTTCGAAGGCAAAAACTCTTTTGGGACTTCTTTTCTTGTAGAACGTAGAGTACCTACAAGTGTCAACTTCATTTTCAACAATTCTTGGCCAAGGTCATAGCTCGTGAAAAAATTGTCAGTGGTAATATTCCTACCCCTACCAGCCAGATGACGCACTAAATCTAAGACCACTCTCTTGCCTTGATTCACTTCTCTCACATCACCACTCCTTCCAGTGTACATTTGAAGATTTGTCAGATAACCATGTTCACAGTCTACTGCGCACCATATCTTGATGCCATACTTTCCTGGCTTTGAAGGAATGTAGACCTTGAAACTGCACCGACCTCTGTATACGCAAAGATGTTCATCAACAGTAATGTTGCTGGAAGCTATAAATGATGTTTGACATTGCACGGCAAACAAATCAAATATTTCCTGTACAGCTATAGCCTTATTTCCAGTCCTCTCTTTCCTTTCAAGTCTTGTGATGCGGTCGTCAAAACGAAGTGACCGCAGAATGTCCTGATATCGCCTCCTCGACATAATAGCACGGAATAGAGGAGTGCCATATTCAGAGTCCCAAAATTCGTCAATAGATTTCCCCCGGCTCTTCTGTACGCCATACAGAATCAACAAGCCTACAAATGAAAAAAATCGCATCTGTCTGTATCACGCCAGTCAACTAATTTTCCAGACACTTTCAATTCATTTCCTCGTTCATTTGTGAACTTAACTGTTATATCCAGCAATTCATTAGTAATAAACTGCCTGAAACAGTCAACAGCTGAGCTAACACTAACTGTACTAGGAATACCTGCTGAAAATCGTTGTATGTTGCGGATTGGAAATCTACGAATTGATTGTTCTTTTGTACTCCATGCAATATCCCGACCCCTGCTTACCAGTACTGCTCTTTCATCTTCTCCACTGTCATCATTTTCAGCAAGAATATCATTTTCTTCTAATTCATGTAAACAAATTTCATCACTTTGGTCTACCTGTGTCTCTGTTCCATCATCTTCGGCGTCACTACCTTCTGAATCACTACTGCTACGAAATAAGTCTTCCATAGCTTGTTCAACACTATAGCCAGGAGCAAAACGTATTCCATCCATGCTGAAATTACACTGCAACAACAAACGTACAAACGAACTTCCAGTTTGAGGTTAGTTCTGAGTAACACCTGAATAACACCTGAATTCAGTGTTACCAACTCAAAATACCTAAGAAATAGATTGGTAGTTGATAATCTATACATTCTATGAATGTTACATATAATCTATCTGGGGTCATAATTGACCCCAACAGTAGTTTTTGTTAATTATTGAGTTAAATGTTGCGTCAAGCGCTCTAAAAATTTTTGTGAGAGAACTACAATACTGTGTGGTAAAAGTCATAAAATTCTGGATTTTTACAAGAGATAGAAATATTATTTTATCCATAGTAAAGATGATTGGGGTCACCTATGACCCCAGAGTGAGTCCTAGGGTTAATGTGTGGTCGGTATTGTTGTCAGGACTGTTTAAATGGGCCGTATCTGATACCTAGGCCATTAAATGGAAGGCACTATTACAATTTCCTGGCCAGAGCATTGCCAGAATTGCTGGAAGACGTCCCACTCCCTACAAGACAACTCATGTGGTTCCAACACGACGGGGCGCCGGCACATTTCAGTCGTCGTGTGCGTCGATTCCTGAACCGACGGCTCCAAGAAACGTGGATTGGCAGAGGTGGTCCTGTACCATGGCCTGCTCGATCCCCAGATATGTCCCCTCTGGACTTTTTTTGTGTGGGGAGAGATGCGGAATCTTGTTTACGAAACTCATGTTGCATCATGGTTGGCCGGATAGTAGCAGCAGCAGGAACAATTCAGCATACTCCTGGGGTTTTTGCCCGTGTCAGACAGAACATGATCCGACGGTGTAACCTCTGTTTACGTGTCAATGGAGGCATTTTTGAAAATCTACTGTAATTGAAATTGGGTTGTGTTAATGTGTTGTCTCTTGGTCATAAAAAATGGTAAAGCATTTGTTGGTTTAATTACTTTGCTGCCAGAGAAACGTTCCTCCACCGGTTTAAATACTCCTCATAGGAAAAAATGACATTAGGGAAAAATATTTGTTTTGATGTCCGCTACAACCTCCCAGATTTTGTCGGATTAAATACTTTTCACCCTGTATACTCATTCATGGATGTGTGTAGCCTTCAACTCGTTCCAGTTCCGTAACGATCGAAAACCGGACAGATATTGACACGACCTCTTAGACTAATTTTCACATGTAATATCACCTCGTAAATTATGTGACGTTCCTCCTGCACCATCCTGTATATTGTCACCTACAGATATTCTCCAGCAGCAGTTTGTGTAGGTTGAAGGTCGTCGCAGGTGTGTAGCCGGCCGGCTATTGCGCGAGCACGCAGCCACTTCCGGCTCTCCCAAGGTGGTGGCGCGGCTCTGCACGGGGAGCTGCGGTTTGCGCGCTGGCGGCCGCCGGCCCGGCCCGGCCCGGCCGATGCGCGAGTGCAGCCGCCGCCGCCGCCGCCGCAGCAGCCGCCGCAAGTCGGTCAAGGTCGCCGCAGAGCGGCACTCAAGGCCGCGCCGCACGGCGCATGCGCGCGCGCCTGCCCCGGGCCTGTGCCGTTTTCCCGTTGCATAACGGCGGCGGCGTCTCGCGGGCGCTACCGCCCGTGGTGAGCGAAAGTGCCCGAACGATGCACCTGCACAGGCAGCGCGCCGCGTTCCCGCGCTTAACGGGAACACAACAGTGCAAAGTTGTTTCTCACTCTCGCGTATACTCTGAATGCAGAGCGGCTTTACTTAGCATTTCAAGTAGCCTTCTCCGGATTGCTTCTCAGCAACTTAATCCAATCGAGTCTTGTTTCGCCGGCCGAAGTGGCCGTGTGGTTAAAGGCGCTGCAGTCTGGAACCGCAAGACCGCTACGGTCGCAGGTTCGAATCCTGCCTCGGGCATGGATGTTTGTGATGTCCTTAGGTTAGTTAGGTTTAACTAGTTCTAAGTTCTAGGGGACTAATAACCTCAGCAGTTGAGTCCCATAGTGCTCAGAGCCATTTGAACCATTTTTTGAGTCTTGTTTCGCTCACAATACTGTCTCTGTAGTCAGTTCTGAAATCTCTTACTGAACTTCAAACACATCAATAAATTTCGTTTATGAAACTACGCGTTATAAAAATATAAAACATTTTTTTTCGTGGTGGATATAGCGGCTATTGTTGGCACACCGAGGCATTGAAATAGGTGGAAAACATAGTAATAAAATCTGTACACCTAGCTTATTGATATTGTCAGTTAGGAGATGCGAGATCTTCTTGTAGGGACTGAAAACCCATGATGTCAAGGTCGCACATGACATCTTCATTTGGACTGATAACAAGGTTATGAAATAAGAACGTAGGCTTCCGCGGCCGGTGTCACTGATTAAAATTTTTCTGGGTATTATGCCGCGTCGTTGCTAAAAACTAACAACAATAATAAACTAAAACCGACGTTTCGGCCGAATTGCAAGGGAGTCGTGCCCTGAGGAAGGCCGTTGCCGTTCGGCCGAAACGTCGGTTTTAGTTTATTATTGTTGTTAGTTTTTAGCAACGACGCGGCGTAATACCCAGAAGAATTTTAATAACTATTTTATTGTCTGAAGATGGCTAGATTGTTAGCCGAAACGAATAATCAGTCCAAATGAAGAGTATTTCATGTGCGATTCTGACTTCGTGGTTTTCAACCCCAACACAGAAAATTCCGTATAGGCTTACTGTGTTTTATAGCGTTTTTGCTATGGTAATGTAAAGTTCGGAGTTCAAATGGCTCTGTGCACTATGGGAGTTAACTTCTGAGGTCATCAGTCGCCTAGAACTTAGAACTACTTAAACCTAAATAAACCAAGGACATCAGACGCATTCATGCCGGAGGCAGGATTCGCACCTGCGACCGTAGCGGTCGCGCGGTTCCAGACTGAAGCGCCTAGAACCGCTCGGCCAAGCTCGGAGTCACACCTTAATTATCTGCCATATAAACCTTCACTCTGATGTCAAAGCACCATAATCACGTTGTATGTCTTTTTTTTTTGTGAATGGCATGAGAATGAAATAACTCTCACATATTCAACATTAACAGTTTTCAAATTTCTTCACCCTTGTGTGTTATGAAGTCGTTACACGCTTGCACACCACCCCTTGACTTCTACTGTTCTCATTATTTTCACGCAGCTGCCGCTTCCTTCACTGCCATCCACAATCTTGTCTCTTTTCGTTGAAGCGTATCATATAGAGATGTGTTATTTAGTTTTCATTACTTTTACGAAGAAAGCATCAACCAGTAGGAAACTCTTATATTACAAAATGTATACAGGATCTTCGGAAATGCCCCTTATAAGCCTCCAGGGCCTGTATAGGCGAGTGAGTACATAATATTCTAAATATAAACCCATCTGCTGTTTGAAAATATGTTCGCCAGGTAGGTATGTAACAGGTTAGTCATGCTGGGGGTTGGTTACGTTGGATCGGTTCATGTCATTTGACGTCTGTCCTGCCTCTCTGACCTCGTTCGAGCCTCTTTCACGTGTTTGTAAGAGTTAGGGCAGTATGGTTGATTACACGTTTGCGGACTAAACCGACGTGATCCTTCTGAATGGTTAAGCTTGCAGTAATGGAAGAGCTCCTCGTCGCATTTATTAAGATTGTTCTCCACAACGTCCGAGTCTATCGCATACCCTTTTCGCCACAACTACGCAACGGCTTCGAGAAAGAGTACCTTCACAGTCAGAAGGCGTGATGTGATTATGGTGCTCCAAGGAGACGCCATACTCTCGAACTGGAAGAGGCCGTACTGCAATACACTGAAGAGAAGCCGTCAACGTGCACACGAGCAGTTTCTTTGGCTATTAACGAGTAGAACTGTAAAACAAGTGATGTACTGGGTTACGCTTCATCAGTTACTTGTAAAAGTGGTTGCATCGACAGCAAGTTCTTCAAACAACGATGATGCTCAATAGCCACCAGGGTCTGATACATCAAAAGTCATGACGTTCAATGGCTTATGAATTCAAACGACGCTGTTTCAGTACGGTAGAATGTTTGATTGTATCTGGATATCTGGAATATTACTAACTACGTCGTGCCATCGCATTTGCAGCGTGTCTTTCCCGAGGGAAACCTTCATTCATGGATTACATATTTTTACTAAATTTTAATATTTCATCATTTTATCGGCCACAAAGGAAAGATACGTTATGTTCTTCTCATTTTTCCCCACACACAAATTCTACCAGTGCATTCCCCGTCAAACAATTCCATCGTGATATATGACCAAGCCAATTCTTGTTTCTTTTTCTTAAAATTTCCAAAAGTCTTCAATCCCCTATTTTTTTGCAGCATCCCTTCATTAGTCACTCTCTGTTCCCCTCCACACCAACATCTCAAATGCTTCCAACCTCCTTTCGTCCTTTTTTCTCACATCATGATTCAGTTCCACAGAGCGCCACGATTCAGACAAAACACTTTTTTCGTCTTTTTCTTGCCTGTTTATTTTGATTTCCATGTAATAAGATCCTCTTTATTTTGAAAACTTCCTTAGCTAATACAATTCTAGCTTGGACCTCCAGAGGATACGTTAGATTTTCCTTTATTATGCGTGTTACGTGGTTGAAAGCTAACACTTGGCTACCTGTAATCTGTCCTATCTTAATATTAGCTTAATATATGTTTTTATTTGATTTTGATACAAGATTCTTCACAAGACTCTTAACTAACTATAACATTTTGATTGCGGTACTTTCTCTTCCTGCTAATCTCACTGTCTCATCCGCAAATCTTACACTTGCTGTTATTTTTCCCTCAACACTAACTCACATTTCCAGCTAAGCATTTTCAACCGTGTCCTCAAAGTGGAGTAAGTTCATGTAGTACGAATATCATTTACTTTTGAAGTTGTATCTTCAAACTGAATTCATCCTTAGCTCTCAAACACATTTTATCTTGTCCAGCTGACAATAAATATTTGAATTTTTTAGTAAAATTTAAGACTTATCCGCGAAAATATATTTTAGAGAATTGCACTTTGAAGTTAACACGGAATGTTAGGATACTATGCAATGAAGTGATAAAAATGGAGATAACCATGTAAATTTGGATGAAAACATAATTAGTGAAGTCTGAAATTGTCAGGGAGGAAACATTGGCCTTAATGTAATTTATTAAATAAAAATTTTTAAAGTAAAAATCTTTTAATGCCCAGAGAGCAGTTTTCAGTATACAATTAAAGAACGACGAGAAATTTCGTTTGTTTTCTACAGCCATCATCAGATCGTTCAAATCGTAAAAAGGTGGTAAACACTGACAGAAGAACATCAGCATCATCATTAGCTGTAGTCCTGCAATGACATGCGTTCCTATTGTGGGCCAACAAGACTCCTATAGTATGTAGTCAATAACTTAATGGTGAATGACCCGGGCTGTAAACCATAACTCGTTAGATTTCGGTAATAAAGAAGGAAAATGGCCAGCTGAATTATTAAAAATTAGTAATAATCATGGGTATGTGATGCAGTTTTTACTAATGCAACTGACCATTTCATCGTCAATTTTCGAGATTGCATGACTACAGCTAATGATGTTTTCAATTCATGCCATTTGAACGATCTGAATTTGTTACTAGAAAACAACTGTAAGTAGTCATCGTGCTTTAGTTGTACTCGTTAAAATATAGGTCTAGGCATTAAATGTTAATTATATTAATTTTTATTTAATAAAAATCATAATTAATGTACACAAAATAAAATTCTGGGATTGCTCTTAATTTAAATTCTTATATGAATTACTTACAGAAAAATGTAACTTGCAGAAAAATGTAATTTGACTTCATAAAAATCCATTAAACGGTAAACACAGATTGAAGAACATCATCATTAGCTGTAGCCCTGCAATGACATGAGTTTGGTTTATGGGCCAACAAGACTATAACACTATTTTGTCAATAGCTTCATCTTGAGCGAGGCGGGTTATAAACAGCAGTTTCGCAAGATTTCGGTAGTAAAGAAGGAAAATGTAAAGTTCTCAAGCAATTACTTGCTTACATAGAAGGGGTGATTCATTTTACTTTCATCAATTTACAGAAGTCACAAATGTGATATTCGTTCTCAGCACAGAACATACAAGTATTCCATATTCCGTGACCATACCATAATACCCGAAGTTCATCTGTATGTTGAATATGTATGTGTATTTGCAAATTTTGTTGATTTGTTTTGTATATACTATCACAATGAAGCAACTCCTGCATATGAAATACACATACATTTCAAAGATGACACCTGGAGAGAGGAAAAAATCTAGTGTGGACTAAGTGTTAATGAAAGTAATGAATGTGAACTGGAGGAGCGCAAAATCTGTAGTCAGGTGGTAGTTGGACCAAGAAAAATCTTTGTTACATTATAGGACGGTGGTTCCCTACCTGGTGGTAATTACCACCCCACCCCACCCCGCACTCTCTCCCTACGAAAGGTAAAATGAAATTTTCTGGGGGGGGTAAAAACAAATGGATTAGATTTTGTTTCGATTACGAAACCAAATTAATTTTAAAACCTCGTAAGTATTATCGCTATTTTGTAATACTGTTTGTGTTAGTTACCAATAAAACGAAAGTATAAATAAAATTTTCCTTGTTCCTCACATAATCCATCCTCTACACATGTATTTGCACTTTATACCATGCATCTACGGCAGTAAAATTGAGACATTTACGCTTAAACGTCTCATGGAAATGTTTTTTCCTAGGCCGGCCGGTGTGGCATAGCGGTTCTAGGCAGGTTCGAATCCTGCATCGCGCATGGTTGCGCGTGATGTCGTTAGGTTAGTTAGGTTTAAGTAGTTCCAAGTTCTAGGGGACTGATGACCTCAGAAGTTAAGTCCCATAGTGCTCAGAGCGATTTGAATCATTTTTTGTTTTTTCCAAGTTGTAGGTAGTTTGTGTAATGGATCAAAAATTGCTTCATTCCACACTTCGCAACAGATAAACCAGGTAACTGACAGTAACTATGTAATGGCTGTTAAACTGCTTTAGGGACTACGTAGTATAATCATCATTATCACCATCATCAGTGGCAATCGTCAGACAAACAAGCTTTGACAGCCTGAAGTCTTCCAATTCAGTGGAAAACAGTCCAGCAATGAAGTGATTTACAAACAGCAAGTGTAGTGCGTAAATTTTAACTTGGTTCATTTTAAGTGGGGATACAGATTGTGGTTGAAGTAAATGGTGATAGAGAGAAGACTGGTGCAGGCGAACCATGTTTTGTGGAAGTGTGTATCCTTATTACGGATAGTTAGCTTTCTTTTCTGGGAAGATGTTATAGATAGCCCTTGCGATGCAGCGATAATTCCTTCACCATTCCACAAAAAAGTGGTTTTTAGAATTGGTGCCAACTGCCTCATTGACTCAATAATTTGTGGTTTAATAAAACATCTAGAAAAACTAAATATCAGATATGTTTCGTATTTTTTTAAAAGAGGGAGTGTTAAAAGAAAATGGCGGGGAAAGGGAGAACTAACTGGGTACCACTGTTCTAGGGGATAAGAAATGACAGCCTGAAGGGACGTGGTAGGTCATTTTAGAAGGCATGCTCGGACAATGTGCATTTGTATGGCTAAAAACCACAGAAAAGTCTAGAGGAGGCATTTGTCTAAATATTGCTTGGCTTTATTCATATCGTTCCCGCACGCACTATGAACACGGAACTGAAGTAATACTAATGGACGAGCAAACATTAGTTCCATGCTTCTGCAGCGAACAGGACGAGAGGACACCTTAAAGTATGACACAATGTGAATTCCCCTATGCCACGTAATTTGCTGAGTATAGATATGATGTTGATAATATTAAGTAAATTGAGGAAAATGATACCTCTTGGGTGGCCAACGTTTCCACTACGTGTAGCCGAGACCCCTGTTAGCACGGCTACCACAGAGGGCTGCAGAAGGCGGTTGCAGCGTTATTGCAGCGAATAGCAGCGAAAAGCCAAGGGCGAGCGGCGAAGCAGTATTTTTAAACGGCCGCGTCACGAGCCGGCATTCTAACAAACTGTGAGGACTCGCTGTTCCCATCCCAGCATAATCCATAAAGCGCTATTGCAGTTGTTCTTCTTGTAGTCGTCTCCTTGCTGTTCCACTGTCTTCGGTCTTCGATGCGGTGGTCAATCTTCCTCCTTTCTTTCTCATTTTCGAAATCGTTTTGCAAAATATTCTTCGAAATTTTTTCTATAGAAATGGCGTGATAAGAGATGGCGCAAAGCGTCTGAAGTGAAGCACGGGAAATTTTTCTTTCTGCCTAATTCCAGTTCGTTAACATTAGAGATATAAAATGGATAAATAGAATTATTTTCTGCGTGGTTCAAAAATTGATCTGCACACTCTCTCGGATGTCTTTCTTGTGATGATTTCCTTAGATTATCCCTGAAAATCGTAATAGTTACTTCAGACAAATGATTCCAGTTCTAGCAATACGCCTCTCTTCGCAAGTTTTAAAGACATACTTTGTTATAATTTGACGTTCCTCTTTCCGCAGTTGGAATTCTATATGGTGACGCTTGTGCTTGCTAGTAAACTAATATGGCTGGTATACAAAATTGCTTGTATTCTACATCGGGATCGCTGACGAAATCTCGTTCATTTTGAAGAGGTAGGACTCAAACGTGGCGACGAGTAATCTAACACTGGAATCTACAATAAAGTCATAAGAAAAAGTTACACCATAAATACGCGTTATGTTACACGCTATTGTTTTTGTTCATGTTGCAGAGATCTTCATTCAAAAGGATGTGTTGATGCAGCTTGTTGATGCTGTTAGCTCACTCTTGTTTACAATGACCGACACATTGTCGGCATTATAATCTTACTGACGTCCATGTTATGTGTCACGGATACTACGTAATGGTGGGACAGAGTGTCGTATCTTGTCCTTACTTCGCGTTCTGGTTGGCTTTCGCTTATTCCAGGGGCGGGCAGGAATCCTGCACATGTGCGGTGCACTTGCACGCGTGCAGTTAACAAGTGTACCGCGTGCACACAGGGGCAAGCTAGCCACCCGCTTATCTCCCATCCCCACCATACCTTCTGCCCGTTCCTTCCTCTGCAATGCGTTTTGTTTCCTAGCTTGCTTTATTGAGTGAATCAATAAGGTTAGTAGGAGTGCTTGAAAGAAATCATGGTTTGAAAGAGTACCTATTACCTACGATACGTTTTATTTAATTATCACAGGTGGAGTTTACAATATGTTTAATATCTAGAACAAACTTTCTACATACAGACAAACACAAACAGTTACGTAAATTTTCATCACTGATGTTTGCTCTTAACCGAGACTTATTAATTCAGCAAATGGTTTTCCAGCTCTCGCTATATTAAGCGCAGTCTTATAACTTGCACATACCGCTGGACTATTATTGTTGTCGTCCTGAAAACTTGAAAACAGTGCTCCATAAAATGTTAGATCAGCTAGATGAGAGACATGACGAGAGAAAGTCGCAGATCTCTCGTGACAACAGCAACTACGACAAATTCAAATGGCTCTGAGCACTATGGGACTTAACTGCTGTGGTCATCAGTCCCCTAGAACTTAGAACTACTTAAACCTAACTAACCTAAGGACATCACACACATCCATGTCCGCGGCAGGATTCGAACCTGCGACCATAGCGGTCGCGCGGTTCCAGACTGTAGCGCCTAGAACCGCTCGGCCACTCCGGCCGGCCAACTACGACAGATTCATCTGGTATCGTCAGATCGGTCTTCTTAAGCTCAGTTAATTCCCCATCCGCTCAGAATCCGACAATAAATTGTACTCGTCCTTGTGAAATTTATTATAATGGCCTTCAATACTAAACTTCCGTGACCAGCGAGAATACTGCCACATATTAAACATTTCGAATATTCACGTTTTTGCACAAAGAAAAAATGATTCTCCCATTACTTTTTAAAAGATAGCAAATCTCCACTTCTCCGTTTCTTGAAATACAACGTTCACTACATAGTGCTCGCTTCGCATCAACGTCCGCAGCTTAGCCTGGCACTACACTGCCGCAACCTGCCGGCTGTCGCCACAGCCCCGGTCGACGCCTGCACGCGAGCAGCACACGTGCAGCGCTGTGCGCTCATGAGCCGCGTGCAACGTTTGCCCGCCCCTGGCTTATTCCATTTTAATTTTTGTTTCTATTTCAGATGTATTTAATACTTCAGATCCAAGGTTTTCTGCCAGTTAACTAGCTGTATGGCCTGAAAATCGTGCTTCACAATTGAAGTACGTCTATTGGCACATTTGAGCGACACTGTTTTTACAACTTTTAACTTGACTAAAGAAAGGGGTCGGATGTTAGGACACGTACAGAGGCATCAAGGAATCATCAGTTTGGTAATGGAGGGACTTGCAAGGGGTAAAAACTGTAAAGGGAGACCAAGAACTGCTTATTTATTTATTTATCGAACCCGATCTGATTTTGGTCATCAGACCCTCTCTTATACCGGACCAGGGTTTCACACATACAGTACCGTTCCTTACATCATAGTTTCCTAAGAAATAACAATTGTGGTATGACAAACAGCGTTAAAGTGATATGAGTTTCTGAAGTGGCAATGTGAGTAAACAATAATAACTATGAACTAATAGAGTTAATACTGGCAGCACTTGTACTATTGCAGCTGCTGCCACAAATAGTGACAATAGTAATAATAAATAGTAGGTAATAGTTTATAGTAATCAAAAGCATTTAGGTTGAAATAGTCACACACAAATGAAGACCCTTGCTTGAGAAGCAGATGGTACACGGCAGAGGAAGCAATGGCCAGAGTACAGAGTTTGCCCTACTACCAATGCATCGTATACTGAAGATAATACAGGATTACAAAAAATGAAAATTGTACTTCATGTATGTCAAACAAGAGTGTGAATTAATAAAATCTTCTCTTGCTTCCAGTTGTGTCAGTTGGTTAAAATGCACCTGACGTGCCTGGATGGCCGAGAAGAGTTTGTTAATCATATCGCCGCGAAACCATGCTTTGATACAAGAGTACGTATTATATGTGGAAATATGGGAGTGTATACATTAAGGTGGTGTACCACACTACCTAGTATAATGAATACGTAACATAGAGAAAATCGAGAAATATATGGTAGAAGCTGATACGACATATAAGAATACAAAGAGCTTACGAAAACAGCATCTGGTTAGTAGTATAGAATTAAGAAGGAAATGAAATCAAATACTGAAGGAAAACTGGCAACAAAACCAATGCATCATTATAAGAGGACCTGAGAGTACGATACAACAATGACTCGAGTAAACATACTAGTGGAACGATTAGTACTGTGATAAACAGGTTTCCGATGACATGATCTGAAATCAAGCACTGAATACGTTTAAAGAGTAAAGAAGAAACATTAAAAATACATTGCAAACAAGGGCAATCAGTATAACGAAAGAGTAATCGTTTTCGTAGTAACAAGATTGGTCCACTACTTTTCGTATTGTTATATTTGAGTTGTACGCCTATATATGTCAGATTGCCCTACCATTATCATACGTAGTTAAAGCCTATGTCGAAGAGGCAAGAGATCATTCAACTGCGCTATCAACGTATAGAAACAAATAAGGGGAAAACTTTTCGAACGTCACACACATAACATATTACATCAATATGCAATGTTCTGTGGACACTTTTAATGCAAAAGAGAGACGATGTAGTATCCACTAGCCACTGAAGGCTATGGGTTCTTCAAACCAGAAACGGAACAAACTGCCATGAGCTTATCAAGGTGCTACTTATTCGGAATAGTTACAAATAAAGAAAGACTGGTATACACTGAAGCGCCAAAGAAACTGGTATAGGCACGCGAATTCAATTAGAGATACCTAAACAGGCAAAATACAGGGCTGGGATCGGCGATCGGCAACACCTATATAAGACAACAAAAGTCTGGCGCAGTTGTTATATCGGTTACGGTTGCTACAATGGCAGGTTATCAATATTTCATTGATTGATGGGACACAGCATCTCCGAGGTAGTGATGAATTGGGGATTTTCCCGTACTCCGAGGTAGTGATGAATTGGGGATTTTCCCGTACGATCATTTCACGAGTATACCTTGAATATCAGGAATCCAGTAAAACATCATATCACCAACATCGCTGCGACCGGAAAAAGGTCCTGCAAGAATGGGACCAACGACGACTGAAGAGAATCATTCAACGAGACAGAAGTGTAGCCCATCAGCAGATTGCTGCAGATTTCAATGCTGGGACATCAACAAGTGTCAGCGTGCGAACCATTCAACTAAACGTCATCGATATGGGCTTCCGAGCTTAAGGCCAACTCGTGTACCCTTGATGACTGCACGACACAAAGCTTTACACCTCGCTTGGGCCCTTCAACACCGACATTGGACTGTTGATGACTGGGAACACGTTGCCTCGTCGGATGAGTCTCGTTTCAAATTGTATCTGAGCGGATGGACGTGTACGGGTATGGAGATAACCTCATAAATCCGTGGACCCTGCGTCTTAGCAGGGGACTGTTGAAGCTCGTTGAGGCTCTCTAATGGTGTGGGGCGTGTGCAGCTGGAGTGATGTGGGACCCCTGATACGTCTAGATACTACTCTGAGAGGTGACAGGTACGTAAGCATTCTGTCTGGTCACCTGCATCCATTCATGTTAATTGCGCATTCCGACGGACTTGGGCAATTCCAGCAGGACAATAGGATACCCCACACGTCCAGAATTGCTACAGAGTGACTTCAGTGTTTATATTATTCAGAGTAAACATTCTCGCTGGCCACCAAACTCGCCAGACACGAACAAGCATAGCTGGCACTCCTTACAACGTGCTACTCAGAAGAGATCTCTACCCCCTCGTACTATTACGGTTCTAGGCGCTACAGTCTGGAACCGCACGACCGCTACGGTCGAAGGTTCGAATTCTGCCTCGGACATGGATGTGTGTGATGTCCTTAGTTTAGTTAGGTTTAAGTAGTTCTAAGTTCTAGGGGGCTGAGGACCACAGCAGTTAAGTCTCATAGTGCTCAGAGCCATTTGAACCATTTTTGCTATTACGGATTTACGGACAGCCCTGCAGGCGTCAAGGTGTCAATTCCCTCCAGCACTACTTCAGACATTAGTCGAGTCCATGCCACGTCGTGTTGCGGCACTTCTGCGTGCTCGCGGGGGCTTCGCACGATATTAGGCAGGTGTACCAGTTTCTTTGGCTCTTCCATGTAATACGGTTGACTGATAACCATCTGGTTACATTGACCCTAGAGGTTCTGTGTTTAAAAATCTTCCTGAACGAAGTCAATTAAGATTTTGACGCTCCAGTACTTTATATCATTAGAAGTGTTAACTTGATGACAGTAAATCGATCGTAATCTATAAGTATTGTCAAATTTCCTTTGAAGTTTAGAGGACTGATTTTCGCATAGAGTTCAGTAATGAATAAAGTGAATTCTAATGATGCATGAGAGCATCCCCTTTTCAAAAAAAAAAAAAAAAAGTTCAAATGTGTGTGAAATCTTATGGGACTTAACTGCCAAGGTCATCAGTCTCTAAGCTTACACACTACTTTAACCTAAATTATCCTAAGGACAAACACACACACCCATGCCGGAGGGAGGACTCGAACCTCCGCCGGGATCAGCCGCACAGTCCATGACTCCAGTGCCTAGACCGCTCGGCTAATCCCGCGCAGCCATCCCCTTTTCACTTCACTTCGTGAAGATAGTCGCCCAGTCCGAAACCTGACTGCTGTGCGTTGTCAACAAGGTTTGATTCGCATCGTAGTTGGGCACCCGCACGCGATATTTTGTGGAACAGCCACACAAAAGGGGCGAAAGAGCCGCCACTGCCTCTCGAGCCGCGGTTTGCCGACCGCTACCCCAGACGGCTTAAGGCAAATTCAGAGATGGTTCATTTGAAAAGAACATGGCCGATTGCCTTCCCCATTCTTCCTCAATCCGACCTTGTGTTCCATCTCGAACGACCTCGTTATCCACAGGACGTGAACCCTTATCTTCTTCTTCTGATGTGGCGACGACACGTAAGGCAGACGGAGCAGAGCAGGGTGAGAGGAGAGAGTGAGAAGAAGATGCGCCGAGAAGCACACGGGCAGAGGCTGCGCCGCTGGTGAGGCCATCACCAGGATTAGACGGCCGAAGGACGAGGCAGCGCAGCGCCGCGCCGCGCCGCGCGTTGCGTCTGGTGCCGTGCGGTCGGCAGCTCCAGGGGCCACGCAGAGGCGCGACACCTGCGTGGTGCGACCACGCACGCTCACGTGGTGCAGTCCCCATTGGCAACGACGCACTGCTGCACTTGCAGATATTTGTGAGGGAGATAAAAAAGTTTCCGTTCGAAGGTCGTACAGTCCACACTAGATATGCCAATCAGGCAAATTCGCCATGAGCATCGAGGCAAGCATCCCACCTACGCTCCAGGTTAAAGATACCCATTTCGCAACACACCGTGTGCTGCTGCGTGAAGAAGTCCTTAGCTCCGTGCTGCACGTCCACGTCCAACAAGAATTTTCGACCCTTCAAAACCATTTTTAAGGGACCGAAGGCGTGATAACCGCATGGGGAGAGACCACGAATATAGGACGGATGCTTCAATGTCTCACACTTGTCCGTAGAGGAGGAGGCTAGCCTCTCAGATCGACCAGCGTCTTGCGTCGTTACACGGAACTTGGCGGACCATTCCACAACGGTGGTCTTTGACAGATATGCTGCCCCGTACATCTCCTTCATTCTCCTATCGATGTCAACGACTTATCATAAAGGGCAGTTCAATGCGATCGGAAAAATGTTCAGTAATTCGTTTAATACTAAGTCAAAAACTACTTTTAGCCTTACCCCTGAGCAACGAAATTGACTTGGTAGTTTTCTGTTCACTTCGGGGTGCTTTATTAATGAGAGTCCCCTTGCCTCTCACATATCGAAGTGTTTTTTCCAATTACGGTAACTGTTCAAACGTCTGACCTCCAATTTAATTACACTTATTAATCCCTTGTTCAAATGACTGTGCACAGGACAGAGGCTCAAGCGTTTCTTACGCTTTCTACTACGTTTCTACGGTCTGTTGTCGCTTTTCGATAAATCTTATCTTTTAGATAATCCCACAGAAAGAAATCCAGCGGAGTCAATTCAGGAGACCTAAGAGGTTCCAATGGCTCTGAGCACTATGGGACCTAACATCTGAGGTCAGCAGTCCCCTAGAACTTAGAACTACTTAAACCTAACTAACCTAAGGACATCACACACATACATGCCGGAGGCAGGATTCGAACCTGCGACCGCAGCGGTCGCGCGGTTCCAGACTGAAGCGCCTAGACCTAAGAGGCCAAGCAGTGCGGACAAATCTACAAATTCACCGACCATTGCAAAAAAAAAAAAAAAATAAATAAATAAATAAAAAATGGTTCAAATGGCTGTGAGCACTATGGGACTTAACATCTGAGGTCATCAGTCCCCTAGAACCTAGAACTACTTAAACCTAACTAACCTCAAGACATCACACACATCCATGCTGGAGGCAGGATTCGAACCTTCAACCGTAGCGTTGGCGCGGTTCCAGACTGAAGCGCCTAGAACCGCTGGGCCACAGCGGCCGGCTCCGACCATTGCAAACACGGCCTAGTACATCCCGTGCTTCAATTGAGTAATGTACTGGTCAATCGTCATGCTGAAATCACATACATTGTCGGACGTCCAAGGCAACATCCTCAAGCAGTACTTATAGTTGCTGGACTAAAAGATTTCGATATTCGATCCCATTCAAAGTGCCGTCAATGAAACAACAAGCCCACACCAAACGTTCCATGGCCAATGACGTTGAAGTTCAACTTGACGTAACCAGTGGCGATTTTCTGCACTCCAGTAAAGCATGGTATGCCGATTAGCTCTGCAGTGGTTTGTGAATGTAAACTCGTCGTAAAATAGTACTTTGGCAAAGAAATCAGGGTTAATCTAAATTTGATGAAGTGCCGATTCATAAAATGCTGTTTGATATTGGAAAGCATCGCCATGAAGTTCTTGATGCAGTGAAATGTGATATGCATGATACTTACAACGATGCAATTTTGTTGACAATACTACATACGGAAATTCAGGACTCGTAGTTGGAATTGCCGACTGCTCATCAGAGGCGTGCTGGTACAGTTATATCACTACCTTCTACTGCAACGGTTTTTCTTCGTTTCCTTTTCGCGGTGTTTATGCTGCCATCAGACATGAACAAAAGCTCTGAGCTCACTGCACTGCCTTTTATCACAGGTCATAGTTCGCTACATAACTACAGATATCGTCCAGCAATCCCCTTTCTGTTTAATCAGCCGAACACGCTGTTGAGAATGGGGTTTCCCATTAAAAGTTATGAAATAACTGCCCATCCTGTCACCGCAGACTGGGGGTAGTAGGGGGTTAATTCAAGTGTCATCGGATAGCATTTTGAAACATACGATTTTCTATCCATTCTGATTTTTCCGATTAAAGCGCCATTTGTCGTGGAAAGAAAAAAGATCTTTTAAACAGAACTTACGTATTTTTTCAGTAGAATCTGAATCTCCAATAAAAAATGTGGTTCCCATTTAACATTTCAAAGCTGCCCCGCACCTCAGACACGGTGTAAGGTGGGGGGATCGAGTATGGTATCATTGGACGTCCCCCTCCGACACGAATTAGAAACTGCTTCGATCCGATATATAGTTTTAGAGATATTTCATTGTCTTCACATAAACTGAACACACTGCAAACGCTGCAGCAATGCCTTGAAACGGAAAGCCTGTGGTGGCCCCTTATAGTAGAACGAGGCTCTTAAACAGCTTTTCGTACTTCATCGACAATACTCCGTAGAGTAGCACATAGGTATATTTACACAAAATTAACGAATTTTTGTGTGGCAAAATGAAGGACGTAGTCCCAGAAATAAAGTAAACCAGTTCCAATACGCCAGTTCAGACCATGGTTTTCGGGAGGTTTCCTTGCTTCATAGGCACATATCAGAACTGGTCGGCCTTTCTCATTTATGCCTAAATGGGAAGCCCTTCTACCTCATTTCAGATCGATGATATTGGCCGAAGAGAATCACGAATCTGTAATCTAAGACAGCCCACTCTACGTCTTGGTGCGAAGGAATAAAAGTGAAAAAGACAATCTTCAGCATCATCACCTCTCACTGCTTATGCGTTCTACACATGATGCGAAAGTGTTCACGTGAACGTATACAATGCACCTACACGTGCAATAGGCTTTCATAACTTTTCTTCTGTGACACTCTTTCCCAGAAAGCCGGTCGAAGTGGCCGTGCGGTTAAAGGCGCTGCAGTCTGGAACCGCGAGACCGCTACGGTCGCAGGTTCGAATCCGGCCTCGGGCATGGATGTTTGTGATGTCCTTAGGTTAGTTAGGTTTAACTAGTTCTAAGTTCTAGGGGACTAATGACCTCAGAAGTTGAGTCCCATAGTGCTCAGAGCCATTTTTTTCTTTTCCAGAAGTGAATTAAAAATTGTCCTCCTCTCCCCCCAGTTCTGAGTACGGTTTTCGGGAGGTTCCCCTTGATTGTGATGCACATGCTGGTTCAGGAAGTGCCCTCGCAAATATTCCCAGTTGTGACTCCTTTTGCCTGACTACGAGCGTGTCTACAAAATTTTAATGTTTCTGTAGGGCAGTGGTTCCCAACGTCTTTCAGACCGTTACCCCTTAGAGCAATCAATGCCAGCTCCTGTGGCCGAGTGGTTCTAGGCGCTTCAGTCCATAACCACGCAGCTGCTATGATCGCAGGTTCAAAAAAAATGGTTCCAATGGTTCTGAGCACTATGGGACTTAACATCTGTGGTCATCAGTCCCCTAGAACGTAGAACTATTTAAACCTAACTAACCTAAGGACATCACACACATCCATGCTCGAGGCAGGATTCGAACCTGCGACCGTAGCAGTCGCGCGGTTCCGGACTCCGCGCCTAGAACCGCTAGACCACCGCGGCCGGCATCGCAGGTTCGAATCTTGCCTCGGGCATGGATGTGTGTGATGTCCTTAGGTTAGTTAGGTTTAAGTAGTTCTAAGTTCTGGGGGACTGATGACCTCAAATGTTAAGTCCCACAGTGCTCAGAGCCATTTGAACCATTTGAGCAGTCAGATATAGGACTGTTATCCCCTGGCCCCCTCCCCGCCCCTTACCCCGTCACCACACCATCACCACCAACATAATTCGTGCTCCAATTCCACTTAGCTCCTTGTCCTTGTCCTGGTTCTTTCACATCTATAAATCTTGAATGCCATGATCCTTTCCCATGCGTAGTGTTCGGGTTGTGTGTGTATGTTTGAATGAATGATGTAGCAATTCTTTGTATACTTTGAGTGCTACTTACAGCCTCTTCTCACAAGTGGAAGCTAACTGTCCACAGCGAGGGTAGCCATTGTTACAAGACATACTTCCTTTGCACTACTCCTGCCTTTTCCGACAATTGTTTCACACGCACCCGGCGTCCCACGTTTAAAATCGACCAAAATACTTACTTTTTGTAAATCACTTGATTGCTGGCCACCTTATCACTGAACTAAGGTGCTTTGTGTGTGACCACTTCGAATAATAAATGATAATAATATTGTGGGCAGTACTACGGTAACGATTATGTAATTACTGTTGTGTTGTACTGTCAGTTATTTCTTTTATCTGTTTAAAAATTAGTAACGAAGTAGTTATGGTTCATTACAGGAACTACCTACAAGATAGAGAAGAAATTGTCATGAGATATTTAGCATCTGTTTGGCTTCTTTGTGTTATTGTCACAGATCCGGGGCACAAAGCGCAAAGTATGTTTAAGTAGTTGGGTATGTGAAGATATTGTTCGGATAATTAGTTCTAGTAGCTGCAGCCTCTACCGCACAATGACACACATTAGTGATCGTATTTGAAAGAAATGCAATTACTTGTCTTATGTAATAATTATTGTTGCCTGACAATTATTTTGATAGTAATAATGATCCTTCAAAAATAGCTTCGTGGGACTCACGATCGAACCCTTTCGTTTTACGTCTCAAAAATTTTCATTTTACCTTTCTGGAGGCAATTACCCCCAAGCAGGGAATAACGGACAACATTGTCACAGAAATAGATCAAAACATTCCTAGTTCCTTACGCCGACAAAGGTTTTCGGGAGGTTTCTCCTGGTCATCAAGCCAATGGCGGATCTGCAAAATCTCTTCGATTGGATTTCCCTCTACACCACGCCCAGCCTGTTGGGTATTTCGGCTAAAAACAATGAAGTTCTACAACAGACAGACAGCGCTGCTGTCACGATTTAAAGAGAGATCCAACCCTACAGTTCAGATCAACAGTTTCTGCAAGTTTCCCTTAGCTATCTGACGAATGCTGGAAGTGAAAATCGCTCCCCTAGTTATTCTGAGCTCGTAACTTCTGTAAGTCGTCGTGTGCTGTGGGAGGTACTTTAATTCCATCTTTAATTGAAGATAACAATAAATTCATACACATAATTATATTTTAATATATCATATCCTATATAAATATATACGCCCCCCATGAACCACGGGCCTCGCCATTGGTGTGGTGGCTTGCGCGCATGTGCAACGTAGCTGTACCGTAGCTGCAACCACATCGGAAGTGTATCTGCTGAGAGGCCAGGCAAACGTGTGGATCCTAAAGAGGGGCACCAACCTTATCAGTAGTTGTGGGCGAGCAGTGTGGATGACTGACTGATCTGTCCTTGTAACATCAACCAAAACGGGCTTGCTGTGCTGGTACTGCGAATGGCTGAAAGCGAGACGAAGTTACAGCCGTTATTTTTACCGAGGGTATGTAGTTCTTCTGTATGGTTAAACGATCATGGAATCCTCTAGCGTAAGATATTCCGAAGGTAAAATATTCCCATAATTCGGATCTTCAGGTGGGGACTACCCAGGGGGATGGCGCCATTAGGAAGATAAAACTGGAGTGCTACTGATCGGAACGTAGAATGTTAGAAAGGTTAGAAAATTTAAAAAAGGAAATGGACAGTTTGAAGTTAAATATAGTGGGAATTATTGAAGTTCCGTGGTAGGAGGAATGAGACTTCTGGTCAGGTGAATACAGTTATAAACATAAAATTAAGTAGAGGTTATGCAGGAGTAGGTTTAAAAATGAATAATAATAGAGGACTGCAGCTAAGTTACTATGAAACGCGTATTGAACAAATTATGGTAGCCGAGAAAGACACGAAGCCCACATCTACCACAGTAGTACAAGTTTATGTGCCAACTAGATCCGCATTGGATGAAGAGATTGAAGAAATGTATGATGAAGTAAAAGAAATGATTCAGATAGTTAAAGGAGACGGAAATTTCATTGTGATGAGGAACTTCAGTTCGATAACAGGAAAAGTAAGAGAAGGAAAAATGATAGATGAACATGGACTGGGGGAAAGGAATGAGAGGAAACCGCCTGGTAGAATTTTGCACACAGCATATTTTAATCATTACTAACACTTGGTTTAAGAATAATGAAAGAAGGCTGTATGCGTGGAAGAGACCTGGAGACACTGGAAAGTTTCAGACTTATTACATTATGGTAACAGAGATTTGGAACGAGATTTTAAATTGTAAGACATTTCCA
This sequence comes from Schistocerca nitens, assembly GCF_023898315.1. Taxonomy (NCBI): domain Eukaryota; kingdom Metazoa; phylum Arthropoda; class Insecta; order Orthoptera; family Acrididae; genus Schistocerca; species Schistocerca nitens. Next base: position 678,461,063 of record NC_064617.1, on the reverse strand, counting down.
GGGTCACATGCGGATACTGACAACAGTTTATTAGTTGTGAACTGTAGATTAAAATTGAAGAAACTGCAAAAAGGTAGGACATTAATCAGATGGGATATGGAAAAGATGGAAGGACCAGAAGTTGTTGAGAGTTTCGGAGGGAATACTGTGCAACGACTGACTAGAACAGGGGAAAGGAATACAGTAGAAAACGAATGGGCAGCTTTGAGAGATGGAACAGTGAAGGCAGCTGAAGATCAAATAGGTAAAAAGACAGAACCTAGTAGAAATCCTTGGGTAACATAGGAGATAGTGATTTAATTGCTGAAAGGAGAGAATATAAAAATGAAGCAAATGAAAAAGCCGAAAGGGAATACAAACCAATAAAACGAGTGATAGGAACTGTAAAATATCGAAGCAGGAATGGCTAGAGGACAAACGTAAGGATTTAGAAGCATATATCACTAGGAGAAAGATAGATACCACCCAAATAAAAATTAAAGAAATCTAGAAGAAGGAGAAGTAGTTGTATGAGTACGAAGAGCTCAGATCGAAAACCAATCCTAAGCAAAGAAGGGATAGCTGAGAGATGGAATGAGTATATAGAGGATCTACACAACGGAGATGATCGCAATATCGCAGAAATTGAAGAGGATGTAGATGGAGATCAACTGGGAGACAAGATAATGTGAGAAAAATTTTACAGATTACTGAAAGACCTAAGTCGAAGCAAGGTCTTTTGACGTATGAGACAGAACGAATCACCATCACACGTCAAGACTAATGTAATAATTTCAGGTCCAAACAAAGGGATTGCTGACAGATGTGATTGTTACCGAACTATCAGTTTAAAAAGTCATATTTGCAAAATATTGGCACGAATTATTTACAGAAGAATGGAAAAAAAACTGGTAGAAGCCGACCTCGTGGAAGATCAGTCTGGGTTCGGAATAACTGTGGGAACACGCGGGGCAATGCTGACTCTGCGACTTCACTTAGTAAATAGTTCATGGAAAGGCAAACCAACGCATTTATACACTTCTGTTTATTCAGATTTATTGAGCTTTTGTATCTCGTGAAGCCTATCAAATTGTACTCGTACTTTAAGGTATCCTCTGAATTATTTATTGACTCAGAGAAAGTAGTCTTGGTTACATGAGTTTACTTACCGAACTGCCAAATCAGAAAAATATTTCCTAATGGATGTGATTGCTATCGCCGGTTCTTGACACAGTTTATCTGACAAAGGGCATTTTTCATTGCAAGCGTCCGGGCAGCCTAGAGGGCTAACGTGCTGCATTCAGGATTCGTGGAGACAAACCTGCTCCAGATCGAATCCACCTCACGGATTAATGACGAAATCTGGTAACCCGGCCAATCTGGATATGGTTTTTAGCCAATTTCCCACATGCAAGTAGGTAGTTACAAGGCTGATGCTGTCACGCACTCCTCCTAGCATCAATTGTTCTGACACACATTTTTAGGAATGGTGTCACTAAGTGTGTTCATCTATTGTAAGCGAGAAAATGTTTCTTTTTTTTTTTTTTGGTCATCAGTCTACTGACTGGTTTGATGCGGCCCGCCATGAATTCCTTTCCTGTGCTAACCTCTTCATCTCAGAGAAGCACTTGCAACCTACGTCCTCAATTATTTGCTTGACGTATTCCAATCTCTGATTTCCTCTACAGTTTTTGCCCTCTACAGCTCCCTCTATTAGCATGGATCTCATTCCCTCATGTCTTAACAGGTATCCTATCATGCCGTCCCTTCTCCTTATCAGTGTTTTCCACATATTCCTTTCCTCTCCGATTCTGTACAGAACCTCCTCAATCCTTACCTTATCAGTCCACCTAATTTTAAACATTCGTCTGTAGCACTACATCTCAAATGGTTCGATTCTCTTCCGTTCCGGTTTTCCAAAGTCCATGTTTCACTACCATACAATGCTGTACTCCAGACGTACATCCTCAGAAATTTCTTCCTCAAATTAAGGCCGGTATTTGATATTAGTAGACTTCTCTTGGCCAGAAATGCCTTTTTTGCCATAGCGAGTCTGCTTTTGATGTCCTCCTTGCTCCGTCCGTCATTGGTTATTTTACTGCCTAGGTAGCAGAATTCCTTAACTTCATTGACTTCGTGACCATCAATCCTGATGTTAAGTTTCTCGCTGTTCTCATTTCTACTACTTCTCATTACCTTCGTCTTCCTCCGATTTACTCGCAAACCATACTGTGTACTCATTAGACTGTTCATTCCGTTCAGCAGATCATTTAATTCTTCTTCACTTTCACTCGGGATAGCAATGTCATCAGCGAATCGTATCATTGATATCCTTTCACCTTGTATTTTAATTCCACTCCTGAACCTTTCTTTTATTTCCGTCATTGCTTCCTCGATGTACAGATTGAAGAGTAGGGGCGAAAGGCTACAGCCTTGTCTTACACCCTTCTTAATACGGGCACTTCGTTCTTGATCGTCCACTCTCATTATTCCCTCTTGGTTGTTGTACATATTATATATGACCCGTCTCTCCCTATAGCTTACCCCTACTTTTTTCAGAATCTCCAACAGCTTGCACCATTTTATATTGTCGAACGCTTTTTCCAGGTCGACAAATCCTATGAAAGTGTCTTGATTTTTCTTTAGCCTTGCTTCCATTATTAGCCGTAACGTCAGAATTGCCTCTCTCCTCCCTTTACGTTTCCTAATGCCAAACTGATCGCCATCTAGCGTATCCTCAATTTTCTTTTCCATTCTTCTGTATATTATTCTTGTAAGCAGCTTCGATGCATGAGCTGTTAAGCTGATTGTGCGATAATTCTCGCACTTGTCAGCTCTTGCCGTCTTCGGAATTGTGTGGATGATGCTTTTCCGAAAGTCAGATGGTATGTCGCCAGACTCATATATTCTACACACCAACGTGAATAGTCGTTTTGTTGCCACTTCCCCCAATGATTTTAGAAATTCTGATGGAATGTTATCTATCCCTTCTGCCTTATTTGACCGTGAGTCCTCCAAAGCTATTTTAAATTCCGATTCTAATACTGGATCCCCTATCTCTTCTAAATCGATTCCTGTTTCTTCTTCTATCACATCAGACAAATCTTCACCCTCATAGAGGCTTTCAATGTATTCTTTCCACCTATCTGCTCTCTCCTCTGCATTTAACAGTGGAATTCCCGTTGCACTCTTAATGTTACCACCGTTGCTTTTAATGTCACCAAAGGTTGTTTTGACTTTCCTGTATGCTGAGTCTGTCCTTCCGACAATCATATCTTTTTCGATGTCTTCACATTTTTCCTGCAGCCATTTCGTCTTAGCTTCCCTGCACTTCCTATTTATTTCATTCCTCAGCGACTTGTATTTCTGTATTCCTGATTTTCCTGGAACATGTTTGTACTTCCCCCTTTCATCAATCAACTGAAGTATTTCTTGTGTTACCCATGGTTTCTTCGCAGCTACCTTCTTTGTAGCTATCTTTTCCTTCCCAAATTCTGTGAAGGCCCTTTTTAGAGATGTCCATTCCTCTTCAACTGTACTGCCTACTGCGCTATTCCTTATTGCCGTATCTATAGCGTTAGAGAACTTCAAACGTATCTCGTCATTCCTTAGTACCTCCGTATCCCACTTCTTTGCGTATTGATTCTTCCTGACTAATGTCTTGAGCTTCAGCCTACTCTTCATCACTACTATATTGTGATCTGAGTCTATATCTGCTCCTGGGTACGCCTTACAATATAGTATCTGATTTCGGAATCTCTGTCTGACCATGATGTAATCTAATTGAAATCTTCCCCTATCTCCCGGCCTTTTCCAAGTATACCTCCTCCTCTTGTGATTCTTGAACAGGGTATTCGCTATTACTAGCTGAAATTTGTTACAGAACTCAATTAGTCTTTCTCCTCTTTCATTCCTTGTCCCAAGCCCATATTCTCCTGTAACCTTTTCTGCTACTCCTTCCCCTACAACTGCATTCCAGTCGCCCATGACTATTAGATTTTCGTTCCCCTTTACATACTGCATTACCCTTTCAATATCCTCATACACTTTCTCTATCTGTTCATCTTCAGCTTGCGACGTCGGCATGTATACCTGAACTATCGTTGTCGGTGTTGGTCTGATGTCGATTCTGATTAGAACAACCCGGTCACTGAACTGTTCACAGTAACACACCCTCTGCCCTACCTTCCTATTCATAACGAATCCTACACCTGTTATACCATTTTCTGCTACTGTTGATATTACCCGATACTCATCTGACCTGAAATCATTGTCTTCCTTCCACTTCACTTCACTGACCCCTACTATATCTAGATTAAGCCTTTGCGTTTCCCTTTTCAGATTTTCTAGTTTCCTTACCACGTTCAAGCTTCAGACATTCCACGCCCCGACTCGTAGAACGTTATCCTTTCGTTGATTGTTCAATCTTTTTCTCATGGTAACCTCCCCCTTGGCAGTCCCCTCCCGGAGATCCGAATGGGGGACTATTCCGGAATCTTTTGCCAATGGAGAGATCATCATGATACTTCTTCAATTACAGGCCACATGTCCTGTGGATACACGTTACGTGTCTTTAATGCAGTGGTTTCCATTGCCCTCTGCATCCTCATGTCGTTGATCATTGCTGATTCTTCCGCCTTTAGGGGCAATTTCCTACCCCTAGGACAAGAGAGTGCCCTGAACCTCTATCCGCTCCTCCGCCCTCTTTGACAAGGCCGTTGGCAGAATGAGGCTGACTTCTTATGACGGAAGTCTTCGGCCGCCAATGCTGATTATTTACCAATATTTAGGCAGTGGCGGGGATCGAAGACGTTTTGATTACTAATCAAAGACGCTACCCCTAGACCACGGGCCCGTACGAACACTTAGAAACTAAATAAATTACTCGTCTGTTCCCCCGTAGATCTCCGTCGAAAATGTGGCACGTTCAGTAATCGTTTTCGTTTACTATATATAATGGTTTCTTGACAAATACGGGCCTTGCTGCATGATGATATTTTAATTTTGTTTCTGATTTTCTTCATATCGTATTTCAGTATAACTTCTCTGATATGACGATCTCATGACAAACACTGCATTACATTTTATGCAGTTTCAGGCTTCTAACTTACAACACAGTTTCTTCCGACCACTAGTACTTGTTAGATACAACTCAACACGTACAGCACTTCATGAAGTTGCAGTTCAGAAATTGTAAAATACATGCAACTTTAACAGCAAAATAGTCTGATGCAGTTTACGACTCTTCGTCAAATGTTTTCAGAATAAGTCATATTAATACGAGTAATGACAATAGTTTCAAATTATATCTGCAATTTTAAATTAATCTCGTAAAAACTCTCGTGTTATTATTATACAGCTGTTATATTTATGAAAAAATATGAGGATGTCGGTATTTTAGATCGCAATTAGTCATTTCCGTTTGAGCGTATCATAAATTTATTATGAGTATCGTATATAACAATAAGAGAGAGAGAGAGAGAATGGAGCACCCTATTGCAGTAGACGCGACCCGCTTCAGATACACGCTATGCAAAATTTATAAAACGTTTTCACTCCAGCACACGGCATTTTTCTAGACGTAGATAGATGGGGTGCACACATTCCGCCCTGGAGAGTGGGGAGTGGGGGTTGCATCAGGAAGGACGTGCGGCCACCAGCAGTCCACTGCAACAACCTGTATAACAATGCCGGCTATGCAAAGAAACAGGGTAAGGCGAGGAAGAAGAAGAGCATTTTTCACTGCTTTCTGCAGTGCTGTGATTATCTAAAAGTTTTCGATTTATGTCCTCTATACAACTAAGAAAACTAGCAACCTTATTTTGAGCTTTTAAGACATGTCACATAAATCCTTGCTACCCAAGGTTAAGACCACCTACATCTCAAAGGAAACCCGTAAGGTATACATTGCCTACTATTATGGCTAGTAAGTCTCTCTCCGTTTCCGTGTTCATCTTTTTTAAAAAAAAAAATCAAAATCATCCCCAAAAAGCCCACCCACACTGCCTTCTCTATCAAGAGACCAAACAATATTTTAAAGTGTTGAATCAAACTAAGTAAGCTGTTTCGACCACTGTAAATGAAAGGCAACAATAGAATCAATTTCTTGATTATACCTGGAATTGAAATATATAAAAGTGATGGTCGTGAAACAATGATAATTGTTTTGAAAATGTAGTGAATCGGAGACATTAGGTACACATGCAAGACATATCACGTCTCTCTCGACTCACTCTAGGAGTGAGCGAATGAAAAGCAAAACAATGAATGATAATTGAGCCGATCGAAGCTATGCACTGCGTTTCAGTTACCTGATGATAGCGGAACATCCAACTCGATACAGTGTATTTGTGACGCTTTGAAATACAGTGCAGACGCGCGAAATTTGCCACGGACTTCAATGCGAGATGCCTTTAATAGGTTCCACAACGAAACATTGTCTCGAAATTTGGTAGAAAATCCGAAGAAACTCTGGTCGTATGTTAAGTACACAAGCGGCAAGACGCAGTCAATACCATTGCTGCGCAGTGCCGATGGTACTGTTACCGACGACTGTGCCGCTAAAGCGGAGTTATTGAACGCAGTTTTCTGAAATTCCTTCACTAGGGAAGACGAATGGAATATTCCAGAATTTGAAACACGAACAGCTGCTAGCATGAGTTTCTTACAAGTAGATACCTTAGAGGCTGCGAAGCAACTCAAATCGCTTCATACGGGTAAGTCTTCAGGCCCAGATTGTATACCGATTAGGTTCCTTTCAGATTACGCTGATACAATAGCTCCCTGCTTAGCAATCATATACAACCGCTCGCTCACCGATAGATCTGTACCTACAGATTGGAAAATTGCACAGGTCGCACCAGTGTTTAAGAAGGGTAGTAGGAGTAATCCATCGAACTACAGACCTCTATCATTGACGTCGGTTTGCAGCAGGGTTTGGGAGCATATACTATATTCAAACATTATGAATCACCTCGAAGGGAACGATCTATTGATACGTAATCAGCATGGTTTCAGAAAACATCGTGCTTGTGCAACGCAGCTAGCTAGCTCTTTATTCGCACGAAGTAATGGCCGCTATCGACAGGGGATCTCAAGTTGATTCCTTATTTCTAGATTTCCGGAAAGCTTTTGACACTGTTCCTCACAAGCGACTTCTAATCAAGCTGCGGGCCTATGGGGTATCGTCTCAGTTGTGCGACTGGATTCGTGATTTCCTGTCAGGAAGGTCGCAGTTCGTAGTAATAGACGGCAACTCATCGAGTAAAACTGAAGTGATATCAGGTGTTCCCCAGGGAAGCGTCCTGGGACCTCTGCTGTTCCTGATCTATATAAATGACCTGGGTGACAATCTTAGCAGTTCTCTTAGGTTGTTCGCAGATGATGCTGTAATTTACCGTCTAGTAAGGTCATCCGAAGACCAGTATAAGTTGCAAAGTGATTTAGAAAAGATTGCTATATCGTGTGGCAGGTGGCAGTTGACGCTAAATAACGAGAGGTGTGAGGTGATCCACATGAGTTCCAAAAGAAATCCGTTGGAATTCGATTACTCGATAAATAGTACAATTCTCAAGGCTGTCAATTCAACTAAGTACCTGGGTGTTAAAATTACGAACAACTTCAGTTGGAAAGTCCACATAGATAATAATGTGGGGAAGGCGAGCCAAAGGTTGCGTTTCATTGGCAGGACACTTAGAAGATGCAACAAGTCCAGTAAAGAGACAGCTTACACTACACTCGTTCGACCTCTGTTAGAATATTGCTGCGGTGTGGGATCCTTACCAGGAGGGATTGACGGAGGACATCGAAAGGGTGCAAAAAAGGGCAGCTCGTTTTGTATTATCACGTAATAGGGGAGAGAGTGTGGCAGATATGATACGCGAGTTGGGATGGAAGTCATTAAAGCAAAGAAGTTTTCGTCGAGGCGAGATCTATTTACGAAATTTCAGTCACCAACTTTCTCTTCCGAATGCGAAAATATTTTGTTGAGCCCAACCTAAATAGGTAGGAATGATCATCAAAATAAAATAAGAGAAATCAGAGCTCGAACAGAAAGGTTTAGGTGTTCGTTTTTCCCGCGCGCTGTTCGGGAGTGGAATGATAGAGAGATAGTATGATTGTGGTTCGATGAACCCTCTGCCAAGCACTTAAATGTGAATTGTAGAGTAATCATGTAGATGTAGATGTAGATGTGGATGCAGTATTATGGACTCATGCTTTAACCTCAGGGTACAGCTAGGCTCAAAACGATAATAATATAGTAAATATTTGCCCCAAACTTGAGTTGGAACACTAGACTACACCACCTTCTATTGTTGAACCGAGGAAAACGTACTAAACGTTTTTCCACACATAAAAAAACAGCACTCAAATGATGAGTAATGAAACTTCGGGAATACATTTGTCTAGGTAACATATTTAAGTGACTGACGTTGCAAGATTACTTATTAAGTTGGTGACTGAATGTGAAATGCTGCTACGTACATAGCCGGTGTAACCGCCAGAGTGTTGAATGAAAGCATACAAACGTGCATGCACTGTGCTGTACAGGCGCCGCATTGTCAGTTTGAGGGATGGAGTTCCATGACTGTTGCACTTGATCGACCAATACAAGGACGGCTAATGATATTTTTGGATGACGCTGGAGTTGTCGTCAGATGATGTCTGATATGTGCTCGACTAGAGACAGGTCTGGTGATCGAACAAGCCAGGGCAATAATCCGACACTCTGTAGAGCATGTTGGGTTACGGTAGCGGTATGTGGGCGAGAGGTATAAATTGTCCATTTCATGAATGGCAGCACAACAGGTCGAATCACCAGAGCGACGTAGAAATTAGCAGTCAGCCTGTGTGGGGTTACCACGAGAGTGCTCCAGCTGTCATACGAAATCGCACGCCAGACCATAGGTCTAGGTGTAGCTCCACTGAGTCTAGCACGCAAACAGGCTGGTTACAGGCTCTCAGCTTGTCTCCTTCTAACCACCACACGGCCATCTCTGGCACAGAGGAAGAACCAGCTTTCATCAGAAAACAACAGACCTGCACCCTGTCCTCCAGTGAGCTCCCGCTTGACAGCACTGAAGCCGCAAATGGCATGATTTGGGATCACTGGAATGCTTGCTACAGAGCTTGGAGCTGCCCTTGAAGTAACCGATTTGTAATCGTTCGTTATGTCACTGCGGTGCTAACTGCTGCTCAAATTGCTGCTTCAAATGCCATTCATCGAACACGATGGCCTTCCCTCTTCGTAGTGACACGGGACCGTCCCGAGCGTGGTCTTGTTGCTAAGGTACACGTGACCACCGCTGCCAGCAATGATGTACAGATGCTACATTCCTGCCAAGTCTTTCTGCAGTATCGCAGAAGGAACATCCAGCTTCTCCTAACACTATTACACGCCCTCATTCACAGTAAGTGAAATGTTGATAATTGCGTCTTTGTCGCCTTAAACAAGCTCTTGACTAACTTTAACTCACCACGTCCAGTCTCAAAGGTAACTAATACGACAGTTACAGCGTGTATTTAAAGCAAATCTTATTTACACTCTCATAGTGGTGCTACTGACACAACTCTTACGCGACTGGCGCGAAGTTTGAATTGACATCATGTTTCAGAAGTTGAAACACGGCTACCAACTTTCGTTTATACACTCCTGGAAATGGAAAAAAGAACACATTGACACCGGTGTGTCAGACCCACCATACTTGCTCCGGACACTGCGAGAGGGCTGTACAAGCAATGATCACACGCACGGCACAGCGGACACACCAGGAACCGCGGTGTTGGCCGTCGAATAGCGCTAGCTGCGCAGCATTTGTGCACCGCCGCCGTCAGTGTCAGCCAGTTTGCCGTGGCATACGGAGCTCCATCGCAGTCTTTAACACTGGTAGCATGCCGCGACAGCGTGGACGTGAACCGTATGTGCAGTTGACGGACTTTGAGCGAGGACGTATAGTGGGCATGCGGGAGGCCGGGTGGACGTACCGCCGAATTTCTCAACACGTGGGGCGTGAGGTCTCCACAGTACATCGATGTTGTCGCCAGTGGTCGGCGGAAGGTGCACGTGCCCGTCGACCTGGGACCGGACCGCAGCGACGCACGGATGCACGCCAAGACCGTAGGATCCTACGCAGTGCCGTAGGGGACCGCACCGCCACTTCCCAGCAAATTAGGGACACTGTTGCTCCTTGCTCCTGGGGTATCGGCGAGGACCATTCGCAACCGTCTCCATGAAGCTGGGCTACGGTCCCGCACACCGTTAGGCCGTCTTCCGCTCACGCCCCAACATCGTGCAGCCCGCCTCCAGTGGTGTCGCGACAGGCGTGAATGGAGGGACGAATGGAGACGTGTCGTCTTCAGCGATGAGAGTCGCTTCTGCCTTGGTGCCAATGATGGTCGTATGCGTGTTTGGCTCCGTGCCACCCAACGTGCTCTAGAAGGTGTACGTCAACTACCCTGGTCAGCAAGATCTCCGGATCTGTCCCCCATTGAGCATGTTTGGGACTGGATGAAGCGTCGTCTCACGCGGTCTGCACGTCCAGCACGAACGCTGGTCCAACTGAGGCGCCAGGTGGAAATTGCATGGCAAGCCGTTCCACAGGACTACATCCAGCATCTCTACGATCGCCTCCATGGGAGAATAGCAGCCTGCATTGCTGCGAAAGGTGGATATACACTGTACTAGTGCCGACATTGTGCATGCTCTGTTGCCTGTGTCTATGTGCCTGTGGTTCTGTCAGTGTGATCATGTGATGTATCTGACCCCAGGAATGTGTCAATAAAGTTTCCCCTTCCTGGGACAATGAATTCACGGTGTTCTTATTTCAAATTCCAGGAGTGTATTTCACAGCTCCTACTTGGTGCGGCGATTTTATTTTTGAGTCAGTGTGTACAGATGATGGATATTTTTCTTTAGGGTTTTATTGTGAGCTGTCAGAAATAGGCTACATGAAGCAATATTGAAATCCATTTCCATCATAGTGCGTGAACCATGCCAGCCCGCATGGATACTGCGGGTGATAAAGCACTCTGGCTGTTACCTAGCAACGGCAGAGGGGCGGCAGTTCGCGTCCATTCCCGAGCCTTTTATGAGTACGGTTGTACCAGGCTCACGGCGCTGTACTACAGCGAGGGTGATGACAGGTGGCGAAGTGGGCGGCCGTGCATCTGGTGAAGGGATTGATGGACCATGGGGCACCGAGTGGAGTACCAGTTACCAGTTGAGTGAGCACGTTTCAGAACGTTTCCTGTTGCAGTGCGCTTGCGTGTAGGAGCCGATTTCAAGAAACAGTCCAGTCGGGATTACTGCTGTTTGCCGGAACTTCGGTCCCTAACAGACTTGAAAAGCGTTGCTTATTTGTTGTTAAATTGTTTCTGCCCATTAAGTTAGCCCTGTCATTCTGTGTCGGAATTAACTGTTATTTGCCCTAGGTTTAAAGTGGCCATTTACTCCGCTGAATACTGACAAGGGAACCTCCCCATCGCAGCCCCCTCAGATTTAGTTATAAGTTGGCACAGTGGATAGGCCTTGAAAAACTGGACACAGATCAATCGAGAAAACAGGAAGAAGTTGTGTGGAACTATGAAAAAAATTAGTAAAGTATACAAACTGAGTAGTGCATGCGCAACAGATGCAACATCAAGGAGACCACAGGAAGAGGAGCGCCGTGGTCCCGTGGTTAGCGTGAGTAGCTGCAGAACGAGAGGTCCTTGGTTCAAGTCTTGTCTCGACTGAAAATTTTACTTTCTTTATTTTCGCAAATTTATGATCTGTCCGTTCGTTCATTGCCGTCTCTGTTCACTGTAAGACGTTTAGTGTCTGTGTTTTGCGACCGCATCGCAAAACAGTGCGATTAGTAGACGGAAGGACGTGCCTCTCCAATGGGAACCAAAACATTTGATGGCAAGGTCATAGTTCAACCGATTCCTCCACAGGAAAACATCTGATATATTCTATACGACACTGGTGACGGCATGTGCGTCACATGACAGGAACATGTTGTCAACCCACCTAACTTGTACACTTAGCGAATGGGTAAAAAGATTCTTCTACCTTGCCCGATTTAGGTTTTCTTGTGGATGTGATAATCACTCCGAAAACATAAACTGAAAATAAAAATTTAAACTTTTTACTCGAGGGAAGACTTGAACCTAGTACCTTTTGCTTGGTAGCTGCTCTCGCTAACCACGGGACCACGGCTCTCCGTGACACCCATTGTCGTTGATGTTGCCTATCTTCGCATGGACTACTCAGTTTGTATATTTTACTAATTTTTTTCATAGTTCCACACAACTTCTTCCGGTTTTCTCGATTGATCTGTGTTCAGTTTTTCAAGGCCTATCCACTGTGCCAACTTATAACTAAATCTGAGGGGGGTGCGATGGGGAGGTTCCCTTGTGAGGTGTGCACGGAGAGCAGATTTGAGTGGTACAGTTGGCCTGTTCTTGCTCATTGAGTGCGTCTGATCATAAGATTTTTACTATGTGAGTTTTATAACATCTATATGAAATGTATTCGCAGCTGCGAATACGAACAAAAATCATTATGCATAAGGGAATATTTCCCTCTTGACCTGAGCGGTCCTCTTAACCGCTTTAGCTATTCGTGCACGAGTCACCGCCAGCCCAAACTGACATATGTCGTCGTTCCTTCGTCACAGCCTGTACTCCTACACACATGATGCAATTCCTGGTCAGGGGCGGACGTTTTAATTGAAAGCTGCTGCATGGTATCGATGGATAAATAAGATACTGCAGTGCCGGAGTTGTCAGGAAGAACGATGTAGTGTGCACGCAGCACAGGCCTGGAGTATCGCATTTATCCGCCGACACTAAACAGATATTTTCAATTAAAATATCGTCCCCTGTAGAGGAATTATATAATTCGTGTGCGAGTACAAGTTGTGACGCAGGAACGACAACATATGTCGGTTTGGGTCTTCTCGTTAGTCGTACACGGATAGCCAAAGAGGTTAAGGCGACCGCTCGTGTAAACCGAGCACAAATTTTTGCTGTTGTTATTCCCTTACACAGCTGACAGTAGTTCGTATTCGAAACTGCGAATACATTTCACGTATTTCATAACGGCTGTAATCGCCGTAGTGGCTGTTCCTTCGCACATGCATGCATTTCCGACAGAACGTTGCAGTGTTCTTCTTAACGACTTACGCACTACAATATCGTATTATAACTTGTCCTAGTCGATGCTGTTCTGTTCGAGTAGACTTCCGTCTTCAGCATTATTTTTTACAAGTTTCGCCCTAGCTCTATTTGTCTTGTACCAGATTTTCCAGGACTCGCTGCTTTATTATTAAAAAATTACTAGCTGTTGCCGTGAGATATATGCACTGTTGTTTTAACTTCTTCTTATCTATTGGGCTTAAATTATTTATCAGTGTTGCGAAAGTCTGTTTTAAATATATTTCTGGGCACGTGCAACGTAGTGCGTAATCCTGTGAGATTTCGAAGACACACCCATTTTTGTGGAAAAGTTGTTGTCGGCTGTTATATGTGTTCTGTTTGTATGTTTCAGAAGCACCAGAGACCGAACTGATTGACCAGCGTCCTGTAGAATGACTCGTCAGGTATTGTGAATTAGTATCCGTTTCAAATGGTTCAAATGGCTCTGAGCACTATGGGACTCAACTGCTGAGGTCATTAGTCCCCTAGAACTTAGAACTAGTTAAACCTAACTAACCTAAAGACATCACAAACATCCATGCCCGAGGCAGGATTCGAACCTGCGACCGTAGCGGTCTTGCGGTTCCAGACTGCAGCGCCTTTAACCGCACGGCCACTTCGGCCGGCCAATTAGTATCCGGTTTAATTCCTATGAACACTAGGTTGACTGCAAAATGAAGCTAAAAGGACACCTACTTGCATTTTTAACTGCATTGTAAACTTTTGGGCAACCATCTGTATTTTAACGTCGCACCTCCTGAACAATATTTCTTGCAATGATACAATTTCGTTGGTATATTCAGCGGCATATGTGGATACTGTTTGTGAAATGTGTTGCGAGTATAGTTAGTAGCAAAGAAGTAAGAAGTTAAAAGTCGTGCGTCATGTGGCAGTTTTTTTACACATCTCAGTGTTTATGACGTCATATCTACTCAACTATGTCTCGTACAGTGATATTTTTCAGGTACATTTAGTGATAAATGTGAATACTGTCTGAAAAATGTTTCTTGAATATTGTATGCAGAATGCGTCGCGAATATTGTTAGTATTAAATAAGTAAGAAATTAATACGTCATGCCTGATGCGGCACTTTTGTGACATGAACATGGAAACTGTAGTAAACAATAAAATTTCTCCTTGCATCGTTTTTTGAAGGAGATTTCAGCGAGAAAAAGTTTCCTAATTGTTTGGAATTATTTGTAAAGTTTTTTGCATGTCACTAAGTGCAGTCATTCTAAAATAATAGATGAACAAGTGTGGGTTGTGGGTGTTTGCACGTCGAGAGGTCCACTTCTTTTCACCCCCACCTCTTTGAGAGGTAGGTTGTTCTTTCCCCACAGCGATTCTTTCCAGACCATGAGTCACATGTGTCCCAGATTTGGTAGAAATTGGTTCAGTGATTTAGGAGTAGATGGGGAACATTTGCATACATTTTTATAATATGTGTGGATGGATGGGCCCTTTTGCAATGTATCTGCATTTTTTAAACTTTCACAAAGTATCTACAAACCATGAAGTCCTGTTAAATTTGTAAACCAAAACGGCGTCACCTAATGTGAGCAGTCATCCATTTTTGTGGGGGTGGCACCTTTTCTAACCAAATACTGCATAAAGGCTTAACTAACCGTGGAACAAAGAAGCAGTTTAAATAAGTACAGACTTAGTGGAAAAATAATTCATTTATTTAATATTAAACCACACTAGAGGAAAAAATGGCAACAACAAAAAATAAATAATGTAGGGCAATGAAATTTCGGGAATACCTTTGACTAGGTAATATATGTAAGTGATTAGCATTACAAAATCACAGATTAACGTAAGCGTGAGATAAGCTACTGCAAATGTGAAATGATGGTACATTAATAACCATTGTAACGGCCAGAATGTTGCATATAACCATACAAACGTGCATGCATTGTGTTGCACAGGCGCCGCATGTCAGTTTGTAGGATGGAGTTCCATGGCAGTTGTACATGGTCGGTCTAAACAGGGACAGTCCATGCTGTTAGGGGATGAGGCTGTAGTTGTCCTATAATAATGTCGCATATGTGCTCGATTGGAGACAGATCTGGTGGTCAGTCAGGCTAGGGCAACAAATAGACACTCAGTAGAGCATGTTGGGTTACAACAGCGGTTTGTGGAAGAGCGTAATCCTGTTGGAAAACACCCCCTGAAATGCTGTTCATGAAAGGCAGCATAACATATTGAAACATCAAACTGACGTACAATTTTGCAGTCAGGCTGCGTGGGATACTACGAAAGTGTCCCCGCTGTCATAGTAAATGGCACCCCACACCATAATCCAGGAGTGGGGGTCCAGTGTGTCTAGCATGCAGACAGGTTGGTTACAGGCCCACAACCAGCCCCCTCCTAACCACAACACGGCTGTCACCGGCACCGAGGCAGAACCACCATTCATCAGAAAACACAAGAGACCTGCACCCTGTCCTCCAAAGAGCTCTCGCTTGACAGCGCTGAAGTCGCAAATGGCAGTGGTTTGGGGTCATTGGAATGCATCCTACAGAGCTTCTGGTCGGAGCTGTCCTTGAAGTAACCGATAATTAATAGTTTGTTGTGTCACTGTGGTGTCAACTGCTTCTTAGATTGGTTTTGCAGGTGCAGTACGATGCACCAGAGTCTTGCCTCTCGTTAGTGTCGCGTGGCCATCCTGAGCGTGATATTTTTGAGACCGTACATTCTCATGACCACCGCTGCCAGCAATGATCTACAGAGGTTACATTTTTGCCATGTCTTTTTGCACTATCGTAGGAGGAACATTCAGCTTCTCGTAGCCCTATTACACGCTCTCATACAAAGTAAGTGAGGTGTTGATAATGGCGTCATTGTCGCCTTAAAGGCATTGTTGACGGACATCAACTCACGAAGTCCAATCACGAAGATAACAAACTCTCACGACCGTTACAGCATGTATTAAAAGCAAACCTGATTTGCATCCTCATAGTGGCGCTACCAGCTTCACTTCTATGCGACTGGCGCGAAATTTGTATGGACATCATCTTTCAGTTGTAGAAGCACTACTACCAACTTTTGTTTACGTCGTACAACACCTTCTTGGTGTAGCGATGTTTTCTGCCAGTGTATGTACTGCGTATGCGATCCTCAGTGTAACTGAAAAACATGATGACAATTAGTTATGTAGAATGTGTCGTAACGAAGGTTGTAAGATGTCCACTTTCGCGGAAACGTCTTTTCAATCGCGTACGTGCGCACTATATGTAGAGTAGAGATGGGCAAACTCGTTCATCCTTGGGAACTAGTTCACTACTGATCGTTATTTTTTGGGAACCATTCATTTGTGCTTGGTATATGGTTCTTATGAAAAACTGAAAACTAGTAGTGTAGGTGACTGAAGGATGGAGGGCACTTGCCTACCCCCTGGAGTATAGAGTTTTTATTCATTACAGAATTCTTATACACTTTTAGAAGTAATTTCTGTGATTCTCCAGAACCTCTCGTTTAGCCAACCGTAGCCCTGTGTGGCTGATTGCAAAGAAATAATATAGTGTGGGAGTACAGACTGTTCGCCAATTACGGACGATGTGTTGCCTGTTACGAGCAGACACAACAAACAGACAAACATGTAATAATTAGGCAGTGAAGAAATAACAACCTAATGCAAGCAACAGATGCGAAACAAACGATGACGATGTGTAGAGAGCTGGAGAAGAGAAAATGAAAATCTCACGCGACGCGCGTGGGCTATAGCTCATGTAGTCTTGTAAACCTGTTGGTGGCTGTTTCCCAACTTAATAGACCACAAGTCTCTTGTATAAAATTCTTCGTTTCGACTTCCACTATATAGCTATGCTACGCTGTAAACAATAATCGTTTGTACCCTATATATACTTCACGTTGTCTCTGAGTTCATATGGGAAGTAGAGACTTCATGGAAGCATAAAATAAAATGTGGTTTTCTCATACTTGCGTCACACGCTTAGTAAAAATTAGGTTTTTACGTTGCATTATTAAATTTAATGCAGCGATAATAATAATAATTAAATTCGCAGTAATACAGTTTTTGGTTTGAAAGCTCCTTCTGAACAAATGTTTTTGAGATAGTAAGTAAATACGATTTTATGGCAATCTATGTCTTTTCAAATGGAGAGGCACCGCTTTTCCTACTGAGCCAAAATGACTCACAACCCACCTTTTTTTTCAAATAAACCAAACTAGCAGGTAATGCAAATTGGAAACAACCAAACTTAAAAATAATTAGAGCCTTCCTAAATGTAATGTTTTGTATATGAAAGATACACGAAAATCGTTTTATATGAGTTTTCGTGCACTAAAAATTAAGCAAATTATTGAAAGTTAGCTGCTAAATCAAGTCGATGAAACCAAAAAATATATGAAGAACAAAAAAACGTTTCTTGTTATAAGTATGTCTTCTGCTGTTCATAGATATAATGAAGTGAGCTGATATGCCCTTTTGTTACCTGAAAAGACGTACCTATTACATACAACGTAATTTTTATGTAATTTACGTAACTATAAAATACTTTTTGATTACCGGTCGTGGACGCTGAATAGCCAGAACCAAGTGCAAGAACAGTTTGGAACACGTGTATAATAGGCGAGCGCAGTGAACGAAACGAGCAACTAGATACTGAACTTACTAGGAGCAGTCGGCAGTGGAACTGAGACAGTGGTCATGCGAAGAACGACGAGTGCTGCCGAGGGAGACCGAGACTGAAACGAGCACGCGATCGAGGCTGGAACGAGAACTGCCGAAGTGACCGCCGCGACCGAAGTGAACTAGTGAGCTGTGAACCGATCGTTCCTCGTTCCCGGGAACTATAAGTAGACCGCCGCGACCGAAGTGAACTATGAACCGATCGTTCCTCGTTCCCGGGAACTATAAGTAGACCGCCGCGACCGAACTATGAACCGATCGTTCCTCGTTCCCGGGAACTATAAGTAGACCGCCGCGACCAAAGTGAACTATGAACCGATAGTTCCTTGGAATTCGTTCCTCGGTCCTTTCGTTCATCTTGATGAACCGTTCCTTTGCACCCGTTCGTTCGCGAACTATCCATCTCTAATATAGAGTGTTTCCGTAACACTGTGCAAAAATTTAACAGTTCTTAGAGGAGGCTGCACTGGACAATTTGAGGTAGGGATGGGGTCGGAGAAGCCAGTTTAATGAGATAATAGGAATAAAATCACATTACTGTGTACTTTTGTATTTATATTGTCTTACTGCAAATACTGTCACTGACACAATGAACGTACCAATTTATTTTGTCTGACAAAATATGCTGAAACTGTCTACCATCAACCTGAACGCAAGGATGACATCGGCGAACGAGATTCTGAAGCATCCCGAGAAATAAAATATCCCTGGTGTGTTCGAATATATGACAGGCAGCTACAATTCTGGCAACTAATTCTATCTCGGTATCCACTGGGGTCCCATACACAAGTGACTTTAGATATCCCCTTAGGAAATAATCAGGGCCATTCTCGTCAGGTGACCTCGCAACGCCATGGAACAGAGCCTTCCCTTCCAGTCCAGCGATCAGGAAATACTGTACCGGTACTGCTTCGTCGCACTGTACTGTACGTCTCAGAATATCACTGAGTAATGAATGGGTCTGCCGTTGATTCATAACATGTTCTGTCATGAGACGATGTAAATACCATACAGCAGAACCACCTTATGTACAAAGCCTGCATAATGACTTTCTGGTAATCGGGGTCATCCTCTTTGTTTCCTTGCAGGAAATAAAAATCATACAAATACATAAACAGCACAGCACGTGTAAACATGTAAGCATGTTAGTTGTAAATAAGCTGGAAAACAGTAATCCTAGACAAAGCGGTAGACAAGTTTACTACCATATTCCTTAAGCTGGCTTCTCCGATCCCCGGTTACCTATCTCAAATTTTTCAGTGGAGCATTCTCTATGTCCAGTTACGTTTTTGCATTCTCTTACGGAAACACACTGTATAAGTCATTCTTCAACTCAAAGATCATTCGACCCCAGCCGAACCTGCCTGTTAGAGCGATATGTCTTTGCAAAAGAATCGACAGCTATCTCTGAGGGACATGAACAAGCTTCTACCAGAGGTGGCAAATCAGATTGCCGCGCGCGTATTTTTCGCTTTCGTCGCCTAGTGGAACTCCGCAAAAGCGCTCTCGTCTTTGCCAAGACATCGAACGGACGTGATTAAGACCCTTGCTTCTGTCTTGGAGATGGGAGCGTTCAACTAACAACTTTCAGCACTAAAGTGAGTTCGCAAAAAACGACGTGTTTCTCGGTCGCATTTACGTCTTTGGAATTTCCGCTTGCTTTAAGGTTATGCAAAATTTTGTTCCTTTTAGCATTGGGATTCGAATTCGAACTTGTCGTGAGCAACGTTACGGTTTCGTTCTCTCCTGTGATCTCAACTGAACACCTGGTGTTCGGCATCTATTTCTAATTTAGCTGTCCGTGAATTCAAGCGACTCACAGTTTCTCTTACTCGCAGTATCAGATTTCGGAAGCTTGTAATCTTCGTTTGAATTTTCTTTATGCTGTCATGTCCACTGCGAATATTAAACGGCTATATCTGACACTTGGGTTGGTGTATAGTGAATAGGCCTAGCCTTATGAATGTGGTCTTTTTCAAATACTATACTGCAAGGTTTATAGTTTAAAGTAGCAACCAGTCACAATTATGGTTAAAAAATTATTGAAATCAAGTTATAACAGTCCTTTCTTTTTTATCAGAAATCCACCTTAAGATGGCTGTTAGAGGTTTCCTTGCTTTTGTAGTTTTTATGGGTTTCGTGCTCTAAAATAAACGAAACGTTTTTAGTTCAAAATTCAGTACATTTATGACAGATGCTCTTTTGCCAGTTCTGTCTTTCACAGATATATCCACGAAATGTTTTTAAAGTTAGTAAATCTTGAAAACTTACGTAATGTATATTTCTGTGCTATATTAGTCGTTTATTTGTGTTACGTGTTTGAAGTTAAGAGATTTTTGTATGTGCTATACGTGAGTGCTGTTGAATTCACTGGAAACTCGTAGAACACACATCATTCTATATTTTATTGCAGCACACAGAGAATTTAGAAAATGTGCCTAGCTTCAAACAAATAACAAGAACAGTAGGTTCAGCGATGTTACAGAAGTAAAACTAAAGATTTGAAGTTACCGTAATAAAAAAATCGTGTTTTAATCCTCCAATTAATCTTATCCATTCGTATATCAACCTTTTGCTGTTTGATTTCACCAGATGATCGTAGTATTTAATTGTTGACTCCCTAGGTGAATTGATCTCACGGTAATCTACATGTCATTTCAAGCCAGAGATGACAGTTCCAAGTTCACTACATTTTGACGCCCAACGTGGGGCTTCGATTTGATTTTATTTTCATCTTTGTCCTAGTGTGGGGACTACTAAACTTTCAGACATGTCTCAGGATGAATTAAATTCCGATAGCTTGATTGGATTACGCTAATCTCATTGTGTCTGATGTCAGGTGCACGGATGGTGCGTTTTTGAGTGCTGAGAGCGCTTTAAGTGAGCAATATGAGGCAGACAAGCAGGTTTAGAACGTGTAGTCTGTCGTAGTCAACATCCTGTTTCTCGTTTACACTGTTCTGTTAATTGCTACGATCGTAAACATCAACGTTGTATGGTCTGTCTCAACACGTTCTGTGGAATATTTTTGGTTTTCAGTTACATTTTACGCATGGAAACCGACACTCCAAATGAAAAGAATTAGGGAAGGCAGTGATGAAACGCATGACATGTCTGGTGGTACTAGTCAAAATCAGAGGACACAGGACACGAGCAGGCCGAGTGAGGAAAGTTTGGGAGAGAGTGATGAAACATCAGGCACGTCCATCGGGAGAGTCCGCTAAAAGTACGACAGGCCAGCCGAGGAATGTTCGGGGTTGAGAGAGCAAACACAAGACACGTCTGTGAGAAATACATAAAGTTCACTGGATCGATTCTCGCGATATTAGAAAACAGCATACTTCACTTAACCAGCATGAGGGAGAGGAATAAAATATAATTAGAAAGATTGGATGCCGAGATAAGCTTTGAAGTCAGAAGATTGATGGGCAAATCGGTGAAGGAGGCACGAATTGGGGACCAAGACCAACGAGACACGGCCGAAGGCCAGCAGCCTGGACGACGTGAGAAAAGCGTGTGAGGTGAAGGCTGACAACCTAGAAACGCGGGTACAAGAAGATAACTGACATCTCCGTGAGGATGGGTGAAGAAAGTAAATTGTCCAAGAGGACAAAAACAAGACTGTCAGTTCTCGAGCAACAAGTGTCTGCAATACAACGAGATATCCTGGTAACAGAGGTCACGCCAATGAATTTGCAGGCTGTATTCCAGATGCACGTGGTGGACATACCACTCCCGAAGTTCGGTCAAAAGTGCAGTATCCACGGGAGGGTACGCCTAAAGAATTTAGATGCGTATATGGGTGAGAAAGGAATGGTGGTACGCAACGCTTTACTTGTGCAGCAACGCTCGATCAGGAGGAGGCTGCGTTGTATGACCTAACAGTTTGCGAGAACAGTAGTTACAAGAATTACGGCTCTAAATTTCTGGCAACGTACGGGAACCTGCCCCCAAAAGCAAGTGCAAAGACGATCATAAATCGATGACAGTATGCGCCATAGTCACGTCAATCCATGACAACATACGCTGGTCAGCTGACGTAGAAGTTTCCCGACTGCGGTAACGCTTCATGTAAAAACTGGAGAAAAGAAAGTTTCGGCCACGGTTGCAATGGACTTCTCCTGTGTCTACTGGTGTGTTTTATCTGTGCAAAGTTACTTCCATTTTGTCACTACTTCTCACTGAGCGTGACACTGCGATACTGTTTTTAAAAAGCGTGGTGTCACCGCCAGACACCACACTTGCTAGGTGGTAGCCTTTAAATCGGTCGCGGTCCGTTAGTATACGTCGGACCCGCGTGTCACCACTATCAGTGATTGCAAAAAAAAAGGTTCAAATGGCTCTGAGCACTATGGGAATTAACATCTGTTGTCATCAGTCCCCTAGAAATTAGAACTACTTAAACCTAACTAACCTAAGGACATCACACACATCCATGCCCGAGGCAGGATTCGAACCTGCGACCGTAGCGGTCACGTCAGTGATTGCAGACCGAGCGCCGCCACACGGCAGGTCTAGTCTAGAGAGACTCCCTAGCACTCGCCCAGTTGTACAGCTGACTTTGCTAGCGATGGTTCACTGTCTACATACGCTCTCATTTGCCGAGACGACAGTTTAGCATAGCCTTCAGCTACGTCATTTGCTACGACCTAGCAAGGCGCCAAATTCAGTTACTAGGCGTCATATCTCAAGAATGTATTCTGAACATAATATTGTGAATCATGTACCGTCAAAAGCGACGTGCATCATTAATGGACTAAAGTTAAGTTTCAAACTAATTACGTCCACTTTCTGAATTCTCATTCCTTGTCATGTTCCAGACCCCACGTCAGTATAATCCTTCCCTCCTCACGCCAGCCTGCGTGAGCTAAAACGCGTGCATTTCGGCCTCCACTCGTAACACGGTGATGCTCTTCTGCCAACACAACCAAAAGATCGTTGTTATAATTGGCCCGTTAAGCAGGAAACTTAGTGTAATTGGTTACTACAGTGGAGGGAATGGGAACCTGCTCTTATCTATTGCTTCTTGCCACATTTCTCATGACTGGTGGTCATCAGCAGGTTACCTCGAGACACGGGCTCCTCTTTTCCTCCTGGCAGACGCAGGCCGCGCCGCGACAGTTACTCTCCGGTAGCGCTTGCGTCGCGTGTTGTCGGGCCGGCAGCCAGCTTGGGCACGCCACCCTCTCTATTCAAGTTGTTGGAACGTTTTAATATTTAGATGGCTTCTCTGATCTTTCGTTTTACCAAACCCGGCTCTTTGGCAAGTACGCACATTTCATATCTCATTTCCTTGTCGCAGTCTTGCTAGTGTTCAGCCACTGCGCATTTGCTGTGTTGCTCTAGCGTCTAGACGAATGTTTAGCTCTCGTGTTCCCGTATGCAAGTTTCATGGGCCTGCCGATCTCACCGATGTATACTTCTCCACACTGAAACTCCACATTGTACGCATCTGCAGTGAGCATGGAATCTACCATGTCCTACGTGGAGCCCAGCACATCGTGGATCTTGCGGCTGCTGTAGAAGACAGCTGGACACCAATCCGTAGAAGGTGTTTACCAATCCGGTCAGTGGCGATTTTCACATCAGGTAATGACGCTGTTGATGTGTAACCTATCTTGCTTTCTTTTTTTTTCGTTACCATGCTTCTCAATTCATGTGCTACGTTTTGCGCGTAAGTTAGACGAAGCGCATAGATAGCCAAAGAACGGATAAGAGAGATCTTCTGCGCTGGGTGGTAGTTGGATTTGGCGTGCAAATACATGCCGTATATAGAGACTTCCGACACTGTCGTGTCTTAGTGTTGCCTCCGTCTGTAGTTCAAATGGCTCTGAGCACTATGGCACTTAACATCTGTGGTCATCAGTCCCCTAGAACTTAGAACTACTTAAACCTAACTAACCTAAGGACATCACACACATCCATGCCCGAGGCAGGATTCGAACCTGCGACCATAGCAGTCGCGCAGTTCCGGACTGAGCGCCTAGAACCGCTAGACCACCGCGGCCGGCCTATGGTCATCAGTCCCCTAGAACTTAGAACTACTTAAACCTAACTAACCTAAGGACAGCACACAACACCCAGTCATCACGAGGCATTTTCGTATATTTTTGGTGGATGTGGATGTAACGACAAAATGACAGATGAGGAACGGTGTAGCGCCATGCCTTCGAACGACATTGAAGAGCACAAGAAACAAATGACGGCACATGCTAGCGCAAGAGTGAAAGGCAGAATGGGTCTAATAACGAACGAAGGAGTGAGGAAGGGAACGTGCGAGAGCGGGACAGACGACGCGGTCCACGCCAGGGAGAGCAAAGTGGGATCGAAGCGCCGGACCACAGATCCTGCTTGAACTGGGTGCAAGCATCACATAATGAAAGTGGGCGAAAGAGTAATGGAGTAATAGAGATTCACCATCACTTTCCCACCTCAGGCAGAGGTGCGTGAGATCGCACAAGTGAATGACGAAAGACGATGAGATACAGCACGGGACGCCTCAGCAAAGAAGGGACATGCAACGCTACGTGTGGTACTGGCAGTCGCAGGTGCCAGACGGCGTGGGCCAGTACCGTGATGAGCCAAACTTGCATAAAAACCACCACTAAGATAACAACGGAAGGAATTAAGATGGGAGCATATCTGGATTCCGGGTCGGAAGTGACGGCACTTTCGACGCCTTTTTGCCCAAAACTATTGGAAAGTGGTAGTAAATTAGCTGAGATATCCGTAAAGGATTCTCGCTTTTGGGGCGAAAAGGAGGTAGGAAACTAATCTTGGTGTCGCTAAGTGAGAGGATAAATGGCTTCCTGATGAATACAGTTCTCTTAGGTACGTTTTCACTAAATTTTATGATCGGTAATGGCTTATTGTCGAGCAGAGCAGTGATCATAAACTGGACCACTAAAACTGTGGTTAACTTGTTCAAAGATCCGGTTGCCTAGGATGTAGAGGATACTGAGGGCACAATTCATTTAGTAAAATGTAAGGGCAAGGATTTTTCATATATGGGACACGCGAGATGAAAGGCGATTTATTAGAGGGAACAGGGGTTCCAGATGAAATTAGTTCGCTGTCCACAGGTCGCAATGATAATACGAAGTACGAGGGGCGTTTGAAAAGTCCTTCCAAAGTCCGAGAGATGGCACCACCGGTGCTTATCGAGGTAATGTTTAGTTAATAGCATCTTTGGAAAGAACGCACACCATGTTTCAGCCGTATTGGTCTATTTATTTGTGTCTGGCATTCGTGTGAATCAAGGAAATCGAGTGATTGTCAAAAAATGGACGAAAAAAATTTCGTGTGGTGATTAAACATTACTTTGTGAAAGGCAAAACGCCTCAGGAGACTAAAGAGAAGCTTCATAAACATTACCGTGACTCTGCACCTTCGATTAGAACAGTTTATAAGTAGTTTCAAAATTTTCGGAGTGGCCATATGGGCACAAGTGGTGCTGAACGTTCTGGATTCATTGTGGAGGTTACGAATCCAGAAATCATTGATAAAATCCATACTATGGTGATGGATGAATAAGAGTTAAGGTGGATATAATATTTTGCATAAACATTTGGACATGAGAAAGCTATCCGCAAGATCGGTTCCACGATTGCTCACGCTTGACCAAAAACGGAATCGTGTGAATTGTTGCAAGTATGGTCTGCAGCTGTTCAGGAAGAATCCTCAGGACTTAAAGCGTCATTTCGTCACTATCGATGAAACATGGATTCATTACTATACTCATGAGACCAAACAACAGTCTAAACAATGAGTTACCAAGGGAGAATCTGCACCAAAAAAGTCGAAGACCATTCCTTCGTCCGGAAAGGTTATGGCGACTGTCTTTTGGGATTCGCAAGGGATAATCCTCATCGACTATCTGGAAAAGGGTAAAACTATTGCAGATGCATATTATTCATCGTTATTGGAGCGTTTGAAAACCGAACTGCAAGAAAAAGGCCGGCAATTGGATTGCAAAAAAGTCCTTTTTCATCACAACAATGCACCAGCACACACCTCAGCAGTTGCGGTCGCAAAATTAATGGAAATAGGATTCCTACTCGTTTCACCCCCCCGCCCCCCTCTATTATCCAGACTTGGCTCCCTCTGACTAGTATTTGTTCCCCAGTTTGAAGAAATGGCTGACAGAACAAAGATTTTATTCAAACAAGGAGATGATTGCAGCAACTAATAGCTATTTTGCAGACTTGGACAATTCCTATTATTCGGAAGGGATTAACAAATTAGAACAGCGTTGGACGAAGTGTATAAGTCTAAAAGGAGACTATGTTGAAAAATAAAAAAGATTTACCGCAAACACGTAAGTAGTTTTTATTTTTGCACGGACTTTTCAAACTACCCTCGTACATAGCCGACGAAAGGGAATCCGCCGGACATGATAGGGCTGCTCGTGGGTTAGATACCCTTGCGCATGTACTTTTAGGATACAGAAGACCAGAAACCGTTAATGAGTACGCTCCCGTCACACCCCACGCTACCCATGCGAGTACGGAAGACAGGCTCCAAAAGGAACATAATAGTATGCAGCGAAATACCATAGTCAAAAACAGTGACAACACGCACGCTGAGACAGCGATAATGGTTGAAGAAGCTCCACAGCGACAGAGAAGTTAATGTGCCGCGGTAAATGCGAAACATAGTGCGAATTGGTTGAGAAGTACTGTAGTGTCCACTAACCAGTTGTGCAGGAAAATGTTTTTCCGTCCACGTTTGAAAAATCTGCAAAGCCAGATGGTGGTCAGAGGACCGGTGGTGTTTCCATGCGTCAAAATGGCGGGAAAAGCTGATGACGTCTCACTTGGAAGCAGTGGACTCTGCAGACAGCACCTAATGTTTATGCTACTTACGACAACAAGCGCGACGTTGAGGTATTTAACTCCCACAGCCTGGGCACGATAGCAACTTGCATTTTGTGAACACAGTTTCTGCCATAGTAATTAGTGTGCATTTATTGTCCTTAGATGGTCATTTGCGTGTGTGTGTGTGTGTTTGTATGCTGTGGGACACTAGTTGTGTATGTGAAGAGGTGATAGGAATGATCGCATCTCTGCGAGCGTTGGTTCCGTGCATCGATGTATCGCTTGGTGCGAGGCTGAGAGGACTATCTGCATTCGACAGCATGAGACTAAAGCCTAGTTTACACGACGACATTGGGTTGCGCCACTCATTACGTGGAATGAGTTGCACGCAAGTGGTTTCATATATGACTGTAGACGTGGCGACACCAGTATACACTTCAGTTTCGTCGTTTTGTGTGTTCCTGAGTCATGTCTTCAATGAAAGTTTTGGCAGCTGCACGTAGCACGAGTTATGAAGGAGTTAAAGCTTGTTGTGTGGAATTGCTGCATAAGAAAAAAAAAAAAAAAAAGAAACGCGTTTCGATTCGTGACTGGGTGAAGAAAAGACGTCAGCTCGATTGCTCAGCATCCTTGCTGAAATAATTTATAACGGAAGATCTAAGAAGTTCTTTTAATTATCTTAGAATGTCACCAGAACTGTTCACGTTTCTTCTAAATATAGGTAACTAAGCAATAAGCAATAAATGTACTGTAATGCATGAAGCACTGTCGTCAGAACTGAAATTACATACCTTATTGCGTGCATTACAATCGAGAACACTCGGCGTGCTATAAGATACGATTTTAGTTGGTGATGACGCTTTTTCATTAACGCCAACAATTATTAACATTAGCAACAATAATTATTCGATGCAGGCCGCATTAAGAAGAGAATAGTTTGCAAACTATTCTCTTGAAGATAGATCTGTACAGTGGTAATATTTCAAAATTCTAACATATGTGAATGGGGGCACTGCAGCCACATTTAAAATAGATTAATATGGTATACAGAATGCAGCTTCTTGAATTTGTGTAGCCTTCCCTCCTGTCAACAATATTCCTTAACAAAGAGTTGGCTAACTCGAACGATGGAATTTTAGTCTTGTAGACGAGAGCATTGCCACAGTTAGAATTACACTTGCCTTTATTTTTCTTAATTCATTTGTATATGTGCTCCTACCTCAATAAATTTTGCCCTGCAGCTCACATATGGTCAAACCATCTATGTTTTGATCGCACGTGATGGTCTCAGTGGCAGCAATGTGTTGCTAATTTTTGTAATTAGGATCACTGAAATCCTACTAACATCTATGCAAAGCATAGATATCGAAAAAGCGAACATTATTCCCCGTTCCCCACTTCACATTTTAGTTTGTCTACACTCTACGAACACACATAACCTCAAAACTCATGTTACTTGTGTTGCCGAAGTTGGAACGCGCCGAAAGTGTTTAGTTTCACCAACGAGTTGCGCAAAAGCGCGGCGCATGCGCAGTAGCCGGCAGCGCAGTTGCCTGCAACCTAGTGTCGTCGTGTAAACTAGGCTTTACAGTTATGCGGGCTTAGAACGCAACTCACACTCGTGCAGTGCCATTTCCATCTACGATACTGATTTTTTGTTGTTGTGTAGACTTAACTGCCACACGACTTGTAAAAGTTTTATCACACGATGTTCACTGTGCCAAATTGTAAGACGGCTAGTGTGTGGGGGGAGAACCGCACAGGCACCGAAATTTGATTCAGATTTCTTTTATAGCGTACAGAGATGCACCAAAAGTACCTCGCAGACAGAGGAGAAGACACTTTATTTTGGAAAGCAGTGCACATGGCGTGGGAAGGGGGGGGGGGGGGAAATTAAGATTGCACGAGTATACGAAGTGCTTGCACTTCCTTTTTTTTTTTTTTTTAAAAAAAGGAACCTTTTAAAAATTCTATGGGTCTTGTATTTGTATAGCATTCTCCTGTATGACAGATGTCTCCGTGATGAACAGTATGCCTGTGTATGATTTAATTTTTGTTATCACACGTCTTAGTTCCATACCAATTTTGTATGCTTCTGTATACCTTTGACGTTATCACCAACTTCAATGTGATTTGTTTCTCTCATGTACTGCTCACTTGTTTTGACATTCGTTTATTTGTGCATATCTTGGATCGATTTATCAAGGGCTACCATTTGAGTAAAGAGTCGACTGAGCTTGACACTTTAGGGCAAAATTAAAAATCTGACTTCTCAACAAAATCCCACATTAGTGAGTAAAGTGTTATTATTGTTATTAGGGAGTAAATCTTTTTTTTAATGCTTGCGTAATGGGCCAAGTGAACATAGATGGATCACTTTGTCATGACTCTCAAACTTCTGTATCAAAAGCTTAAGGGCCATGCCAAGAAGCTATCAAATAACTCTGCCAGTAGGTACTTTCGCTGTTTCCCAATGACAGCAGGCCAGTAGGAGCGGACCTCATATAGCGAGAATTGAGACGCGGTCATGGAGACGTTCTGCACCCACACAGGGTGTAGGCTTGGAGTCGGCCGTTATAGAGAAGCGTTGAGTGGCTGACTTCACAGCAACAAAGAAATGCGAAAAATATAGGAATACTGTGCTGGATAGATTGCTACCAACACTGGAAATACCTTTGACAGTGAA
Organism: Schistocerca nitens; assembly: GCF_023898315.1. Lineage (NCBI taxonomy): Eukaryota > Metazoa > Arthropoda > Insecta > Orthoptera > Acrididae > Schistocerca > Schistocerca nitens. The sequence continues at coordinate 678,431,749 of NC_064617.1, read as the reverse complement.
AACAAGAGAAAAACAGTTCCCGAGTCACACACCAGCCCATGCAAGATAGAAAATTTCATCCCCGAACTACGAGATGTGGTCAGGAACCGGCGATCAGTCACTGGGTGACATTGCATTAGAGTCCACCAATGACGATGCCGAGAGGAATGCACGAGCAGTGGGGGATTTAGAGAAGTCAAGACTCACCGGAGGAGAAACACCCCTCTGAAGATGTCCAGCGCAGCTCTGGACGAAATGTTAGGAGCTGAAGAGTTTCATGGACCACGACCTTACATCCCGGAAGGTTTACCAGAAGATAATTCAAGAGACAGTTGGAGAGACAGTGCGAAAGCAAGAAAACATGGAGGCTCTTCCACCCGTCGTCTACTTAGTTTGTTGACTTCGTGATCCTTACTCCCATCCAAATGTTTACCGTCACGTTGTGACTGATTCGTTCCCTATTCCATGTTAAATAGAGGAATCCTTATGGTCCAGTGCTTGGGAACGAAGCACTTGCCAGCCGCTGTGACCGAGTGGTTCTGGGCGCTCCAGTCCGGAACAGCGATGCTGCTGCGGTCGCAGGTTCGAATCGTGCCTCGAGCATGATTGCGTGTGATGTCCTTAGGTTAGTTAGGTTTAAGTAGTTCTAAGTCTAGGGGACTGATGACCTCAGAAGTTAAGTCCCATAGTGCTCAGAGCCATTTGAACCATTATTTGAACGAAGCACATGACTGAAACTTACAATTAACTTCCTAACACCGCGGTAACACTGCTCCGGCTACATTCCACTTGGCGAGCAGTGAACGTGGGGACGTGGGGACGAGTCTAGAGACTCGCTGAAACGCCATGGAACACCGGTGAGAGCTACCAACTCGCCAGCGCACGGGTACGAGGCGATGGACCATACCGACCCAACGTATGCTGCCGTCATCACCGCATGACAAATGACTACGAAGAATGGTGAGATGATTCATTTCCCCCTCCCCCCCTCACTCCTTAATAACAGAGTCGTGTCTACGCACAGTCAAATTTGCGCTGAGTTTTGTAATTTGTGTAAAAGGTATTGTAATAAAGGCAAACGTTTCATGTTTCAATCCCCTAATTAATATCTTCCACTCGCATAGCAATGCCTTAATCTCGTAATCTTTGGCTGTTTGATTTCACTGTATGATCATAGTAGTTATTTAATTATTGGCTCCCAAGGTGGGGTGATTTCATTAGTAAACTGCTTGTCAACTCACGCCATAGATGAGAGTAGTGAGCTCACTGTATTTTGATTTGCAGTATGAGTGTTTGATCCGATTTCATTCTCACGTTTTTACTGGTGGCAGGACTTCAGCTTCCTGTTTATTCTTTTACTGAGTTTCCTAATGGTCATATGAGCTGCTTTCTTTGTGGATCTTAGACTGTGAACAATGTGTCAGTGGAGTGGGATTCATTGTTATGCAGCCCTGAGATTCATATTTATTTAAAAGGGATTAACGTTTGTTAAGTACGTTTTGCTTAGAATTTGCTATGGGGTCTGTTTCCAGTTTCGTAAAATTATTGGTCTGAAAAATTCTGTAGTTTTGTCAGTGTATTCTGTAGTTTTGTCAGTGACAACAGAGTTCCCTCTATCAGCCTTCATCAGAGAGCCTTGGCACCAATTAATTATCGTTTATATGTTTAAGAGTTTTGTGTTCATTGCTAGTTGTATTATTTTCTGAAAGCATATGTTCACTTGTGTGAGTTTGTTAGCTCCGTATGCCAAGGTTGTTTACTCATTACACTCTTGTTTCACAGTGTCACGCAGAAGTCTTTTACTAGCTTTAGGTCTTTCGTGCTCTTGCTGCTGAGCTTGGGAGCAGTATTATGATTGAAGCCCTTTTTTAACAGGAAAAGTTCGTTATAATTGAGAGAGATATGTTGTATCTTGCAGAATATGTACTGCTGCTGTTCTCCATATATTTGTGGTTCATTTACTCTGCGTTTAATGAGTGATCCACAGTTTTTCTTATGCCTAGATATGAGGGTATTTTTTGTTGTTATTTACCAAGAGCACAATCCATGTGGTGGGCTACATATGTAAGCTGTACAGGTGGGAGGCTGTATCCTAATTGTAAATGCAATTTGTACATTGATTACTTTAGTGTTTCTTTCTTCTTATATTCTAAATTGACTTCAGTTTTTAGCCAAACAGATTGACGTTTTGCTTTGCTAACTTAGATGTTTTTGTCTGGGAGCTGACTTTAACATAATTTGCGATCAGTTTCTCTGACAGAAATCTTTTGTTGGTTTTTATGTTTAGAGCTGCATTCGTTACTTTATTCTTACTAGATACTAGAAGGTTTCAGATAGATTATATAATGGTAAGACAGAGATTTAGGGACCAGGTTTTAAATTGTAAGACATTTCCAGGGGCAGATGTGGACTCTGACCACAATCTATTGGTTATGAACTGTAGATTAAAACTGAAGAAACTGCAAAAAGGTGGGAATTTGAGGAGATGGGACCCGGATAAACTGAAAGAACCAGAGGTTGTACAGAGTTTCAGGGAGAGCATAAGGGAACAATTGACAGGAATGGGGGAAAGAAATAAAGTAGAAGAAGAATGGGTAGCTTTGAGGAATGAAATAGTGAAGGCAGCAGAGGATCAAGTACGTAAAAAGACGAGGGCTAGTAGAAATCCTTGGGTAACAGAAGAGATACTGAATTTAATTGATGAAAGGAGAAAATACAAAAATGCAGCAAGTGAAGGAGGCAAAAAGGAACACAAACGTCTCAAAAATGAGATCGACAGGAAGTGCAAAATGGCTAAGCAGGGATGGCTAGAGGACGAATGTAAGAATGTAGAGGCTTATCTCACGAGGGGTGTGATAGATACTGCCTATAGGAAAATTAAAGAGACCTTTGGAGAGAAGAGAACCACTTGTATGCATATCAAGAGCTCAGATGGAAACCCAGTTCTAAGCAAAGAAGGGAAAGTAGAAATGTGGAAGGAGTATATAGAGGGTCTATACAGGGGCGATATTCTTGAGCAAAATATTATGGAAATGGAAGAGGATGTAGATGAAGATGAAATGGGAGATATGATACTGCGTGAAGAGTTTGACAGAGCACTGAAAGACCTAAGTCGAAACAAGGCCCCGGGAGTAGACAACATTCCATTAAAACTACTGACAGCCTTGGGAGAGCCAGTCCTGACAAAACTCTACCATCTAGTTAGCAAGATGTATGAGACAGGCGAAATACCCTCAGACTTCAAGAAGAATATAATAATTCCAATCCCAAAGAAAGCAGGTGTTGACAGATGTGAAAATTACCGAACTAACAGTTTAATAAGTCACAGCTGCAAAATACTAACGCGAATTCTTGACAGACGAATGGAAAAACTGGTAGAAGCCGACCTCTGCGAAGATCAGTTTGGATTCCGTAGAAGTGTTGGAACACATGAGGCAATACTGACCCTACGACTTATCTTGGAAGAAAGATTAAAGAAAGGCAAACCTACGTTTCTAGCAGTTGTAGACTTAGATAAAGATTTTGACAATGTTGAATGGAATACTCTCTTTCAAATTCTGAAGGTGACAGGGGTAAAATACAGGGAGAGAAAGGCTATTTACAATTTGTACAGAAAGCAGATGGCAGTTATAAGAATCGAGGGGCGTGAAAGGGAAGCAGTGGTTGGGAAGGGAGTGAGACAGGGTTGTATCCTCTCCCAGAAGTTATTCAATCTGTATATTGAGCAAGCAGTAAAGGAAACAAAAGAAAAGTTCGGAGTAGGTATTAAAATCCATGGAGAAGAAATAAAAACTTGGAGGTTCGCCAATGACATTGTAATTCTGTCAAAGACAGCAAAGGATTTGGAAGAGCAGTTAAACGGAATGGACAGTGTCTTGAAAGGAGGATATAAGATGAACATCAACAAAAGCAAAACGAGGATAATGGAATGTAGTCGAATTAAGTCGGGTGATGCTGAGGGAATTAGATTAGGAAATGAGACACTTAAAGTAGTAAAGGAGTTTTGCTATTTCGGGAACAAAATAGCTGATGATGGTTGAAGTAGAGAGGATATAAAATGTAGACTGGCAATTGCAAGGAAAGCGTTTCTGGAGAAGAGAAATTTGTTAACATCGAGTATTGATTTAAGTGTCAGGAAGTCGTTTCTGAAAGTATTTGTATGGAGTGTAGCCATGTATGGAAGTGAAACGTGAACGATAAATGGTTTGGACCAGAAGAAAATAGAAGCTTTCGAAATGTGGTGCTACAGAATAATGCTGAAGATTAGATGGGTAGATCACGTACCTAATGAGGAGGTATTGAATAGAATTGGGGAGGAGTTTGTGGCACAACGTAACTAGAAGAAGGGATCGGTTGGTAGGACATGTTCTGAGGCATCAAGGGATCACCTATTTAGTACTGGAGGGCAGCGTGGAGGGTAAAAATCGTAGAGGTAGACCAAGAGATGAATACACTAAGCAGATTCAGAAGGATGTAGGCTGCAGTAGGTACTGGGAGATGAAGAAGCTTGCACAGGATAGAGTAGCATGGAGAGCTGCATCAAACCAGTCTCAGGACTGAAGACCACAACAACAACAACAACAACAAGTTTATTCTTAGAATGTTTGAAAACATTTAACATTCTCAGTATCTGGCTAGGTAACTTAACGGACCTTGTTGAAAGCAAGCATTCTGAGAACTGTGACTGTTGAACAAATTATAATGTTAACGATTTAAAACAGAAATCAATTATTTTTTCATATGTTTCGTCTTCACTAATTTATTTTCTTACACTTTTTACTTTGCTTACGAATTTCACTACGTGCTCAATATCTCTATATGTGAATCCTGAAGATCAGTTTTTATGAAAACGTGTCTCATGCACTTCGCTTGAAATTAACCCAAGGATAATAGAGCATAAATGTACAGCTTTAGCAGTTACCTTCCGCAAGAATTTTATAGCACCACAGGTCAAAATCCTCGCTGCAGCGGTGGCTGCGTCATCGGAACACACGAGGGGCATTTAATAAGTAATGCAGCACATATGTGAGGCCTTGCATTGTCATGGAAAAGGAAAAGTTAGTTAGCATTTTAGTGACGACGAACCCGCTGAAGTCGTTTCTACAAAATTTCTGAGGGTAGCACAATACACTTCAGTTGACCGCTGCACCATTAGGGAGGACTTCAGACTAATGCCTACAGAGTCCCGCGTAACCGTCGCCAAGGCTTTACCGGATGAATTTGCGGCTCTGAACTTTTTCTTCGGAGGAGAGGTGGTGTAATGCCAGGCCATGGATTGCCGTCTTGTTTACGGTTCGAAGCGACGAACCCATTTTTCTTCACCTGTAATGATATTCGACCAAAAATTATCACGATCAGCCTCGTAGCGTGCAAGCAATTCCAGACATATCGCCATTAGTTGCCCTCTATGGTCTGATGTTAGGCGGCGAGGAAGCGAAGGACACACATCTTTGATTACCTCAGCTGGTGGACGAGTGTGTCGGCACTACCAATAGAGACGTACAGCTGAACTTCGAAGCGGCTGACTGTGATCCTTCGATCACATCGAATGGCAGTGTTGCTTGTTGCAACACTGCAGGAGTCATAACTGCGTGCAGCCGGCCGGCACACGTAAGATAGGACAGGTTTAGGCGACCTTGTTGCGATGAGGGAAGACACCCCTCCCAACGAATCACCGTGATTTTGTTCAGTTCCAGGTCTCCGAGGATATTCTGCAAGCGCCAATGTAAATATGCAATTGCCTGGTTTTCCGCCAAAGAAACTCAATGACAGTTCTCTGCCCGCAACGCACTTTCGTCACAGACGCCATTTCGAAGGTGACGTATAGTGTGGCCACCTGTCGAAACTTCGTGAAACTATAGAGAAGCTGAACCAGGAATACTTCACGATGTCCCACATAAAATTCTACATTTTTTCAAGCGAAACTGGTTGATAAAAAATGTGTTGCATAATTACTGAACGCCCCTCGTATATTCAACTTTACATACGATACATTCCCTCACAAAGTTTATGTTATGTTTTCGACAAACCTTGCAAATTCATCTGGATCAGCAAAAGGGCGCCCCGGAGAAAAGGCCAGTTGTATGTAATTTCTTTCGTTAATCTTTGGAACAAGTGTTGCTGTTCTATCTGAAATTCCTTAAATATCTCTAATATTGCTTTCAAAGTTCTTGTGCACTAAAAGATATTCACCCGAATTTTCTTCCCACTCCGTTCCTCAGTAATATAACATATATTGTGAATTAAAGTATATCTTTCTTAATTTACCTTGCTGTACCAAGTTACAGGAGTTCTTCTACAAAAGCACTAAACTACATGCGGGTTTTTAAGCTCTGAAATGTAAGGTCTCTAAATGACACGTGGCAGAAAGAATGGGGTTTTAAGGTCCTTTTATTCGGAGTAGGGAATGTCACTCTATGTGTATGTTTTACTGATCGTAAGCAGATGAAATTTGATCATAGCGGAGAAACTTAGTAGACAATCCCACCCACACAATTGTGACACACTGTACGCATAGCTTACAGAACGTGTCTCCACAATGTGGCCGTCATATCACGTACAAAGTCACCAATTACAGTGTCGCATCGGTAATCCACTTTTTGGCGCCCTTTATGCTTATTCCAAATGTTAGTCGTTTCCATCGCTGTCACCAATCTTGAAACGATACTACTATTAAATCCTAACGCTCTGGATAATCCCTTCTTCTTTTCTGCAGAACATAATGTGAAAGATTTTATTCTCATCAAGGGGAGGATGCATAGCAGCTGATATATGATGGCTTGCTTTTTAGTTACTGTTAGAATTGTAGGAAGCAGACACGAAAAGAATATTTATCGACAGCTTTTATCCCCCAGTGTCTGATATCTCTTTAGTCATAAAATGAGCGGCATACATAGATAGAAATATGCATTCATAGTAAATGGTCTGTTTAAGTTCCGAATCGTAAAGGAAGTACGAATCACAGCCAACCTTGAAAATATTTAAGAAGTAGTCAACAATAAACTCTACATATTCTTACATTCTGTAAGACTCTTCTGCAGAAGTCATCAGTTATCGTGTCAAATATTTATTTTCTGTTGCACGTAATCTTCATCTGGGTGGCGACGTACACGTACCAGACTCGGAGCTTTATGAACACATTTCTAGTTGCCGACGTGAGTGGGAGCATTATTCTTTGCTGAAATGACGCTTGCGTTACCAGGAGGTGCCCCTGGAAGAAGTAACCTCTTGTTTAAATATATGAAATAATATCATTGTTTTTCACCAAGTATATATTTTAAGAGATAAAATATTTCGCCTTCTGCCTATTACTACACGTAACGTAAGACGACTTCCTAAGGCCGTTGGCGGATCACGTATTGGCATAGACTGGTATGGGTTGAAATTTTTGTTTATATCAAACAGGCTTCGGTATCTGTGATGTGACACTGATTGTATGTCACCTTTTAATCTTACTCTTAAGAATCGTTAAATTAATGGAAGAAATCGGAATGTCTTCAATGGCGGGAGTTCATAAATTTTATACCGTTATGGACTGTAGTAGCTGCCTTATTCCTTTTGGGAAAGTCTGGTTTGCGCCCTGCCAGAAATAAGTGAGACTGTCCTTCCATAACGGACATGGTCGGCTCTGACACAACGGCCGCCACATCGGGTGCCGCAAAGAGAACTGTGGAACAAAGCCGAAAACGAGCTCATAATACTAAATGAAGCAAGGAAAAGGTAGCACAGTTTTCCGAAATTTCCGCTTTCACGGTTACTTAGCCAAAAAATTTTAACCTGAACAAATTGGAAATTTGTGGTGAGGTCTAATGGGACCAAACCGTTGAGATCATCGGTCCCTAAGCTAACACACTCCTTAATCTAGCTTAAACTAATTTATGTTAAGGACAACATACACACCCATGCCGGAGCGATGACTCGAACCTCCCACGGGGGGAGCCGCACGAACCGTGACAAGACGCCCTAGACCGCGCGGCATAGTGCCTGAGGTAGAAGATTTGTGATGACATTCTTTTTTAGTGATGACTGCTTAATAAGCTCCGACATTTGGCTTATTTTCTGGATTTTGGGGAAACAAGTTAGTTTATAAACTACAAAATATTTCAGAAGTTAAAAATTTAGCCTGCGATAGTATGATTGTAACAAAGCAAATAAATTCTCTGTAAGAATGAATGGCTCGATAAATATTTTAGGCAGTTTCGCAGAAATATTAGATCAAAAATAACACTCGAAAAAGAATTAAATCTACCAAATATGTCTGCTTGAGTAAGACTATTTATTCGTCCTTCTTAATTAGTACCGCTGGAACTTAATGTTACAACATATCATCTCTCCCATTGGATTTATTTTATTTTATCTTTTTAACTGTATGACCATAGTGACAGCTGCGAAAGTGAAACATGGAACTCCAGAGTGGTCTGCTGCAACAAATAAAGCAAGACAGACGAAGGAAATCTTTTTCTGACATTCTTGTGGCGAGAATCGACTTACACGTTGGTATACGTTTGATGGGTAGGAGAAACTGCGACGCACAGTAAGCATTCTTCGGTCTGTCTCATCAGGGTATTAAAATAATAGCATCCTGTAGCTCACTGGCTGGGTACAAGTCTTTGAGTTTGATGCCACTTTGATGAAGTACAAGTCCCTAATATAGCCCAGCTATCCAACCCTGGAAAGGGTGAAACGTCCCCTTAGAAAAATTATACATGACTGTGTTTAAACTGACACACAATATTTTTAGCGCAACGCAATCTGACTTTCAAAAATCCCTACAAAAGAATGGCCCTGACTAACATTAACCTATACCTTTCACAAATCACTTACCTCACAAAAATCTACTGCAATACAGCGAGCACCACTACTGCCAGATAAATAAAAGATTCAAACTACTGAAGGCACTAGGCATAGTTAGCAAACGAAAGATTTTGATAGAGAACAAACAATGTATTTACCTTAATAGTGTTCAAAAGTCGTAATATATATATATATATATATATCAGTTCATGACATCCAGTCTTACAAATTTACTGTCTCTGTCCAGATCATTCGCTCTCAAAACTCCGCCATGTCACTCCCCAAATCCACCACTGCTGGCGGCTCACCTCCAACTGTGCCACGTTGCGCGCTGTTATGGCGAATATTCCAACGACAATGCCAACCAGCCACAGACTGCACACAGCACAGCCAGTGATTTTCATACAGAGCGGTACGTGGCGTTACGAATATAAAAACCTAGACAGTCTACTTACAAGGGGACCTGCTTTTTAACCTAGAACCCTAACCACATGCAGTTCCTGGCGACTCCTCACACAGATCAGAGCTGAAGGCGAGACTAATGGCAAACTGAAAATATCCGTGATCCGATCGGAATTCGATCGCGCAACCATTCGGTTTCCAGGCACACGCTTTACCACTAGACCAACAGGCCCAGCAAGGTAAAAGACGATCATTGTTTCAACTCTGGTAGTAGCCGCAGCTCTAAGCTGGCTGGGCTTTTAGTGGAAATGAGTTATGGGTATATCATTTCGCTGCTTCAACACTGTCAGAATTCATCAATGTTATTGGCAGCTCGTGACTAGATGGATTTAGAGGATGAGAGAACTGGGAGAGGCAAAAATAGAACACCCTCTGTATCGAGGTAGGTCAGCGCCGCACAGGCTACATTTGGTCATGTACTATATTTTTGAAAGAAAACGTCTCGGAGACCTTGAAGATAGGACACGACCACCAGCCCAAACACATCTGAAATAGAGAACATATTGTCCAAAGGACCATCAATGGAAACAGAGGTGGTCTGGTTGTGTACCTGGCCGAGAGGTTCTGGGCGCTTCAGTCTGAAACTGAGCTGCTGCTGCAGTCGCAGGTTCGAATCCTGCCTCGGGCGTGGTTGTATGTGATGTCCTTAGGTTGGTTAGGTTTAGGTAGTTCTAAGTCTAGGGGCCTGATGACCTCAGATGTTAAGTCCCATAGTGCTTAGAGCCATTTGATTTGTGATCCCCTTAATGTGATCGCTGCCTACGTCACAGACGGCAGGTGGCAACACTAGCAGTGGCGGGTATATAAAACGTCTCAGGGGGATGTGGGACACAGTGTAGTCTTCGTCGTAATGCGGTAACAGAGTGATTTATTTATTGTCCAGAAGGTTATGATCATTGGCTATCGTGCCGTGGGTGGATGCACTTGCGAAATGGCTAAGTTTGTAAACAGTTCGCGTGCTACCGCGGTTATAGTATACCATGCATGACAAAATGCGGTATCCATAAACGGCTCCGAGGCGACTGTGGTGCACAACGGACCGTAGATGAGAGTGGTGAACGACGGCTGAGGTGACGTGTTTGGGCGTACAGATTTTCAACTGTTGAGCAACTGACCGCTCGCATGAACCAAGCGGCTACCAACAGTGTCTCCTCAGTGACCGTTCAGCGGTCGTTGCTGCGTTTGGGCCTCCGCAGCAGGCACCTACTTCATGCACCCATGTTGACTGTTGTTCAACGGCGGCCAAGGCTGGAGTTTGCACACCAGTACCACACCAGAACATCCGTGTTGTGCCGCGCTAACAGTACACACAACCCGGGTCACGTCGAACGCGGAAGTAGCCATTTCTAATGTATCTTGCCTGTCTAGCAAGTTCACTACTTCCTACAAAGATTTGCTCGCGGATGCGGTGGTCCGCCACATTCTGCGCAATAGCGCCTCCAATCACGCTATCTGCTTAAGAGAGTTCACATGAGAAATTAAAGTCACAATCAGATGTTAGTCCCTGAAGGTCCGCTTCTAAGAGGTCCGAGCAGATGTAATTTCGATGTATTGCTCATGCGCTGCCTGCGATATGCAAGGTCTCTGACCAGAGAGCAGTGTTGACTGCAGTAGGAACTGTGTAGCTGTAGCAGTAAGTTGTTGCTAGTCTGGAGGCTGCTCTGGTCTGGTCTGGTGTATCGTGTTGGCTGGCCCGGTCGCGGGTCAGCGATGCCGGAGCCTGAGTATTATCGTATAAGGTAAAAAGCAGCCTCGCGCATATGTGGTAATGTTATCTCAAGTCCCATGTAAATGTTTTAAAAATCTCGTAATAATAATCTTCCTCATAAAAAGTAACTTTTAACAACCATTCATTTCAATTTAAAGAATTTACTAATTTCTCGCATCCATGATAATCCCGATTGTTGCAAAAAAAAAATCAGTTGCTTCCTTTCATAAATGAGAGATATATCGGCCAGCATTGCACAGAGCTGTGCCGAAAAAATTTATTGTAGGAGCAGATATATCCGGCGACTTCATTGTGGTAAGAATTTTTTCCTTTTTTATTCAGAATGATCTTTCAGGGCCATGACTGCTGTCGTCCAAAATTTACCAGATTAAATTCACAGTGAATTATTGAAAAGTCATAAATGAGCGACAATTTAATTGAGAGGTTAGTTACATTGTTTTATTACCAGGTTACTGAATTTTTTTTTATTGGGACGTTACACTGAATGTGAACGACATAATTATAATTTTTACTGTTGAGAGGTTTAGGGATTTTTTGTTTTGAGGTTACGCTAAATGTGAATGAATTTTGAGCTTGGATTAAATCAGAAAGAATTTTGAGTGGAGCTTAATGTGAAAAGAATTTTGTTTTGAGGTTACACTAAATTAGAATCATATTCATATTATTTATTTAAAATTTTTGTAGGGAGGTTACAAATGAGAAAGAATTTTGTGGGGAGGTACACTTGGCGACAACCGGCCAGGATCGTATTTCTTTGTGAATCTCTGAGAAGTAGTCATATATCTGCTCTTATTTTCTTCAAAGTAGTTTGCATCTGGCGCAACGCATTTACTAATTTGTCACTCTTTCTTTCACAGATCATCGGCAATTTATTGGTCTTTGTTGTAATTGTATTTGCTCCATTTTTGCTTTGACTTTGTTTCATTTTGTGCTTAATTTTTATTTGTGAAAAATGCCGCGAAAAACTGTTAACAGTACATCGCGATGTGCAATGAGTGAAATAGCCGACTCGAATAATTTGACCGATAATACTTGCGACACTCAGTGTAATAGCGATAATCCTCTAATTACTGATAATCAGTGCGTACCGACCACTAGTAATGATTTTGATCCTAATGATGAACAAACAAATTCAATTATGTCCACAGCAAATGTAACAATTGATGACGCGGCATGTTCCGTTACAATGAACGATGTCTAGTTTGACACGCCTAATTTGCAAAATTTACGTAGCGAACAGATAATTGTTTCCAACGAAGGTGAACAATATACACAAAATATGTCAGATTTATTTGATTCCGGTGTAGTGACCAACAATGCACATCCAATTGGCGAACCTTTTCAAGAATCAGAAAATGACCAAATGATTACACAAAACGTGACAAATGTAGATACACCAACACACAAAATAGAAAATAGAGTCGCTAATTTTGGGCTGGATCAAGTTGTAGCATTATTACTACAATTCAATGAAAAACAAGATAACAATTACAAACAAATCAATGAAAATCTCAAACAGTCTAAGAAAGAACAAGACGACAATTTCAAACAACTTCATGAAAATTTCAAACAGTTGAATGAAAAACACGACAACCTAAATGAACAGAACAAACAACTTAGTGAACAGATTACAGCCGTTGCCGCGCAGTGTCATGATACTAAAGAACAATTACGTGAGGAAATTAAGGCTTGTGCTAGGAACAGTAGTGAAGAAATTAGATCTGTGGCACAAGAATTAAGTAATACACATGCAGCCTCAACCAAATTACTTAGAGATGAAATTAGTGCAGTCGCTAAACAATGCTCTGAAAACGATACAGTTACGCGACGAGTTTAAATTAATGTCAGCAGAACTTTCACGCACACTGGATGCGAAAGTAGACGCGAAATTTGACCAACAGAACAACCAAATTGACGAACGTTTTAATCACTACCTACAAAACAGTGAAACGCGTTACCGTAAATTTATGCAGGAACAGAATAAAGTAAAACAACAAGTCATGGAAACAATTACTGCACAGAGACAGGAAGATTAGCGTAAATTGTTTACGAAAGCAAAAACATACGTAGACAACAATATTGCTACAGACGAAATCAAACGGTTGAACACCGAATTGCATGATGAAATCTCCGATCTTAAAACAAAAACAGATACACACACATTAGACTTTCAGACAATGACCAACAGACTTGAAAAGTTGGAACTAATACAGGATCTCGATGCCATCAAAGCAGACGTTAAGAAACTGAACAAAACCACACGTCAAATACAAAAACAAATTAATGCTTGTGATACTAAAAACGACGATCAGGTAAAAGCACTGACTGAAAAATATGATGAATTGGCCAGTCGTATTGACGTTATCGAAAATAATAATGACACAAAATCAGATGATACGTCACCAGTTTCGCTTAATCAAACACCCGAATTCCAAAATTTACAGCAGACGATCAGTGAGATAGGTTCGTCCAATAATACATTACGCAGAAAATTGTCAACTTTACAGCACGAACTGACGGAAATGAAAAATATTTCAGCCTCTAACACGGCACAGCATACGCCACATTTGGAACATTTCTCACACTCACACAGCCAGTATAATTTAGGTAATTTACAGAGAGTACGTGAGTTAAATTCTGAACAGTCACAGAAAAACAGATTATCATTCAATCCTGAACCTGCTCAGACATTCCGAGACGATAATTTTGATTACAAGCACTTTCTATCCGTGAGAAAATTTAAAGTATTTAAAAATGACAGAACAAGATTCACCCCTTGGATTGGATAAAACAATTTAGCTTTGCTTTTCCACCAACTTGGCCCGTAACACACTAACTTGAATTTATTTGCAGTTTTTTGGAAGGCGAACCGGCAACTCGTATGATACCGATCGCGAGACAACGCTATTCGGTAGAAGAACTTCAGAATTCTTTTCTGTCAGCGTATTGGTCGAAGACGACACAGCGCGGAATCAAGGATAAATGGATTTGTTTACCGAATTATGAGAACTCAAATTTTTCCACTGTCACGCAATTTTTGAACACATGGTCCAACAAAACCAGTACTTAAGTGAGCCATATAGTGAATCTGCACTTATTCAATTATGTATTTCTAAATTACCACGATCGTTAAGAGTATCACTTTTAACGGGTCAGCAGAAAGAAAATATTTCGGCATTCAGAGATCCGTTACAGCTTTTGGAAGTTCAGCAATCAGATTATTTCTTCATAAACAAAAATTTTTCACATCATAACCAAGGCCAACCAACATACAATAATTACGATCAGACACGCTATTTCAATAGCAAAGGTAATAGACGCTCCAGAACGACAACCACCAGAACTTTAATAACAGACAAAATTTTAATTATCAATATCGTCAAAATTATCAGCAACAGGAACCACGTTTTGGTAACAATAGAGGTTTTTCCCAACAACAGCAACAAAACCAATCGGTTAGCATACCTAACCAAGCTTTAATGTTTCGCCGCCTACACGTATAGCGTCGGCTCCGACAAATACACTCCTGGAAATTGAAATAAGAACACCGTGAATTCATTGTCCCAGGAAGGGGAAACTTTATTGACACATTCCTGGGGTCAGATACATCACATGATCACACTGACAGAACCACAGGCACATAGACACAGGCAACAGAGCATGCACAATGTCGGCACTAGTACAGTGTATATCCACCTTTCGCAGCAATGCAGGCTGCTATTCTCCCATGGAGACGATCGTAGAGATGCTGGATGTAGTCCTGTGGAACGGCTTGCCATGCCATTTCCACCTGGCGCCTCAGTTGGACCAGCGTTCGTGCTGGACGTGCAGACCGCGTGAGACGACGCTTCATCCAGTCCCAAACATGCTCAATGGGGGACAGATCCGGAGATCTTGCTGGCCAGGGTAGTTGACTTACACCTTCTAGAGCACGTTGGGTGGCACGGGATACATGCGGACGTGCATTGTCCTGTTGGAACAGCAAGTTCCCTTGCCGGTCTAGGAATGGTAGAACGATGGGTTCGATGACGGTTTGGATGTACCGTGCACTATTCAGTGTCCCCTCGACGATCACCAGTGGTGTACGGCCAGTGTAGGAGATCGCTCCCCACACCATGATGCCGGGTGTTGGCCCTGTGTGCCTCGGTCGTATGCAGTCCTGATTGTGGCGCTCACCTGCACGGCGCCAAACACGCATACGACCATCATTGGCACCAAGGCAGAAGCGACTCTCATCGCTGAAGACGACACGTCTCCATTCGTCCCTCCATTCACGCCTGTCGCGACACCACTGGAGGCGGGCTGCACGATGTTGGGGCGTGAGCGGAAGACGGCCTAACGGTGTGCGGGACCGTAGCCCAGCTTCATGGAGACGGTTGCGAATGGTCCTCGCCGATACCCCAGGAGCAACAGTGTCCCTAATTTGCTGGGAAGTGGCGGTGCGGTCCCCTACGGCACTGCGTAGGATCCTACGGTTTTGGCGTGCATCCGTGCGTCGCTGCGGTCCGGTCCCAGGTCGACGGGCACGTGCACCTTCCGCCGACCACTGGCGACAACATCGATGTACTGTGGAGACCTCACGCCCCACGTGTTGAGCAATTCGGCGGTACGTCCACCCGGCCTCCCACATGCCCACTATACGCCCTCGCTCAAAGTCCGTCAACTGCACATACGGTTCACGTCCACGCTGTCGCGGCATGCTACCAGTGTTAAAGACTGCGATGGAGCTCCGTATGCCACGGCAAACTGGCTGACACTGACGGCGGCGGTGCACAAATGCTGCGCAGCTAGCGCCATTCGACGGCCAACAGCGCTGTTCCTGGTGTGTCCGCTGTGCCGTGCGTGTGATCATTGCTTGTACAGCCCTCTCGCAGTGTCCGGAACAAGTATGGTGGGTCTGACACACCGGTGTCAATGTGTTCTTTTTTCCATTTCCAGGAGTGTAGTAACGCGCAGCAACAAGGAAATCAGTATGTACAGAAAACGCACCATTTCAACTCATATCGCAATGCACCGTATAGAAATGACTATCATGAGAGACGTAAAAGTAATGAGCACAATTTTCTGCGTACGTTTAATAACAGTCGGTCTTACCAACAGCAAAATCATCCGCAACAACAGATTATCATGAATGAACCAGACAGTCGGTATCATCCCGAACGTAATGCGTCAGGACGAAATAACAGAACAGTACAAATAGCCGAAATGCCACAGCATCCTCCCGCAAATAATAGCGCGTCACATAGAATTTGACTAGATACTGTACAGGTTGCATCTTCCAGCAACGCAAGCAATACTTTTGACACACAGAATCTTGTTCACGAAAATGTTATTACTTTTGACGACATCCGACACACTCTTTTGCAGGAAAAACCAGTTATTCAAAAAACCATTTCACACCCTGTCATTGAAGTAAAGATTGGATCATCCAAATTTTCGGCAGTAATTCTGGATAACGTATGTCAGTTATAAATGAGGAAACTTTCAACGAGTGTAACAAAGAGAATACCTATCCTACGCTACCATTAAGCAAAATTAAAGTAAAAGGAGCAGTATCTGGTAAAGGAGTAGATGTAAAATTACAACACACTTATCGTTTTGTATTGCAGGTCATACGTTTCACTCAAATTTTTGGATTGTTCCGTTATTGACAACAGACTTTATTTTAGGTACGAATTTTCTGGTACAACACGACGCAATTATTGACTTTCAAAATTCCTATTTAATGTTAAAGGATGAAAATGTACAACTGGCATTAGAATTTCAGCACTCTTTATCTGCAGAAGAAGAAACAATTAATCGTACAGAGATCATTTCTATATCGTGTTACATAGACTGTCATTTGACATTGTTCTCAGATACGTACGTACACAGCTATAATTCTCCAGACGAAGCCGACTATGACGTTATACAGATGATTTCTGATAAAATTAAACAGAGCAGTGCAAATACAGACGACGATCGTTCAGAGCTACGCAGAATTCTTTTACATCAAGCTTCAGTTTTTGACAACGTCCCTGGTACTATGTCCGGATTTATGTATGAATTTCAAGTTAAACAGCACGACACATTTAAAGCCAAACGTTATCCCATTCCTTATATTCACACAGAACAAGTTAAGAAAGAATTGCAAGCTATGCTTGACCAAGGTATTATTGAACCGGCAGTTAGTCCGTACATAAACCCGCTCCATATTGTTAAGAAAAAGGATGGTTCACTTCGCCTCGTACTTGATTCGCGTCACATCAATGACATTATTATTAATGAAACAGATCGCCCACAGACACTAGAAGAACTTCTACAGAAATTTCATGGTACTGCTATTTATTCCACATTAGATTTGAAATCGGGATTTTGGCAAATTCAGCTCCATCCGAACTGCAGAAAGTACACGGCTTTTCTCTGTTTTGGTGACTATTATCAATTTTGTAAATTACCATTCGGTTTAACTATTTCTTCAGCAGCATTTATTCGCGGTTTGAATACTATACTTCCGACAGAATTAAAAGACAGAATCACAACGTATGTAGACGACATTCTTATTGCAGAAGCTAACTGGTCTGAATACAATTTGATTCTTGAACAACTGTTACGAAATTTTCGTGCACAAGGACTCACAGTTAATCTCAGTAAATCACACTTTGGCAAAACTTCTATAAAATTTCTTGGACATGTAATTTCAGCAGAAGGCATTGCGCCTGACCCGGAAAAACTTCAAGCTTTACGTGACATTACTGTACCCACGACGGAGAAACAACTACGCAGCTTTTTGGGTTTAATTAACTTTTTTCGTAAATTTATTCATTACTCTGCTTTAGACACCCCTAGATTATGTCAATTGACAGGTAAAAACACAATTTGGTCCTGGGATAGCCAAGCACATTCTGAATTTGTTAATCTGAAACAAGCTTTGTTGAATGCACCACTTTTATCACATCCAGATCTTACTAGAAATTTTTCCATTGCCACCGACAGTTCTAACACCGCTTTAGGCGTGCACATTTTTCAGGAGAAGACAGTACTACAGTAATTAAAAACATCGCCTTTGCGAGTCGCATTCTGTCACCTGCTGAACGCATTTATTTTGTTACAGAACTTGAAACATTATGTGTTGTATGGGCATTTACCAGATTTAGGCATTTTCTCTATGGAAGACATACGACCGTTTACACAGATCATAGAGCTATACAGTTTTTACTTTCAGCAAAATTTACACACGACAGGTTAAGCAGATGGAAACTTTATTTACAGGAATTTAATTTTACCATTGTTCATATTTCCGTTACACAAAATATTGTAGCAGACGCACCATCCCGTTCTCTCAGCAACAATCAGCAAGACATCGCAACCAACTTCTGCCAAGCAAATTTTAGCGTCATGTATATTCAACAAGTTGCATTTGAAAATTTCATTTCGGCGTCATTACGAGATATGGCACAAGAGCAGAGTAAAGACAACGTATGGAAAGAAATTAAACACCTTTGGCAAGATAGGAATAATGTTACCATTAGAAACCATTACACTGTACGCAATAATATTCTGTTTCGCCGCTCTCACCCTGACAGCAACAATTGGTTACTATGTATTCCTGACGAGCTTGTTAACAAATTAATTTGGTATACTCATTTAAGTTACGCACATTACGGAGCCAGAAAATGTTTTCTTATACTGAGACAGAACTGTTATTTTGCCAACATGGAGAAACTTATTCGACGAGTTTTAGCGTCATGTAAAATCTGCCAGAAAGCTAAGTCAGACACCACTTCACATATTCCTCCGTTACATCCCATTGTACCTGTTAAATTGAGACACATGGCCACTGTAGACATTTTTGGTCCGATTCCCAGATCTAATAGAGGTTTTTGTTACATCTTTGTCGCTGTTGAACTCACTTCAAAATTTGTTACCTTCACTCCGTTACGCAAAGCTACTGCTAAATCTGTTTCGAAAGCATTTGTAAAACATTTTCTGTTTCATGTAGGGCATGTATTGAAAGTAATTTCCGACAATGGACCACAGTTTCGATCTGCTATATGGACACGTATGTTACGAGCAAGAAACATTTCTCCGATCTATATATCCAGGTACCACGCTTCTTCGAATCCTTGTGAACGACTAATGAAAGAAATTGGTAAACTATGTAGAATATACTGCTATAAAAAAACATATTGATTGGGATACACACATACTGGCATTCCAGGATGTAATTAACTCCATACCAAATGAATCTACTATGTTATCTCCGACTGTTATACTGAAAAATGTTGAACCACCTAACAAAATTAAAGAATTAGTATCCTTTCTTACATCTCATCGACTACGACACCATGAAATAATTGACATTGCGCTGAACAACATCAAACGTTCCGCAGAGCGCCGGAGAAGACAGCAAAAACAGGTTTGTACACGCCGTGACTTTCACATTGGACAGAAGATATTAGTACGTTCACACTATTTATCCAACAGAGGAAAGAGTAGATGCAGTAAATTTGAGCTTCTATACGCAGGTCCATATCGAATTCGCAGCATTCCTCACCCCAATGTAGCACACGTCGAAACTTTGAGAAACAGAAAAAGTAAAGGCAATCACCATGTCTCCAATATTAAACCCTTTATTGAATGAACATACTTTATGATTTGTCGCACTGTAATGCCATTTGCAGATATTTATAAGAACACTTACTGATGATTATCGTATTTTTTCTTGGCAAGTGCACGGCAAGGTAAGGTTAGTAGGTCGCTTTTCTTGTCGTTACACATCAGACCGTGCACTTTTTCCATTTTTCGTGTATGTATGATTGTTTTCCTGTTTTGTTTGTATGCACTACGAAATCTTTAAGATATAACAAACACCAGTTGACTTTAACATTTTTCCTTGTGATATCTCAATATCTTGACTATTCTACACTTTTGGCTATTGCATTATGAGACTCTGTGTACATTTTTGCACTTGAAAACTGTCTATGTTTTTGACATAATACGTTTTCTGTCATGCTATGCTGTATGCTTAATTATATCACTAGAAACCAGTTTTTATTTAATGGGTATATGATTTAAATGCAAGATATTAATCCATTTTCATTATTTTCAGAAAGCAATAACGTGTAATAGAAATAACTTAAACTAACCACAATGGATTACTATGAAATGGGAATTTGACCTTCGGAATGAACGAAAGAAAATGGAATACCTTGTGATGACGAGTAAAGGGATCAGAATTAACAAGCATTAACAAGAATATAGTATACACATCGTATGATAGCAGTCTTAACTAATTATTTTTCTTTCAGAATATAAGGCGATTGATGCAGGCTGTCAGACAGAACTACACATCTTAGTTTTAGTGATGAAATATGCTAGAAATAAGAAACTCTATACTATGAATAGTTGCATGAAGTAAATGGTAATACGAATAATGAAGTGTCTTTTTTGCAGATGATAATGAATGATGATGAATAGTTATATGAAGAATATGCTAATATGAATAACGAGGTTTTTCTTTGCAGCTGATGATAGTGATGAAGTTATGGTTATATGAATAATGAAGTTTTTTTCTTTGCAAATGAGGATAATGATGAAGTTTATATATTTACTGTTAGTTAAGAAATGCTATGTAGTTATTTAACTATTTGTTGCAGTTCGTTTTCACAGTATGTCTTATATCGCATGGTATAATGACTGAATGTTTTGGAAAGGACAGCTAGAGTACATACATATTGAGTACACGTTTCATTACCTGTTAATTCGAAGTTTACTACTTTTCAGCATAATATGCGTTTCTTCTTTCAGCTCAATAATCCATTTTGTATTTTTTCCAGGAGAAGCTATTCATGAAATTAATGTGCTATAAGCAGTTAGTCATTAAACCTGTTCTAGTACTTGCATTTTTTTTTACTCATTTCTGTGTGTCATTCATGAATGTGATCACATATACTCTACTTGTTTCACAACCTTGCTACAGCTGACTCATGACAAATGACGTTACTAATCCTTATTTGCAGCAATAAGTCAAAAGCAAATATTTTCATGCCCCAGCAATTAATTATCGATCCCAACGCAATGCATTGCTGGCACCAAAAAAAAAAAAAAAAATGTATTACCAGTCCCAAATAATGCTACTAGTTTAAGAGATATTTATAGTACTAAATATAATGCAGATTTGTCAGATGTATTGATTCCATTATATCTATGTATTATTGGAACACAGATCTTGAATAATAGTTACAGTGTGTTACATTTTAAATATGTCCTATGTCACTTGAATGATGAGTTCTGAGTAATACTGAATGATGTTTTCTAACCACAGACCTTGAGTAATAGTTATAGTGTGTTACATTTTAAATATGTCCTATGTCACTTGAATGATGAGTTCTGAGTAATACTGAATGATGTTTTGTAATAATGCATAATTGCTATGCCAATAATTTCTGTAAATAATATTTTTGTTATACTCTATAAATGCTATGCCAATAATTAACTCTCATTTTGAATGATGACTTCTGAATAATACTGAATAATGTTTTATAAAAGTATATGAATACTTTGTAACTGGCCAATGAATGCCACTGTTTATTATATTTTAAATTTGTGTTACGTCACTTACATGATATCATTATGAATACCAGTAGCTTAATGCTACACTCATTAACTCTTGTTTTGAATGATGACTTCTGAACAATGCATAAAAATGGTTTGTAACTGGCCAATGAGTGCCAATGATTACTATAATTAGATGAATTATGTAAATACTATGCCGTTAATTAACTCTTGTTTTGAATGATGACTTCTGAACAATGCATAAAAATGGTTTGTAACTGGCCAATGAGTGCCAATATTTAGTGTAATCAGATGACTTAAGAATAATGTTCTGTAATACTCCATACATAGTAGAGAAATGTTTAGTAACTAGGCAATGAGTGCCAACAATTACTCAAATCGGTTGATAGACTAGTGTAATTCTCAATGATGACTAGCATAAGACTTAATATCCTTCACCTCCTGACCTAATTACCAGAAATTACTGCAATATCCGTTTGTCCTGTCTATCCTCATGATCATGGAGCACTATATTTGGTTTTTGCACTAATTCTACGTTGGTGTACCTTGCAGGAATGTGGTGTTAACACATCATGCTGTCCACCACCTTGAACGATGGAGATGTTATTATGGTCCCACTGTTTGGTGTATCTAATGTACTACCAAAATGATAACATTGAATATTAATACGACATTTCAGTGTCTTGGCTACACTGATTAATACTTCAGGGAAGAGAACTTCAGATTGTCTCACTTGGTATTGTGCTTCTGTAGAAAGATATGGACTTTCAGTGCAGCTATGTGCAACCTACTGTGCTACAACCATGACGCAATCCTTCCCTTTCCTTTCCTAGTTCTTATAAAATGGTAACAAAAAAATATATATACAGTGCGTGTGCACGTTATGTCATTTGTTAATATGTTTTGTACTCATTGCGTATCCTAGTTCTTGTAAAGTGGTAGAGATATATACAGTGCGTGTGCGCTTTATGCCATTTGTTAATGTGTTTTGTACTCATTGCATATACATTTTGTCATTGCTTGATATGTTCTGTACTCAGTGCATACGCACTCTATTTCATTTCATGTCCTGCAATATATATATATATATATATATATATATATATATATACTCCTGGAAATTGAAATAAGAACACCGTGAATTCATTGTCCCAGGAAGGGGAAACTTTATTGACACATTCCTGGGGTCAGATACATCACGTGATCACACTGACAGAACCACAGGCACATAGACACAGGCAACAGAGCATGCACAATGTCGGCACTAGTACAGTGTATATCCACCTTTCGCAGCAATGCAGGCTGCTATCCTCCCATGGAGACGATCGTAGAGATGCTGGATGTAGTCCTGTGGAACGGCTTGCCATGCCATTTCCACCTGGCGCCTCAGTTGGACCAGCGTTCGTGCTGGACGTGCAGACCGCGTGAGACGACGCTTCATCCAGTCCCAAACATGCTCAATGGGGGACAGATCCGGAGATCTTGCTGGCCAGGGTAGTTGACTTACACCTTCTAGAGCACGTTGGGTGGCACGGGATACATGCGGACGTGCATTGTCCTGTTGGAACAGCAAGTTCCCTTGCCGGTCTAGGAATGGTAGAACGATGGGTTCGATGACGGTTTGGATGTACCGTGCACTATTCAGTGTCCCCTCGACGATCACCAGTGGTGTACGGCCAGTGTAGGAGATCGCTCCCCACACCATGATGCCGGGTGTTGGCCCTGTGTGCCTCGGTCGTATGCAGTCCTGATTGTGGCGCTCACCTGCACGGCGCCAAACACGCATACGACCATCATTGGCACCAAGGCAGAAGCGACTCTCATCGCTGAAGACGACACGTCTCCATTCGTCCCTCCATTCACGCCTGTCGCGACACCACTGGAGGCGGGCTGCACGATGTTGGGGCGTGAGCGGAAGACGGCCTAACGGTGTGCGGGACCGTAGCCCAGCTTCATGGAGACGGTTGCGAATGGTCCTCGCCGATACCCCAGGAGCAACAGTGTCCCTAATTTGCTGGGAAGTGGCGGTGCGGTCCTCTACGGCACTGAGTAGGATCCTACGGTCTTGGCGTGCATCCGTGCGTCGCTGCGGTCCGGTCCCAGGTCGACGGGCACGTGCACCTTCCGCCGACCACTGGCGACAACATCGATGTACTGTGGAGACCTCACGCCCCACGTGTTGAGCAATTCGGCGGTACGTCCACCCGGCCTCTCGCATGCCCACTATACGGCCTCGCTCAAAGTCCGTCAACTGCACATACGGTTCACGTCCACGCTGTCGCGGCATGCTACCAGTGTTAAAGACTGCGATGGAGCTCCGTATGCCACGGCAAACTGGCTGACACTGACGGCGGCGGTGCACAAATGCTGCGCAGCTAGCGCCATTCGACGGCCAACACCGCGGTTCCTGGTGTGTCCGCTGTGCCGTGCGTGTGATCATTGCTTGTACAGCCCTCTCGCAGTGTCCGGAGCAAGTATGGTGGGTCTGACACACCGGTGTCAATGCGTTCTTTTTTCCATTTCCAGGAGTGTATATACTCTGTGACTGTAAACTTAGTTAATTAAGTAGATTTTACAAAAAATTGTTGCTCATGGCAAGTCCAATTGACTCACCATCGCTGCCAAATTTTTGCCCCCTCAGTGGAGGGTTATGTAAGAGGTCCGAGCAGATGTAATTTCGATGTATTGCCCATGCGCTGCCTGCGATATGCAAGGTCTCTGACCAGAGAGCAGTGTTGACTGCAGTAGGAACTGTGTAGCTGTAGCAGTAAGTTGTTGCTAGTCTGGAGGCTGCTCTGGTCTGGTCTGGTGTATCGTGTTGGCTGGCCCGGTCGCGGGTCAGCGATGCCGGAGCCTGAGTATTATCGTATAAGGTAAAAAGCAGCCTCGCGCATATGTGGTAATGTTATCTCAAGTCCCATGTAAATGTTTTAAAAATCTCGTAATAATAATCTTCCTCATAAAAAGTAACTTTTAACAACCATTCATTTCAATTTAAAGAATTTACTAATTTCTCGCATCCATGATAATCCCGATTGTTGCAAAAAAAAATCAGTTGCTTCCTTTCATAAATGAGAGATATATCGGCCAGCATTGCACAGAGCTGTGCCGAAAAAATTTATTGTAGGAGCAGATATATCCGGCGACTTCATTGTGGTAAGAATTTTTTCCTTTTTTATTCAGAATGATCTTTCAGGGCCATGACTGCTGTCGTCCAAAATTTACCAGATTAAATTCACAGTGAATTATTGAAAAGTCATAAATGAGCGACAATTTAATTGAGAGGTTAGTTACATTGTTTTATTACCAGGTTACTGAATTTTTTTTTATTGGGACGTTACACTGAATGTGAACGACATAATTATAATTTTTACTGTTGAGAGGTTTAGGGATTTTTTGTTTTGAGGTTACGCTAAATGTGAATGAATTTTGAGCTTAGATTAAATCAGAAAGAATTTTGAGTGGAGCTTAATGTGAAAAGAATTTTGTTTTGAGGTTACACTAAATTAGAATCATATTCATATTATTTATTTAAAATTTTTGTGGGGAGGTTACACGCTAACCAAGTTTTATTGGACTGAGCAAGACCATGCGGGAGACGAAAGAATTTGTAATGTGCAGCAACCACACTGACACTGTCACGGAAGTGGGAGTTCAATGCATCAATCACTTTCGCGTATGTTTTAGTCTCTGGGCAGGCTGTGGGAAACAATGTTACGAGCACACAGTATAACACTACACCCGCGTTGGCAATCAAAAAGGCAAGCCGCTCTGTACCTGGTATGTTGTGTGCGGCGATGAGTGCCTCGAGCTGGGCGATGTATTCTGGTCAGCGTCAACGTCCGGACTGATGGCACGAAACGGTGGCGCCGTAGGCGTCGTCTGTGGTACAGGCTGGACCGTTGAAGGCGCCGTAGTAGCTGCAGTTTGCAGTGTGACCAGTCCATTCACAGCCGCAAGCAGCTGCGTCATTTGCTGAGACTGAAAACGCACAAGATCGGACAGCAAAGCCTGTTCCTGTGGCGACGCCATCGTTGACGGAAAATAATGTCATATAGCGAAGGGTGGAAGCACACGTTCACTCAGTCACTAGGAGAAATCACAAAAAAGCTAATGCAGTACTGAGCAAAAACACATAAGTAAGAGGAGAAAAAGAATTATCCCTTCCTCATCGCCATTTCTTTTGTATCCTGCCTGGAAGAAGGCGCATGGGTCTGCTCTCGCGATCTGCAAAATAGGCCGAATGAAGGAAGCGATTAGGAGCAGGAGAGGTAAAGCACTTTGGTACTACATGTAAAGTAAAAGCACATTTAATAGAGAATATTAGTCAAAGAATACACTTAACTTAGGATTGATCAACACGTAGGTGCGAAGCTGTTCATGTATCAAAGCTAACTGTTACTAGTAGTTGGAAGAACTATCATCGAAGTAACAAAGGCAAAGTGTGTAATGGCTAGCCCCCTACGAAGTAGAAGCTAAGCTGCTTGGTCGGATGCTCTTCATCAACTGGGGCAGAAAGCAGAGCAGCGCTCATTGAGCTCCACGGCGCCAGCTGGGGTGGCCGAGCGGTTCTAGGCGCTACAGTCTGGAACCGCGCAACCGCTACGGTCGCAGGTTCGAATCCTGCCTCGGGCATGGATGTGTGTGATGTCCTTAGGTTAGTTAGGTTTAAGTGGTTCTCAGCTCAGGGGGACTGATGACCTCAGAAGTTAAGTCCCATAGTGGTCAGAGCCATTTTTTGAGCTCCACAGCGTCGGCTAGAGGGCGCTGTGGTCGGCGTAGTTCGTCCGCTCTAGTAGTGCCAACCTACGAGCGTGCACCTACGCTGTGGCATCGGAACTATCGACGCCAAAATCCGAGTGGCGACAGCTGACCTTTTCATATGAATTACATTTTATGCTTCATCAGGCAGTTGGCTCCACTCATACCCTCCACTATCGTTGGAAGTGTCCAGGGAGCTTTATGGTCTGGACAATGTTTTCGTGCCATTCCCTGGTGATTTCGCCATTGTGGAAGATCCAACGGATCTATCCCTGGGGACCATGTCCACCCCTATATGCAGTTTGTTTTAACTCGGCGCAGTGGCATCTGCCACCATGACAATGCCATATGCCACACAGCTCGCATTGTACGTCCGCGGATCGAAGAGTACCTGGATGAGTTCACCGTGCTTCCAGGATTTAAACCTAACTGAGAATCTTTACAGGGGACCCACAACGAGTAGTCGGTTTTGACCAGAAAATTGTTCGTGCGAAACAGGTTCTGAATGATATCGCGCCGCTGTGCGAACTGGCTCTACGGAGCCAGCCTACCCACGTAGTTGGGGGCCGTGTGGGAAAGCCGGCCGGTGCCCGCGGCGTTATCATGCGGCGCGGTTCACGCGCATGCGCGCCCACTGCCAACTGCGCGTGGCGCCCCTGCCCGCCCCGCGGCACGTCCCGTCCCGTCGCGGCACGCATCACCGCCTCTGCTCGCTATGAAGGGTCACGGGGCAGTTCATTGTTTGTATGCCCGGGACCGAGCGCCGTGGACAGCGAGGTACCAACCGTGTCCGTCCTACAGTGGCGCCACTTTCGAACTCGCATTTCCACTCGGAGAATGCTCAGGAAGCAAAGACAATTGCACTCGCGGTACAAGAAAGATCGGGAGAATAAGGACAGGCAAAAGTTACTAGAGATTCGTGCTGCTGTAAAAAGAGCTATGCGCGAGGCATACAACCACTACCACCGTCATACCTTAGCAAAAGATCTTGCTGAAAACCAAAGGAAATTCTGGTCTTACGTAAAATCGGTAAGCGGGTCGAAGGCTTCCATCCAGTCACTCACTGATCAGTCTGGCCTGGCAACGGAAGACAGCAAAACTAAAGATGAAATTTTAAATTCAGAATTTGAGAAATGTTTCACGGATGAAGGCTGTCAATTCAACTAAGTACCTGGGTGTTAAAATTACGAACAACTTCAGTTGGAAGGACCACATAGATAATATTGTGGGGAAGACGAGCCAAAGGTAGCGTTTCATTGGCAGGGCACTTAGAAGATGCTTACACAACACTCGTTCGTCCTCTGTTAGAATATTGCTGCACGGTGTGGGATCCTTACCAGGTGGGATTGACGGAGGACATCGAAAGGGTGCAGAAAAGGGCAGCTCGTTTTGTATTATCACGTAATAGGGGAGAGAGTGTGGCAGATATGATACGCGAGTTGGGATGGAAGTCATTAAAGCAAAGAAGTTTTCGTCGAGGCGAGATCTATTTACGAAATTTCAGTCACCAACTTTCTCTTCCGAATGCGAAAATATTTTGTTGAGCCCAACCTAAATAGGTAGGAATGATCATCTAAATAAAATAAGAGAAATCGGAGCTCGAACAGAAGGGTTTAGGTGTTCGTTTTTCCCGCGCGCTGTTCGGGAGTGGAATGGTAGAGAGATAGTATGATTGTGGTTCGATGAACCCTCTGCCAAGCACTTAAATGTGAATTGCAGAGTAGTCATGTAGATGTAGATGTAGAGGGTCGTACAAGCATACCGCCGTTTGACTCTCGTACAGATTCCCGAATGGAGGACATAGTGACAGACATCCCTGGGGTTGTGAAGAAGCTGAATGGGTTCAAAATAAATAAATCGCCAGGTCCTGATGGGATTCCAATTCGGTTTTACAGAGAGTACTCTACTGTATTGGCTCCTTACTTAGCTTGCATATATCGCGAATCTCTTGCCCGACGTAAAGTCCTGAGCGACTGGAAAAAAGCGCAGGTGACGCCTGTATATAAGAAGGCTAGAAGGACGGATCCTCAAAATTACAGACCAATATCCTTAACATCGGTTTGTTGCAGGATTCTCGAACATATTCTCAGTTCGAATATAATGAATTTCCTTGATACAGGGATGTTGCTGTCCATGCATGAGCACGGCTTTAGAAAGCATCGCTCCTGCGAAACACAACTCGCCCTTTTTTCACATGATATCTTGCGAACCATGGATGAAGGGTATCAGACAGATGCCATATTCCTCGACTTCCGGAAAACGTTTGACTCGGTGCCCAAATGCAGACTCCTAACTAAGGTACGATCATATGGGATTGGTTCCCAAATATATGAATGGCTCGAAGACTTCTTAAGTAATAGAACCCAGTACGTTGCCCTCGATGGTGAGTGTTCATCGGAGGTGAGGGTATCATCTGGAGTGCCCCAGGGAAGTGTGGTAGGTCCGCTGTTGTTTTCTATCTACATAAATGATCTTTTGGATAGGGTGGATAGCAATGCCCGGCTGTTTGCTGATGATGCTGTGGTGTACAGGAAGGTGTCGTCGTTGAGTGACTGTAGGAGGATACAAGATGACTTGGACAGAATTTGTGATAGGTGTAAAGAATGGCAGCTAACTCTAAATATAGATAAATCTAAATTAATGCGGATGGATAGGAAAAAGAATCCCGTAATGTTTGAATACTCCTTTAGTAGTGTACCGCTTGACACAGTCATTTCGATTAAATATTTGAGCGTAACATTGCACACTGCTATGAAGTGGGACAAGCATGTAATGGCAGTTTTGGGGAAGGCGGATAGTCGTCTTCGGTTCATTGGTAGAATTTTGGGAAGATGGGTTCATCTGTAAAGGAGACCGCTTATAGAACACTAATACGACCTATTCTTGAGTACTGCTCGAGCGTTTGGGATCCCTACCAGGTCGGATTGAGGGAGGACATAGAAGCAATTCAGAGGCGGGCTGCCAGATTTGTTACTGGTAGGTTTGATCATCACGCGAGTGTTACGGAAATCCTTAGGAACTCTGGTGGGAGTCTCTGGAGGAAAGGAGGCGTTCTTTTCGTGAATCGCTACTGAGAAAATTTAGAGAACCAGCATTTGAGGCTGACTACATTACAGTTTTACTGCCGCCAACTTATATTTCGCGGAAAAACCACAAAGATAATATAAGAGAGATTAGGGCTCGCACAGATGCATATAGGCAGTCTTTTTCCCTCGTTCTGTTTGGGAGTGGAACAGGGAGAGAAGATGCTATTTGTGGTACGGGGTACCCTCCGCCACGCACCATATGGTGGATTGCGGAGTATGTATGTAGATGAAGACGTAGAACAACACTGTGGTCTGGCACTGAGAGACTGATTTTCCCCATTTCGACTCAGAATAAAGATAATTCACTACTACTGTCGGTCAATATTAAGGAATGGGTAGTGGAAGTAGATGATGAGATGGAAGATAAGATACTGCGAGAAGAATTTAAGAAAGTACTGAATGATCTGAGTCGGTACAAAGCACCTGGAGCAGTCGACGCTCCTACAGAAACACTGAGATCCACAAGAAAAGACACCATGGCAAAATATTCCACTCGGCATGCAATATAGATGGAACAAGCGAAATACCCACAGATTTCAGGGTAAATGTAATAGTTATAGTTCCAAAGAAAGCAGGTGCTGACAGGTGTGAACAGCATAAAAAATCATTTTAATGCAGCCCACTATTTACTGACAATGTAAAAAATTTGAAACATTCCCTGACATATGAAACATCCCCTTACAAAAAATATGAATGACTGTGCTAGTAAACCTCTTACATTATTTGATTTTCAAACAGCTGAGCAAAACAGAACTTACTCAGACATTTCTCTCTTTACTTATTCTGATCATCACTAAACTGACACACAATAGTTTTAGCGAAACGCAGTCTCACTTTCAATAATCCCTACAAAAGAAAGGCCGTGACTAAGAATAACCTATACCTTCCAAGAATCACTTACCTCACAAAAATCTTCGTTACTCGAACTACTGCAATACAGCGATCGCCAATACTGCCAACTAAATAAAAGACTATAACTACTGAAGGACTAATTACTGGGAGGCATAGTTAGCAAATGAACGATTTTGATAGAGAACAAACAATGTATTTACCTTAATAATAGTCATCGTATATATCTATCAATTAATGACAACCATCTTGACAAATTTCCTTTTTGTGGCGGACACACGTCCGGATCGTCCGCTTATAGTAACCTCTCATAACTCCGCCATCTCACTCCCCACATCCACCACTGCTGGCGGCTCACCTCCAACCGCGCAACGCTACGCGCTGTTCCCATCGAACTGCCCAACACTACACAAGCGAATATTCCAACAATGAGTCCAACCAGCCACAGACTGCACATAGCACAGTCAGTTATTTTCATACAGAGTTCTACGTGACATTACCAACATAAAAACCTAAACAGCCTTCTTATAAATCGTCTGTTAATTCTTTGGTGGGACGAACTTCCGCCTTATAGTACGGACTTCCCATAGCCACGCGCTACCTATTGTTCAGACATAGAATTTAACATTGTCTACTTGCCCCTGAGTGCCAAATCCTCTGAAGTTGCATAAATATGAAGTGAGTCCTAGCCTTAGTTTCCATCCCCATGATAAAAGGGCATGGAGGTCTAACTACTGACCTTCCGATCGGCTGATCAGGTTTGCTCTATACTAACTTGTGCTGTACAGTGGATCCACTCATACCTTACATACCGCCAACAGTGCGTAACGATTGGAACAAAAAGGTCACAATGGAGGCGAAACCCCGCGCCCCCCTGACAACGGCACAATCGGCTGCTGAATGTGAGGACTGGACCCCAAGGCGTGAAGAGAGATTTTCTCGAACTTCGCCCACAGCACTTTATTATAATAGCAGTTTAAAATAAAAAGTGAATGATTAAATTCGACAATTACATAAGTCAGTAACGGCAGCCATTAAACGGCATTCATTAAATTACAGTAAGTGAATATATTTTTGCTTACAAGTTAATTTAAAAATATACTGAGGCAGCAATGAAAGCCAGTCAATGAAAATTTAAAATTAATGAATTACTCAGAGCAAGCACTATTCAGATGGAAAACTGCCACTCTGTGTAGCTACACGAAGTTCTTTGGTTTACAAATAAATTTAGTAAGGTCGAATCATAGCCAATTAAATAACATTTTGAAGTTAGTAATCTAATGTCTCAGAAAGCTATAAAAGTTAAAGACTATACCAGATATAAAAATCATCATGGCGATCTTGTAGGCCGATATTAGCAATTCAAAATTTAATCAATAGCAAAAACAATTAACTAGAAAACAAATGCAGGATAACAAGAACTTAGATGAGCTCAACGTCTCGGATTAATTACGCAAATCCAATGATAATAAATAAAAGTAGAGACTGCAGAAATCAATTAACTCATTAAAGCTTCCTTCGAAAATTTTGTTAATTCTGGCTTAATAAGTTATAGGCTACAAATCCGTTACGAAAGGAATATGCACTTACAATGACACTACAATTGGTGGTGTGTTCAAAAGATTAGATATAAGAATTTCATTATTCCTCAGTTTACAGCTTAATCCATTCGGTCTCACACTACCTACAGGCGTCATAACAATCACAGGCCACTGGAACATGCACGATACCAGGAACCCCGTTCTAGAACCAGACAGATGTCGGATGAGAACCCATGTGGTACTGGCGTAACACAAGGAAGTAGGGTAGTACAATAAAATTTAACGAACGGAATTCTACAGTTACATAAATAACCTAGTATCGCATAACGAACAGTCAGAAATACGTGACAGCTTGACTGAGCTTTGAGATAAAGGCGAGAGCCCGTACTCGAATCCAAGCTACTTAAAGGGTTGCTTAGAATGGTAAACTCCACTGCACGTATGTGGTAAGAACGCCCGCTACATGTCGCCCCAGACGACGGTTTAACAATTAGCAAGTGCATGGTAGTACCTACAGGAAATGAATAAGATGAAACAGGCTGCCGTTAGAAGACAGCCGTTAGCGAACCAAAACAAATTTTTAGTGCACTTAGCGCATTCCAACCCGTCCTGGAATGGTATTACATCCCATTCGACACAGCCGTAGCATACAGCTGACAATAGACAAAATATTATCTTTACTCGAAATTATTTCAGAATTTACCATCCCAATTTTTTAAAAAGTATTTACGACTGCCAAAATTTTATCGTCCCTTTAAACAAAACAGTACTTCACTTACAGCACTGGATACCTTAACAAACAATCCAGTAATTACTGCAGCACAAC
The DNA here is from genome assembly GCF_023898315.1 of Schistocerca nitens. Lineage (NCBI taxonomy): Eukaryota > Metazoa > Arthropoda > Insecta > Orthoptera > Acrididae > Schistocerca > Schistocerca nitens. The sequence goes on along the minus strand of NC_064617.1, from coordinate 678,399,166 downwards.
CCTGAATAAGGCACAAGGTTTATCACAATATTATCGCTTAACATAGCGCACTAACGCCCAGCTATTAATACCAGTATATCCAGCCTGCCAAATCCTTAAGCGAATCATGAAGATTAATTTTTGTTTCTCACGATAAACATGAATTATTCATTTATTTATTTTATTTATTTCATTAACGGTACAGAGTAACCCACCGCTTTGAAATGTAAGGTGTATCGGATGCCTCTAAATCTAACAGCAAAGACTTCTCATTGTTACAATCTTATTGGTATACAGTTGTTAATGCTTTTCTAAAAAATAATATAAAGAACATAAACATGAATACAGGAACGGCGTTAAGAAGCCTTAAAATTTAAGTTAATCTCTTAATAGGTGTCAGTTACCGGCAGATTCCGTTGAACAGAACAGCCGTTAACGTGCATGCTTCCCGGACGGAATGTTTCCTATCACAGCCACAGCTCTTGCTGAACTCGCAAAACAAATCACTGTTAGCACATGCGTCACTCGCAAAACAGAATCACAAGACCATCTTAAGCAAGGTGGCACTTAAAATTGATTAAATTCAACTGACTTCTAGTAACGTAACGTAAGTCTCACTTTTAATAAACAAAAGGCACCTGCTACCTTACACTGATCGGAAGACTGTTGAATAGTACACGGTACCAAGAGTTATACTTTCAGTTTTGTTCACCAAACGGATTTTCTAACACTTTCGTTTTTCACCATCCAACAATTTATACTTAGCCAAGGAGCACTTAATTCCCGAAACCGTTCCCTCCGCCAATAGTAGTAATTGTAGAATCAGCTACTGGCCTCGTGAAAGACATAGCGACGGGCTATTTCCGTTCTCTCGCTGGTAGCTCCCGAACATCACTCATTTCCACTCTGCGGAACCACTACACCAAAACTGCCCCACTGTCCAACTGTCCACCGCGCTTTGGCCTCCGATATTTTAAATCTAAAAATGAGCGCCAAACTCTAACAAGGGAACCTCCCCATCGCACTCCTCTCAGGTTTAGTTATAAGTTGGCACAGTGGATAGGCCTTGAAAAACTGAACACAGATCAATCGAGAAAACAGGAAGAAGTTGTGTGGAACTATGAAAAAAATAGGCAAAATATACAAACTGAGTAGTCCATGCGCATGATAGGCAACATCAAGAAGAGCGTGAGCTCAGCAGCACCGTGGTCCCGTGGTTAGCGTGAGCAGCTCCGGAACGAGAAATCCTTGGTTCAAGTCTTCCCTAGACTGAAAAGTTTACCCCCATTATTTTCGCAAAGTTATTATCTATCCGTTCGTTGACTGACGTCTCTGTTCACGGTAACAAGTTTAGTGTCTGTGTTTTGCGACCGCACAGCAAAACCGTGCGGTTAGTAGACGAAAGGACGAGTCTCTCCAATGGGAACCGAAAACATTTGGTCGCAAGGTCAACCGATTCCTCCACAGGGAAACACGTCTGATATATTATATACGACACTGGTGACGGCATGTGCGTCACATGACAGGAATATGTTGTCGATCCACCTAACTTGTACACGTGGCGAACGGGTAAAAGGTTCTTCTACCTTGCCCGATTTAGTTTTTCTTGTGGATGTGATAATCACTCCCAAAAAGGTGATGAAAACATAAGAGTTTGTCACATAAACTGCAACAAATGAACGCAACAGTTTCACAGTCGCATCGGACCGACGGATGGACAGATAATAATTGTCTAAAAATAAAAAAAATAGGAATTTTACTCGAGGGAAGACTTGAATCAAGAATCTCTCATTCCGGAGCTGCTCACGCTAACCACGGGACCGCTGCGGTCCTGAGCTCACAGTGTTCTTGATGTTGCCTATATTGCGCATTAGACTACCCAGTTTGCTTATTTTTTTCATAGTTCCACACAACTTCTTCCTGTTTTCTCGATTGATCTGTGCTCAGTTTTTCAAGGCCTACCCACTGTGCCAACTTATAACTAAATCTGAGGGGGTGCGATGGGGAGGTTCCCTTTTTGAGTTAAAGGTCCTCGCAGTGGGCTGCCATGATCAATAGCGGGCGGTTATCGCTGGGCCGCGGTCCAGGCGTGGTGCCAGCAACTCATGCAAGTAGTCACAGCTCTGGAGGAATTTAATATCATTTGTCCCACAAGGATCAGCACTAGGCCCATTACTCTTCTCACTATATGTTAATCATGTGTCAACTATTCTTTCCCACTGCATATATCACCCATAAGCTGATGATATGAATTATACCTAAATGCATGTGCAACAAACCTGTGAACAGCCATCCAGTATGTAAATGCCGATCTACTTACCGACTAGTGTGGGCGCAGACCATACTTTTGAAACTTAACCCATCTACTACCCAAGTAATCTTATTTGCTTATAGAAGTCTTATTATCCCTCACTTTAGAAACTCTCTGCCACAATTGATCCTACAAGCGATCTTGGTTTCTCACAGAAATGTTATTATTATTACCCCTCAGTCCTGAGACTGTCATCAACAATTAATCCTGAACGGCACAGAAACAATCCACGTTTAGAATCGTGCAAACTAGGGCCATACACTACTTTTTGTTTATTTTGTTATCCCTACACAGAACCTGAAGATGACCCACGAAGACGAAACGTGTTGTTATTTAAAGAATAAGTTGCAGTCAAGACTGTTTTCAATTCCAACGGAAATAACCTTTCCTTCTTATGCAAAGAAGATAATATGGACTATGTTTTATATCGGATCGGACACGCAACTTGTCTGTAGGAAGGTGTCAGCGTTACTTTACTCACCACAGAAATATAAATATTATTTCCTATCGATCTTGAAAAGAAGCTCATAGAGACACTAATACTCCCCACACTTGACTGTGGTGATGCCGTTCTCCGAACACGCACGAAACCTAACGCAGGCTAGAGCGGGCGATGAATGCTTGTGTACGATACATTTGTGACGTACGCTTTCTGACCACATCACAGCAGCCTATGAACAGCTATCATGGCTAAGTGTCGATAAGCGCAGTGACTATCATAGTCTATGTTTGCTCTATCGTCTTCTCAATCGTACTCCCCCTTATTTGTCTTCAAGTTTTACTCTACTGTCTGAACAGCACAGCAGACATAACCAAATAAAATTCTGCCTCTATAGCATCACATAGCACTGCCAAGTTCTCTAAACAATTTCCTGCGTCAGGAACCCGACATTGTGACAATCTTCCTCAGAATGTCAGAGAAATTAAACTCATTCGAAATTTCAAAAGAGAGCTAATGGTCCACCTTCTATTGCAATAGCCATCTCTTCTACATTCTGTACAGCTCATTCTCGTCAGTCGCTCTCCCTCCTCCCCCTTGTCTGCAGGATTCTCTGTTTATGTTCTGTTCTTTCCTTACAGCCACAGCCAAGTTACTTCAATCGTCTCCTTGTACTTTATCTATTCCGCTTCTGCTAATACTAAATATGGCTTCAAATGTGCTAAGGTAATCTATCAATCTAAATTCCCTTTATTATTATTATCATTATTATTACTGGTGCCAGTTATTATTATCATTATTGTTATAATTATTGTTTTTGGGAAGGTTTTGTAATATCTTTGGTATATGTTGCTCCTGATCAGATGTTAGAGAGGGCCTTAGTGCCCTAATTTGGTCAGGCCAAATAAGAAATAAATAAATATTTCCAAGTAACTCTTGTAAGTAGACTTTAGGTTTTTATGTTGGTAATGCCACGTAGCGCTCTGTATGAAAATCACTGACTGTGATGTGTGCAGTCTGTGGCTGCTTGGCAGTGTTGGAATATTCGCTATTGTATTGTTGGGCAGTGATTACCTACCTACCAATATTCTTCAAAACTTCGACTGACTCTGCTGTGGGTTTGCTCTGTTGTGGCCCATTACCTGTCTGCATGTCGAGAGTTAGCACTGTCTTTCCATTGGAAGGACAACACTACTTCTTCAAGACTGCATGGAAATCCACTACTGCCATGTGCATTTTCTTTTACTTCGAGAAAAAAAAACTGCAATTACTACTGTGAGGAATGATCAGGACTGCCTTTATGGACAGTGAGAAAATTTTTCTTTTGACTAACATTGTATCTATAAGTGTGCATTTGATATATTTGTTAGCGTTAATATAAAATTTTTTTAACAAATATATATTGGCCAATGCCCAAAACAATTTGTAAAATTTTTTGTGGGAAGCATGGGGGCTATGTAAGTAAGCTGTTTAGGTTTTATGTTGGTAACGCCACGTAGCGCTCTGTATGAAAATCACTGACTGTGCTGTGTGCAGTCTGTGGCTGGTTGGCATCGTTGGAATATTCGCTATTGTAGTGTTGGCCAGTTGGATGTGAACAACGCGTAGCGTTGCACAGTTGAAGGTGAGCTGGCAGCAGTGGTGGATGTGGGAAGAGAGATGGCAGAGTTTTGAGAGCGGACGATCTGGACGTGTGTCCGTCAGGAAACGAAATTTGAGAGACTGGATGTAATGATATGACATATATATTATGACTTTTGAACACTATTAAGGTAAATACATTGTTTGTTCTCTATCAAAATCTGTCATTTGCTAACTATGCCTATCAGTCGTTAGTGCCTTCAGTAGTTAGAATCTTGTATTTAGCTGGCAGTATTGGCGCTCGTTGTATTACAGTAGTTCGAGTAACGAAGATTTTTGTGAGGTAAGTTATTCATGAAAGGTATAGGTTATTGTTAGTCAGGCCCATTCTTTTGTAAGGTTTATTGAAAGTGAGACTGCGTTGCGCTAAAAATATTGTGTGTCAGTTTAGTGTTGATCAGAATAAGTAAAGAGAGAAATGTCTGAGTTCAGTTTTGCTCAGGGGATGTTTCACTCTGTCTTACGGCATAGCGAGGTTAGAGACCACAGGAGGAGAGATTGCAGATCGTGGGAAAGCTTAACAAACTAAATTTATCCACACAGATTGAGTGTACTCGTGAACTGCATCTAACGTGGAACACACATAAAATCCCAACACAATGGTTCCTTAAAAGGAGGCTGTAGCAACGTAACGACAATCATTATTCAGGAAGGACTGGGTCGACTAGGGAACGCAATATGGACGCGCTATTGCTCACTCACAAACATCCAACTCACAGAATAATCGACAACAAATGTCACAATTTTCCAGTTATGATTGAATCGTCAAACCCGATTTGTGACTCATACCGAAAAGAATCGTGAAAGTTAACTAGGCACAGGATGCAAGAAGTGAATCGTGGCAGATTGAAGAACAAGTTCGGTTCCATTTGTATCTCAGTAGAAGGGCAGCGGAAAAACCACTTGTGTGAATCCCGCACTGCTCATAACGGCAAAGGTTAATCGTTATAGAGAATGCTATCTTAAAACTGACCTAACTCCCTTCCAAAATCGCCACTCAAGTGCGCATAGAAGCAGCACGTACTTACGTGACCGCGGATCAGCGACTGGCTGACACTGTGAAAAATCCAATCTCACTCGTCACTGAGTACAGAGATCTAACCATCTTGGAGCAGGCAGACTCAATAATCACCTAGACACATTTGCTGATGATACCTGGCGTCCCACCCAGCCAGAAGACAAGAGGACGTCACCGCACGTTTAAAATGCTTCGGCTGAAGATCGTCACGACTGACTGGCTTGTAAATCAGTTCTTCTGTTCGACATTTATTGGTGGTGTTCGATGCACAGTAATGAGGAGCTTCCACTGGCAACCACTTAAGTCAGGATTTATGCAATGCGAAAGTATTCCTGTCCTGCGAAGACACCAAGATATGCAGTTAGAAAGTGAAAAGGAGAAAGTAAGTCATCGAGTCTGCTAAAGATGGCCGACCAATCGTCTGTTAAAGATGGCGGACCAATAGTGATGGCCGGCCGAAGTGGCCGTGCGGTTAAAGGCGCTGCAGTCTGGAACCGCAAGACCGCTAAGGTCGCAGGTTCGAATCCTGCCTCGGGCATGGATGTTTGTGATGACCTTAGGTTAGTTAGGTTTAACTAGTTCTAAGTTCTAGGGGACTAATGACCTCAGCAGTTGAGTCCCATAGTGCTCAGAGCCATTTGAACCAACCAATAGTGATGGTTACCATTCGTCAGTCTTTGGTGAAGTTATAGAGCATATTTTCCACAAGAGATTCCTTATTCAGTATTCACTGGTCTGTGTTACTGTTTTCTGGTCGACATAAACGATTTACAAACGGAGCAAGAAAACGCAAGGGAGTGGTCGGATAACCAAGATTAGGACTCTAATAAACCTAACTTGCCATGAACTGGAACACCTGCAAATGTTTTTGTGATAACTAAATCAGAGAAACTTGAAATTCTGCATCGGAAAATGACATACGGCTGTAAGAGCTGTGTGCTGACGACATGCCTCTCCGTATCGGCATCCAGAGATGCCTGTGGCCTGAGGATGACACGGCGGCCGGTCGGTACCATTGGCCTGTTCGAGCAGAGTTTAGTTTTTTTTAATTAACCAGAAGAGACCAGACATAAAGAATGTACCTAAAATCCGCGATGGCAGGTATGGGTGCGAAGCTCGATACGGTGATGGAACATAAACGAAAAGTGACACACCTGTTAGAGCCAAAGCATTTTGATCAGTCGACGACAACACAAGATATAAAATTGAATACATGTAGAAATACTACACTGCTGGCCTTTAAAATTGCTACACCAAGAAGAAATGCAGATGACAAAAGGGTATTCATTGGACAAATATATTATACTAGAACTCACATGTGATTACGTTTTCACGCAGTTTGGGTGCATAGATCCTCAGAAATCAGTACCCAGAACAACCACCTCTGGTCGTAATAACGGCATTCATACGCCTGGGCATTGAGTCAGAGCTTGGATGGCGTGCACAGCTACAGCTGACCATGCAGCTTCAACACGATACCACAGTTCATCAAGAGTAGTGACTGGCGTATTGCGACGAGCCAGTTGCTCGGCCACCAGTGACCAAACATTTTCAATTGGTGAGAGATCTGGAGAATGTGCTGGCCAGGGCAGCAGTCGAACATTTTCTGTATTCAGAAAGGCCCGTACAGGACCTGCAACATGCGGTCGTGCATTATCCTGCTGAAATGTAGGGTTTCGCAGGGATCGAATGAAGGGTAGAGACACGGGTCGTAACACACCTGAATTGTAACGTCCACTGTTCAAAGCGCCGTCAATGCGAACAAGAGGTGACCGAGACGTGTAACCAATGGCACCCCAAACCAACACGCCGGGTGATACGCCAGTATGGCGATGACGAATACACGCTTCCAATGTGCGTTCACAGCGATGTCGCCAAACACGGATGCGACCATCATGACGCTGTAAACAGAACCTGGATTCACCCGAAAAAAAGACGTTTTGCCATTCGTGCACCCAGGTTCGTCGTTGAGTTTACCATCGCAGGCGCTCCTGTCTGTGATGCAGCGTCAAGGGTAACCGCAGCCATGGTCTCCGAGCTGATAGTCCATGCTGCTGCGACGTCGTCGAACTGTTCGTGCAGATGGTTGTTGTCTTGCAAACGACCCCATCTGTTGACTCAGGGATCGAGACGTGGCTGCACAATCCGTTACAGCCATGCGGATAAGGAGCCTGTGATCTCGACTGCTAATGTTGGGATCTAGCACGGCGTTCCGTATTACCCTCCTGAACCCACCGATTCCATATTCTGCTAACAATCATTGGATCTCGACCAACGCGAGCGGCAATGTCGCGATACGATAAATCGCAATCGCGATAGGCTACAATCCGATCTTTATCAAAATCGGAAACGTGATGGTACGCATTGCTCCTCCTTACACGAGGCAACACAACAACGTTTCACCAGGCAACGCCGGTCAACTGCTGTTTGTGTATGAGAAATCGGTTGGAAACTTTCCTCATGTCACCACGTTGTAGGTGTCGCCACGGGCGCCAACCTTGTGTGAATGCTCTGAAAAGCTAATCATCTGCATATCACAGAATCTTCTTCCTGTCGGTTAAATTTCTCGTCTGTAGCACTTCATCTTCGTTGTGTAGCAGTTTTAATGGGTAGTAGTGTATTAAGTAAGAGAATAACGCCGTATGGTACTTCATATATTATTTTCTGCTGTGAAGACCTCGATGAAATCTTGGACGAATTGTACGAAAAATACTAATAGCTATCTCATGCTGACTAAATCCACCCAGCACATTCAAAACAGTTCTCACTAAATAAATACTCTTAATGACGGGAAATGATCGGATCTCTGTTACTGAATAACTTAGTCCATGATTACATGGCTTCTTGAAAAGAAAAGTTTCATAAATGATCTCATTTTAATGATGGGATGGTGTGCGAATGAATACAGAAAGATTTTGTATCAGTTGTTAATTACTGCAATCCAAATACATGATCATATTAAATGAAGAACATCGCAGGTTCGATTCCTTATAGAGTAGATGTTCTCGGCGACTGTGTTTATTAAAATTAAGAAATAACCAGCTATCAATCGCTAACAATCTGTTTATTACAGGTCTATCTAGATTTCAGCCTCTGTATGGCTACCATCAGTTCTCATAACAGTCATGAATACATTACAATAAGACACAGGCACGAATCAGAACATATCATCGTTCTGTAAGCTTTGAACGAGAGTGGTGGCTATACTAACGTATCGGTAAGATACAAGTCAAATTATCATTGTGGCTCCTCTACACAAATAACGCATACTGGACTACCTGTGTCAGTATTTCATTCAATTGTCTTATTATAATGTATTCTTATATGTTTTAGCACTGATGATAGCTACGCTGTGACGATTCATCCGGCAGACATCCAGCGCACAATGGAGAATCTAGCTAGATTTGCAATAACAGATTTTTATCGAGTGACTGCTGTACATTTTTCAATTTTATGAAGTACATAGTTAAAGTTGCGTGAACAATGAGGCATATATGCCACCGAAAGACAAGAACTTCGCTAACAAAGAACTTATGAATCCGACAGAAATACTAGGAATCGTTGGACGAATGAAGAATCAATTTAAGTAACTCACATATGCATCAAGTATAAAGCACAGTTAGAACGAATTATGGCCAACATTAACCTAAACTGGATGTTCCACAGTATCACTCACAATGGCTCTGTACAGACGTGAGTACCTTGCATCAAAATGGCATCCCAAGCAACGCATTGCAGCGTTTATTATCAACCTGTGTCTTTCTCTCTCATTATACCTCAGAGCAGCCATACCTCCTATTTGCATCAAACACAGAGTAGAAAAGAACCTTCCGTTCTTCATTCTGACAAAGACCGTGATGCTACCGCACCAGCTGTATTGGGTTCCTACTGGTCAAGCTTTACTGCTCACCACAGAGCGTTGTCAAGCCAGTCCACCACAACTAAGAAACAACTGACTACACCTCTATATGTCGATCAGTGTGCACAGACCATCGTAGAGAAACTGCTCACAAGACATCAGAAGCGTAAAATATGAGAAATTGAGAAATTGGAAGTTGACAAATAAAACAGGTAACATCCACCTTATAGGAAAAAATTTTGTGAATTTTGTTACGTACACAAACAACTGTAACATTTACAGTTGTCGAATTATGACGCCGATATTTTTCTTAAACGCATAGTAAAGCAAAATCCTGACCAAATTCCCTGTCAACATAACAACTTGTCGACTCTTCCATTGCACCTTGCCTGCCGAACATCAAATTTAACAAAAATAAATGTTGCACTTATGTTCCTCTGATTTCCTGTAGCATCTCGGCAAGAGCGAACAAGAGTGGTTTTCCAATCGACAAGGTTGTAAATACTGGAACTGGTCGGCTGTTTATAATTTTATTACGTGAAACCGTGCTGTTGTGCAGCTATGTTTAAAATATGGAACTGTCTTCATTCGAAGATCGTTCTACGCATGTTATCTATTCTAGACGTAGCGAATACATTGAATATACGGAGTGATGACGACGGTATTGCCCTTTTTTTTAAGTTAGTCACATAATACTCATCTAACTTCCGTCTTCGATTAAGAAGGAATTAAGATTACGGTTTAACGTGTCACCAACTTCGAAGTCCTTAGAGACCAGCTTTCATATTCGATTGTGAAACTTCTCTTGTGTTCAGTTGCTGATCGTAATACATTATCGCGTGAGAAACAATGATATACTGTAGACGTATCGTACTGCTCGAGAACTGCCGTATTTTCGATTTTTAAGCGTTTTCGTAGAAAAACTAGAATTGATGTAATCCTGCATATTTAGTTTATTCCATACAGTTTATTCCAGTGACTGTAAAACGACTTGAAATTATACTCGTTCCTTCGAAGAGTTTAGCAGAAACTGCCATTAGTAATGCAAGACGCACTTGCAAATATGTTATTGAATTTATCCGACTGACCTCCGTTTCGACATTAATAGCTGCATTTATAGAGCCGCGGAGGAGGACTGTGTTTCAGATACACCCTCAGATGTTTAAGCTTCTTTGTGGGATTAAGGAAATGGGTACTCCATTACTTCTGCAACTGGAAATAAAATCTACGAACTGATAGTTCTTAACCTGACAGCAAGAAGGGAAGTGAGATACATTTATATCCTTGGAGAATGTCCTTGATACAACCGTCAGTTAATGATTATTTTTTCGTCAGTTAAGATAAATTTACTTTATAGAGGAGGTGGTGATTGGTAACAACGCTCGTAATTCTATCTACAGAGATGTAATATAGGGAATCACTGTTCATTCGGCAAGTATAATACTATTAAATGGTATACATCCTATGATGTTATTCGTCTACACAAGTCAGGAACTACCTTTTAGCACTGTGGCTGGAATTGCTGAAAAGTTTGGTTTTGTATGTGTTACATTAGTGAAATATGTGTCTTTACTGTAAGTAGGAAACATTTGTGGATTATTCAAATAAGTGAGGAACACTGTGAGGTAATGTTGATTGATATTAGTATATTATCAAAGTCTTAACAGGCATTCAGGGGTTGATAACAATAGTGGAACAAAGTATTTTCTGGTGTAATTTTGGAGGAAACTGATATCAAATTAATTAATTGATCGATTAATTACTCCATCCCATGGTGATATTATGGGTTTCACACAGCTGACACGTGGCTTTCTTCCCCGCCTCCTCCTCACCCTACTCATCCCACCCCACACCTACTCTTCCATCCCCTGTCATCCCTTCCCCACCCTCCTACCTCCCCATCCCTAGATACAGTGGGAAATTGAAATTTTGGCGGAAAATTCAAATTTACTGGAGGAATATCAAATTTTTAGTGTTCATTTTGAGATGTGGAGACCAACTGACCTAGCTCACAACACCACCACCAGAGGGCGCTGTTGGCCCTCCCCCATTTCCCTCTCGTGTCTCCCCTCCCTCCCCGCCTCCACTTTTGAGGGAGCTTCTGTTTGTGTTGGGCTGCTGGATAGGATGGACGTGTGTCATTATTTTGTACACAGTGCAGTATATAGTTTGTTTACAGTATTTGAGTTGCCATTGGCCGTTCACTACACATTTTCTCCATCCAGTTTCATCAATAACTGCTAGATGTGGAGAGGATATTTTCGCTCTTAGTCTAGCACTGGAGAGTTGCACCAGCCAATCTAGCCAATAGCTCCATGTGGGGTAATAACGACAGGGCAGCCAGCTATCACTGAAGTACCATGGAGCTGCCTCTTGTCGATGTACAATTGAATCGCTGCAGCTGGAAGGAACTCAAAAATGGGTATTAATAATATTAGAAAAGTGACCTGCTGTCCCACTGCGGCTGTAACATCATACCCCTATTTACAGGACTCGTGCAGCAACATTATTTGAAAATGAAACACATTTATACCTACTTATGAGTCACAAATCATATCCCAGCCAACAGAGATATGGGAGACGTATCATACGATATTTTTTTAAGAATGCAGTGCTCATTGTCGTACCTGAACACCGTGTCTCAAGACGGAAAAGGAAACCAAACAGCGACCTTCAGTCACCTCCAGTCTAGTCCAGCAACAAAAAATGGTTCAAATGACTCTGAGCACTAAGGGACTTAACATCTGAGGTCATCAGTCCCCTAGAACTTAGAACTATTTAAACCTAACTAACCTAAGGACATTACACACATCCATGCCTGAGGCAGGATTCGAACCTGCGACCCTAGCGGTCTAGTCCAGCAACATCTACTAAGTATATTGTGTAACTAAGAGCCAGCCAGCTGAGAAACAAACAGTCGCCAGAGGTGAGGCTGAGAGTGAAACACCAGTAGATGGAATGTATGCAGTAGTTCGTTCCCTGACATAGACTCGTCAGATTAAAAACAATCTCAGATAGGGATGTTGTTGACAATACATGCAAAATGTAGATTCTTTCCTTTTATATAAGCTATTTTCGAAAATAGAGGAAATAGGACCAGATATGTATTTTCACATCGCTGAAGTATCCTGTAACTATTTTGAATATCCTGTAGAACACAAAGGCATAGACCACAGTTCCTCTAAGTATTTTCTCTTCAGATAGAAAACGTTTTTTTCTTATCCGCCATGTCTTATCTAGAAGATTAAATTCATTTTTTCATTCATGACAGAGTGCTAAGTGGGTGATCTACCTCTGTTACAAGATGCCTCCTCACATTCAAACTCTCTTAAAATAAACAAATGTCTCTAGCTCACAGCACAGTGAAGTTGTAAATATCAGATTTATACTACTTATCACTTTATAAATTCGGTAATATAGCTGATTTTATAACGATGGTAGTTCCTCCCTGTGTAGGTCAGGTTAAAAGACCCCGATACAGCGAAAAAACGTCTGATTACTGCTACAACTCTCGAATCATTCCCCTCATACTCTCACCCTCGCTCCCACTCGCTCGGTGGGCACATCACTTATATAAGGATGATAGGCTAGTTAATTTATTTGATCCTGAGCGTCCCTTTCCGTGGTGAGTAATCTTTTCACCTGCAGTCAGATTACACTCACCAAGTAACCATTACAGACCCTTCCATAATGTCTCTGGAGGCTTCCCACAGGCCAGGTAATCAGTTTCTACAGTACGAAAATGAGTGGGAACCATCGTCAAATAGCTGCAGACATTCTACATTAGCTGCGTTCTGTCTCTCTGTTGTCCTGTCAAGCTGGAAGAAGTGTCACGTAGAATTCTGGTGTACAGCTCTGGAACTAATCCTGCTGAGACTTGTCGGTCTATGGGTTGTTGTAGGATGTCTCTCTCTCCCCTCCAACCCCATGACGCCTCCGCCATCAGGTCGCATGTGAACAGCAGCCACCAGGTCATGAACAATGTGGTTCACCTCATCTCTTCTCCAAACTGAAACTTTTTGGGATTGTTTATAAATATCCCGGAAAGGCTGACACAGTGACCAGTAATAAAATACATTTCTACTGACAGCGACATCCAAAACATGTACGGATCTGCAGACCTAGGTTTTCCTCACAATACAGCCCTAAAGAACCGTTCCTATTGGCTCCGGCCAAATTAGCGGCTGATGATCCAGAACTCGAATGAGAATCTCTTGAGAGAAGACGACGTTCTTTTCGAGGAACGCTATTGAGAACTGTCATTGAAGCTGACTGCCTCCAACATATATTTTGCATAAGGACCCCGAAGATAAGATATGGGAAATTCATTTTCATAGTGATACATATAGGTAGTCTTTTTTCCTCGCTGTTTTTGCGAAAGGAATAGGAGAGGGAATGACTAATAGTGGCACAAGATATCCTCCACCACACACCATATGAAGGCTTGCAGAGTAAGCGTGTAGATATAAACTTATTCTACGTACTACGATGCCAGTCCATCCGTTTATAGATAAACGAAACTCACGGAAGATTGTTATCTCTTATCTATCGAGAAAACAAAAGCTGGAACTTCTGCTGCTGATTGTCTTTCTGTAACAACCTTCGTATTAGCCCCTAGTTTACTCATTGCAATCACTTGGTGAGTCGTATGTGAGAGGCTGTAATATGTATACCCACTGTACCTGGAAGAAACGGTATAACAACTATCCATTATACTCTAACGATCCACCATTATGGCACATGGTCACTCCAGCGACGCTATTTTGAGTATTATATGTACATTGGAAGCAGGGAGACAGTACTTCATGAATATGATTCTTATGTATAAGATAGAACAGCACATTAGTTGAACAATATAGAACAGCAGTGTACTCGAATGCATCCAGTCACTTCTAACCACATATTCCACAGATGCATGGCATTTGCTCTATTTTCTTTATGCCTGTGTCACGGATGGCTCCTATGACCCAGAGTAGATCCAAGTTATTGTGTGTGTGTGTTGATCCACCATGCATTATATCTGGAGCGATGTTTAGAGGCAGATCCACAATGTGCTACATCCGGTATAGGATTAGAAGGTGGATCCTCCACGAGTTATATCCAGAGCGATGTTCAGAAGCAGTGCCAAAATATGCTACATCCAGGATAGGGTTCGAAGGTGGATCCACCACGCATTAAATCCAGAAGGGTGTCTAGAGATGGATCTACAATGCATTATGTCTGGAATTGGGTTCAAAGATGGGTCTATCACACCTTATGTCTTGAGATGTGTTCTGTATCTGAAGGTGGATCCATCAGTGGTAGGACAGGGTCAAGGGAGCCATCTGTGACAGACATACAGAAAATGGAGCAAATGCAATGCAACTGTGGAATATGTGGCTGGAAGTGACTTTATGCATTTGGGAACTGTACCATATTATACCGTTCGATAATGTGGTGTTATATCTCTTATATAAGATTGATACTAATGAAGGACTGTCTTCCTACACCCATTGGACATATAATGCACAAAACAGCGTGATCAGAGCGATCACGTGCCGTCCTCGTGAGTCTTTAGAGTATAAAAGGAGGTGTGAAAGGTCCATTGGGATACCTTGGATGGTTGTTATTGCTCGAGAATCTAGACAATATTCTTACAAATATTGGTAATATAATTTATAATTAAGATGTTATGCTCTTTAGCACGATGAACTTAAATGCGCTTACACCCACTGGAGAACAGTTTTGCGAAGAGTATTTTGCTATATGCAGAGCAGTGGCACCGTCGAAAATAACGTACAAGTGGCTGAAGTCGAGACTTAAAACTACACTAAACTAAACTCCTCCCGAACAGGCCAAGAAGGCCCAACGGTTCTGACCGGCCGCCGTGTCACCCTCAGCTCATAGGCGTCACTAGATGCGGATGTGGAGGGGCATGTGGTCAGCACATCGCTCTCCCGGCCGTATGTCAGTTTCCGAGGCTGCAGCCAATACTTCTCAATCAAGTAGCTCCTTAGTTTGCCTCAGAAGGGATGAGTGCACCCCGCGTGCCAACAGCGGTAGGCAGACCGGATGGTCACCCATCCAAGTGCTAGCCCACCCCGACAGTGCTTAACTTCGGTGATCTGACGGGAACCGGTGTTACCACTGTGGCAAGGCCGTTGGTGAAATCGAGACTTCGCGATTGGTAAAATATACATACGTGGAGAGTCTCTGTGTGTGTGTGTGTGTGTGTGTGTGTGTGTGTGTGTGTAGAGTTGTCAGCAGTGGATGGTTGTAGTTTGGAAGCATAACTTGCTAACTGGTCGTCAATAAATGACACTGCCGGGAAGACACGTTCTGTAGGTACAGAAATAAAACTCATAAGGCCCAAGATGTTATCTGCAGTAAACACACTGTCATCTATCAAAGAACATATTAGTGGCCGTGCGGTTAAAGGCGCTGCAGTCTGGAACCGCAAGACCGCTACGGTCGCAGGTTCGAATCCTGCTTCGGGCATGGATGTTTGTGATGTCCTTAGGTTAGTTAGGTTTAACTAGTTCTAAGTTCTAGGGGACTAATGACCTCAGCAGTTGAGTCCCATAGTGCTCAGAGCCATTTTTTGAAAGAACTTATTACTGGGGTAATTAAAATAACTACATGAAAGCTTTAGTTTGTAGATAGCCTCTGAGGCTTGTGGCTACATATAAGAGTTGGTAGATGTAAACACAAATAACAAAGCACATCTGGTAAGGAATAAGAGCAATACTTATGGAAAAAAATCTGAGCAGTTACAGAAATCAACTCTGCACACATGTCAAATCCCTGTTGCCGACCCCTATACAATGGAGTGAAAGTCAAATGAACTTGTAGAACTGGTTCTAGACTTCAAGTTTACTTCAAGTGCAGCTATACATGAGTCTGCAGACAGGCTCTCTTATGGGTCAGAGCAGTACACACAATTGTCTCCAAATTCTGAGTTTACAATACATTCATTACCAGCATCACTCGTGGAGTCTCACATCGGTTCGAAACGACTGTTACTACACTTTTCATGACCGTTCTATCGAAAATGGATACATGTGGACCATTGGGGAGAGGGAAAGTCTTAGGATTTTTTAGTGGGTTGGTGTATAAGACTCGTAAATATTCTCGTAGAAAATCAAACAGCACATGGGTATGTCAGCAATATGACAAGATATGTATGGAGAACTGTCTAAAATATATGAAAAAGACATAAAATCGGGAAAATTCGTGGGAAACATGGTATAATCACGAAAAATTGACGTGAAATATGTAAAGATTGAGGTAAATGCGATGAAAAATGTAAAATATCGAAAACCTAGTAAAATTAAGTGAACTAACCGAGAATAAAAAATATTAGAGGAAAAATACCATGATATGGCCGAAATCAATAAAACTGCGTGTTCTGGAGGAGAGTGGACATATGTTACATGGACATACCATAATAATGGAAAGAGGGAGCATTCTAGAGACATGGTGTCAGGGCGTAACGGCCATATTGTCCCGCACATGAGCAGCACAGCCCAACATAGCACCATGACTTCTGTGTGCAAGAGGAAGGTTATAAGGGCCAGTGGTAAGCTGTGATAATACTGGTACATCTGCTCTGGCTACTGAGCGTGCTGTTCATTTCCCCATAAGATGTCACTTTTTCATCATATGCATTTTCGGCTACTGACTACGATTTTGTAGAACTGTTGTGAACATATCGTAATTTCCTAACCGTAATCAGGCTTCAACTTCATAAACAGCTGGCGGCATACACCTCTGGAAACCTACGTAGTATTTGTGTGACAAAGAATCGACGTTTTCTTTGACGTGGAAAGTAGTTGTTTCATCACCTTACCGTTTGCCAACATAATGTGTCTGAGAGAAACTTGTAGAGAGAATGTATGTCATGCGCAGGAGATATATTTCCTATGGTGGAATATTAACAGCGATGCATTCCACACAACTAATAGGTCGGAAACCACACAGCTCTAGCAGTACAGCACGTTTAAGTGCAGAACCATGTCGCTCTTGAAATGAATTTATGTTCCAATGTCATTTCTCTCTTGCAGATATTTTCTTGGTATGGACACCAACAGCGTAACAATATTTCTGAATTGACAGCGTAGCTGATTTACGTCAAATGTTTGAAACTCCTTTAATACCAGGTGTAGAAGCATGAAACCGGGATATCCCTATAGATGGTGCTAGCCGTCCGTGTACGGCCTGCGAGACTGCGTCTGCAGCGTCATCTGCTTCCTGTAATGGCTACGACGAATGTCAGCACACAAAAAACTAAAATATCGTGTGGCCTAGCCTCTCGTCGGCTAGGCCGATCGCCTGGTGCAAGGCTTTGGAGTTGACGCCACTTCGGCGACTTGCTCGTCGATTGGGATAAGATGATGTTAATTGGAAAACACAACACCCAGTGCCTGAGCGGTGAAAATCTGCGACCCAGTCGGGAATCGAACCTGGGCTCTTGGCACGACAGTACGTCGCGCTGACCACTTTTTGTTCTTGATCTCATTTTTTTCGTTCTATTTGTTCTGGACGGGCGTCCCATGACGCTTGGTCAAGTTCATCGTCGTTCCATTAACTCAGTTTTTTATTACAGAGGGTGACTACCCCACTGACAGAACACGCTCAGCTACCATGCCGGCTCAACTTAGCTATCGGGGCAGACGTCAACACACCGTAACCCAAGTGTCATACGTCGGTATGTGTTTCAAACCCGTCAACACGTCGAGTCTTGTGCTTACGAACAACGATTTGCGGCCAGCATTGGTTTTCTGTTGTTGTTGTTGTTGTGGTCTTCAGTCCTGGGACTGGTTTGATGCAGCTCTCCATGCTACTCTATCCTGTGCAAGCTCCTTCATCTCCCAGTACCTACTGCAACCTACATCCTTCTGAATCTGCTTAGTGTATTGATCTCTTGGTCTCCCTCTACGATTTTTACCCTCCACGCTGCCCTCCAACGCTAAATTTGTGATCCCTTGATGCCTCAGAACATGTCCTACCAACCGATCCCTTCTTCTAGTCAAGTTGTGCCACAAATTTCTCTTCTCCCCAATCCTATTCAATACCTCCTCATTAGTTACGTGATCTACCCACCTTATCTTCAGCATTCTTCTGTAGCACCACATTTCGAAAGCTTCTATTCTCTTCTTGTCCAAACTGGTTATCGTCCATGTTTCACTTCCATACATGGCTACACTCCATACAAATACTTTCAGAAACGACTTCCTGACACTTAAATCTATACTCGATGTTAACAAATTTTCTTTCAAGACACTGTCCATTCCGTTCAACTGCTCTTCCAAGTCCTTTGCTGTCTCTGACAGAATTACAATGTCATCGGCGATCCTCAAAGTTTTTACTTCTTCTCCAATGAATTTTAATACCTACTCCGAATTTTTCTTTTGTTTCCTTTACTGCTTGCTCAATATACAGATTGAGTAACATCGGGGAGAGGCTACAACCCTGTCTCACTCCTTTCCCAACCACTGCTTCCCTTTCATGCCCCTCGACTCTTATAACTGCCATCTGGTTTCTGTACAAATTGTAAATAGCCTTTCGCTCCCTGTATTTTACCCCTGCCACCTTCAGAATTTGAAAGAGAGTATTCCAGTTAACATTGTCAAAAGCTTTCTCTGAGTCTACAAATGCTAGAAACGTAGGTTTGCCTTTTCTTAATCTTTCTTCTAAGATAAGTCGTAAGGTTAGAATTGCCTCACGTGTTCCAACATTTCTACGGAATCCAAACTGATCTTCCCCGAGGTCCGCTTCTACCAGTTTTTCCATTCGTCTATAAAGAATTCGCGTTAGTACTTTGCAGCTGTGACTTATTAAACTGATAGTTCGGTAATTTTCACATATGTCAACACCTGCTTTCTTTGGGATTGGAATTATTATATTCTTCTTGAAGTCTGTGGGTATTTCGCCTGTCTCATACATCTTGCTCACCATATGGTAGAGTTTTGTCATGACTGGCTCTCCCAAGACCATCAGTAGTTCTAATGGAATGTTGTCTACTCCCGGGGCCTTCTTTCGATTCAGGTCTTTCAGTGCTCTGTCAAACTCTTCACGCAGTATCTTATCTCCCATTTCGTCTTCATCTACATCCTCTTCCATTTCCATAATATTGTCCTCAAGTACATCGCCCTTGTATAAACCCTCTATATACTCCTTCCACCTTTCTGTCTTCCCTTCTTTGCTTAGAACTGGGTTGCCATCTGAGCTCTTGATATTCATACAAGTCGTTCTCTTCTCTCCAAAGGTCTCTTTAATTTTCCTGTAGGCAGTATCTATCTTACCCCTAGTGAGACAAGCCTCTACATCCTTACATTTGTCCTCTAGCCATCCCTGCTTAGCCATTTTGCATTTCCTGTCGATCTCATTTTTGAGACGTTTGTATTCCTTTTTGCCTGCTTCATTTACTGCATTTTTATATTTTCTCCTTTCATCAATTAAATTCGATATTTCTTCTGTTACCCAAGGATTTCTATTAGCCCTCGTCTTTTTACCTACTTGATCCTCTGCTGCCTTCACTACTTCATCCCTCAGAGCTACCCATTCATTTTCTACTGTATTTCTTTCCCCAATTCCTGTCAATTGTTCCCTTATGCTCTCCCTGAAACTTTTTACAACCTCTGGTTCTTTCAGTTTATCCAGGTCCCGTCTCCTTAAATTCCCACCTTTTTGCAGTTTCTTCAGTTTCAATCTGCAGTTCATAACCAATAGATTGTGGTCAGAATCCACATCTGCCCCTGGAAATGTCTTACAGTTTAAAACCTGGTTCCTAAATCTCTGTCTTATCATTATATAATCTATATGATTCCTTTTAGTATCTCCAGGATTCTTCCAGGTATACAACCTTCTTTTATGATTCTTGAACCAAGTGTTAGCTATGATTAAGTTATGCTCTGTGCAAAATTCTACCAGGCGGCTTCCTCTTTCATTTCTTCCCCCCAATCCATATTCACCTACTATGTTTCCTTCTCTCCCTTTTCCTAGTGACGAATTCCAGTCACCCATGACTATTAAATTTTCGTCTTCCTTCACTACCTGAATAATTTCTTTTATCTCGTCGTACATTTCATCTATTTCTTCATCATCTGCAGAGCTAGTTGGCATAGAAACTTGTACTACTTGCCGTAGGCATGGGCTTTGTGTCTATCTTGGCCACAATAATGCGTTCACTATGCTGTTTGTAGTAGCTAACCCGCACTCCTATTTTTTTATTCATTATTAAACCTACTCCTGCATGACCCCTATTTGATTTTGTATTTATAACCCTGTAATCACCTGACCAAAAGTCTTGTTCCTCCTGCCACCGAACTTCACTAATTCCCACTATATCTAACTTTAACCTATCCATTTCCCTTTTTAAATTTTCTAACCTACCTGCCCGATTAAGGGATCTGACATTCCACGCTCCGATCCGTAGAAAGCCAGTTTTCTTTCTTCTGATAACGACGTCCTCTTGAGTAGTCACCGCCCGGAGATCCGAATGGGGGACTATTTTACCTCCGGAATATTTTACCCAAGAGGACACCATCATCATTTAATCATACAGTGAAGCTGCATGTCCTGTTATGTTTCTGTTATCATTTGAATAAAACTGCTGCAGAATCGCATCGAATGCCTGTGTAAGCTTTCGGCACACATGCTCTTGGGAAAACACAGTGTTATGAGTGGTTAAAAAAAATTCGTAAGTGGTGATTTTAACGTGAGAAACGACGAGCGCGAGAGACCATCGAAAAATTTGAAGACAACGAATTGCAGGTCTTAATGGATGAAGATGATACTCAAACTCAACAGGAACTAGCGGAACAATTGAATATGACGCAGAAATCCGTTTCTCTTCGATTGAAAGCTATGGGAAATGTGCAAAAAGTGGGAAAATGAACTCAATGAAAGACAGCAAGCAAATCGAAAGACCACTTGTGAAATGCTGCTCACCAGATACAAAAGAAAGTCGTTTTGCCATCGAATAGTGACACGTTATGAAAAACGGATACATTTTAAGAATCCTAAGCGTCTTAAATCATAAGTGAATCGAGGCAAACCATCGACATCCACTGCAGGACAAAATCGCCTTGGAAAGAAGACAATGCTCTGTGGTTGGTGGGATCAGAAGAGTGTAATCTATAATGAGCTGCTATAACATGCTGAAATGGTTAATACTGATCGCTACCAATAGCAAATGATCAATTTAAATCGAGCATTACGTGGAAAACGACCGGACTATAGAAAAAGGCAGCACAAAGTCATATACCTTCATGATAACGCCCCATCACACAGCAAAACGGGTCATGGAATCGATCAAGGCGTTCAGTCGGTAAATACTAGGGCATACGGCTTATTTCCGGACTTGGCTCCGTCTGGTTATCATCTTTTTGCATCACTGAGACACGCTCTCGCTGAACAACGATTCAATTCGTACGAAAATGAACGAAAATGGCTCGCTGACTAGTTTGATTCAAAAGAAGAATTTTTTTTTTCTTCTTGGCATTCATAGCCTGCCGAAGAGGTGGGAACGTGTATAAATAGCAATGGAGATTATTTAGAATAGAATATTGTTTATCAGTGTCAAACAACAGACGTGTAATTATTGCAACCAAATTCCGATTTTATTATTCCACACATGGTAGTCACTAACAGAGGTTTGTGAGGTACTGAAAACCCTGTGGATGTACACTTGCTTGACAGATGTTCTATTAACGGAGTCAGTGAAGCGTGATGTGTAATGTCACACGTGAAACACCGCCGCTATATCTCTGTCTGTTTCGTCGTAAGATGCATTTTCTACTGCTGGTGATCATTTTGTGAGACTCATGTGAGAATTGCATAATTTCTGAACTGTAATAGGATGTGAGCACTGGGTGCTCTACACCTCCAGAAAGAATACTGTGTAAGTATCACGAAGAATCTGTATTTTTCTTTGTTTTTTTTTCTTTGGTATAGAAATAAGTAGCTTTATCACCTCAAAAGTAAACAGCGTTGTGAATGGGACAGAAAACTTGCAGGGCAGATGTAGGTCAGCTGTTGGACATACAGGGTGTTTCCGTGAGAGCATGCAAAAATTACTGGATAGAGGATGCTCCACTGAACAATTTGAGGTGGGGAACCTGAGGTCGGAGAATCTAGCCTTTGGAGATAGTAGGAATTATATCACAGTATCGTGTGTTTTTTCATCTACATTAGTTACAGTTAACTGCAAATACTATCATTGACAGAATAAAAGTACCATTTGCACTTTATCTTACAAAATGCGCTGAAACTGATGGTCATCAACCTCAATGAAAGCATGACATCAGTGAACAATATTCTGACGCTCCATGACAAATATCCCTGGTGTGTTTCGAATCATATCACAGGCAGCTACAATTTTGGAAACTAATTCCATCTCCATAGCCACGGGGGTCTTATACTCAAGTGACTTTAGATATCCCCACAGGAAATAATCAAGGGTATTCAGGTCAGATGACCTAACAGGCCATGTATTAGGACCTCCCCTTCCGATCCAGCGACCAGGAAGTACACCATTGAGATGGTTGCGGACATCCAAGCTTAAGTGAGGCGATGGATCGTCTGTTAATTCATAGCACTTTCTGTCATGGGACTCTGTAAATACAATACAACAGAGCCACCTTAAGGACAACTAAAGTAAACAACACCTGCATCATGACGTCCTAGTATGAGGCCTGTCCTCCTTCTTTCCTTGCAGGAAATAAGGAATGTACAAGTAAATAAAAAGCACAGTACATGCAGACTTGCATGCATGTTAGTTGTAAATACGCTGGAAAACAGTAATGCCAGACAGTGCGGTAGAAAAGTTTAATTCCAAATTTCCTTAAGCTGGTTACTCTGACCCCAGGTTCGCTACCTCTAATTGTTCAGTGGAGCATTCTCTACGTCCTGTCACATTTTTGTACACTCTGACAGAAACACCATAAAGTATTAAGAGTGTTGCACTCCGCTTGACTAATATTTCGGAAGCCACATGACTGAAACATTATAGTGTGTTTAAGTGCAGAACCATGTAAACTTAGGAGTGCGTGTTTTTATGCTCTGCATTCAGTTCTCTCTTGCCCATACCTTTTCTGTACTGACCCCAGACACTAGAATTTTTTTTTTAGAATTGATAACATTGTTGACTTATGTAACATGCTTCAAGCCCCGTCCGTCTGGAGCTCCATCATGCATAAAACATGTTTCTTCTTAACTCTCTGTTATATCACCACAACATTCTCGTATATACTATTCACCAACAAATAGTGCTAACCCCCTTGACAAGCACATACCTGGAGAAACCTTGTGCACTTGGATGGGTGCCATGAACGAGACTGGTGTTGAACAGTCTTTGCTGAACAGCAGTTACTTTTTCAGCTTGCACTGTTGCTTCACGAGGTGTGGTATGCAATGGATATAGCACCCTCCTACTTCTGGTCAGATACAAATTAAATCAACGACGGTGTTTCAGGGTGGGTTTGTGAAAGACAATGTGGGGAG
This sequence comes from Schistocerca nitens, assembly GCF_023898315.1. Taxonomy (NCBI): domain Eukaryota; kingdom Metazoa; phylum Arthropoda; class Insecta; order Orthoptera; family Acrididae; genus Schistocerca; species Schistocerca nitens. Next base: position 678,375,435 of record NC_064617.1, on the reverse strand, counting down.
ATCTTTCAATATCCAACTTTATCCAATCAATGTGATAATACTCTGCGACTCCCATTCATATAGGGAATGATGGTGAATCGTAATCATAAATTCCACAGTAAGATCGAAGTGCTAGAAAGATGTAGATAACGTAACTGCATCGGTAATGGATGTTGTATGGTATACTTCAGTGTGTTGGTTCGAGAATTACGAATGAATGAACATACTGCACAGTCCTCTATCTACAATTCCAATCTAGTATATGGTACTCGCAAAGTAGTGCAGAGGTGGTATAGCAGTGACACAGATATTTGGGAAGCATGCTGTCGTGTCATTGGTTGGCGTTTAAATTACGGAAAATCTGATAAAATTTCTAAAATGGATCAGAGTATCAACTGTGGTGTTGGTTACAGTACATCGACCCAGATCAGTGGTGTCTTTTTCCATCCCATCCATCCATTGGTACACTGCTGATTATTACATAATGACTGACAGAGACGACTGATTTGAGATGGAGAGAGTCTTGGTGGGAGAAAAAAATTCTGGAGATGGTCAGCAGGGAAACAGTGATCGCTTACCTAACTGCAACAGGTAGAGACAAGGCATCTACCTTTTCAGATAAACCCCCGAATTGTTTTGACAACGTATTGACATTTTAATCAATTTTATTGACACGATCAGTAACCTTAACACCTTCCTTTTCTCGGTCTACTAATCTTGACTCTAGATTATCAAACTTAACATCAACCTTAGCCTGCTGTTCGGCTAACTTGGCCTCCCAAATTGTAGTTAAATTGATCTGTTGTTCAGCAAACGTAGTTTCTAAAGCCTGTTGTGGATCAACGAATTTAGCATCTATAGAGGCTTGCTGTTCGGTTAACTTTGCATCTATACCAGAGAATCTATTTTCCAACGTCGCTTGCTGTTCAGCGAACTTACTGCCCATGTCAGAGAAAACATTTAAATCATCCAGCATATTACTTTTTTTCCAAAATGACACTAAGGACATCTATATTTCCTGACCCCGACGGTTTAAGTTTCGTCATGTATTCATTGTCGACTTTATCCTTATTATCGGAAGTCGTATCATTAGATATCTTTCTCTTACTTTCTGTCCCATAGTCAGATACATAAGGAACATTAGTTTTGTCTGACTCGGCAAACGATTCTACTCCCACATTAACAATCGTTCAATTAATTTCGTCATTGTCCGATACCTCACTTATATCGTCACGTGATTCCCCTAGATGTTTTTCGAAATCGCTGCGCAACCTTCTCCCTTTTCTTGACATGATACAAAAATTTTATTATCACTTTTTACTAGTACCCACAATAGTTATTGTCAGTATCGTCACACGATCTTAATCTTACGATCTACTCGACACCAGCACAATGAAATTCTTACAATTACCAATTTCTACATCTACATCTACATCTTCATTTATACTCCGCAAGCCACCCAACGGTGTGTGGCGGAGGGCACTTTACGTGCCACTGTCATTACCTCCCTTTCCTGTTCCAGTCGCGTATGGTTCGCGGGAAGAACGACTGCCGGAAAGCCTCCGTGCGCGCTCTAATCTCTCTAATTTTACATTCGTGATCTCCTCGGGAGGTATAAGTAGGGGGAAGCAATATATTCGATACCTCATCCAGAAACGCACCGTCTCGAAACCTGGCGAGCAAGCTACACCGCGATGCAGAGCGCCTCTCTTGCAGAGTCTGCCACTTGAGTTTATTAAACATCTCTGTAACGCTATCACGGTTACCAAATAACCCTGTGACGAAACGTGCCGCTCTTCTTTGGATCTTCTCTACCTCCTCCGTCAACCCGATCTGGTACGGATCCCACACTGATGAGCAATACTCAAGTATAGGTCGGACGAGTGTTTTGTAAGCCACCTCCTTTGTTGATTGACTACATTTTCTAAGCACTCTCCCAATGAATCTCAACCTGGTACCCACCTTACCAACAATTAATTTTATATGATCATTCCACTTCAAATCGTTCCGCACGCATACTCCCAGATATTTTACAGAAGTAACTGCTACCAGTGTTTGTTCCGCTATCATATAATCATACAATAAAGGATCCTTCTTTCTATGTATTCGCAATACATTACATTTGTCTATGTTAAGGGACAGTTGCCACTCCCTGCACCAAGTGCCTATCCGCTGCAGATCTTCCTGCATTTCGCTACAATTTTCTGATGCTGCAACTTCTCTGTATACTACAGCATCATCCGCGAAAAGCCGCATGGAACTTCCGACACTATCTACTAGGTCATTTATATTTATTGTGAAAAGCAATGGTCCCATAACACTCCCCTGTGGCACGCCAGAGGTTACTTTAACGTCTGTAGACGTCTCTCCATTGATAACAACATGCTGTGTTCTGACAAACTGCCTATTGGCTTCTGTCTCGGGTTCTTCGGCCGACGTTCATCTAATGATTTTTCTGACGTTTCGCCAGCACGAGTGGCTGGCATTGTCAAAGCTTCGCCCTCCATTGCCGGTGGTGAACTGGAGCCGAGCTCGCGGGCGCAGGCTATATGTACCTGGCGCGCCAACGTCCGAGGGCTTCTCCGCGGTCATTTCCGGTGCGGTTCTCCTCTTGCTACCTGCGACGGTCGTTCGCTGCAGTACGGGAAGCCAGGATCCGTTGACCTTAAGGCTTTCCTCTTTCTTGTTCAAACTGTTCGCGTGTTTTTGTATTTCTACAGCTTCTCTGAACAAGCGCGTGTGATAGTGCTTCTCTACAGCCAGAACTTCCGTGTCGGCGAATTTTATTACATGGTCGGTCTCATTCAGTGCGTGCTCTGCCACGGCCGATTTCTCCACCTGCCCCAACCTGCAATGTCGCTTATGCTCTTTGATCCTGGTGTTAATGGATCGTCCAGTCATTCCGACATAAACTTTTCCGCATGTGCATGGTATGCGGTATATTCCCGACATTGCAAGTGGGTCTCTTTTCTCCTTCGCCGATCTAAGACACTCTTTGATCTTCCTTGTCGGTTTGAAAATCGTCTTTACGCCATGTTTGCGCAATATACGGCCGATTCTGTCCGTCACTCTGGGAATGTATGGCAGAAAGGCCGTACCCGACAATACTTTTTCCGGTTCCTTACTTCGCCGAGGGTTGGGCTCTGTTACACTTCTAATATAATTTGTGGAGTAACCATTGCTCCTCAGGACAGTTTCCAGGTGTTGCATTTCTCGTTTGAGGTGTTGCGGCTCACATATTCGTCCTGCTCTCGTTACGAGCGTACTAATCATGCCTCTTTTCTGGCTCGGGTGGTGGTTTGACAGTTTGTGCAGGTATCGGTCCGTGTGAGTCGGTTTTCGATACACGCTGTGTCCCAGATCTTCGCCGTCCCTTGTGACCAGAACATCTAGAAATGGCAGTTTCTTGTCCTTTTCTACTTCCATGGTAAATGTTATGTTGGCATGGAGGCTGTTCAAGTGTCTTAGGAAGTCACTGAGCTGTTCTTCACCATGGCTCCACACCACGAAAGTATCATCGACGTACCTGTACCACACCTTAGGTTTGTAAGTCGCCGAGTCCAGTGCCTGTGCTTCGAATTGTTCCATGAAGAAGTTGGCCACCACTGGACTGAGAGGACTACCCATGGCGACGCCTTCCAGCTGTTCGTAGAAATCGCCATTCCACGTGAAATAGCTCGTGGTGAGACATGCATGGAAGAGCTTTCTGATGTCTAGCGGAAAAATGGAACCGATGTGCTCCAGAGCGTCACTGAGTGGCACTTTCGTAAATAACGAAACAACATCAAAGCTGACCAGGATGTCGTTTGGTGCAAGTTTCAGTTTCTTCAGCTTCTCAATGAAATGTCAGAAACGTCAGAAAAATCATTAGATGAACGTCGGCCGAAGAACCCGAGACAGAAGCCAATAGGCAGTTTGTCAACAAGTGGCCACGAAAGCCTCAACAACTTTGTATGCTGTGTTCTGTTTGCTAAAGTAACGAAAATTTAGCGTACCTGGTCAGTCACTTGAGTAGTGATTTATAGTTTGGGTCGTCTGCTTGCGTGCTGTTGGAGTCTCGCTCACTTCACTGTCGGCAACCGATATCGCTGTCTCGACCAACGTTCAGCTCTAGTTCACTTCTCCGATGCGTTGCGCCGCTCCCTCTGTACGTTTCGTAGTCGCGAAGCGTCGGGTCAGTCACGTTGTGGCGCCAAACAATGTGGCGTTTTATTTGTTTCTGCTCGATGGTGATGGTTGTCGCAGTCTGGCTGACATGGAACAGTGTCCGTCGATCACGACGGCTCCGATCTGTAGTTGTTAAAAACAACCTCCTCGCTTGGTTGATTCGTTTCAGACACTACCTCCCTTAGACTGACATCAGCTATCGATGTAGCAACACGCCGGAATGTGTAAGCAGCCCTTGTTTAAAATTGAAGCAACGGTGTTCGAAGTCTGTCGGTCTTCTTTACTTCGAACCCACAGCACTGCACCACTCGGTACCGCAACAACTCCCTTGATCTGAAACAATTAACCAAATATGCTTCGCGTGTTCGTGACAGTCTGACAAGCGTACGCGAACTTGATAACTGTAGTTCTTATGCCCGGTATGCGAATGAGTGTTCAAACGCAGATAATAGGATATCTTGAATTATAAACTCCATCACGCAAGCCGATGACACATCATAGTTTTGCGTCAAGACGTCGCTACGGTGCTAATTCAACAACTAATATGAAGTAACTCCAGAGATAAAACACTCTTCGGACAACGTACAGAAAGTGTCGTATTTCGGCGTAAACGTGCTGCTCACTGTTAATAAAATCACCTTTAACTTCTGTGTTCTCTCAAGAAATAGTTAATTTCACAATTACACAGTAAATTTCCATTAAGTGACGTAGCCTACACGAAGCATTATGGTTATTTTGGAGTTTAGTGAACTTCGTAATAATTTAAACCTTCACTGAAAACACACCGAGCTGTCATTCACGGTCTTGAATCTATCTGAATCAGCGATTCTGACACTGACTACAGCTTCCGACAACACGGTGTAACTGTAAGTTGTTCGTGATCGCGTGTAGCTGTTTCCTACTCAAGGCTAATAAAAGAGTTTATGTCGGCGGTTGGTATATAGCTGTGTCCTTTGATGTTCGTGACAATCACAGATCACGAAGGCTAAGTCCCAGCGTTAATCAGGTATCACACGATTTACTTTTCTTTCACATATAAAAACTGCTCCGTTGTCTGGCTAAACCGTAAATGTTATTTTACTTCAGTTAGAAATTCTGACTAATACGTCAAGTCGATACTGGAAAACTTTTAAAACTTCAGATCGGTTTGAAACAACCTAGTAGCGTTCAATAGGCTAACTACTATTGCGACGCAGCGAACTTACAGCTCGATGCAACTACAACTTTCTTCTTGGATAAATGTTATCTCTGATCTACACTCCTGGAAATTGAAATAAAACACCGTGAATTCATTGTCCCAGGAAGGGGAAACTTTATTGACACATTCCTGGGGTCAGATACATCACATGATCACACTGACAGAACCACAGGCACATAGACACAGGCAACAGAGCATGCACAATGTCGGCACTAGTACAGTGTATATCCACCTTTCGCAGCAATGCAGGCTGCTACTCTCCCATGGAGACGATCGTAGATATGCTGGATGTAGTCCTGTGGAACGGCTTGCCATGCCATTTCCACCTGGCGCCTCAGTTGGACCAGCGTTCGTGCTGGACGTGCAGACCGCGTGAGACGACGCTTCATCCAGTCCCAAACGTGCTCAATGGGGGACAGATCCGGAGATCTTGCTGGCCAGGGTAGTTGACTTACACCTTCTAGAGCACGTTGGGTGGCACGGGATACATGCGGACGTGCATTGTCCTATTGGAACAGCAAGTTCCCTTGCCGGTCTAGGAATGGTAGAACGATGGGTTCGATGACGGTTTGGATGTACCGTGCACTATTCAGTGTCCCCTCGACGATCACCAGTGGTGTACGGCCAGTGTAGGAGATCGCTCCCCACACCATGGTGCCGGGTGTTGGCCCTGTGTGCCTCGGTCGTATGCAGTCCTGATTGTGGCGCTCACCTGCACGGCGCCAAACACGCATACGACAATCACTGGCACCAAGGCAGAAGCGACTCTCATCGCTGAAGACGACACGCCTCCATTCGTCCCTCCATTCACGCCTGTCGCGACACCACTGGAGGCGGGCTGCACGATGTTGGGGCGTGAGCGGAAGACGGCCTAACGGTGTGCGGGACCGTAGCCCAGCTTCATGGAGACGGTTGCGAATGGTCCTCGCCGATACCCCAGGAGCAAAAGTGTCCCTAATTTGCTGGGAAGTGGCGGTGCGGTCCCCTACGGCACTGCGTAGGATCCTACGGTCTTGGCGTGCATCCGTGCGTCGCTGCGGTCCGGTCCCAGGTCGACGGGCACGTGCACCTTCCGCCGACCACTGGCGACAACATCGATGTACTGTGGAGACCTCACGCCCCACGTGTTGAGCAATTCGGCGGTACGTCCACCCGGCCTCCCGCATGCCCACTATACGCCCTCGCTCAAAGTCCGTCAACTGCACATACGGTTCACGTCCACGCTGTCGCGGCATGCTACCAGTGTTAAAGACTGCGATGGAGCTCCGTATGCCACGGCAAACTGGCTGACACTGACGGCGGCGGTGCACAAATGCTGCGCAGCTAGCGCCATTCGACGGCCAACACCGCGGTTCCTGGTGTGTCCGCTGTGCCGTGCGTGTGATCATTGCTTGTACAGCCCTCTCGCAGTGTCCGGAGCAAGTATGGTGGGTCTGACACACCGGTGTCAATGTGTTGTTTTTTCCGTTTCCAGGAGTGTATTTATGGTCTGGGTTTTAACCTTCGGAAAGAATATATTTTGAATTAATTATTTTAAGTTTCAGGCTTCGTATCATATGATTGTCTTTCATGTAGTCCTTTCTTTATAATAAACGTTATTAGTTGCATAGTATTTCTGTTAGTCAAACTTGCAATAGTGTTAATTTTTTGGTCAGTAGCTCCCGTCAATGTCAGGATAACTAATTTTACTCTTTCTTTTGCTACCAATGGGCTTTCATTAGTGGTTCCATATTTGGGGTGTTACAGTCACCACATGTTGTCGATGTTATCATTCACACTTTATTTGTTTCCCAGTATATTGGGAGAGAGAGAGAGAGAGAGAGAGACACTGTCAATGAAGACTCTGCGCCATTACATTGTCGTATTTCTAGTAATCATTGATCATGATAAAGGCGATTAGGTGATATTTACAGACCTTCAATCGATATTGATGAATTGTAGGTGCTATGCTTCTGAATCACTGTGTACAGTCCACGTATATTCTCCAGTGTTGTGATTTTCCTCCTGTATATTAGTGTGCTATTTTTCTCACTGTGGTAGCTCTCTACCTGTCAGCCTACTAACTAATGGAGCAGTGCTGTAGGAACGTGTTGGAATTTAGAGTGAATTGTCAGGGGTCTGTAACATGGTGGGGGCATCTCTTACTAGTCGAAAACAGGTGGATTTAAATGCTATAGACTGTAAGATTCATGAGAATATGACAGGTAAACGATAAACTGATGGAAGGGCAGTTGACAGGTGAGCTCTATACCATGTGGGGGCAAACATTACAAACTCTCACAAACGACTCGCCAGGTGACTGCAATGAGAAAATTAGGGGCTAATGCGAATGTTTCTACAGAGAGACAATCAGCAGCAGATGTCTCATCTTTTGTTTTCTCGATAGATGAGTGACGAAATCCTTCTGTGAGTTTTGTGTACCTTTTTTTTTTTGTCATCAGTCTACTGACTGGTTTGATGCGGCCCGCCACGAATTCCTTTCCTGTGCTAACCTATTCATCTCAGAATAGCACTTGCAACCTACGTCCTCAATTATTTGCTTGACGTATTCCAATCTCTGTCTTCCTCTACAGTTTTTGCACTCTACAGCTCCCTCTAGTACCATGGAAGTCATTCCCTCATGTATTAGCAGATATCCTATCATGCTGTCCCTTCTCCTTATCAGTGTTTTCCACATATTCCTTTGCTCTCCGATTCTGCGTAGAACCTACAAAAGTTCAACGCGCATAAGGACCAATGTCTTCTACCTTTGACAGTAACTCTTACAAAAGGGAGGAATATACGTTTTGCAAGGGAAATTCGAGGAATATGGCCAAAATCATCTCTATCTCTGATTTTTGTTAAACTGACAGTCTATGTCAGGGATGAAACCACTGTATGCATCCGAGCTGCTGGCGCTTCACTTGCATTGTGACGCAGTCAGAGGTGGGAGCCTGGTGCGACAGGATGTAGAGGATTAGCCGGGTCTACAGTGATTGGTGGTTTCTCAGCTGGCTGGCTCTTCAGGTTTACAGTACACTTGGTAGATGGACTAGACTGAGATGACTGGACATGGATGACCAGTTTTCTTTCGCATGTTCAGATAAGACAATGAGAACTACATTCGTCAAAAATATCGTACGATATACTTCCCATGTTTCTGTTGGCTACACTGCGACTTGCTGCACATAAATAGGCATACAGGTAAGTGTGTTTCGTCATCAAATGATGTTGCTACGGGGTTCCTGTATGTATAGAGGACAATGTTAGATGCGCAGTTTTCCGATATCCTAACATTCCTATTTGATTACTCCCTCTTCCCCGATGTCCATGACTGGACTGACACCTCTGCCCCTCCACTCGCTCCTAACTTTCAGTACTTGGACTATATCCCAAACACAGATCTCAACAACCCCATCACTACTCAAGACATCATAACCACACTTCTCACAAAACGCAGCACTGCTCCCGATCATGACCATGTCACCTATCGCCATCTTCGTGAAGCTCCCGTTTCCTTCCTAACCGTCCTGGGCACACTCTATAATGTGGTCCTGTGCACTACCTACTACCCCGACCTGTGGAAAACCTCCCAGATCCTGATGTTCCTCAAGCCCACGAACCCACCCTCTGATGTCTCCTACTACCATCCTATTAGCCTCACCTCAATCTTCAGCAAGGTCTTGGGGTCCATCCTGACCTGATGAATCCACCAGCACCTCCACCTGCACCGCCTCCTACCCCTCACCCAATGTGGCCCCCGAACCTCCTCCTCTGCTGATGACCTTCTCCTTCATCTCACTCATCTCCTGTCTGGTCAACCAATTCCCGTCGCTCCGCCATCTTCCTCTCTCCCAACCTCAAATGTGCTTACGACTGTGTATGGCATTCAGGTCTCCTCTACAAGCTCCAAACCTTTGCCCTTCCTATCAGTTATGTCTGTCTGATCGCCTCCTTCCTCTCTCATTGCCCTTCCTATGTTACCATCCACAACTCTGATTCCTATACTTTCTACCCCTCTGCCAGTGTGCCCCAAGATTCCATACTCTCACCTCTTCTCTACTTTCTCTATATGGAGGACATGCTGTCACCCCAACCCCCCCGGCCACCTCCTCCAATATGCCAATGACGCCACCTTCCTTGCCCTTGCACCCACTATTCAACGCTCTCAAAGCCTTCTGCAATCCCGTCTTGACCTGTTCACTGCTTGGTGCAACCAGTTGCTGCTCAAGATCAATCCTTCCAAAACCCAGGCAGTCATCATAGGCAACATCACCCCTTCCCTCCACCTCCTGGATTTTTACCTCACCATCTACAGCTGTCCCATTGCCCTCACCCCCAAAGTACCTTGGCATCACCCTCGACCGCCGCCATTCATGGACTCCCATCTCCGAACAGTCCAAGCCAAGGCAAGAACCCGTCTCTGCCTCCTCCTCTCCCACCTAACATGGGGTTTGGACCCCTGCACTGTCCTCCACATTTATAAGTCACTCATCTGTCCCATCCTTTGTTATGCCCACCCTGTCTGGATATCTGCCCCTCCCACCTACTGTAAGTCCCTTCAAATCCTTGAATGCCATGCACTCTGCCTCGCCTGTCACATCCGTCTCCCATCCCCCATGTGGATCCTTTATGACTTGAATCCTTTCCCGCAGCTCCTCCTTTCCCCCAGATGGATACGGATCCTTTACACCTCCTAAAAGATTGATCCTCCCCACCCACTTGTCTATCCATCCTCTCCCACCCTAACCTGCTGCTGTGCGTGCACTCTTGCGTCCCACCTGCTCTCCATCTTCACACTCTCCACACCCTGACTCAAGGTGGCTTCCGCCAACTCCCCCTTCCTGATGGTGTCCTCATTCCCTCCATATACCCCGCTATCAGATCTAATCCTCCCCTTCTCGTCCTTCCCCCTTTTCCTCCAGCACTCCTTCTCTCCTTCCTCACCTTCCTCTCTCCTTCCCCCTCATCTCTCCCAGTTTTCCATTCTCTCCCCTCCTCCCTCTCTGGGCTTCCACACCCAGCCCTACCCTCTCCCATCCCCTCACCCTCTCTTTCTCCCATTGGCTTCTTACCCCCATCTTACCCCTCTGCCTGTCTCCTCCTCCTGGTTGCAACCCCTCCCCCCACCTTGTGCTCAGTGGGAATCCTCCCCTTCTCGTCCTTCCCCCTTTTCCTCCAGCGGTCCATCTCTCCTTCCTCACCTTCCTCTCTCGTCCCCCTACATCTCTCCCAGTTTTCCATTCTCTACCCTCCTCCTTCCCTGGGCCTCCACACTCAACCCTACCCTCTCCCATCCCCTCAACCCCTCTTTCTCCGATGGCTTCTTACCCCCATCTTCCCCCTCTGCCTGTCTCCTCCTCCTGGTTGCAACCCCCCCCCTCTCCGCCTTGTGCTCAGTGTTCTCAGCGCAAAGGTCGTCGCCAGTGTTTTGTGCAACAGTGTTTTTCGTCGTTACTGTGCGTCAGCGATCCCTTCGGTGTGTTCCTTCATTCAGTGAATAACTGACTGCCTTCGTTTGTGTGCTGTGTTGACCTTGCTTATGTGTCATTTTCTGTCCACCAAACGCCTCCATCACATTCTTATATGTACCAAATGTTTGTAACATTCATGCCTATCTGTTTTTATGTCTTCCTGTACGATTTTGTTATTCTATAGGCCGAAGAGCGGTTTCTGCAAGCCACTGCCAGGCCCCCTTTGTATCAAAGGGATTTGCAATAAACGAAAAAGAAAGAGGCGCAGTCATCCTGTGGCGTTGGAGTCCCACACTTTTCAAATCGAAAGATTCTGCCACCTGGGCTGCACTCAGGGCGAAATCTAAGCTTTGGAAGACCCTCCCCCATCGCCATCTGTTGCTGTCTGTCGCCATCTGCTGCTGCTGCTGCTGCTGCTGCTTCTGTCCGCCGGCGCCGCCACCACCGCCACCACCGCCTCCCAGTGCTCACTGCCTCCCAGTGCTCACTGACTCCCAGTGCTCTCCGCCACCGTCACCCCGTCATTGTTCTCTTTCCCCACTTTGGCGATACCTGTCGCCCCGTCTACTCCACCTCTCCTCCACGCAGTCTCCTCTCCTTCTATCTCCTCCTCAATCCTGTATCCCTACCTGTATGCTGCTCCTCCCCCTGCTCCTGCTCCTGCCCCCCTTCCGCTGCTACCACCCATTGGCATTACTTTCCCCCACTCGCCCTGCTATGACCGTCCCTGCTTCCCCCACCCATGTCACCACCTGACACACAGCCACCACAGGGCACCCACTCACCCTTCAAAGTGCCTCAACCTAAAATGAGGGAACTGCCTCCCAATTCAACCAGATATTCACCCCTCCTACGTGGCCAACCCCAGTGAAAAGCCCCCAAATATCTGAGTGGTGACCTCACTTCCACCCCCTCCGCCAGGTAACCACCACCTGCCTTTCCTCCTTCTAATCCCCCATGGACACCACCCCTACTCCTGCATCCCTAGCTCCCAGGCTGCATACATTTGTCCTTTCCACCCCCTCCCACGCCCGGGTTCCCGGGTTCGATTCCCGGCGGGGTCACGGATTTTCTCTGCCTCGTGATGGCTGGCTGTTGTGTGCTGTCCGTAGGTTAGTTAGGTTTAAGTAGTTCTAAGTTCTAGGGGACTTATGACCACAGCAGTTGAGTCCCATAGTGCTCAGAGCCATTTTTTTTTCCACCCCCAACCCCAATCCCATATTCGTCAATACCTACATCCTCACCTCGAAATCCGTAAGTATATCCCCAGTGCCCCACTGCTCAACATACCCCTGCAGCGACACTGTCCTCATCAAATCCATCTTTCCCTCCTTCCACACTGATCTCCTTTGCAAACTTCCCTGCTTCGCCTTTGACCCACATTCATCCCTCAAACTTCTCCTTTTCTCTTTCTCTCCCCTTCAGCCCCAACCCCCTTGTCATCTGCCAACACTCACCACTGAAATCACAAAACTGAGCCCTCTGGTAACAGACGCAGAAGTGTTGGCGGAATTGTTTGCCCACCTCACCCTGGAAATTCGCTCGGCTCGACATATCTTTAACAACTCCATCCCTGCCATCCTAATGAATGTGTTTACCGTGTCTGCCTCCTCCACAGATCACCTCCTCACTCATGGAGCCCTGATTTTCAACTGTCACTACCCTGTTGACCCCTCCCATTCCCATCCTGAAGCATACTGCTGTCAATGCCATCTCCTCTACAATGACCACCTCACCCAAAACTGCAAAAACCCCACACCTGCCCCATTGTAAATCCTCCCACTTGCTCAAACAGTGTCCTAATCTCGCCTCTCCTCCTTCTCCCGATGCTTTCAATGAAACCCACCCCACTCCTCCAAATGTAAGGCCAAACACTCTCCCACCAAGCCAGAGCTCACCATTCCCGTTCACCCCATCAATCAGCCCAGCCATCCCAACAGTTCACTCTGCCGTCCCCCTACAGCCAAAGACATTATCGGATTCCTGACCATCGTCCTCCAGAATATTCACCCCTTCCAAAGCCTCCACACCCTCCAGCAGATCTACCTTGCTGCTTGTTTTGTCTTCCATTTGACTACCTGGGCCACATATTCCCACAAGCAGGTCCACTTCACCTTCACCCACCTAAACAACCTCGTTTACGCCTCTCCCCTAATCCCTTTGCTCCCTCCCCCCCCTCCCCCCTGGTGTGCCAACAGTATCATCTCCTATACCTAGACATTTGATCCCTCCCTGCCAACAGATATCTCTTCATGCATACACTGTCCCAGAATCAGGTCGACTCCTTCATCCTTGATGAAACCTTCCTCCAATCTCACCACATTGTTTGCACCTCTCCCTACCTCCTTCACTGCACCAACAATCTCCTTCCCCACACAATAGATGGGGTTACCAATGGTTACCTCAAGCTTATTCCTTTCTGATTACAACCCCTGCTCAATCACCTGACCGAACATCTCAACCTCAGTGTTTTTTCCCTCCCTCACTGTCACCTGTCCCACAGCTCCTCTCTCTTATGACTTCAACTCTTATGTTGGCCACACCTTCTCCACCTCTGTGATTGCTGCAGACCTCAACATCAACTTCTGTGACCTAACCAACCTTCAATCTCAAAAGTTACTCCACCGAGAATGTCGTCCCCACTTCCCCCCAACTTCCTTAGTCAAATCAACATGGATGTCCTTGACCCCACTGGAAGTGATCACCTCCCAGTCCTTCCTGCCATCTCCTCTGCCCATCACCCCCCTCCTGCCCCCCACCCTGCTGCCCCTACAAAGTCTGTCCATGACCACTGCCTCACTGACTGGAATGCCTACTGGGAAGGCATTGTCCTTCTTCCAGAAGACCATCACTGATGCCATGGAGGCCAATGTCCCTACCAAACTTATCCACCCACACCACCATTCTTTCTCCACAGGCCATCCTTCTTCTTTGTGAATGCCACAGGCTCTGCCACTCCTTCCTCCACACCCATGACTGGGATATACTCCTTCACCACCGGTAATTATGGTGATACATCCGAAACCTCTTAACAGCAGGGAAACACAGGGAGTGGTACGAGACATGTACATGCCTGAAGTTCACCCTCTCTGTCAACTCCTCCACGTACTGGCCTGTTTTCCAACGCCATACTGGCAGCCATCCCACCTTGCATTATCCCCTTCTCCATGACGACTGCCCCTTCCCTAACAACCTCATTAAGGCTAGGCACTTTGCTTTCCACCTCTCTGAGGTCTTCTCCATTCCTGACAATCTTCACTTTAATTGCTTTCTCTTCTCCAAGGTACTTGAATGATTCAGTATAACTGTCCCACCACTTGCTTTCAGTTTCCAGAACTTGGATCAGTTACCCCCCTCAGACAAAAACACTCCCATTATCATACACAACATTAAACTCATACTCACCTCCAAATGCAATACCACCCCTGGTCACGACTGTGGCACATATAGCCACCTCAAGAAATCCCCCCTCCTTCCTTTCTGTCCTTAGATTATACAGGAGAGGGGAAAGGACAGGGCCTTGGGTGATGCCAGCAGTGGGATAGAAACTACAGGAGTTGGTATTGTGGATACTGACATAGGAGGGACGACGGGAGAGAAAGGAAGCAACAAGATGGACAAAATTGATAGGAAGAGCGTAATTCTGGAGTTTAAAGAGGAGCTTGGGATAACAGACATGGTCACAGGCAACCATGTACAATGCCCTCCTCTCCAACGGATTTTACTGTGACCTGTTCCCTAAACTCAACAAATCTCCTCTGACACTACTTTCTGTTGTTACATCTGCCTCACGTCTGTGCTCAGTAAGATCTTGAAGTCCATCCTCTCCCACCATATTCACCACCACCTTAAACAACACCACCTCCTTCCCCTCACCCAGTGTGGCTTCTGGCCCACCTGCTCAGCTAATGAACAGCTCCTTAACCTTACAAATCTTCTTTCCATCCTACTTAACACCTATCGCTCTGCTGTTTTCATTTCCCTCGACCTCCAGAACGCCTACAACCATGTCTGGCCTCCAAGGCTCCTCATTAAACTATGCTCTTCCCATTAATTTTACCCATCTCGTTGCTTCCTTCCTCTCCCATCGTCCCTCCTATGTCACTAACCACAATACCAACACCTCTACTTTCTATCCCACTGCTAGCATGCCCAAAGGTTCTGTCCTTTCCCCTCTCCTCTAGCTCCTGTGTACTGCAGATATGTCCAAACCTCCCCCACCTGTTCACCTCCTCCAATTTGCTTATGACACAGCCTTCTTGGCCCTTTATCCTGCCCTTTAACAGTCCCATCACACCCTTCAAACCCAAGTCAACCAGTTCACCACCTGATGCAACCAGTGCCTCCTTTGTATGAAATCTTCTATGACCCAGGCAATCGTAATAGGTTGTACCACCTACTCCTTCTGGATCCACGATTTTTACCTCACCATTTGTGGTTGTCCTACCCTTCTCACTCCTACTCTGCAATACCTTGGCCTCACCTTCAACTGCCACCTCACCTGGAGTCCCTGTCTACTTGTGATCCAACACAAAGCCCACAATAGACTCCACCTCCTGAAACTCCTGTCTGGTTGGACATGGGGACTGCACCCTTCCACCATCCTTCATACCAACAAATTCTTCATCCATCCCATCCTTTGTTATGCCAGCCTCACCTAGATTTCTGCCCAACCCAGATTCTATAAAGCCCTCTAAATCCTTGAATGTCATGTGTTCTGCCTCCCCTTTGTATCCACCTCCCACCCCCACACGGATCCTCCATGACCTCGTCCCCTTCCTACATCTTCTCCTTTTCCTTGAGCACATCCACACCCTGTACATTGTCTGCAGATTCGATCCCCACATCCACTGGTGTCTTCTATTCTCTCTACCCCCAGCCCATTGCCAAATCTTTACCATGGTGTCCAAACGCTTTCCATCTCCACCTCCTACACCTCCTTCCGCAGTGCAACTTCCAGCACCTATCCCTCCCAGATGATGAGCTTTGCCCTGACATCTACCCCTCCTGCCAACACTAACTCACCTTCCCCCTCATTCCCCTACTCAGGGATCCTTCTCCCCTCCTCTTCCCTTCCCCTGAGTGGGGTTTTGCTCCCTCCTCTGTCCTCTCCCCTTCCAGTGCACCCCTTCTGCATGTCTGCACTCCCTCCCGACTTAAGTTACGTCTACATCTCCCACCCCATCCATGTCCTGCCCCTTGCTGCATGCTGCGCAGCATAGCAGAGCGTCTTGACACAGTCCGAGCTGCTTCCTTGTCATAGGTTTGAGTCCTCCCTTGGGCATGGGTGTGTGTACATCCTTAACATAGGTTAGTTTAAGTTAGAATTAGTAGTCTGCAAGCTTACAGACAGATGACCTCAGTAGTTTAGTGCCATAAGACCTTACCACAAATTTCCAAATTTTTCCTTGGTGCGCCCCCAATCCACTTTCTTTCCATCCCACACTGTCCAGCTCCCTCCCCCACTACGCTCTCCTCTCCCCTCTTTTCCCTCCTCTACCTTGGCAGGTCCCTCCTTGCAGTTTTCACTCTGAATTGTGTGTGCTCCATCACGTGCAGTGGTTTTTAAAGTGTCATTGTTCTGGTGTGTTTCTATACTGTGGCCAACTTTTAGCTTGTGCCGCTACTTCAGTTTATTTTGTGTGCTACTCATACTACCAACAGTGTTTTTTACATGGAAGTTATTTTAAATTGTCCTACAATGAACATCTCCAAGTAAGTGTATATTTTAACCCACATTGTCTCCCCTTACTTCTGATCTTATGCCCCCTTTTTATGGCCTTTTATGTGTATCGTTTCATCATTTCATCTTTTTATTTGTACTGTCACTTAGCTGAAGAGCAGCAAACTGTGAAATTGACAGCCCTCCCCTGCCCCTATGGGGCTGTGAAATGAAATTACAATATAGAAAAAAAGAGGCACAGTGACATGGTGGGTCTCTGTTTTAATATTACCAACCAATCAATCAATCAATCAATATATCTGTCCATCCATATGTCCCTCCCAGCAGCAGCTGTTCATTTGTAGATTGGCAGGGCTACTTCCCTATACTTCAGCGATAGCTTGCCATCCTATCATTATTAGCCAACAGGGAGGGCTATTGTCTACACTAATGGCGAAAATATCCTCTCTATATCCAGCAGGTATCCACTTGTAGATTCACAGGAAGCTACTCCCCAGTACTTCAGTGACAGCTTGCTGTCCTATCATTCCAATATAGACTATTGGCTGATTGGCTGGAGCAATTCTCCAGTACCATACTAACAGCGAAAATATCCACTCCACATCTAGTGGTTATTGACAAAACTCGATGGAGATGCTGTTTCATGATCAATCAATGGCAACTCAAACCGTGTAAAGAAACAATATAACACACTGTATGCAAAATAAAGACTTATGCCCATTCTGTACAGCAGCCCAACACTGAATAAAGCTTTCTCATAAGTGGAGGAGGGGAGGGAAGAGGAGGATAGGGGAGAGGTGAGAGCTGAGTGGGGGAGGGCCAACAGCGCTCTCTGTTAGAGGTGTTGTGAACTATGTCACATGTTCTCCAGATATTCCCACCAATAAATTTGAATTTCACATAAGTTTTTGAATTTCCTGCCAAGATTTCTATTTGCAGCCATTTCCTGGGGTGGTGGTGGAGGGGATAGTAGGGGGAAGTAACCACATGCCGGCTGGCGAAACCAATGACTTTATGAGGGGGTTGGGGTAATTAATTGATCAATTAATTAATTTGATATCAAAACTGTTCAGAAATGGCTTTGTCCAACTACTAATAGTTTATCTGAGAGGTGTTGAGTGAAATACATCCACGTTCCTACAGAAGATTATGGCGGAAATGAATGTTTAAATAATTAAAAACTAATATCTGCTGCTCACTACATATATATTTTCTGCAATACATTGCTAATGCTTCCGAATTATTTATGCGAAAACTCTTAAGGTTTTTTTAAAATAAAACTCACGATATCAGTATTCTACATCTATATTCCTCACGGCTAGATACGTGCAGCACTCTGCCACTAGAGGGCTCCGAATTGTAGTGTCTGACATGGCAGTGTGTAACGTAACTATGTCGGTGCGTGAGGAACTGCGTTCTGTAATGGAGTTTCGAATTCAAAGAGTTCGTCCGCACATAGACCACCCTCTTCTCGAGCATGGCGATACCAGACTACACACCAACGCTGCGACATCCGCAACAATCCGTCGCTTTCGGTTCACTGTCATCTATCATCCTACGTACAGTCGCGACTGTGCCCAATCCGATTTTCATCTCTTTCCAAAACGTAAAGAAAATCTTCGAGAACCTGACTTTGATAGTGACGAAGCTGTGCATCAAATTTTCTACAGTGACGTCATCAACAAACTAGTCTCTCTTTGCGACTAATGTGGTTGTCCCCGATGTTTAAATACGTACCCATGAAGAATAAAGATATAATTAACGTTTGTATTATTTAGAAAGCTTTACGAAATTCCTCATAAAAAATTCTCAGCCATTACTTTTCAGCACGTTCTCACAATCTTGTATAGAACTATGGTTACTGTAGAATATAGACACCAGTTCTACTTCACAAATTAGTAATATTAGATTGGTGCATAAGTTCGTATCGCTTTTGTTTTGAACGTTGATATTGCGGCTGCTGGGGTTTATTTACCGATTGTCTTTTTTTGTTTGTAGTTCACTCTTGTTATTTGTGTTTACGTATTCTCGTTTTATCATTTAGAGTTAGGGAGCGGGGGAGTGGTGGCTAGAAAAAGGAGTGCCAAGTGGAGAAACCGAACGATTCCGTCATATTCTTCTGTTTCAGTTGCCAGCAGCGGAAACAGCCAGAAACATTTGGGCCGCGTATGGGGATAATGCCACCGGACAGAGCACAAACAAGAACATTATTTTCTGGTTTTAACGAGGATCGTTTTGACAGTTGTGACGCTCCTTGTTCAGAAAGACCTTTGGGGTTTATTGAACAGCATTCAAACGCATTAATCAACAATCATCCATATCCATATCGACAAGTGACAAATGTTATGAAATGTGATCATTGTACCATCGTGCGACATTTGCATGCAATGAGAAAGGTTCAATAATCGAGTGTATGAGGACCGCATGATCCAAGCAAAAATCAGAAAAATCTGTGGGTGGCCATATGTGCTTGTCATTCATTGGCTCGTACACACTTACCATCCTTCGTGAATCGTTACTGGTGACGAGAAATGGTGTAGTTATGTTAACATCAGGAAAAGGAAGGAATGGTTGATCCAGACAAAGCTACGGTATGGCGTACTACGAATTGCTTCCCCAAGGTGAACCATCACTGCTGACATTTATTCTCAGCAAATGAGATATCTTGCAGACGGAATCCAGTAAGAACTTCCAGGAAGACTGTGTCAAGTGATGCTGCTCCATGATAACGCCAGCCCGCATTCTGCTAGACTGACAAAAAGCACTATACAGAAATTGGGTTGGGAAGTATTCTGCAACCATTTTATTCACCTGATCTTGTGCCCTCAGATTTTCACCTTTTCCGCTCTCTATCGAACAACCTTCAAGGAACTTTCCGAACACAGTTCGGCGAGTTCTTCGCCTCAAAACCACATTATTTCTACATCGGACGGCCGTTGTGGCCGAGCGGTTCTAGGCGCTTCGGTCTGGAACCGCGCGACCATTACGGTCGCAGGTTCGAATCCTGCGTCGGGCATGGATGTGTGTGATGTCCTTAGGTTAGTTAGGTTTAAGTAGTTCCAAGTTCTAGGGAACTGATGACCTCAGATGTTAAGTCCCATAGTGCTCAGAGCCATTTGAACCCATTTCTACATCGCGGAATAGAAAAGTTACCCGAGTGTTGGCAGCTGTTGTAAATAGTGAAGGAGAATATAGTATCGATGTCTAGAGTCTCTGTTATGTGGATCTGTTACACTTATGGAAAAACACTACGACGTGATACATCAACCTAATACCTGTACATAGAGATTACCCGACATCGTCTTTAAAGTATGCGCGGTTTTGTTTTGTATCTCAAGAATTCAGTGATTTTTTCGGAATTATTTTAAAGTTCTTCTGATTAACTCATTTTACCCAAAGGCAGTGGTATGGTATCAGTGACATTTAACGATGGAGTGAAAGGATATTAACATAGCTTTCAGCGGTTCTGTGATGAAGGGATGAAAATGTTCTGTAAATGTGTTCTGCCTATTCTGCTGCGATACTAGATTTGCCAGTGCGCTAAAAAGTTTACATTAGCCTTTCGGAGCTTTATACAACGGCTGTTTAATCGTACTTATAATAACTGCCACACAAAGAGTAAGTCTTTCAAATGACATTACATTGGATCGGATTATTATTATACACAGTTCATTCAAACTTAGTGACAGTAATAATGCTCCGCCTCTCTAGCCACAAATGAGCCAATCGAGCCGACCGAGCGCCGTGTCGTCCTCAGCAAACTCCGTTATCTGGATGTGGTATCGAACGTCGTGGGGTCAGCATATATTTTGAAACGTCCCCTTAGAAAAATTATACATGACTGTGCTTAAACTGACACACAATATTTTTAGCGCAACGCAATCTGACTTTCAAAAATCCCTACAAAAGAATGGCCCTGACTAACAGTAACCTATAACTTTCATGAATCACTTACCTCACAAAAATCTTCGTTACTCGAACTACTGCAATACAGCGAGCGGCAATACTGCCAGCTAAATAAAATATTCAAACTACTGAAGGCACTAACTACTGATAGGCATAGTTAGCAAATGAAAGATTTTGATAGAGAACAAACAATGTATTTACCTTAGTAGTGTTCAAAAGTCATTATATATATAGCAGTTCATGACATCCAGTCTTACGAATTTACTGTCTCTGATGGACACACGTCCAGATCATCCGCCCTCAAAACTCAGCATTTCTCTCCCCACATCCACCACTGCTGGCGGCTCACCTCCAACTGCGCAATGCTACGCACTGTTAACATCCAGCTGCCCAACACTACAATAGCAAACAACAATGTAAACCAGCCACAGACTGCACACAACACAGCCAGTGATTTTCATACAGAGAGCTACGTGGCGTTACCAATAAGAAAACCTAAACAGCCTACTTACAATTTCTACCGGCCGATGTAGGCTTTGCAGACCTCGGAGCCGCTACTTCTCATTGGAGAAGCTCCTCAATTGGCACCACGAGGATGTGTGGACCCGATTCAGTCTTCCCACCAAGGCAAAATCCCTGGCGGTACCGGGAACTGAACACGGGTCGTCCGCAAGGCTGTCAACTATGCTGACCACATAGCTATGGAAGCGAAGAGCAATACTAATTTTGCTCTATAATTATATTAGCCTTTTTGATTTGATACTTGAAATTTTCTCCGCAAGAGAAACGTGCTTTTAAGATTATTGTATAATACTTAATTTTTCCTGTTAATGGTCGTTAACATTTCCGGATAAAACTAGATCACCTCCCACAAATATCAACACTTACTCCTCTGACTTTAAGCCTAGTCCACATTGGAACAAGGTTCGGGTATTTGTTGCAGGGCAACCCCGATTCAGTGCTTGGCATCAGTTCACAGACAGCCCCGCAACAGTGTCTTGTCCAGACTACAGGAGGCAGTTCTGTTGAAATGTTTCGGGAACTAGCCGACGCCGATCTCTGTGTCGCTTTTACTGCTGGTTAAAAAATGAAATAAAGGAAAAAACCCAAGAAATGATGTATACGGAAGCTATTCAGTGCTACCAATGAACCAAGCCATGATCTAGGGGATTGGGGGTCAAGAAAGAGTTTCGTGCAAAAATAATGGGACATTACGTCTGCCTCAGCTCATCTCATTATTAAGGAGAGTAAGCCCCGCCTTTTCCATGTCTGTAACATATGAGCCGGCCAGAGTGGCCGTGCGGTTCTAGGCGCTACAGTCTGGAGCCGAGCGACCGCTACGGTCGCAGGTTCGAATCCTGCCTCGGGCATGGATGTGTGTGATGTCCTTCGGTTAGTTAGGTGTAATTAGTTCTAAGTTCTAGGCGACTGATGACCTTAGAAGTTAAGTCGCATAGTGCTCAGAGTCATTTGAACCAATTTTTGTAACATATGATGCGTTTCCTCTGTTACGAAATCTGTTAACGTCATACACTGCTTGCAAAAACCGATTATTATCACGTGCTGATTTAATATTCAGTTGCCGTCTAAGTCGCGCATGCCGCATTGTTGAAAATGTTCTTGGGATATGGGCCACGAAATTGCAGGTTTTACCGAAACCTATAGTATTAAAGTGGAAGTATTGGTTCTTATAAGTGCCAGTTTGTATAGTTTTTTACGATGCCATTCAAAAACAAATTACATTCACCTGGCGCTTTTGACAATGGAGATTGTTATGGGAACTCTATACAAGGAGTGTGGGGATTAGAACTACAAGAGTTTACAACAATCACAACTTTAAGGGCTACAAACAGCACCGAGGAGATCTCCAAACGAAGTGCTGGAAATCGGAAATGAATTTAGAGAATACTTATTGGATCTGGAGGTTCAATGCTTCAGCAGGATGAAATGATTTGATAAATATACATAGGCTACCATTTTCATATTGCTCTTCGGTAGTTTTTAAAAACAAATGTGATTTGAAGCTCATAACAATTATTAATTTTATATTATCTTATCTTACAAGTGTGTACATCAGTGTTACCTATATTTCCTCTTGACTTATTGACTGGCGGGTAGGAGAACCCTCAGAGGTTCATATCCAGACCATGAACTCTATCTGCTGTCCTCCAACTTCTTGTGTTCCCTCCGAAACAGGCGTTCCAAAGAATGCTTTTTCTTCAATTTCGGTATTTAAACGCCAAACTTTTCTGACGAACGTTTTGGTACCTGTTCCCGTCTGACGCTGTTTCTATGTTTAGTATATTTGATACCCCACAAGTAACTTCATTTTGAATTCTTCATTTTTCTTTCAAAGTAGTTTCAGTCCATATGTTGGAAAAAAGAAATACTACAGCGCTAGACGACAACAATAACGACTACATGCAAGACAGAGTCGAACTTCCCTGTCATAGGTACACACTAACAGTGTGGCACAACATTGTTTCAGAGAATCCTGTTTCGATGAGGTTCAAATCTTGTATCGCGTGTACTGGGCTGTAACAGTTGGCTCCACAATAAAACGTCAGAATACCGTCGACAGTGTTTGCTGAAAATAGAATAAACACAAGACCAAAATATATTACATGCAGCTTCGAATTTGGAACGACTATTTATCGCAATAAAAGCATCTCCAATTTTATGAATCGGTCTACTTACTTAACAGAAGTATCCACAGGAAGTTAAGAGTATCATTAAAAGAAGTACGCCACTAATTTCTACCATAATCCTTGATAAGATTTCAAAGTGGTGCTAATATTAACAACTTGCTTTAAAAGTACAGAAATATAAAATGGTGCAATTCACAAAACGAAAAAAACGTAGTATCCTAAACGGAAACCTCGGTTCTGAGGGTTCCGGAACCTGTACCGAAAATTGGAACAGAGAATTGCATAAACATCATTTCCACCCTTTTTATTGCTCATGAAAACCACACATTTCATGTTGTACCACCATACAGCGAGACCTTCAGAATTGCTGGTCCAGATTGCTGTACGCAAGTAGCACGTTCTCTTGCATTGATGCATGCTTGTACTCGTCCTGGCATACTATCCACAAGTTTATCAAGGCACTGTTGGCCCCGATTGTCCCACTCCTCAACGGCGATTCGGCGTAGAACCCTCAGAGTGGTTGGTGGGTGACGTCGTCCATAAACAGCCCGCTTTCAATCTATCCCAGGCATGTTCGATATGGTTCATGTCTGGAGAACACGCTGGACACTGTAGTCAAGCGATGACATTACCCTGAAAGAAGTCATTCACAAGATGTGCACGATGGGGGCGTGAATTGTCATCCATGAAGACGAATGCCCCGCCAATATGCTGCCGATATGGATGCGTTCTCAGTCGGAGGTTGGCATTCACGTATCGTACAGCCCTTACGGCGCCTTCCGTGAACACCAGCGGCGTACGTCGGCCCCACATAATGCCACCCCAAAACAGCAGCGAACCTCCAACTTGCTGCACTCGGTGGACAATGTGTCTAAGGCTTTCAGCCTGAACAGGTTGAGTCCAAACACGTCTCCCACGATTGTCTGGTGGAAGGCATATGCGACACTCATCGCTGAAGAGAACGTGATGCAAATCCTGAGCGGTCCATGCCTCGCTCAGGCCGCCCAAGGACTACTACTGCAGTGGTTGACCGCTACCTATGGATTATGGCGCGAAGGAAACCCTGACACCAACGCCATCATGTTGAATAATGCTTTTCGTGCAGCCACAAGACGTCGTGTTACGATTCAAACTGTGTGGAATAGGCTCCATGATGCGCAGCTTCACTCCCGACGTCCATAGCGAGGTCCATTTTTGCAACCACGACACCATGAAGCGTGGTACAGATGGGTCCAACAACGTGCACCTTTTTTATCGATTTGATGCGTCTTTCTCGGATAATTCTAAATAAATCGGAGTTCTCCCCAATTTTACTTTTTTTTCGATTTCAGCGCCGTCTGTCAATGGTTTAAAAAATGTTTCAGACAAAACTTGATTACTTTTTTATGGAGAATCCGAAACTGCAATTAAAAATGGGTGTTTCCATTTAAGATTTAAAAGTTGCCCCCCGCACCACCAAAGGGGGGGGGGGGGCGGCTGAAGATCACGTGTAGTATCATTTAATGTCCCCCTTCGAGCTTACGAACTTGTCTTACCCACTGTTTTTACACGATGTATAGTTTTCGAGATAATCTCATCCGGAACTTCAGATGGACCACCCTGTATATATTGAGAGATCAATGTCAAAATACCTAGACTAGTGAACAGGGATCGACAAGAGGTTCACGAACTTACACCACTCATTGCCCGAACCGGCCGTTTCAGAGCCCAAAATAACATTTTAGAATGGGAAGAGTTACTCCAAACTATAAAACCATACGACATAAGCGAATGATAATAAGCAAAGTAGACCAATTTTCTTGTCGAACGATCACTTACTTCAGATACCATTACCCTAGTAAAAATGTCAGCATTAAGTCTTTGAACAAGATCCTGAACGTGGGCTTTCCACGACAGTTTACTATCTATCTGAACACCTACAAATTTGAACTGTTCAGTTTCGCTAATCATATCCCATTTTCTGAAATCAAAACGCCGGTTGTGTTGAACTGTGTATTGGAAACAGTATAAACTGAGTCTTACTGTGATTTAGCGTTAGTTTATTTTCTACAAGGCATGAACGCATGTCACGAGCTGCACTATTTGAAACCAAGCCAATGTTGCATACAACATCCTTTACTACCAGAAATATTTCAGAATTACCTGTAATACTAGAGGGCATGTTATTTATATCAATAACAAACAGGAGTGGCGCCAACACTCATCCCTGGGGCGCACCCTATTTGACTGTACCTCACTAAGACCCCACATCACAGCCATTCTCAACAATGTGAATAATGACCATTTGCTGCCTGTTGCTAGAGTAAGAGGTGAACCAATTGTGAGCTACTCCCCGTACTCCATAATGGTCCAACTTTTGGAGCAATATTTTGTTATCGTCAGAATCAAACGCCTTATTTAAATCAAAAAATATGCCTAGCGTTCGAAACCTTTTGTTTAACCCATCCAGTATCTCACAGAGTAAAGAGAATATAGCTTTTTCAATTGTTAAATGACTTCTAAAGCCGAACTGTACATTTGATAGCAAATTGTATGATATAAAATGATCAATTTTCCTTACAATTCCAGCTTTTTCAATAACTTTAGCAAACGCTGATGGCATAGAAATCGGTCTAAAATTGTCTGCATTATCTCTTCCTCACTTTTTATAAAGCGACTTTACTACTGGGTGCTTTAATCGTTCAGAAAACTGACTTCCTAAAGGAAAAATTAGAAATATGGTTAAATACGGGGCTAACATACTTTAATATTTTTCTAGGCACTCCATCGTATAAATGAGAGTCCTTGGTCTTCAGTGATTTAATTATTGACTCAATCACATCCCTGTCTGTGTCACAGAGGACCATTTCAGACATCAATCTCGGAAAGGCATTTGCCAAGAGAGTCATATGATTCCCTATAGAGACTATATTTTTATTTAATTCACCAGCAATGCTCAAAAAATGATTGTTAAATACTGTACATACCCCTGATGTATCAGAAACAGAAGTATATTTACTACTAACTGCCTTTATATCGTCAACCTTGTGCTGGTGACAAGACACTTCCTTCCTAACCGACCATATGGTTTTAATTTTATCATGTGAATTAGCTATTCTATTTGCGTACCACATACTCTTTGGTGTACCACATACTCTTTGCCTTCCTTTTTTAATGTTTGTAAAGGGCTACTGTAGCTTCATTGCGACTACTTATTACATTTGGGTATAATTCCCGCTTTGTTCTACATGATATCCTTATCCCACTTGTCAGCTACCCAGGCTGCAGTAAAACTGCTAGTACCCCGGTTAGAAAGTTCTAATGGAAAGCAACTCTGAGAGAGCATGAGGAATGAGTTAAGGAAAGCATTATATTTTTCATCTATGTTATCGGCACCAAAAACATCCTGCCACTCTTGTTCCTTGACGAGCTTTAAGAAACTGTCTATTGCCTTTGGATTAACTGTCCTATGTTGTTGTTGTGGTCTTCAGTCCAGATACTGGTTTGATGCAGCTCTCCATGCTTCTCTATCCTATGCAAGGTTCTTCATCTCCCAGTACCTATTGCAACCTACATCCTTCTGAATCTGCTTAGTGTATTGATCTCTTGGTCTCCCTCTACGATTTTTACCCTACACGCTGCCCTCCAATACTAAATTGGTGATCTCTTGATGAATCAGAACATGTCCTACCAACCGATCCCTTCTTCTACTCAAGTTGTGCCACAAATTTCTCTTCTCTCCAATTCTATTCGATACCTCCTCATTAGTTATGTGACCTACCCATCTAATCTTCAGTATTCTTCTGCAGCAGCACATCTATAAAGCTTCTATTCTCTTTTTGTCTAAACTATTTATCGCCCACGTTTCACTTCCATACATGGCTACACTCCATACAAACACTTTCAGAAAAGACATCCTAACACTTAAATCTATACTCGATATTAACAAATGTCTCTTCTTCATAAACGCTTTCCTTGCCATTGCCAGTCTACATTTTATATCCTCTCTACTTGGACCATCATCACTTATTTTGCTCCCCAAACAGCAAAACTCCTTTACTACTTTAAGTGTCTCATTTCCTAATCAATTCCCGCAGCATCACCCGACTTAATTCGACTACATTCCATTATCCTCGTTTTGCTTTTGTTGATGTTCATCTTATATCCTCCTTTCAAGACACTGTCCATTCCGTTCAGCTGCTCTTACAGGTCCTTTGCTGTCTCTGAGACAATTACAAAGTCATCGGCGAACCTTAGAGTTTTTATTTCTTCTCCATGGATTTTAGCTCCTGCTCCGAATTTTTCTTTTGTTTCCTTTACTTCTTGCTCAATATACAGATTGAATAACATCGGTTATAGGCTACAACCCTGTCTCACCCCCTTCTCAACTACGGCTTCCCTTTCACGCCCATCGACTCATAACTGCCATTTGGTTTCTGTGCAAATCGTAAATAGCCTTTCGTTCCCTGTATTTTACCCCTGCAACCTTCAGAATTTGAAAGAGCGTATTCTAGTCAACACTGTCAAAAGCTTTCTCTAAGTCTACAAATGCTAGAAACGTAAGTTTGCATTTCCTTAATCTATTTTATAAGATACGTCGTAGGATCAGTATTGCCTCACATCTTCCCTGAGGTCGGCTTCTACCAGTTTTTCCATTCGTCTGTAAAGAATTCGTTTTAGTATTTTACAGCAATGGCTTATTAAACTGATAGTTCCGTAATTTTCACATCTGTCAACACCTGCTTTCTTTGGGATTGGGATTATTATATTCTTCTTGACGTCTGAGGGTATTTCGCCTGTCTCATACATCTTGCTCATCAGATCGTAGAGTTTTGTCAGGGCTGGCTCTCCCAAGGCTATCAGTAGTTCTAATGGAATCTTGTCTACTCCTGGGGCCTTGTTTTGACTTAGGTCTTTCAGTGCTCTGTCAAACTCTTCACGCAGTGTCATATCTCCTATTCCATCTTCATCTACATTCTCTTCCATTTCTATAATATTGTCCTCAAGGACATCGCCCTTGTATAGACCCTCTATATACTCCTTCCACCTTTCTGCTTTCCCTTCATTGCTTAGAACTGGGTTTCCATCTGAGCTCTTGATATTCATGCAAGTGGTTCTCTTTTCTCCAAAGGTCTCTTTAATTTTCCTGTAGGCAGTACCTATCTTACTCCTAGTGATATGTGCCTCTAGATCCTTACATTTGTCCTCTAGCCATCTCTGCTTAGCCGTTTTGCACTTCCTGTCGATCTCATTTTTGAGCCGTTTGTGTTCCGTTTTGTCTGCTTCATTACCGCATTTTTATATTTTATCCTTTCATCAATTAAATTCAGTATTTCGTCTGTCACCCAAGGATTTCTACTAGCCCTCGTCTTTTTACCTACTGCATCCTGTGCTGCCTTCACTACTTCATCCCTCAAAGCACCCCATTCTTCTTCTACTGTATTTCTTTCCCCCATTCTTGTCAATTGTTCCCTTGTGCTCTCCCTGGAACTCTCTACAATCTCTGGTTCTTTCAGTTTATCCAGGTCCCATGTCCTCAAATTCCCACCTTTTTGCAGTTTCTTCAGTTTTAATCTACTGTTCATAACCAACAGATTGTGGTCAGAGTCCACATCTGCCCCTGGAAATGTCTTACAATTTAAAACCTGGTTCCTAAATCTCTGTCTTACCATTATATAATCTATCTGATACCTTTTAGTATCTCCAGGGTTCTTCCATGTATACAACCTTCTTTCATGATTCTCGAAGCAAGCTATGATTAAGTTATGCTATGTGCAAAATTCTACCAGCCAGCTTCCTTTTTCATTCCTTATCCCCATTCCATATTCACCTACTATGTTTCCTTCTCTTCCTTTTCGTACTACCGAATTCCAGTCACCCATGAGTATTAAATTTTCGTCTCCCTTCACTATCTGAATAATTTCTTTTATCTCATCATACATTTCATCAATCTCTCCGTCATTTGCGGAGCTAGTTGGCATGTAAACTTGTACTTATGTGGTAGGCGTGGGCTTCAAATCTATCTTTGTGACAATAATGTGTTCACTATGCTGTTTGTAGTAGCTTACCCGCATTCCTATTTTCCTATTCATTATGAAACCTACTCCAGCATTACCCCTATTTAAATTTGTGTTTATAACCCTTTATTCACCTGACCAGAAGTCTTGTTCCTCCTGCCACCGAAATTCACTAATTCCCACTATATCTAACTTTAACCTATCGATTTCCCTTTTAAATTTTCTAACCTACCTGCCCGATTAAGGGATCTGACATTCCACACTCCGAGCCGTAGAACGCGTTTTCTGTCTCCTGATAACAACGTCATCCTGAGTAGTCCCTCTCGGAGGTCCGAATGGGGGACTATTTTACCTCCGGAATATTTTACTCAAGAGGACGCCATCATCATTTAACCATACAGTATAGCTGTGTGCCCCCGGGGAAAATTATGGCTATAGTTTCCCATTGCTTTCAGCCGTTCGCAGTATAATCACAGCAAGGCCGTTTTGGTTAGTGTTACAAGGCCATATCAGTCAATCATCCAGACTGTTGCCCCTGCAACTACTGAAAAGGCTGCTGCCCCTCTTCAGGGGCCACACGTTTGTCTGGCCTCTCAACAGATACCCCTCCGTTGTGGTTGCACCAACGGTCCGGCTATCTGTATCGCTGAGGCACGTAAGCCTCCCCACCAACGGCAAGGTCCATGGTTTTTTGGGGGGAACTTTCCTATATAGTTTGTAATTGTATGTGACCATTGTTTGAGTACAGAAAGCTTCTGGTGTTAAAATTTTTGTGTCATTGTCTGAAGCGCGATTAACTCTTTTACTAATAGAATGTCCACCTAGTAATGAAGAATGAATGAAAATGTTGTCTACGGCTGTGCTACTGTTTCTCTGCTCCCTAGTTGAAAACAATACAGTCTGCAACAGATCATGAATTTAGGAGATCTACCACCACCATCTACCAAAATTATTATTGAAGTCACCATATATAAGTAAAATCTGGTACTTCCTGTAAAGTGAATCAAGAACCCTCTCTAGCTTGAGCAGAAATGCTCCGAAGTCAGGGTTAGGGGATCTATAACCAACAACAATTAAAAGTTTACTTTCACTAAATTCAACTGCCTCTGCACAACATTCAAATATCTGTTCAGTGCAGTGCCGCGATACGTCTGTGGACTCAAATGGAATACTTTTTATGCTTTTATTGAGATGACCCAATATAACTTAGTCTTACTATCTCTGTAGCAAACGAGTACTTGCAACTTTAAATAGGCAGAAGACTGAAAATCGATGCCTTAGTTCTTAAGCGTGCTTGCACTTTATTATGGAAAATGACTAGTGTCTTGATGTCGCCTGCAATGTAATGTCCCATTTAGACACTATTTTACCGGGTAGAATACCTGGTCACATCCGTATAGGTAAGGCAAAAACTGTAGTTTCGGCAGTGGTAGCCCATACAAAATGTTACCTCTAGATTTTAGCAGAAGTTTTCTAGTTACAGAGAATGTTATTCGTAAACCGTGATAAGGTCAGCCAGGAGTAAGCACGTCACATCAGAACCACTATCTAGTCTTAAATAACTGCTGGCTTTCAACAATATCCGCCTTAACAGTTACAGCTTCGTTAAAAAAGAAAGAATCATCTTACTTTGTTGGCTGGGAAGCCACGAGCTGCGGCTCAGGCACCTCAGCGGAAAGGTTTCACATTCTCTGGGCTCAATGGTTCCTTCCCACATGATGTATGAGAACTGGATCTCAAGTACATATTGATTAGAGTACACTATAATGTTAATCCAAGAAAATCGCCAAACAGCCGTATGTTTTGAGAAGTTGTTTTGTTTTGAGTACCAGTTTCGGCCTTTCAATATGCCATCTTCAGTCCCCATATCCACTTCATCTATAGACATTCAGATGTATCGATATTGGCATAGTTGAGCCATCAGCATCTGGATACCGTGAATTCGTATTCGAGTGCTTCTTTCATTCCTCGTCAAGTCTTCGAAGGAAGCATTCGAATATGAATTCACGATATCCAGATACTGATGGCTCCAGTACGCCAATATCGATATATCTCAATGTGCCTGAAGATGGCATACTGAAATGCCTAAACTGGTTGTCAAAATAAAATGAAAGAAATTTTCAAAGCATACGGCTGTTGGCGATTTTCCTTGATAAATATTTGACTGGCCTCCGTCCCGCATCCACAATGGATCAACAGAAATGAACCATAATGAGTGCGTATATCGAGTGGTATCTTATTTGTGTTGAATAATGCTGAGAGAAAAGAGTGAAACCACGTGCCGATACACAGCCTACTCCTCTCGAACAGTACAAGAGGCTGTATTGAACTTCATTTCCCCATCCGACTGACAGATCACCGTCAACAATGTCACAAGCTCTCACTTTATAATACACTACCGAGTGTTTTCGAATTTAATCCAAGGAATGGCGAGACTTCTGGACCTCAGGAACATTACGCTGCCACCTTCTCCCCATAGATACAGACGGTGAATATTTATTCCACCGCCAGTGTTTGAGTCTGTGACCTCTGAGCCGAAAGCCACTGTTGAGACTCGCATTACCTACCTCGCTGACGGTTTGTGCACAGTTTTCGGAAAACCAGTGTGCCGAGGAATCAGTTTGTGACCGTAAGCCACACTTGTGGCACAGATTGTTCCACCCACGGCAGAACAGTGACGGTTAAGTTTATTTTGGAGCCAGAACACCGAAGGTGGTCCGCGAATGAATGCACTAACGTACAGACGACTACCGTACCAGTTTAGTACATTTCTCTTTATTCATTTGTCTGGAGGGAGAGTGATAGTAGTATCCGTAAAGTCATGAAAAAGAGACCATGATGGTGGTTGTGGTATCTTGACGAAGGGAGAAATTATGTCACATACGAGCTTGCAGCTTTATATCTCCGTTGCTGATCAAAGAACTGCTATTAACGGGCAGATACGCAGGAATAATGTACCGAATTCAGGATGCGTCGTTTAAGAGCTGTTGTCAACAAAGATTTACTCTTCGTGCACTAATTCCGTCTGCATTATTTGACTCAAGTACATGAAAGTTTCATAGGATAAATAATCCACAGCAAGGCCTGAGCCATGTTCGCTGTAAAACGAGCCGTAGCCTATCAGTAACGCCGAGGACCCTCACAGTCTGTATATACTGTAGAACAAAAGCAAACTGGTTCTCTTCATTTATTGAAAATTTTACTTTGATCGGAAGTAAGTGGGAGCTCACGCTACACGATGTGAAATCCTCTGGCTGGTACATCAAACATTTCTTGTGCAAGAAAGCAATCCATTTCCAATGAAAATTACATATACCATCTGACTCCTAAACAAAATGACTCAGATTAAAATGTTAGCCCTGACTATTGCTAATCTTTATCTTTAGTCTAGCAAATAATCGCTGTACCAGAACTGTTATTGTGATTGAACAGCAAATGAACACAGAAATTAACGCACCGGACTTTCTGATAAAACTGCTTGAAAATTCACAAGATAGCACTTTACTGAAATCTTTTACTGCTATTAAGGCTCTGAACTGTTACTGATATTATTTCCACAAAAACACTCTGACAGTCACTGTATCTTACAGTTGGTAATTAAATTTGTTGGCCTAACTCTGCGCACGCAACCCTCGTCTGTTCTGCAACTTGTTGCTGTTAGGAATCAGATTTCATTTGTCGTACTTGTGATGTGCAATGGAAGACGGGCTCTCATCAATTTTCATAAAATGCTTCTTAGTACACAACTCGCAATGTGCAGTGCAAGTGTGTAAACAGTCATGAAAGTAAATGAGGACAAAGGTTTCCATGTTTTACTGTGCTTCATTAAGCCATAACAACAGTACACTTTTTTCATAAAGTTTTCTCACCCAGACAAGTTCGCAAAATATTTCTTAATAACTCTCCTGTCCACAGCTTCCTTCGTTGGCACTTGTTTCACTTATAAAGTAAGGCCATGAGCTTGATTGCAGTAATCTCATTTGCTCAATCGCTTTCCTCAAAACGTATTATTACTAAATTCTTTTTAAATAACGCTGTCTCTACTAAGCGGTAGGCCAGCTTCCATCCTTTTAAAACGAAGTATATTGCAGATTGTTCACTGCACACTGTTGCTTCTCTCTGACTTACTCTGACCATCTCTGGTCTCAAACACAGTCTTACAAAGAATATGGTTATATTGATACTATAGAAGTTGAGTACATTTATCAAATGTACTCAATGTTCGTTTGTGGTCAAAACTTCCTGAAAATCGTCATGAGGAATAGGACAGCCCCATTTCACCATTCGTTTAGTTTTTTCGCCTTTTGTGTAATACAACGCGCTCAGCCTGAGCATCTTGTTGTGCTGTTTCACTTTCTACATTTTCAAGCTCCCATTTAGATTTGTGGTGGGTTTTATATATTTCATTTTACGTCACTTGAGTCGATAATGTGTCATACATGTATATGACGATTTATTATCATATTTTATGTTACCATTAATTTTTATCAGTGTTTTTACTGTTGTTTATTCCTTGTTGATTCATTTTGCTAATATAACATTTCCTTCTTGCCTAAAACATCACATATTTTTACATGTCCGAGAGTTGTCTAACTTCACGGCCTACCACGGCTCTTTTGTATTCTGTTATCCTTTTATTTAAGTATTTTAAGCGCTCGGATTAGTCAGTTCAGATTTACCACATCCTCGCAAATAACATAATTTTACAGCCTTTTTCATTGATGGGGTATGCGCCCCACCGTGTCGCCAGATCTCCGGGGTGACCTTTCTCTCAGTCGTGGATGGCGTTGCTAGCTTGCAGCTGCCAGACGGCGTACAGTTTCCGCCTAAGATTGAACGATTTGGAGCACTGGCATTAAGTGGCCCGATCACGTATTATGCATGACCAAATAAAGTAATTTTATACCTGAAGATGGGACTTTAACATATCTAGTTCGGTCGTGGATTAAAGTTTTGATTAGTTCAATTAAAGAGGACCTCTTTATATTAATTAATTATCAGAATATAGCCCATCACGTAACTGAAAAGAAATTGTTGTACGGATGTATACAATGTTATACTATCTTTCAGTGGAATAAAGTTCATAATTTCTAACGCCTAGCCTCTTGGTTGCTCAGAAGGCACATTTCCGTGCCTACAACGAGGCAAATCTCTACTATCATAAACCACTGAATTTAATCCACTCCTCAGATGAACCCCCAAAAACTGCCCCCACGGTTACTGATTACTGAAAAAAGGAACACTATAGTGTGCAGGGTCTCACAATAATTTGACTGGTAGTCGACAACTTTTCTGAATGCCCAAGGGTTACATAAGACGTTATTTAAAATTTAGGTTAGGAAAGGTGAAGAGATAACCTTCGCTTTCCCTGTACATCTCATCTATCGACAACTTTAGTCGTCATTACATCCTTTGATGAACGCAAAAGAATTGTTATACCCAGTCACAAACTCATAATAACACATCTAAACCTTAATCTGCAGCACTTTGCGAGAGCGCTTTCAAAGCAGCCCCGTTCGTAAATCCGTCCGTTTATTAAATAGTGGTGGCCGTTATAGTTAGAAGAGAATAAATTTCCAACTTCTCTGGGCAAGTGATCTTTGTGCAATATGCATAAGGTAGTATTTGTGTCTTGAGTGGTATCCTTCTCATTACGCATTTTATTAAAAAAAAAAGTTCAAATTTGTATGAAATCTTATGGGACTTAACTGCTAAGGTCATCAGTTCCTAACCTTACACACTACTTAACCTAAATTATCCTAAGGACAAACACACACACCCATGCCCGAGGGAGGACTCGAACCTGAGACGGGACCAGCCGCACAGTCCATGACTGCAGCGCCTTAGACAGCTTTTCTTTTTTAATCTTCGTTCTTTGTATCTGCTCGGGGCGGACGTCGCAAGACACCCGTTTCAGTTCGTCGTTGATCCGTTAACTCAGTTTTTTTATTACAGAGGGCAGCTAACCCTCTGACCGAACACGCTGAGTTACCGTGTCGGCAGACCGCTCGCCTAATCCTGCGCGGCGCATTTTATTAAACTCAGTGTTAACACTGTCCTATTAGATCTATAAAGATCACGTCGTCTGGCTAATAAACCCAGTGCTGCAGTCACAACTTCGTAGTTTATACAAAACTCGTTTAATTTGTGAAAGTATGTGTATTGAGCCACTGCTTGTACTGTTTAAAGTTTGCGTTCTAATTTGCATGCTGATTTCCTCATTATGTCAGATTTGTGGATGCTAGTGCAATTGAACAGTCAATATGTGAAGTTGCTTATATCCAAACAGCGTTTAGTTTTGTTCACCGGACATGTCATGCGAATGCACTTTACCGGTGTACATACACAAGGAGGTCCGGCAAAGTAGTCGGCACGTGCTGTAAATGTCAGAAGACGTCTTTACCTAACATCCTGACATGGCTGTTTGCTGGCTGTTGCTGTGTGCTGTGTCAGATAGCTTGCCAAATGATGTCAAGGCAAATGGCCGCGCAGTGAGCATAATGAATTAGGGGGCCGGGCCGAGGCGGTGCACGGGGACTGCCCACGCGCGAGCCGCGCTGATGTATGCCAAGCGATTTGGAGGAACCTCTCGTCTGTGCGTCTACTGGCTTATTTGTACTCACCGTCCTTACTGTCCAGGTGGCAGGCAGTCACCTCTACGTACCTCCTTGTTGCAAGAGAAGCAAATCCCTACTGCAGTAAGCGGAAGTGCCACTCCAGGAAGACACAAAACGGGACTTACCTTGCTGGCCAATATCTTGAAGACGCATGCAGTAAACATCGAATTCGAATGAAGTGTGCAACATGCTTCCCTTAAAGAAAACGATTAGCATTTCAGTGCACCTGTGCAAGAGTAATGCCATCTACTTGCTGCGCCAAGCCTAAAATCAAAGATCAATCATATTAGACGGTGTTCCTAATTATGAATTAGAGAAAAGTAATTGCATCTAACCCCCGGTCACAAAAAATTCAATAGACGCACAGTAGGATAAGAGTAAAGTAGTTAGTGTGCGGAGTGATTCCCTCGAACAGCCCACCCCTCCTCTTCCAGAGAGGGGAAAGACAGAAGCTAAAAGAAAGCACAGTACCACGAAATCGTCTTTATCGGCAAACTGTCGATTGCGCAGCCTACAGTTGGTAGCGGTGTCTGAGCACTGCACAAGTTAAGCATTGACTTCATTCTGTTATACACATACAAGATGGGAGAAGTGTAGAGAGGGACTGGAAGGAGTATATAGTGGGTTTATACAAGGAAGATGATCTTCAAGGCAGTATCATAGAAGAAAGAGAGGACACAGGTGAAGATGAGACGCGAGATATGATGCTGCAAAAATAATTTGACAGATCACCGAAAGACGTAAGTGGAAACAAGCCCCATGGAGTAGACCATATTCCGTCACAACTACTGTTAGCCTTCCATTTGGTGACCAGTATGTATGAGACAGGTGAACTACCCTCAGACTTCAAGAAGAATGTAGTAATAGCAATTTCAAAGAAAGCAGGTGCTGACAGGTGTGATTATTATTAGTTTAATAAGTCATAGTTGCATAGTCGCAAAATACTAACACCAATTCTTTACAGAAGAATGGAAAACAGTTTGGATTCCGGGGGAAATGCATAAACACGCAAGGCAATACTGACCCTAAGACTTACCTTAGAAGACAGGTTAAGGAAAGGCAAACTTACGTTCATAGCATTTGTAGACGTAGAGAAAACTTTTGGCAGTGTTGGCGGGAATGCTCTCTTCGAAATTCTCGCAGTAGTATGGGAAAAATACAGAGGTCGAAATGCTGTTTTCAGCTTGTACAGAAACCAGGCGGCAGTTATACGAGTCGATGGGCATAAAAGGGCGTCAGTGGTTGAGAAGAGAGTGAGACATCTCCGAAGTTGCTCAGTTTGTACATTAAACAGCCGCTAAAAGGGAACCAAAGAAAAATTTGGAGTGGGAATTAAAAATCAGGAAGAAGAAATAAAAACTTTGAATTTTGACGATGACATTGTAGATCTCTCAGAAACAGCAAAGAACCTGGAACAGCGGTTGAATGGAATGGACAGCGTCTTGAAAGGAAGATATAAGATAAAGATCAACAAAAGCAAAACACGAATAAAGGGATGTTGTCGAATTAAATCAGGTGATGCTGAGAGATAGATTAAGTAACAGATGTGTTTTGCGATTTGGGCAGCCAGCTAGCTGATGATGGCCGAAGTAGAGAGATGTGAAATGTAAAAAGCGATTGTGAAGAAGAGAAATTTGTTAACAACGAACTTACGTTTAAGTTCTTGATGCAATAATTTACCAACAGCCGTATGTATTGTAGAAATTTATTTTATTTTATGAACTTCTATGTACTACCAGTTTCGACATTACATTGACGCCATCTTCAGGCCCCACTCGTCATAGTCGTAAAATCGCTATACACGGAAGGAGCCACATAACTGGATCCGTGAATCAAATCGTCCTGCAGCAGCTCTTAGTGGCCAGGCGACACAGACTCATAGCGCCATCTGGTTTCCCCCTTCAAGCTAGACAAGTTTCGTTCTTTGTAGTTTTTTCGTTTGACGCTTATTTCGTGAGATATTTGGCCGGGTTACGATCAATGGTCCACCCTGCATAAGCCTGTTTCATTTGCTACATTTGTATTTTCGTCGTTCATAAAAATTGTAATACCTTCAGCGTTATTGAAAGATTTTTATTTTGCCTTGTTTCGTTTGCCTAGTTGTTCCTCTGTTGCTCTCACTATTTCATCCCTCAAAACCATTCATTCCACTTCTATTACACTTCTGTGAATTTTTCCATTAGTCGTTCTCTAATGCTCTTTGAAACTGTCAATCTCTGTTTCACCTAGTCCTCTCTCTTTATCTGTAATCTACTTTTCATAATTGATGAATTCTTGGCCGATTTTACGTGTACTCTTGGCCAATTCCTGCATTTTAAACTGATTTCTACACTGATGGAAAAAATCGCAACACTAAGTAGTTGCCCGACATAAAGGAAAGATGGAAGGCGTGCTTCTACCTCCGAAAGATGTCTATTAAAAGTTCACGTCAGTCACAGAAGAATGACACTAGTAGCGGCACTATGAGGAAGAAAATCAGATATCTTCTAAATACACGCTTAACGGTCGTGCGTGTTAGTTGCTTTTGAGATTGGACGTGGTCAGTTGATGTTAGTCAAGAATGCCTTTCAAGCGAAAACGACGCCTCATTGAGTTTTAACGAGTTCGTGTAATAGGGCTACAAGAAGTTGGACGTTCCTTTTGCGATAGCGCAGAAAGAGTTGGTAGGAATGAAGCCACTATACATGATTGCTGGTAGCGATGGTGACGAGAACGTACGGTCGCAAGGAGACCAGGCTCTGGACAACCACGTCGCACTACCGAGAGGGAAGACCATCTCATGGTTCTGGCGCATTGTAAATCGTCTGCTGCAGCAGTTGGCACTACAGTGATACAACACTGGTTAACTTCAAAGACAGCGCCGAGAGAGGCGCCCTGTAGCCTGCATTCCGCTGACTGGACACGACCGCCATTTACGACTTTAGTGGTGTTAAGGGAGAGCTCATTGCTGGGCAGGATGTATGTTTTGTGTTTTCTTATGAAAGCTGGTTCTGCTTCGATGCCAGTGATGACTGTGTGTTGGTTAGGAGGAGGCCAGTTAAGAGCCTACAACCAACCCGTCTGCGTGCTAGACAAACACACGATACGGTAACGCCTAGAATTACCGTATGGTCTGGAGTGCGTTTTCGTACGACAGAAGGAGCACTGTCGTGGTTGTTCCATGTACCTTGCCTGCATGTTTATACGTTAGTCTGGTGATTTGACCTGCTGTGCTGCCATTCATGGAAAACGTCCTAAGGGGTGTTTTCCAACAGGATAACGCTCACCCACATACCACTGTTGTAAACCAACATGCTCGGCACAGTGACGATGGCTTGGCTTGCTCAATTGAGAACACATGGGACAGCATTGGATGACAACTCCAGCGTCATCCGCAGTCACCATTAACTGGCCCTGTATTGACCGACCAAGTGCCACATGCTTGGAACCTCATCCATCAAAATGAGATCCAGCAGCATTACAATACAATGCATGCATGTTAGCATGCTTGCATTGAACCTTCCGGCGGTTACGCCATTTGTTAATGTGTTACGTGATACACATGCATTATAAGACACTAATAAGTTTGGCTGGAGCGAAATTTCAGTGTTACGTGCAGTGACTACTCGCGTTCCGCGCTTGCATAAAAACCCGGACATCCTCATTTTTCATTTCCTACATCATTTTTCTTTCTTCGTTAATAATAGCACTCTAGCCATACAACTAATTATAATTGTGCATTGCATCTTTGCTTCTCGCACGTAAACAACGTATCGAGCGAAATATGTGTTCAGATTTTTAGCGTTAACAAAAAATGTAATAATGCGAAGTTCGTAGGACTGGCGTACTATAGCGGCTCTCGTGTTCTCTTCCGTTTCCTGCAGTGCAATTGCTTGTTCACAGGTGGAACTGGACGGTAGTGAACACTGACATTTGCCTGTGGTCGTTTCACTTTGCTCCGGTCTAAGCGAGACACCAAGTATGATGAATCGTCGCCGAGGACGCTTGCATTACATGCGCCGAACATTTTTGCTGCCGTTACACTCCCGTTGCCTGGATAGTTCGCAAACAGCTTTACGATCAACCAAACGGCTGGTGTCGTACCCATTCTGGAAATAACATCGTACATAAACGTCAACGCGGCAAACTGCTACCCCAGCGTTTACACAAACAGCTCCAACAGCTCCAGTTTTTTCTAGATTTATCTCAGAGCAAAGCCATTGCAACGTTTCCATCTTATCTCTATCTCACATTTCTCGTTAAACCCGTGGGATTCAATAATTCACAAAAATTATTATGAAGGGCAAACACCATACGGTCTGTCCAGTACCTTCGTCTTTGCCATGAAGTGCTCTGAGCCACAAGTTCCAGGAACTTTAGTGTGACCACCATCTATGTTCGACATCAGTGCGCAGTAACCACTCACAAACTGCTGGTGGCAGAACAAGTGCTCGAGGTGACATAAAGCGTGTCGAAGGGGACGCGTAGAAACAGTGCAATCGTCGTCGTAATGCGGAAGCGGAGCTATTTATTTGACGTCCAAAAGGCCATGATCATTGACTTTCAGGAAAGGGTGCAAGCATTTCCGAAACGGCTAAATTTGTAAACTGTTCACGCGCCGCCGTTCTTAGGCATAACGAGCGTGGAAAAATGACGCTATCCAAAACCGGTGTCCGGGCAACGGTAAGGCACTATGGACCGTAGATGACAGGTGTGAACGACGGCTGCGGAAATGTGTACGGGCGGATAGAAGCGCAACGGATGAGCAACTGAGTAAGCAGATGAATCAAGGGGCTACCAACAAGTATTTCCTCAACGACCGTTTAGCGAACGTTGCTCCGTATAGCCTCTGCTGCAGGCAACTGGTTCACGCACCCATGCTGACCGCAACTCATTGGCGACGAAGACTAGAATTTGCACTCCAATATCGCAACTGGACGTCCACTGGGTGGCGAAGGGTGATATTTTCAGACAAATCACATTTTATGCTCCACGCGACAAATGGCCGTGGGCACGTACGGCGTGGACCGTCTGAAGACAAACACTCTACAGCAACTACGGCCCGAGGAATGTTTTCGTGGCAGTCCCCGAGTGACCTCACCATTCTCGAAGACACAATGGAACAACACAAACACACAGCTATCCTTGGTGACCATTTCCTTCTTCACATGGAGTTTGTTTTTCCTCAGGACGATGGAATCTACCAGAAGGACAATGCAACGTGTGACACAGCCCTCAGTATACGTGCGTGGTTCGAAGAACACGAGGATTACTTTACCGTACTGGCCTGGACACCAAACTCCCGGAATTTAAACTCAACCGAGAACCATAGCCCAGCTGGCTACGGCACTGGAGTAGGCATGGCTCCACAACCTTATCGGTACCTTCCAGAACCTCGTCGTCTGTCTTCCCACACGTCTGGCTGCAGTCCTTGCTGCAAAAGATGGTTATTCAGGCTTTGGACAGGCGGTCACATTAACGTGACTGGACAATGTATTATACCGGCCTGACTGCTAAACGACTACCCCGTGACACATCGTTGTGGTATCCTCTGTAAGCGAAGTAGCCGACCGCTGTGATCGACCGGTTCTGGGCGCTTCATTCCGGAACCGCGCGACCGCTACGGTAGCAGGTTCGAATCCTCCTTCGGGCATGGATGTGTGTGATGTCCTTAGTTTAGTCAGGTTCAAGTAGTTCTAAGTCTAGGGGACTGATGACCTCAGATGTTAAGTCGCATAGTGCTTGGAGCCATTTCAACCATTTGGAAGCGAAGTTTCTTAATCTTCCTCGCGCCAAATACGTAGACGATAAATCGGTGATAATAGTTTTCGCGTGCTGAGAAGGTACCATTGATCAAAATTTAATGCTGGTGACGTCTAGTGCACGGATCTGGCTCCATGAATCAGCATTCAATTTTCCGTGGTTAGCAGAAATAACCGTGATGTGGATCTTGTGAAGATGATATGGGAATCATAGGACAAACAGCACTATGGTTACGGAACACAGCACTCATTAACATCAAGTAGGGAAGACCATGGCGCATTACGCACGTTTCATTTCGGAATTCTGTAAAGTTTTATGTTTAGTTTCAGCGTGTTTAAAATTAATACCTTTGTTTGCATGACCATCTTCCGCAGCAGCTGTTAAAATCAATTATTATTTGTTTTACCGTCTTGAAATTACTGCAATTTGATAAAAGACAATTTTCGCTTTTATTTATGAAGCCTCTTCCGCTGTTGTTCTGCAAATGGGATACAAATGTTTGTACATTTTAGGTTGTTTGAGATGGAAAACAGTGTTTAGTTCATAAGATTTGAGCGTAAGTTACTTACGGTGTTTATTTACATGATCTCCAAACCACTGTTTCTTCCCTCCTTGTTAGCAGCGGATGATGTCGAAAGACTTCGTTTCATGTATATTCTTGGCAATTTTTGCCCTTCCGCAGTATTTCTTACCCTGCATTCGCGTTATTTACACTTCATCTTTGTAAATCGGACTAAGGTTATATATGTTTTCTCGTTTTGCACAGTATTACAGTGTTTGTATTCGTTCGTTTGTTTTCTTGCACGTTGTGAGCATTGCCAAGTTTGTGAAACTACTTTTGTTTTTTAAATCATGTGTGTGTGTGTGCGTGTGTGTGTGTGCGTGTGTGTGTGCGTGTGTGTAAGAGAGGGAGTGGGAGGGGGATATTACAATATTTATTACTGTCCGTTTGATTTCGTGCAGGTTGTGAGAGTTGAAAACTTGTGAAACTACTTTTTTCCGATAGATGAACCAACCAATAAAATTGACCAGTCACACGCAGACATTAATTGTGTTTATGATAAGATACATTTTAGAACAGAAAAAGAGCAAAAGAATTTTATTTCTTGGACATCACCATAAAGATTCAAAACAAGCAGCACACATTTGACATATACTGAAAACCGATAACAACAGACGCTGTTATACATGAGGCATCACAACACCATACTCCCGAAAGGCAGCCAGCACGTAGACATATGCTCCACAGATTAAATAAACACTGCATCATTAGATACAAACAATTACCCAAAAAATGCATACCATAATACACGTAGACAAAAACAATGGGTACAAAGGAAACTTAGTAACAAAGTTGAACAATTTAATCAAGAAACAGCAAATAACAAAAATTGAGCAGCCACTAACACAAGAACAGAATCCAACACAAACAAACACACAAAATACTAGACCAGGAACAACACAAAATGAGAAATAAACAGAAAACAAAATATGTTACACAATCACATACAACCACAAATCCACACAGAGAAAATCCTATATTTTCAAAATACAAGGCATAAAAATAGTCCACCAAACCAACAATTCGATTCAAAAATGTCTCCCCAAAAAAACAGGAATAACTCATCTACATCATAAACCAAGAATATAACGACCGAAATGCGATACATGTGACGGAAGGTATGTGGGTCAAACCAGGAGGACATTTAACACCCGATCCAAAGAACATGAAAGAGCTTGGAATCACTCAACTTTTGCAGAATACTTACACGAACGCTAACATAAAATTATCACCAGAGATGCGGACATGGAAATCATAAGAATAAAAAAAACAAAAAGCACCTCCTCCCCTTACAAGAAAACTACCACACTCAGAAAGCCATAACAAAAAACAAACAGCTCATAAGTGATCAGGAAAACCTGGCATACAACACACTCTTTAAACAGATTGACCACTTAATATAACATTAAATATACACATATAACAACAGGCTCTATTTACCACTAACATCCCCTCCCAGGTGCTGCTCAATATTACCATCCAGCCCACCCCAAAAAAATTGTAAAAGAAATAATTAAAATGAACCGCAACACGCAATCTCTCCGCCTTCCCCCAGTCCCCCCCCCCCCCCCCCCCTCTGAATCTCCTTGCACATCTGTACCAAACACACAAGACATATTTACGAATTTACACTAGCACACACACACACACACACACACACACACATACACACACACATTCATACACACCGCCTGCTCGCTCTCTCTCTCTCTCTCCATCTCTCTCTCTCTCTCTCTCTCTCTCTTCCTCTCTCTCCCTCCCTCCTCCATCCTCTATTCCATCCCTTCTTACACACACACACACACACACACACACACACACACATACATACATATACACGATTTGAAAAATGTGGTTTTACAAGTTGGCAATGCTCACAACGTCCACGAACAGACATAAACACTGTAATACTGTGCAGAAATAGAAAATTTTAGTTTGATTTACAAAGATGAATTGTAAATAACCCAACTGCAGCGCAAGAAATACTGCAGAATGGCGAAAACTGCCAAGTATATATCTGAAACGAAATCTTCCGACATCAACAGTTGCTTGTAAAGAGGGAAGAAGGAGCGGTCTCGACAATGTGTAAAGAAACACCGTAAGTAACTCGCACTACAACTTTATAAACAAAACGCTGTTTTAATGAAAATATCCAAAAAAGTACAGACATTTGTATCCAATTTGCTGAATAACAACGGAAGGTGCCTTATGAAATAAAGCGAAACGCTTCTTGTTTAAAATTCTCTTTAATTAAATTACAGTAAGCTCAAAATCGAAAAACTAATAGTAACTGTGTTTAAAATTGTTCACGCCTACTGAAATATAACTTCATGTATATGCCTGCATCTCAGCATTACTTCTATGAGTGCAAGATAATTTTATGTAAGCTCAAACGGAATGCGTGAATATGACCCCTGGATGGAGCAGGATTAGGCACCTGTGGGGGCACCTTTATGCATATCATAGGTCACAATAATGTGTATATAAAACACACTACTAAACTTTTCATAATACGTATTGTGCAGTAACCAAAATTATGGTCTTACTTACACCAGTCAACATGCTAAACATAACAAAGTTGTGGCAGTAAACAAATTTTTTGTTGAACTTGTACCATTTAGCATCATACGGCTGCAAAGAAGTTGGAATGTTAGTTAAAGTTCTATTCATCTTCACTGTCCGAGTTGCAGTTTATGCACATATAAAATAATATGTTCCATGTGGCACATCCGTCGTGAGCCCACCTTTTACGTCTAAGAGACCGGGCTCATTATTGATTTCTTTTTCACTGGTTGTATCCTTTCAAGCAGTAAATA
Source organism: Schistocerca nitens (assembly GCF_023898315.1). Taxonomy (NCBI): domain Eukaryota; kingdom Metazoa; phylum Arthropoda; class Insecta; order Orthoptera; family Acrididae; genus Schistocerca; species Schistocerca nitens. The sequence goes on along the minus strand of NC_064617.1, from coordinate 678,330,668 downwards.
CAAAGGCAGTTTTTATCCTCTTCATCAGACTGGTACAGGTTGTACGCAAAAGGAAGAAGAACTGGACGCGATATCGGTTGGGACGGGAGTACTTGCTAACAGTCTGTTGGAATGGACGATATACTCACAGTTTATGAGAGGGGATTGAGAGAAACGGGGAGATACAAGACGACAGACGATGTAAAGGGAGGTGTAAATTACGTCTACCTGAAAATGATACCAGATGGCAGGACTGCATGGAACGTTTCCGTGTGCAAACCTACCTTTGGGCAGAACACTAATGATGACATCAGAAGTAGGTCTGTCCAAATTCTTCCTTGTTATTGTTTTTACCAGTTTCTTGCCTTTACCGACCCATGGTATTGTAGAATTTTTTGTGCCTAAGATTCATTAGGTTCAAATAGATTTTTTTTAGCAATTTGTACGTTTCATTCTCCCGTTCCTTTATTTTTTTTATATAGCATTTCCAACGGTTGTTGTCTTCAAGTTTCCTTGACCGCAGTATCAGTCAAGACGGCTATTCAAAACAGTGCGTAAACGTGCCCCAACAGAACTGCGTAAACTTGCCCGATCATCGTTCTTGAATTAATTTCGAAGCAACGGTAGTAACATTCAGGCATTCACATTACACAAATGTAACTCGTAATGCAGAATAATCTCCTGTAAACGAACATACATTTATCTATTCCTAGTTTTAAAAGATAGCTCCCACGGATTTACGATAGATGAGTAACATAATTTACTCACCTTGTGCAAAAACACATACATGTCTTTCGCGCTAAGATCTTCACTCAGCTGGCACCGTGAAATTTGTAGGTAGCGCTCTAGCAGGAATGGTCGCTGAGAAAAATGTACTGCGTAAACGTGCCTCTGATACTTCTGATCTTGCATCCACCGATTTCAGCCTGCCTGGCAAGTTTTAGTAATAACTACATGGCATTAATATGGACAGACCAAGGTGTCTTGTGCAATAATCAACTATCTGTCTTCGACTAGGTAAATGGGATCGAGAGTAAGTTGGGCGTCGGAATCACCTGTTACACTGCACTGCAGCACCTTGACATGTCGGTGCCTTTCGCTGTTGCATGAGATACTCGTACTAATGGTCATTTCTACTACAAGTGGCGTATTACACATACTTCCCGGAGGTGCTGTGCTTAGAAATGCGTATGCTCACGCAATGTGCGTCGCTCACTGTCACAGAAAACCTGCACCGTGGGAAAGCACCTCGCTCTGCTTACAACAGTCTGTGACACGCCGTCCACCCTACGTGTCACGTGCGTCATCGCTTGCTACAGGATGGTTACTGCAACAACTACGCAACAGAGTGAGAACTATCGCCTTTGATACAAAGATATTGTGGTCTGCAGATAATTTTCTCTTCATTTCCATTTCTTCTTTGCATTGGTCTCCTGTGCCAGCCTCCACATCTCAGTTAGTGCTCTCAATTATCTGTTGATGCTTTCCAGTCTCTGTCTTCTCCAACACTTTTTACTCTCTAGAGCTCCCTCTCATAGCATGGAAAGTTATTCCCTGACTTTTTTTACCGCATGACATATCTAGGGATCTTGTCCTTTCTTCTTGTCAGTGTTTTCCAAATGTTTTTCTCCTCGCCGATTCTGCAGAGATTCGCCCTCACTTCTTATAACTCCACCTAATTTTTAGCGCCCTTCTATAGCAACACATCTGAAAGTTTCCATTTTCTTCTTTCTCAGTCTTCCCACTCTTCATGATTCACTGTACACCAATCGCACATCCTCAGAAATGCCGCCGGCCGTGGTGGCCGTGCGGTTCTAGGCGCTTCAGTCCGGAACCGCGAGACTGCTACGGTCCCAGGTTCGAATCCTGCCTCGGGCATGGATGTGTGTGATGTCCTTAGGTTAGTTAGGTTTAATTAGTTCTAAGTTCTAGGCGACTGATGACCTCAGAAGTTAAGTCGCATAGTGCTCAGAGCCATTTGAACCATTTGAACCAGAAATGCCTTCCTCAAATAGAGGACGACGTTTGGTACTAGTAGGTCTATTTTGGCGCAGGATGCTTTCTTGTCCCTTTTGTTTTGTCAGTATTGTGTTTTTTGCATACAAGGTACCGGAATTCGTTCACTTCGTCCACTTAAAGGTTTCAAGTTTTCATGGTTTCTGGTTTCTCACTAATCTCATTTCTGCTGCCCCTCATTACTTTCGTCTTTGTTTCGTTTACTCTCAAGCCATATTCTGGGCTCAGCAGACTTTTCACCCCACTAAATATGTCCTGTAATTATTTCTCGCTTTTACTAATGATGGTATCAGTGAATCATAACATTCATTTCAATTCAACCTGAATTTTAATACCGCTCTTGAACCTTTCTTTTATACCCAGATATACAGATCTAACAGTACGGCAGAAAGACAATATCGCTGTCTTACATCCTGTTTAATGCGACCGTTTCAGATTTGATCTTGCATTCTTATTGTTCCTTGTTGGCTCTTGTACATCACGTACATTACCCGTGTTGCTCTATAGCTTAAAAATCATTCTGGGAATTTCGAACATCATGCACTATTTTGAATTCTTGAACGCTTTTTCTAGATCGACAAATCCTATGAGCGGTCTCGATTTTTTTACATCTTGCTTCCGCTATCGCGCGCAACTTCACAACCTCTCTTGTGTCTTTACCTTTCTCAAATCCCAAATGATCATCATCTAACGAATCACCAATTTCCTTTTCCTTTCTTCTGTGTATCGTTCTTGTCAGCAACTTGGATGCATGAGTCGTTAAGCTGATTGTGCTACTTACCTCCCGTTGCTGTCTTCTGGACTGTGTGGATAAAGTTTACCCAAATGTCAGACGGTATGTCTCTAGACTCATTACAAACAGTTTCGAATAGTCGTTTGCTAAACACTTTCCTTGATGATTTTAGAAATTCCGAGGAATTGTTATTTATGTCTCTCCTCGTATTTCATCGCAAGTTCTCGAAAGTTCCATTTAACTCTGATCTAATATTGTATCCCCTGTGTATTTCATATCGAGTCACATTTCTTCTTCTATCACGTCGTCAGACAGTTCCTCCCTCTTGTAGAACGTTTCATTGTGCTCTTAGCACCTAACCGCTGTCTTCCCTGCATTTAGCATCCTTGGTATCTACAGCCTTTCACCGAAGACGGTTTTGACTTTTCTCTAAGCAGAATCTGCCTTCCGACGAACATTCCTTTTCTTTATTTCTTCGTATTCTTCATACAGCCACTTTACCTTGTCCTCCCTGTATCTCCTGCTTATTTCATTTCTGACTGACTTATACAGGGTGAGTCACCTAACGTTACCGCTGGATATATTTCGTAAACCACATCAAATACTGACGAACCGATTCCACAGACCGAACGTGAGGAGAGGGGCTAGTGTAATTGGTTAATACAAACCATTAAAAAATGCACGGAAGTATGTTTTTAACACAAACCTACGTTTTTTTAAATGGAACCAGGTTAGTTTTGTTAGCACATCTGAACATATAAACAAATACGTAATCAGTGCCGTTTGCTGTATTGTAAAATGTTAATTACATCCGGAGATATTGTAACCTAAAGTTGACGCTTGAAACCTCCGACGTTCAGTTGCGTGTTGTAACAAACACAGGCATAAATTGGCCAGTCTGTTCTGCTGGTCTTACACCTCTGGACATCTTTCTGTGGGGTACGTTAAAGGAGAATGTGTACCGTTATGTGCCTACAACCCCAGAGGATGTGAAACAACGTATTGTGGCAGCCTGCGGCGACATTACACCAGGTGTACTGCGGCGTGTATTACATTCATTACGCCAGAGATTGCAAGTGTGTGCAGCAAATGATGGCCACCACACCGAACATCTATTGGCCTGACATGTCGGGACACACTCTATTCCACTCCGTAATTGAAAACGGAAACCACGTGTGTACGTGTACCTCACCCCTCACGGTAATGTACATGTGCGTCAGTGTAAAAGACCAATAAAAAGGTGTTAGCATGTGGACGTAATGTGCTGTTCCAGTCTCTTCTGTACCTGAGGTCCATCACCGTTCCCTTTGAATCCCTACGTAATTCGGTGCTCTCCGATACACACGATCGAACAGCGGAGGAGTGGTACTCAAGCGTCAACTTTAGGTTACAATATCTCCGGATGTAATTAACATTTTACAATGCAACAAACGGCACTGATTACGTATTTGTTTATATGTTCAGATGTGCTAACAAAACTAACGGGGTTCCATTTAAAAAAACGTTGGTTAGTGTCAAAAAACATACTTCCGTGCATTTTTATATGGTTTGTATTAAACAATTACACTAGCCCCTCTCCTCACGTTCGGTCTGTGGAATCGGTTCGTCAGTATTTGATGTGGTTTACGAAATATATCCAGCGGTAATGTTAGGTGACTCACCCTGTATTTTATATCAATTCTTTTCCTAAGCCGTTTTGTACTGCCTTTCTTCATCGATAAACTTATCAACTGATATATCTTCTTTGTTACCCAAGGTTTCTTCGCAGTTACCTTCCTTGTGCATATGTTTGTCTGTCCAGCTTCTGTTTGTGGTGGTAAGCTCCTATGGGACCAAACTTCTGAGGTCATCGGTCCCTAGGCTTACACACTACTTAATCCAACTTAAACTAACTTACTCTAACGACAACACACGCACACCCATTCCCGAGGGAGGACTCGAACCTCCGACATGGGGAGCCGTGCGAACCGTGGCAAGACGCCTTAGACCACGCGGCCCAGCTTCTGAGACTGCCGCCTTCAATTGGAAAGCCTGTTGCGATATTCACTATCGCACTATCTACGATACAGGGAATTTCGGACGCACCTCATCATTCCTCATTGCTTTCGCATGTCACTTGTTTCAATATTGATTCTTCTGGACGATTTTGTTAAACATCAGTCTACTCTTCCTCATTACTAAATTGTAATATGTGTGTATATCTGCTCCTGAATACGTCTTACAGTCTAATAACTGATTTCGGAATCTCTGTCTGACCGTGAGATAATCCGGTTGATATCCTCTGGTGTCTTCAGACCTTCCCCAAACATAGCTCTTCCTCTTGTGATTTTTGAACAGTGTATTCGTTTTTAGTATTTTAAGTTCGTTGTAGAACTGAGTAATTCTCGTCTCACATTTCTACTACCTAACACATAATCTGCCGTTACTCTCTTCTGTTCCCATAATTCTGCGTTTCAAACACCCATAATTATTAGATTTTGTTGTGGAATACTCGTTCAATATCCTCATGTATTTTTTCAACTTATTCGTCTTCTACTAAGTTGGAATATGTACCTAATGTATTGTTATCGTTGGTTTGCTGCAGATTCTGATGAGAATAATCGTATCGCTTAACTGTTCAAAATAACTCGCTCTATCTTAACCATCCTATTTATGGCGAATCATACTCTCGGTAAACCATGTTCTGCTGCTGCTGAGATTATCTTACTTTCGTCTAACTAAACATCCTTATACTCCTTCCCTTTCAATTCAGCAACCCCCACTATATCTATACTGTGCTTTGCATTCGCCATTTCCGATTTTCTAGCTTCCCTAACACATCCAGACTTATGATATTCTCCGCCCTCAGTCTTATAATGTATCCTTTAGTTCGTTATTCAATCATTTTCTCCTGGCCACTTCTTGCGAGTTTAGGACTAATCCGAAATCTTTGACAATAGAGAGATAATCATTATATTTTCTAATTACAGGCCACATGTGTTTTGGGAACAGACTGTATGCCTTTAACGCGGTGATTTCCATTGTATTCTACCCTCTCACGCCGTTGATCCTTGCTGATTCTTCCGCCTTGTAATGGCAGCTTCAAATCCCAGGGGAAAAGGGTACCTCAAATCCCTGTCCGCTCTTTCGACCTCTTTGAAAAGGCCGGGCGAGGGCGACTTTTTATGCTGGATGTCTTCAGCCACTAATGCTGTTTCGTTTTTCTTTTTCTTTATTCAAAATTTAAGCTATGGCCTACCAATTTACCGTTCTCAGTTAATTTAGGTTCTTTCTCCCTCCATTTTAATTTGTTATATATACGTCTGAGTAGGAAGCCGTTGAACCCAACGGTTCTCGTAATGTGCTTCACAGGATCAATTTCGTTTCCAATCTCGCCTCATTACGATGACATTCTGTATAGCACTGAACATAAGTAAGCTTCCTTAAATGTTGTGAGACAACAGGGATTTCACTCGAATTAAAATGTCTGATCAAAGCTTCTAAGCTTCTATGTTTTAAACTTTTTGAACAATAAATGAAATTTATTAATTTCAGTTTTTACATATATGCAACTGTAAACATTAGCTTGCTTAAGTTTCTTCCTTAAAAATGTTAACATGTGGCGTTCATATGTTTATAGCTTGAGAGAGTTTAAGTATATTGTCAGCCACTTGGTCTGCGTAACTTCTTTTGTAGGTTAATTTGCGCACGTTAAGTAGTTTTAACTGCCTGTTTGCCAACTGACGACCTCCACTTCGCTGCAATTTTTTATGATTTACTTAATATTGTTCTGTTTCTGTTTTTCGTACTGCCACTGTATGCATTTTTCTGTCACGTGGAACGTAGCAGGCGTTAATATTTGAAAAAAAGATTTTTTTTTAAAAATGGTCTCTTCATCTTGCTGCTTGCCCAATGAAAAAGTAAATGACTAACAGTAAAATTATTAACTGTTGCATCGTTAGCCCCCAAGTGCTTCAGAACGAATAATAAAAATTAAATAAAGCAAGAGAAACGCTGTTAATAGGGCTTCCCAATGCGTGATTGGATTTCAGAACATTGGCTTCGTCATTCTCCAAGGGCCAGCCAATGCATATGCCGCATTTAACCATATATGAAAGCAGTTACAAGTTTATTAAAATCGCAGGCAGGAATTTTGCACTGAAATAATGTTCACTTCTCACTTTCCATAGCCAGAATTTATTGCAGAAAATTGGAACGAATTTACCTTCCATACGGTTCACATCAGTTTATTAATAAAATGTTTTTCGTTAGAGTGAGAAGCTAAGTAGGTCGACCAGCATCGTGTGTTTGCTTTATCTTTAGCATAACCACGAAAATTATGCAAAGCGCTTCAGCAACTTGTAGGCTGAAGTTCTGTAATCACGAACCAACGACAGGTTTTAAACGTATATCAAAATTAACTACAGAACAGTCCACTGATGTTTAGACAAAGTGCAATTGCTGAGCAAGGTTTCAAACTCTTTTAGATCGACAACCATTCACGTGCAGTGAATTTCCCATACTTATAGGCTCGCACTGGGTGTTGAGTGAAACACAAGTTCTTCACACTTCCGAAAACATTCGTAAACTATGAATATGACGTTATTTAGAGGTAAATTTCATCAGATTTTAAATGCTGCTCTTAGTTTTTGTGTAACTATCATGGAAAATAGTGTTCCTATTTACTCGGGCGCTGTCTTGCACCACTAGTCAATATTTAACCAATAAAATAATTGCTGTCACACATCCCTAAGTACCACTATTTACTAATGCTGCCACTATTTTTAGTGTTGCGTGTTTTATTTTCCAGAAAATTCACTTTTTCATGCGCGGAAGAAAACATTCCGACATGTGGTTTGAAACACGACATATTTGCAGAAAATCTGTTAAGTCAGTTTGATAGTGCTCACTGAGCACATTCCATTGACACTACTTTTCTGAATCACTTACGGCATCAGTTAGGTATTAATTTTTAAAGATCATTTTATCTGCCGGCTGGTGTGGCCGAGCGGTTCTAGGCTCTTCAGTCTGGAACCGCGCGACCGCTACTGTCGCAGGTTCGAATCCTGCCTTGGACGTGGATGTGTGTGATGTACTTAGGTTAGTTAGGTTTAAGTAGTTCTAAGTTCTAGGGGACTGATGACCTCAGATGTTGAGTCCCATAGTGCTCAGAGCCATCTGAGCCATTTTTCTTTTTTTTTTTTTCATTTTAGCTCTAAAACCTTGAACATATAATAATTTTAAAATAAATCTCGTAGCGAGGGCGCGTCGTCACGCATGCACTCCTACAATTTTTCTCTTTAAAGCCATGTGACTTGTTCCTCTGTCTCGGCTTCGGTTCAGTTTGTCTAGCTTGAAGGGGGAAACCAGATAGTGCTATGTTTAACCCGCTAGATGGCGCTGCCATAGGTCAAACGGATATCAACTGCGTTTTTTTAAATAGGTACCCCCATTTTTTATTACATATTCAGTAGTACGTAAAGAAATATGAATGTTTTAGTTGGACCACTTTTTCGCTTTGTGATAGATGGCGCTGTAATAGTCACAAACGTATAAGTACGTGGTATCACGTAACATTCCGCCAGTGCGGACGGTATTTGCTTCGTGATACATTACCGTGTTAAAATGGACCGTTTACCAATTGGGGACAAGGTCGATATCGTGTTGATGTATGGCTATTATGATCAAAATGCCCAACGGGCGTGTGCTATGTATGCTGCTCGGTATCCCGGACGACATCATCCAAGTGTCCGGACCGTTCATCGGATAATTACGTTATATAAGGAAACAGGAAGTGTTCAGCCACATGTGAAACGTCAACCACGAGAGGCAACAAATGATGATGCCCAAGTAGGTGTTTTAGGCGCTGTCGCGGCTAATCCGCACATCAGTAGCAGACAAATTGCGCGAGAATCGGGAATCTCAGAAACGTCGGTGTTGAGAATGCTACATCAACATCGATTGCACCCGTACCATATTTCTATGCACCAGGAATTGCATGGCGACGACTTTGAACGTCGTGTACAGTTCTGCCACTGGGCACAAGAGAAATTACTGGACGATGATAGATTTTTTGCACGCGTTCTATTTAGCGACGAAGCGCCATTCACCAACAGGGGTAAGGTAATCCGTCATAAAATGCCCTATTGGGCAACGGAAAATCCTAGATGTCTGCGACAAGTGGAACATCAGTGACCTTGGCGGGTTAATATATGGTGCGGCATTATGGGAGGAAGGATAATTGGTCCCCATTTTATCGATGGCAGACTCGGATCTGACGTCCCCGTATTTCTTTCTGTGGGGTAAGTTGAAGGATATTTGCTATCGTGATCCACCGACAACGCCTGACAACATGAGTCAGCGCATTGTCAATGCATGTGCGACAATTACGGAAGGCGAACTAATCAATGTTGAGAGGAACGTCGTTACACGTATTGCCAAATGCATTGATGTTGACGGACATAATTTTGAGCATTTATTGCATTAATGTGGTATCTACAGGTAATCACACTGTAACAGCATGCGTTCTCAGAAATGATAAGTTCACAAAGGTACATGTATCACATTGGAACAACCGAAATAAAATGTTCAAACGTACCTACATTCTGTATTTTAATTTAAAAAACCTAACTGTTACCAACTGTTCGTCTAAAATTGTGAGCCATACGAGTATATTTGTGGCTATTACAGCGCCATCTATCACAAAGCGAAAAAAGTGGTCCAACTAAAACATTCATATTTATTTACGTACTACACGAATATGTAATAAAAATGGGGGTTCCTATTTTTAAAAACGCACTTGATGTCCGTTTAACCTATGGCAGCGCCATCTAGCGGGCCAACCATAGCGCAGTCTGGTTTCCCCCTTCAAGCTAGACAAGTTTTGTTCTTTGTAGTATTTTCGTTTGACGCTTATTTCGCGAGATTTTGGCCCGGTCATGGTCAATGGACCACCCTGTATAATAATTCTCATTTCAACTCATCCAATTTGTACATTCAGATTAACACTGTTAAATATTACATAGTAATTACAGCTTACTGAACAACACTTTACTCTCCCCTTCGTTTGTAGCTCTTACTTTCCATCTCCCATATTCAAACAAAACAATATACAGCTAACTTGACGAAAATTCTTACTTCTAACAAACCATAAGAACATTTTCCCAAATGTCTCACAGCAAAACACTCATCCAAAACCTTAAGCTAAACATATTATATGCACTCCCAAAACATTAACCTAACGCACTTGGTCATATGATCCCCAAAATCTTTAACCTAACCATCAGAACTATATAATTTCAGCATTACACTTACTACAGACAACTGTTGTTTGTATGGTTCTTCGTTTTTCACTACTTAAAAAAAATAACATGTCTAAATAAACTTATCACTTCTATTCAGTTACCATTTACTTTACTGTTACCCATATCCATCTGTCGCAAATAATAAACCAAACAAAAAAACCTTCTCTCACTATCATCGTTACCATTTGCAGTATTATTAAAATCATCACTCTCACATACATTACTCACTTTGCTAGCCATATAACATACTTCAGATCATACCCATCTGTTTTTCCCCAATATAACTTTAAAATCATTATCTCCAGAAAATATTTCATTCTCATTATTCAGCTGCTGAACACCTTCAGTTAAGAAATGTGGCTGCAGAACCTCTTCAATCAAACAGTTAGGAACGTAAATTCACTTCATTAGCATTCAATCTAATCTCTTCAACTTCCATCAATACATTATCTGACTACAGGAATGTGAATATTCTAAACATCTCATACGGGAACTATTACCTGCCCATAAATATCTTCAGCCACATTAACCATGGGTCATACTGCCTGCATACAAACAACCTCATTAATGGGAATATGTACCTCTATTTATATCTCCATTCTCAAAAACATCAACCTCATGCTCCTTTCCTGCCAACAAAAAATAACCCCAGTAACTGGAGCACACACATCTATGTATGCCTCCATTATAAAAAACATCACCATCAGGCCATATTGCCACCACTCAAGTAACTTAAATCTCATAACTATAACATATACATCCACATTTCTCACCATCCACCAAGTAACTTTAAACAGGATTTCCTGCAAGCCTACAAATAACATCAACCTCTACTGTGTTGGGTCTCACTTCATCTAAATGAATTCGTTAATGTTGTCATTTATACATATATTCAACTCATCACAGCACACCCTTATCCTCTCAGGAACCAAAGCTGAATTCTGATTCTGAGTTCCTTACTATATATTAATGATGTCAAAACCATTTTCTCTTCAGCACTAAGACATACACAATCTTACTATCTTATTTATCAAATAAACCATCAACATTAAATTATTACCCATAACTATCCGCCTCCTTGCAAAATATTCCCTCACTTAACTTCCTTTCGTTACTCTGCCTAAATTACCCCATCTTTTAGTCCTATTTACATACTGAAACAACGCCAAAATTAACATCCCAAATGCAACAAGATTGTTTTCCCAGTTCTGTCCCAGCTGTTTTAAAATTGTATGGTCTTTTCAGATGAGATTATTTTCTCAGTGCTTCCTGCCAAAATCCATACATAATAAATCTTTCTCCTACATACAATGACACATAGAGAACATCATGAAACGTGATTTGTTTAGACTGGCCCAGAAATTTTTCACAAACATCTTTTACGCATTACAAAAGATAAAATTTGTTCTGCTCTTTTATTTTTGCAAACCTGACTGGAACCCTCCATCAATGTTTCCATGAACATAACCGTCCACTCCTTTTTCATATCTCGTAAAAAGCAATCCTTGGTTGCAGCATGAAGACTTACTCCGTGTCAATGCTTACATTAGTGAAAGTTTTACAACTGGGTGTCTTCATCACAGTCCCTCCCCCCCCCCCCCCCCCACACACACACACACACACATTTTCAGAAACACTCACAATTTTAAATTACTTGTCCTACTGCCCATCCGGAAAAGTTCATTGTTATTTAGAACAAACTTTACTTCCTTAGTTTTCCGCACGGCTTGACGGCGGTAGCAGATCTCCGGGCTGGGTGATCGACGATATGGAGCGCGCCGTGCGCTGCCCTTGCTTTTGGCACTCGGTGACACGTTCCTTACACATTTCTAGATTCACAAACTTGCACTGCCTACCGAGTCAGTTCACTGAGAAACCATGAGGACTAGCGCCTATATGCGACATAGCAGGGGTTAATATTTGGAAAAAAAAAGTTTGATTTAAGAAGTTCTGTTCTACTTGCTGCTTGCTTAATGAAAAAGTAAATGACTGAGGATGAAATTATTAATTGATGCTTCCACTGAAGTTCGACTACTCCTGAGCCCCCAATTGCTTCAGCACGAATAAAAAAATTAAATAAAGCAAGAAAAACACTATTCATAAAGCTTCCCTATGCGTGGCTGCATTTCAAAGTATTCGACAGTGGCTGGGCCAAGTAGTCGACGTGGCTCGAGTCTAATGGAGAAGCCAGTGACCATTTCAGCTTGCGCCAGCACCGAGGTCTGCTGTCTGGCGGACAAGCAATGGGTTCATATCCAGGCCTGGATGGCACATCAGCCGTGCTTGTCTTCATATTCAATGCAGCTGACGAAGGCGTGGGAGCAGTAATCAGCTGGTGACAGCAGAGGGTTTGCTGACAACCAGCAAACAAGACTGACTGGAGAGGAGAGCGTGCCATGGAACCGAGCAGCGTAACACTGCAACAGTTTCGAAGGTCAACGCACGGCATAACCAGCTGTATGCAGATGTCGTCGAGTCGAGTATTGGATGATGTCTTTTGCCAGTGTCTCGAAGAAGATGACAGCCCACAGACAGAGAGGAGAAACAGCGGAGAATTAAGTTACTGCAAATTAGTGCAGAGCTGAAGGTGAAGTGTGTTCTTGTGAATCACATCATTTGGTGGGAGGCATTGATATTATTTGTCTGAGTAAAATACAGTGGTGTGGTGTGACTTGAGACACTGAGATACGGGACGTCGACTTGCGTCTGTTTTGCTCGTTACGGAACATGGAGACATGAGGAGTTCTGTCAAATGGATTACACAAATACATGGTGTTCTAGAATGCTGTATGTTGTTGTGAAGATATTGTATACGGAGAGATGTATACAAGCGATAAGCTATTATGTATTGCACTGGATTTCTGCCTATGTAGTAGTTAGTTTGTAGCTGTGTAGCTGTGATATCCTATAGGATTAGTTTGGTGGAGAAAGGAGGCTGATAGTGGTAGAGTACAGATCTGTTGCATGTTTTAGTTATTAAGTGGCCCATTTGTAAATATATTATTGGCTCATACTAGCTCCCATTGTAAAGTAACAAGAATTGAGCTAGATCTCTTGTTTTGGAATCAGTGTTCTGTTTAATATGTTACTACTGAGTACCTGACATAGCTCGGGTATGTATTTATTCCAGTCTTCTGTTGGACCATCTCCTCCTTAAACCTCTCTCTCTTTCCAGCTCCTACTTTGTTTCCTCTCTGTCCATTTCCTCTATTCCATGGTCTCTGTCCAGCTCCCCACCTCCCCCTCCCGCCATCAAAACCTACTCTATATTCATCTCCTCCAATCCGTGGTAATTGTTACCCCCCTCCCCTTCCCCAACCTACTCTATGTTCATCTCCTCCAGTCCCCCTCTATATCCATCTTTCCTATTTTCTGTGCCAACCTTCTCACCTCAGATCATCTATTAGAACATACGACCTCAATTACTTTCTGGATGTATTCCAGTCTCTTCCCTCCTCTACAGTCTCTACTTTCTACGGCTCCCTCTCGTACTATGGAAGTTATTCCTTAATGTCTTAACAGATGTCATATCATCCTGCCCCTTATTCAGGTCAGTGTTTTAGATATATTCCTTTCCTCGCCGATTCTGCAAAGAACCTCCTCATTCCTGACCTGACCAGTCCACGTAAGTATCAACATTTGTCTGTAATCTCACATCTTAAGCGCTTGGGAGTCCCTACTGTTCCGGTTTCCCACAGTCCATATTTCACTACCATACAACACTGTGCTCAAAACGTACATTCACAGTAATTTTTTTCTCAAATTAAGGCCTATGTTTGACATTAGGGACTTGTTTTGACCAGGAATTACCTTTTTGCCAGCGGTACTCTGATTTTTAGGTCCTCCTTACTCCGGGCTATTTTTCTGCCTAGATATGAGAAATCTTTAACTTCGTCTACTTCGTGATCACCGATTCTGAGCTTACGTTTCCCGCTGTTCTGTTTTCTGATACTTCTCATTACTATCGTCTTTCTTCGATGAACTCTCATTCAATATTCTGTACTCAACAGACTCTTCTTTCCATTCAAGAGATCTTTTAATTATTCGTCATTTTCACTAACGTAAGCAATGTCATCAGCAAATCTTATCATTAATATCCTTTCACCATGAATTTTATCTGCACTCTCCAGCCTTTCTTGTATTTTCGTCGTTGCTGCTTTGATGTATAATTTGAACAATAGGGGCGATAGACGAATTCCCTGACATTTTAATTCGAGCACTTCGTTCTTGGTCTTGCACTCTTATTGTTCCCTCTGGGCTCTTGCACTTAATGTGTATTGATCATCTTTCCCTATAGCTTACCCCCAATTTTTCTCAGAATTTCGAACATCTTGTACCATTTTACATTGTCGGACGCTTTTTCCAGGTCGACAAATTCTATGACTATATCTGATGCCTTTATCTTCCCAAAAGCCAAACTGATCGTCAGCTAAGGAATCATCAGTTTTGTTTTCAGAATGAGATTTTCACTCTGCAGCGGAGTGTGCGCTGATATGAAACTTCCTGGCAGATTAAAACTGTGTGCCGGACCGAGACCCGAGCTCGGGACCTTTGCCCTTCACGGGCAGGTGCTCTACCATCTGAGCTACCCAAGCACGACTCACACCCCGTCCTCACAGCTTTACTTCCGCCAGTACCTCGTCTCCTACTTTCCAAACTTCACAGAAGCTCTCCTGCGAACCTCCGCAATATCCTTTCTTCCAGGAATGTTAGTTCTGCAAGGTTCGCAGGAGAGCTTCTGTGAAGTTTGGAAAGTAGGAGACGAGGTACTGGCGCAAGTAAAGCTATGAGGACGGGGCATGAGTCGTGCTTGGGTAGCTCAGACGTTAGAGGACTTGCCCGCGGAAGGCAAAGGTCCCGAGTTAGAGTCTCGGTCCAGCACACAGTTTTAATCTGCCAGGAAGTTTCAGTTTTGTTTTCCATTATTCTCTACGCTATTCTTGTCAGCAACTTAGATGGATAAGCTGACTGTGCAATGATTCGCGCACTTATCGGTTCTAGTAGTCTTCAGAAATGTGTGGATGATGTTCTTTCGGAAGTCTGACGGTTAGTCGTCAGTCTCATACATTCAACACAACACTGTGAATGGTCGTTTTGGTACCACTTCCCCCCATGATTTTGGAAATTCTGATGGAATGTCATTTGTCCCTCCTGCCTCATTTGATTTTAAGCTTTCCAAAGCTCTTTTGAATTCTGATTCTGAAATTGGATGCTCTATTTCTTCTATATCGACTCCTGTTTTGTCTTCTCTCACGTCTTCCCCCCCCCCCCTCCCCTCATAATAGAAGTCTTCAGCGTAATCTCCTCTTTCCACCTATCTCTGTTCTTTGCATTTAACAGTGTAATTCCCATTACATCTACATCTACATGGCTACTCTTCACAAGAATTCTCTATTATTCTACTCTCGAACAGTGTGCGCAAGAAACTAACACCTGTATCTTCCCGTGCAAGTTCTGATTTCCCTTATTTTATTACGATGATCCTTTCTCCCTATACAGGTAGGCGTTAACAAAATATTTTCGTACTCGTACGTGACAGTTGATGATTGAAATTTCGTGAGAAGGTCCCGCTGCAAAGTGAAATGCCTTTGTTTTAATGATGTTAACCGCAAATCGTGTATCATGTTCGTGGCACTCTCTCCCCCATCTCTCGATAATACAATGAGTGCTGCCCTTCTTTGAACTTTATCGATGTACTCCGTTCATCCCATCTAGCAAGGACCCCACACCGCGTAACAATACACCAAAAGACGACGTACAAGCATAGTCTAGGCAGTCTCTCCACCAGCTCTGTTGGTTCTTCTAAGTGTCCCGCCAGTAAAACACAGTCTTTGGCACTCCCTCCACCCATTCCGTACGTGTCCTTTTGAGTTTTAGTTATGCATAACTGTAATCCCTAAGTATTTAGTTGAATTTACGGCATTAGGATTTGATTGATTTATCGGGTAACCTCAGGGTAACGGATTCCTTTTAGCACGTATGTGGATGACTTCACACTTCCGACTATTGAGGGTCAACTGCCAATTTTCGCACCATACGCAATCTGATTAAAATAAACTCGTGAGGTACGGTGTCAGTAGCCTTCTGGAAATCTATAAATACGGAATCAATTTAAATCCTTGTCGACAGCACTCAGTACTTCGTGTGAGTAAAGAGCTAGTTGTCTTTCACTAGAACGATCTTTTCTAACTCCGTGTTGCCTCTGTGACAATAAACCGTTCTCTCCGAGGTAATTCGTAATGTTGGAGCATGAAAAATGGTTTTAAGCACTATGGGACTTAACATCTGAGGTCATCAGTCCCCTAGACTTAGAACTAATTAAACCTAACTAACCTAAGGACGTCGCATACATCCACGCCCGAGGCAGGATTCGAACCTGCGACAGAATCAGCAGCGCGGTTCCGGACTGAAGCACCTAGAACCGCTCGGCCACACGTACGGCTGTTGGAGCACAATTTATGTTCCAAAATGTTGCTACATATCAACGTTAATGATATGGGCCTGTGATTTAGTAGATTACTCCAATTGCCTTTCTTGAAGATTGGTGCCGGCCGTTGTGGCCGAGTGGTTCTAGGCGTTACAGTCTGGAACCGCGCGACTGCTACGGTAGCAGGTTCGAATCCTGCCTCGGGCATGTATGTGTGTGATGTCCTTAGGTTAGTTAGGTTTAAGTACTTCTAAGTTCTAGGTGACTGATGACCTCAGAAGTTAAGTCCCATAGTGCTCAGAGCCATTTGAATCATTTTTGATTATTGGTGTGACCCTTGCAACTTTCCAGTCTTTGGGTACGTATCTTTCGACGAGTGAGTGATTGCATATGATTGTTAAGTATGAAGCTACTGCATCAGCGTACCATGAAAGGTATGTATTTGGCATACAGTCTGGACCAGACGACTTTGTTCTTTTAAGTGAATTAAATTGCTTCACTATTCCGTGGATATCAGCTTCTAAGTTACTCATGTTAGCAGCTATTCTTCACTTGAATTCTGGAATATTTACTTCGTCTTCCTTGGTAAGGAAATTCAGAAGGTTGTACCGCTGCTTTAGCAGCAATGTCACCGATAGTTTTTCCACTCCTATCGCTCAGAGAAGGCACTGTGTCTTACCGTTAGCATACTGTAATACGACCAGAATATCTTTGGATTTTCTGCCAGGATTCGAGACTAAGTTTTGTTGAAGAAACTATTACAAGCACGTCGCATTGAAGTCCTCGCTAAATTTCTAGTTTCTGGAAAAGACTGCCAATATTGAGTATTTTGCGTTCGTTTAAATGTGGCATGCTTGTTTAGTTGCTTCTGCAACAGTATTCTGACCTGGTGTGTGTACCATGGGGGATTTGCTCCGATGTTTGTTAATTTATTTGATACAAATTCCTGAGCTGCTGTGGATATAATTTCTTTGAATTCATGCCGCTTATGGTCTACACTTACGCTGTTAATTTGGAAGAAGTGAAGATTGTCTCTCACAAAGGCGTCAAGCAGAATTTTTATCTGCTTTTTTGGATAATTTATTTTTCGTTTATTTTTGCTGAATTTTGGAATTGCGGTATTCTGTCTCGCTACGAAAAAGCCTGTGTTCACTAATCTCTGTATTCGTTTTTATGCTCTTCATTACACCTTTAATGTTACCACTCTAGCTTTAATTTCACCGAAGCTTGTTTTGACTTTGCTGTTTGCTGAGTCGGTCCTTCCGGCAGTCAGTTCTTTCACGATTTCCTCACATTTTTCACGCAGCCGTTTCACCTTAGCTTCCCTTCCCTTTCTAGTAATTTCATTCCTAAGTTACTTATATTCCTGTATTCCTGAATTTCCCTGGCCATTTCTGTACTTCCTTCTTTCGAATATCAGCTGAAGTATTTCTTCTGTTACCAATGGTTTCCTCTCGGTTACATTCCTTGTACCTATGTGTTTCTTTCCAACCTTTGTGGCTGTTCGCTTTAGAGATGTCAATTCCTCTTCAACTGAACTGCCTACAGCATCAGAGAACTTCAAGCGTACTTCTTCAACTTCTTCATTTCTTAGTGCTTTTGTATCCCACTTCTTTGAGCCACGATTCTTCCTGACTGGTCTCTTAAACTTCGGCATACCCTTCATCATCACTAAATGGTGATCTGAGTTCATATCTGCTCCTGGGTATGCCTTATAATGCGATATCAGATTTCGGAATCTCTGCTTGACCGTAATGTCATCTAATTGGAATCTCCCTTTTCCAAGTATACTTCCTTTTCTTGAGATACTTGAACATACTAACCGCTATTACTAGCTGAAATTTATTACGGAACTAAATTAATCTTTATCCTCCTCATTCCTAATACCAAGCCCATATTCTCCCGTTACCCTTTCTTCTATTCCCATTACCCCTCCATATATCTGCTCTTTCTTCCACTCTCCGTCCATCCGCACCTTCCTCCTCTGTCCATCTCCTCCTTCCCTCAATCCAATTCCGTCTCCTTCCTCTCTTTGTCCGTCTCCTTCTTCCCTCTTCTTCCTCCTCCACTTTGTCTATCCGTCTCCTCCTCTCCCCTCTCTTTGACCATCTCCTCCTCTTCTCGTTCTCTGTCCACCTCCTCCTCTCTTTGTTCACATTCTCTTTTCATTTCCTGTTCATCTCCTCCACGCTCCTCTCTCCATTCACGTCCTCTTATTTCCTTTCTCTGTCCATTTCCTTCTCTCCTCTCTCATTCTCCATCTTATCCTCTTCACTTTCTCTGTCCATCATCTGCTCTTTCCTTTCTCTGTCCATCTCCGTCTCTCGCCTCCCTTTGTCCATTTCCTCCCACTCTCTCTGTCCATCTCGTCCTTCCCATATTTGTGCCCATCTTCTCCGTCCCCATCTTTGTCTCTCAGTCTCTTTGCCGCACCCCACCATGCTCTTTCCTCTTATCACCCCCACCCCAATAAGAGGCTGTTGGTTCTTACCCTCACAGTATTTGTTTGAGATCGTAACTAACGTGTAGCAAATTGGTTAAAATCGTTCCAGGAATTTAAGTGCTTTTTAGCTGCGGATTTGCCCCCATGACAGATATATTTTGTATATATGTAACGTACTTCTCACGAATTTTTAAACCTATTTCACCCGTATCTCTAGCGAACTTTACTCTGCAGTTTCATTTCCACGTAGATCAATGTTTATGACGTCGCATCCTTTGGATTATGTGTCGCACAACGATACTAATAAATCAAAACGTCATGCTTCATGCGGCAGGTTTACTGCATGAATGGTCAAAATAAAGTAAGCAATAAACTTCTTCTTTTTCATCACCTTGGTATTTGCGTGTCGTGGATTGCTCTGCTGTTTCACCACTACCTCTACCCTTGTGGCATGTATGTGTTCCTTAGCTTCTTCGCTATCCTTTCCAGACAGTAAGTGATTTGTGTACCCGGTTTGGTTGAAATCGGTCCATTAGTTTAGGAGGAGATGTGGAACATACATACGTAGATGTTTATGTGCATCCATTTTTACAATATATGTGAATTGTTGAGTGCTTTAATCGAGGCTTATTTTTCTGAATCTGAGAGGAACATCTCTTTTCTTATTTCTGGTATTAACAGTTTCCTGAGAGTGTTATTCCTCTGCTCAAGTGCAATGATTTACACTTTGTTATGTGTATCATGTTATGATAATTGTTTAATTGAAAGGCATTCAATTTAAACCCACACTTGCAAAAACCCACGTACACACAAAGCCTGCACTTCAGATTTAGTTGACGGAAGAAGGAAATATAAAAATGCAGCAAATAAAGTAGGCAAAGGGAATAGGGGCTCCTAAGGAATAATATTGACAGAAAGTTGAAATTTGGCAAATTGAAAGTGTACAGAAGAGAAATGTAAAGGCGAAGAAGCATGCATGAATAGATGCCGTCTATCCAATTGTTACAGAGGCCACTGGAGAAGAGAGAAGAACCGTAATGAACGTTAAGAGAAAACATCAGAATAGAGGTCTGATGTTGGATACTTGCAGGTGACGTCATACCGTGTGTATGAAGCTTACTACTTCTTTTGATATTCTGAACATAAGTTTGCTCGAAACGCGTCAATAAAGTGGAGCTGCTGCATATCAGCGAACTCAAATATTTCTCTCCAGTGACCAAACAACAGTGTACAAAAAATCTTGAGTTAATTATTCTCACTCTAGAGCAACTGCAAATCGACACTTTCTTAAGCACCAGTACTTTGATTGCATTGATGAATACTGTTGCGTCCATAGACATTGGTGCTAGATAACACCAAAGTCAAGGTACTATCACAACTGCGGGTGGAGCGCATGAAATTAAACTAATTCCATTCGCTGCGATATAAATACTTTTAATTGCGCGGGTAAAGGTAGTGTTGGTGTTATCCGCTTTCACCTTCTTTTTTCTTTTCAGTCTATTGACAGCTGTCTTAAGTACCTCTATCTTCGGTGTCTCACCTTTGCCTGTAATAAAATACGAAGAAGAAGACAGATGGATACACCAGTATTTAAAATAGCAAATATTATTACTGTCCTCATGATATATGTCGCAAAGAGATTATTAAAATATGGTTTCAGAGATCTGCTCGTGGATGGAAACAATGACATTGTTTTTTCACACTTTGAACCAGTAATGAAACAGAACAGTAAGTGGCTAACAGTGGAACGAGGTACCCCGCTCCACACAATGTGGAGTGGCTTCCGAAATTTATACGTAACCGGAGGAGACAATATATTTTGTTGTTTTGAGATGATATTCAACCGCACGAGTCACACAATTAATATACACTACTGATGTTGTGGAATGTGCCGCAGGATCCATGTACAGTGTAAGGAAACTATCATACTTGTTGTTAAACAGATGATAATTGAGTAAAATGTTTTTGGTTAAATTACGTTGTCAAATTCGAACATTTCAGAACTTTGTCATGAAAGACTTCGTGGCCAAATAAGGCACTTCTTTTCCTTCGATTCCGCTGTGGTTCTATCGCTCATCAGAACTGATGTATATGATTGCAATGCAATGAAACATGTCGGATTTGTTAACAATGAAGTACAGCTAATTTGTATTAACAGTAATTATTTGCCTACTGTAAGATTTTGATTATGAGCTGTTACGGAAGTCCGGGCAGAAGAAATGAAGACTGTAAGGTTTACCGAAATAAAGTAATTCTGTCAAAGACAATAAAGCGGTTTGGAAGTTCACATGGGAGGAGTGGATAGTTACTTAAAGGAGACTGTTAGTTGGACGTCAACGAAAGTAAAACAGGGGCAACGGAATTAAATTATACAGTGGGGTTAAGGATAGAAAATGAGACACTGAATGTAGTAGACCAATTTCGCTATTTAGTTAGCTGAAGTAGCTGAAGAAGGCTGAAGTAATAAGGATACAGCTTTCGGAACTGCAGTAGCAAGAAAAGCTTTTCCAAAAAAGAGAAATATTTCAATATCTGACATTAAGTAAAATGCTAGGAGCCTTTTCTTGAAGTATTTGTCTGGCCTGTACCCCTACACGAATCAACGAACAAGAAGAGAATAGAAGTTTTTGAAATATATGCTACATAAGAACGGTGAAGATTAATTGGGAATACTGAATAACAAATGAAGTGCTATTGAAACACAAAGAGAGGAAAAGAAATTTATTGGACAACTGGATTGAGTGAAGGGAATGGTGGACAGGAGTCACCTTCATGCAAACTTATCCGAAGGAACACAGCCACCGCAGTATCATATATTTATACCCGCCAGAGACTTTCAATTAAAAAATGTCCTCCCCTGTAGAGGAAGTACATAATATGCGTACGAGTACAGGCTGTGACGCAGGAACGACGACATATGGAAGTCTGGGTTTGGGCATGGATCACGCATGGATAGTGAGAGTGGTTATAGCGACCGCTCCCGTAAAGCGGGTTGGTTGGTTGGTTGGTTTCGGGGAAGGAGACCAGACAGCGTGGTCATCGGACTCATCGGCTTAGGGAAGGATTGGGAAGGAAGTCAGCCGTGCCCTTTCAGAGGAACCATCCCGGCATTTGCCTGGAGTGATTGAGGGAAATCACGGAAAACCTAAATCAGGATGGCCGGACGCGGGATTGAACCGTCGTCCTCCCGAATGCGGGTCCAGTGTCTAACCACTGCGCCACCCCGCTCGGTTCGTAAAGCGGGAAATCCGAGTTCCAGTCCTCGTGGCGAAAATAAAATATAAAACACATGCTTAATCAGCCCCGAGATTTTAGTTTAACGATGTCGTATACTTCAGTGTGTTTATGTCATAATGACAATTTGCATGCATCAAGAGAGACTGTGTTCCTCTAAGGCTTGTCCTTGCACGGCTGACGCGATTTGGGCTGCAATAATTCACGCTTGATGAATGCATTGTGATCGACGGGAAATCGGAAAAAAGGTCCGATTTCATAAGCGATGAATAAGACGTTATGAAACGCAAGGACCTAGGCGAGGCCGCGTGCCTCGTTTAAAGGACTCGGCTACCATGCATTCTTTAGCAAGTGCCTTTTGTTCACAGGTTTCTTTGCTGAAGCCTTACCTTCAGCTCAGCTGGACAAAAACGGGGGCGTAAAATCGACCGTTGAAACGCACTGACCGCAGTTTCTTTGCGCGGACACTGAATCACTGCCAAGAACGAGGGCGTGCGGTGTCTGAACCAAGGTGTGTCTGCGCAGTTCGCCTCTTTGTCTGGGCTCTTGCGGTAGCGTAAGGCACGCGCCTTGCAGCCGAACGCTAAGTGCAGCACAACGACAGCACTGTGGACAAATCAGTTCTGGATGGTTTATAATTTATATAAAAAACAGCTACCAGCCACATGTATGGTTTAAAAAGGTTTATTATCTTCAGACCATGACCGGTTTCGGATTTTCCTTTACAAATCCATCTTCAGATGGCAGATTACACGCATTCTTAGTTGGACCTAGTTTTGTTTGTGTTATTCATTTGCTGCACTGGGAAAGAAAAGAAATATTTTGTTGTCATATCGGTAATGGTATTTTTACGAAAGATTTACTTCTTTTACAAGATCTAATTGCTCATGAGATGGTTTTTATAAACATTAGTAAACTTGCAGGTTAGTGTACTTACGAGCTGTGTAGTTCTGCCTGACGAAATATTCGTGCGTTTATGTTTTCGAACGCAAGCTTCATACACTTTTCAATATGCACTATGTCTACATCTACATCTACATCTACATTCATACTCCGCAAGCCACCCAACGGTGTGTGGCGGAGGGCACTTTACGTGCCACTGTCATTACCTCCCTTTCCTGTTCCAGTCGCGTATGGTTCGCGGGAAGAACGACTGTCTGAAAGCCTCCGTGCGCGCTCTAATCTCTCTAATTTTACATTCGTGATCTCCTCGGGAAGTATAAGTAGGGGGAAGCAATATACTCGATACCTCATCCAGAAACGCACCCTCTCGAAACCTGGCGAGCAAGCTACACCGCGATGCAGAGCGCCTCTCTTCCAGAGTCTGCCACTTGAGTTTGCTAAACATCTCCGTAACGCTATCACGGTTACCAAATAACCCTGTGACGAAACGCGCCGCTCTTCTTTGGATCTTCTCTATCTCCTCCGTCAACCCGATCTGGTACGGATCCCACACTGATGAGCAATACTCAAGTATAGGTCGAACGAGTGTTTTGTAAGCCACCTCCTTTGTTGATGGACTACATTTTCTAAGCACTCTCCCAATGAATCTCAACCTGGCACCCGCCTTACCAACAATTAATTTTATATGATCATTCCACTTCAAATCGTTCCGCACGCATACTCCCAGATATTTTACAGAAGTAACTGCTACCAGTGTTTGTTCCGCTATCATATAATCATACAATAAAGGATCCTTCTTTCTATGTATTCGCAATACATTACATTTGTCTATGTTAAGGGACAGTTGCCACTCCCTGCACCAAGTGCCTATCCGCTGCAGATCTTCCTGCATTTCGCTACAATTTTCTAATGCTGCAACTTCTCTGTATACTACAGCATCATCCGCGAAAAGCCGCATGGAACTTCCGACACTATCTACTAGGTCATTTATATATATTGTGAAAAGCAATGGTCCCATAACACTCCCCTGTGGCACGCCAGAGGTTACTTTAACGTCTGTAGACGTCTCTCCATTGATAACAACATGCTGTGTTCTGTTTGCTAAAAACTCTTCAATCCAGCCACACAGCTGGTCTGATATTCCGTAGGCTCTTACTTTGTTTATCAGGCGACAGTGCGGAACTGTATCGAACGCCTTCCGGAAGTCAAGAAAAATAGCATCTACCTGGGAGCCTGTATCTAATATTTTCTGGGTCTCATGAACAAATAACGCGAGTTGGGTCTCACACGATCGCTGTTTCCGGAATCCATGTTGATTCCTACATAGTAGATTCTGGGTTTCCAAAAACGACATGATACTCGAGCAAAAAACATGTTCTAAAATTCTACAACAGATCGACGTCAGAGATATAGGTCTATAGTTTTGCGCATCTGCTCGACGACCCTTCTTGAAGACTGGGACTACCTGTGCTCTTTTCCAATCATTTGGAACCCTCCGTTCCTCTAGAGACTTGCGGTACACGGCTGTTAGAAGGGGGGCAAGCTCTTTCGCGTACTCTGTGTAGAATCGAATTGGTATCCCGTCAGGTCCAGTGGACTTTCCTCTGTTGAGTGATTTCAGTTGCTTTTCTATTCCTTGGACACTTATTTCGATGTCAGCCATTTTTTCGTTTGTGCGAGGATGTAGAGAAGGAACTGCAGTGCGGTCTTCCTCTGTGAAACAGCTTTGGAAAAAGGTGTTTAGTATTTCAGCTTTACGCGTGTCGTCCTCTGTTTCAATGCCATCATCATCCCGGAGTGTCTGGATATGCTGTTTCGAGCCACTTACTGATTTAACGTAAGACCAGAACTTCCTAGGATTTTCTGTCAAGTCTGTACATAGAATTTTACTTTCGAATTCACTGAACGCTTCTCGCATAGCCCTCCTTACGCTAACTTTGACATCGCTTAGCTTCTGTTTGTCTGAGAGGTTTTGGCTGCGTTTAAACTTGGAGTGAAGCTCTCTTTGCTTTCGCAGTAGTTTCCTAACTTTGTTGTTGTACCATGGTGGGTTTTTCCCGTCCCTCACAGTTTTACTCGGCACGTACCTGTCTAAAACGCATTTTACGATTGCCTTGAACTTTTTCCATAAACACTCAACATTGTCAGTGTCGGAACAGAAATTTTCGTTTTGATCTGTTAGGTAGTCTGAAATCTGCCTTCTATTACTCTTGCTAAACAGATAAACCTTCCTCCCTTTTTTTATATTCCTATTAACTTCCATATTCAGGGATGCTACAACGGCCTTATGATCACTGATTCCCTGTTCTGCACTTATGGAGTCGAAAAGTTCGGGTCTATTTGTTATCAGTAGGTCCAAGATGTTATCTCCACGAGTCGGTTCTCTGTTTAATTGCTCGAGGTAATTTTCGGATAGTGCACTCAGTATAATGTCACTCGATGCTCTGTCCCTACCACCCGTCCTAAACATCTGAGTGTCCCAGTCTATATCTGGTAAATTGAAATCTCCACCTAAGACTATAACTTGCTGAGGAAATTTATGTGAAATGTATTCCAAGTTTTCTCTCAGTTGTTCTGCCACTAACGGTGCTGAGTCGGTAGGTCGGTAAAAGGAGCCAATTATTAACCCAGCTCGGTTGTTGAGTGTAACCTCCACCCATAATAATTCACACGAACTATCCACATCTACTTCACTACAGGATAAACTACTACTACGAACACTCCACCACCGGTTGCATGCAATCTATCCTTCCTAAACACCGTCTGTACCTTTGTAAAAATTTCGGCAGAATTTATCTCTGGCTTAAGCCAGCTCTCTGTACCTATAACGATTTCAGCTTCGGTGCTTTCTATCAGCGCTTGAAGTTCCGGTACTTTACCAACGCAGCTTCGACAGTTTACAATTACAATACCGATTGCTGCTTGGTCCCCGCATGTCCTGACTTTGCTCCGCACCCTTTGAGGCTGTTGCCCTTTCTGTACTTGCCCGAGGCCATCTAACCTAAAAAACCGCCTAGTCCACGCCACACAACCCCTGCTACCCGTGTAGCCGCTTGCTGCGTGTAGTGGACTCCTGACCTATCCAGCGGAACCCGAAACCCCACCACCATATGGCGCAAGTCGAGGAATCCACCCATCTTGCAGAAAACAATCATACAGTTGAGAATATAGAAAACAATCTGCAGATATTACACCTCAAAGACAAAGGTTTCACATTGAATCTCCTAGAGGAGATTGAGATTCATACACATAAAAACAGGTTCCCTGATCTCATGAACAGACAGAGTCAGTTAACACCCCCTTCCTAAATAACTTTGAAGAAGCTTTCACTTTTTTTAAAATAACTTAAGCCTAATATTCCATCAAAAACATTCAGTATACAGGCCCCAAAAACTGCTTATATGTCATTGAAAAAATTGCATAATGAAAACATGTGCATTGCATATTATGTCATATATTGAATTTATCTCCTACTATTGTAACAACTAATTAGTAACACACAGTAATTCTGTACTACATATAATGTTTGTAATCTTATTTCTATATAATTTTATTTATTCCATTTTAGATTAATTTCATACAATAGCAAAGAGATATTTTACTGTACCCATATCGACCATACAGCATCTGTAAGTTAACATTGTTATGACTGTAAGCTCTTTGCAAACGTTGTTTCTTGGTTGTAATGTGAAGCTGGGCCACGTTTTGTAAACGTTATTCGTGTGTGCTGCGTGTGTAATTAAAATGATGAGGTTAAAAGTGACGCCCATTGACTGGAATAGCACTCACATAGTGCATATTGAAAAGTGTATGAAGCTTGCGTTCGAAAACATAAACGCACGAATATTTCGTCAGGCAGAACTACACAGCTCGTAAGTACACTAACCTGCAAGTTTACTAATGTTTATAAAAACCATCTCATGAGCAATTAGATCTTGTAAAAGAAGTAAATCTTTCGTAAAAATACCATTACCGATATGACAACAAAATATTTCTTTTCTTTCCCAGTGCAGCAAACGAATAACACAAACAAAACTAGGTCCAACTAAGAATGCGTGTAATCTGCCACCTGAAGATGGATTTGTAAAGGAAAATCCGAAACCGGTCATGGTCTGAAGATAATAAACCTTTTTAAACCATACATGTGGCTGGTAGCTGTTTTTTATATAAATTATAAACCTTAAGTACAACAGCCACGTTTCTCAACATGTCGTCTTTCGACAAAATACCGAGTTCTGGATGACCCGTAATAAATTAGATTTAGGTTTACACGTAAGGAATTTTCATTCCAACCCAGAATGAAGTAACTTCTATGGTTGTATTCAAATGCTCGGACTCGGGTGATATAAACTAAAAAAAAGTTCTGTAGCTTCTACACATATTCAAGTGATTAAATATACATAAATTTAGACAACAACGTTCGTCGAGAGCAGCGATCTGGCGCTACACTTTCATTAAAACAACAGTCGAGATCGCAATAACATTTGCTTTTATAGCCTGTTTCGGCTTATTTTAAAGCCATCCTAATATTTTTTGTGACCCCTATGGCTGGTGCTGGTGGCTACTCGGTTTTTCACATGATATCGCGATCGCACTGTACGATCGTGGTGTAAGTGAAGAACCGAAGAGCCGCCGGCACCGGCCGTAGGGGCCCAAAAAACCTGAGTATGGCTTATCATAAGCCGAAACAGGTCATAAAAGCAAGTGTTATTGCGATCTCGACTATTGTTTTAACCCAAGTGATTAAATATCTACGAGGTTTCGCACGAGTACCCTTCAGTCAATGACAGGTGTTGGCCTGTGTGGTTGTAGCTTGCATCCTCATACTGCGTGTTGTTACGTGACAGGCTATAGCAAGGTTGTATGATGACGTCAGCAGCAACCAACTAGACACCGACCGAGGAGAGATCGTTGTTGCTTAACGAACTGACGCGGCGGGGGAACCTTCAGATATATGTTTATCATCTCACATGGTTCAAATGGCTCTGAGCACTATAGGACTTAACTTCAGAGGTCATCAGTCCCCTAGAACTTAAGAGCTACTTAAACCTAACTAACCTAAGGACATCACACATATCCATGCTGCAGACAGGATTCGAACCTGCGACCGTAGCAGTCGCGCGGTTCCTGACTGAAGCGACTTGAACCGCTCGGCCACCCCGGCCGGCTTTCTCATGTCGTGCAAACTATCTCAGAGCAGCATTTACATCCGAAGTTCAAAAATTCAAATGAGTCCAAGCACTATGGGACTTAACATCTGTGGTCATCAGTCCCCTAGACATAGAACTACTTAAACCTAACTAACCTAAGGACATCACACACATCCACGCCAGAGGCAGGATTCGAACCTGCGACCGTAGCTGCAGCGCGGTCCCGGACTGAAGCTCCTAGAACCGCTCGGCCAAAGCGGCCGGCTACATCCGAAGTACTCAATTATTTGTCGGATGGAAACCAATCTCTGTCTTCGCGTTCAGTTTTTACTCTCTGCTCTGAAAGCTATTTCCTGATGTCTTATGTGCTCTCATCCTACATCTTATCATAATTAACGTTTCGCCATACTCCTTTAATCTGCGAATCTGAGGAATGCATCGTCATTCTTTGTCACTCCACTTAATTTTCAGCAATGTCACTTCTCTAACTTCCATGATTGACTGAGCTCGAGATTTGCATAATCAGCAATTTCTGTATTTTAAGACCAGTGTTTGATACTACTACATTACTGTGTTGAAAAATGCTGTCTTTGCCCTTGCTAGTTTTCTTATATGCTGCTTGGTTCGTATACCACACATTAGTTTGTACATCAGAGTAAATGAACGGATAGTTGTTTACAAATGGTTCAAATGGCTCTGAGCACTATGCGACTTAAGGTCATCAGTCACCTAGAACTTAGAACTAATTAAACCTAAATAACCTAAGCACATCACACACATCCATGCCCGAGGCAGGATTCGAACCTGCGATGGTAGCGGTCGCGCGGTTCCAAACTGAAGCGCATAGAACCGCTCGGCCACAACGGCCGGCAAATTGTTTACACATTAAGCCCCCCCATCTCCAGTGGCGCTACAGTTTAGGACATTTTTAGGATTTCAAATGTTTAGTAACGTATCAAAATCGATCCACTCAATGGAAATGATCGAGCAGTTTACTTAGTTGATATGAAACTCCTCGGAAAAATGTTGTCGTTATCTGGCATATAAAAACGAGCATGATGTTATTGTGTGTTTATCAAACTCATTTTACACGGTCCAGTCACATTAACGTGACCACCGTCTATGTTAGAATTCAACGTGCAGTAACCACTCACAGACGGCAGGTGGCGGCCGGAATGGCCGAGCGGTTCTAGGCGCTACAGTCTGGAACCGCGCGACCGCTACGGTCGCAGATTCGAATCCTGCCTCGGGCATGGATGTGTGTGATGTCCTTAGGTTAGTGAGGTTTAAGTAGTTCTAAGTTGTAGGGAACTGATGACCACAACAGTGAAGTCCCATAGTGCTCAGAGCCATTTGAACCATATGAACGGCAGGTGGCAGCACTAGCAGCGGAGGGTATGTAAAGTGCTTCGCGGACGCGGAAAATAATGCAGTCGTTGTCGCAGTGCGGAAACGGAGCTGTTTATCTGACGTCCAAATGGTCATGATCATTGGCTTTCGAATCAAAGGATAAATCATTTCCGAAGCGGCTGTATGTAAATTTTGCCCTGCCGCCGCGGTTAAGGTACGCTGTGCTTGGCAAAATGGTGCTTTCCAAAATCGGAGCCGAGGCAACTGAGGTGCACCACGGGACATAGATGACACGGTTAACGACCACTGCGGAGTTGTGTACGGGCGTACGGACGTGCAAGTTTTGAGGCACTGATCGCCCAGAAAAACCGAGGCGCCGCCAACAGTGTCTCCTCAACGAGCGTTCAGCGAATATTGATGAGTAATTAGTATCCGCAGCAAGCGCCCGGTTCATGCATCAGGCTGACTGCCGTTCATAGACGACGAAGGCTGCAATTTGCACGCCAGTACCACGACTGGACGTCCAGTGAATGGTGACAGGTGGCGTTTTCAAATGAATCACGTTTCATGCACCATCGGACAGGCGCCCATTGGCGAGTACTGCCCTGAAATAGTCATTGTAAAGCCGTCGGCACACTGACCGTGCTGTCGAACGCTAACGTTGAGCGTGCCAAGTTCAACGTGCCGCTGAACGCTCAGGAACGATGCGACTTGTGCATACGGTACGTAGGCCCCAACGTGGCATACGCGATCGCAACGCCCTCCAGCGGAAGTTGAGGGATGCTTCTAGTTCGTAAATCACACAGTTTACTCACCGGGCGCGCGTAAAATTCCCACGTTAGCTCTATTAAAACGCACATTTCCTTCATCGGCCACGAAAAGGAAATTACCATGTCCAATCAGTAAGGACACAGACTTATAAAAGTTCCATTACAAATAGTGCGGTATAAATTTGGAATATTTCTCCGCATAAGATAAACATGACTTCATCATTCCCACATTTTAGTAAAACCCCCAGGTCAGTTTTACTTGATCACTGTTCCTACCCAGTAGCAGAATCTTTGCAACATGTGAATTACGAAGCGTAAAAGAAAAAGCAGCAAAGCTGTCCTGTAGATTAAGCCAATCGAACAAAGTCACCACTCAAGAAAGGTGAATTTGTATTTACATAACATCAAATATTATAGCATTTACTTATATTAAACTAATAATAGAGTATCAGAACCTAATAAAAACGCTAATGTTACGAGAAAAAACTTGGAAGTGTTAAGACGCCAACTACCGCCCCAATGAAAACTCATTACTGTACAACAACGCTACTCATTACGCTAATCCAACCAAACAATCTTTGTATCTAGTCATATTTTATAACCCGTGCTATAAACATTAATCGTACATCATTATGTTACTAATTAAAATTTAATGATAACAAATTGTACCAAGGACAATGCGTTTTGGGTGGATCTTCAGTGTGTCGCTGTTTTCAAATAGCCTTTTCTCATAATACGCAAGTTACAATAATTCTTTGGCCACGAATATGATGTTTCTTATTATTTTATTGGAACAAATCACACAACTAACAACGGATTTTTCAGTGATTCTCGATTTGCTGGTGCTCATAAACGGCATATATACATATCGGCTTGAAATGAATGCCAATATGGCGCCTCACAACTCTGTACTGAAGGGAGACGGCGTGCGTGTGACGTAGATGGCGTTGTGCCATCTCATTGGTTAACGCTCGGACGCACGCTCAGAATATCTGACAGGCCAGATATTGCTCTGCACGTTCGGAAAGACTCCAGAACGTGCTATTCCACGCTATGACGTCAGAAACTGGGCACGCTCAACGCTCAACGTTCGGATGCACGGTCTGTGTGCCGACGGCTTAAGGGTTCAGACCGCACGAGGGAGCGTTATGGTCTGCCGAATGTTTTCATGGCATTCCCTGGGCGATCTCGTCATTGTGGAAGGCGCAATGGATCAACATGAGTATGCATCTATCCTTAGAGACCATGTCCACCCGTAAATGCAGATTGTTCTTTCCTCGGCACGACGGCATTAACAGCGTGACAATGCAGCATATCACACAGCTCGCTGTGTAAGTATGTGGTTCAAAGAGCACTAAAACTTCACCACACTGCTCTGGCCACCAAACTCCCGGATACAGACCAAGTCGAGATTATGTGGGACCACCTCGATCGGGCTGTTCGCACCAGTGTCCACCGAGAAACGTAGAGCAGCTGGTAACGACAGTAGGTTCGCCACAGTACCACAGACTTGTCGGCACCTTCTACAACCTCATTCACTCTGTTCGTGCAAAAGGTGGTGATTCAGCCCTTTGACAGGTGGTCAGGTTAGTGTGACTGGACCATGTTTTAATGCTAGTTTTGTAAGTAGGGTGTTTAGGTTTTTATGTTGGTAACACCACGTAGCGCTCTATATGAAAATCACTGACTGTGCTGTGTGAAGTCTGTGGCTGGTTTGCATTGTTAGAATATTTGCTATTGTAGTGTTGGGCAGTTGGATGTGAACAGCGCATAGCGTTGCGCAGTTGGAGGTGAGCCACGCTGTATTGCAGTAGTTCGAGTAACGAAGATTTTTGTGAGGTAAGTGATTCATAAAAGTTATAGGTTACTGTTGGTCAGGGCCATTCTTTTGTAGGGATTGTTGAAAGTCAGATTGCGTTGCGCTAAAAAATTGTGTGTCAGTTTAGTGTTGATCAGAATAAGTAAAGAGAGAAGTGCCTGATTACGTTCAGTTCTGCTCAGCTGTTTGAAAATCAAATAACGTAAGAGGTTTATCAGCACAGTAATTCATTAATTTTTCTAAGGGGACGTTTTAGTTGTTGTAGTGCGGCTCCTTTTCAAAGGAGGTATTGCTCATTAAGGCCACAGAGGTATACGTCTCCATACTTAGTAGAACGACAATATTTATTGTTTATTCCATGTGACTGAAGAAGTCTTCCATTTGTAGGGCATGCGACCACCCAGACATGGCATGTAGTAATTCCACGGAAACGTCTTGATCGCTAAAAAACTATACTTATAACGCGTTTCGATTAATCATCTTCAGATAAAGTATGCTTAAGAAAGTGAGGAACGCAAGAAAAGCGCACAATAGCTTGTGCAATTGCTGTTGGGCGTATTTGCAAAATACGATGCTTGGAGCTTAAATCGTGGCAACTATTTATTCACAACCGATGCAAAAGAGTTACATGTTTGCGCCTGTTACTGTCCTTTAAAGTAGTCGCCGGCGTTGTGTAGAATCCGTTGCCAGCGATGTGGAAGGCGTAGTATACCATTAGCAGAGCCTGTTCTGTTGATGGTTCCAATGGAGCGGTCTACTACCTGTCGAATCTCTGGAACAGTTCTGAAGCGAAAGCCACGAAGTGGTTCCTTCATCTTCGGAATCATATCAAAGTCGCAAGGACTTAAGTCCGGGGAGTATGGTGGATGGCACAGTGCTTCCCAGTCCCGTCGACCGAACAGAGCAGCCACAGTTTGGGCTGTATGCGCCCGCGCACTGTCGTGCAAAATGATGAGTGGGTTGCGCAGAAAGTGTCGCCGCTTCTGTCGCAAAGCTGGTCGCAGGTGATGCTCCAAAAACGAACAGTAATGCTGTGCATTGACGGTCTGCCGCGGATGAACGTAATGCGTTAGTATAACACCATCACAGTCTACACGAAATTCATCATAACTTTAGACCGCTCCATTCGCAGCATCAACAGAACAGGCTCTGATAACGGTATACTACGCCTCCCACATCTGTGGCAACGGGTTCTACACAACGCAGGTGACTGCTCTGAAGGACAGTAACAGGTGCAAACATGTAACTCTTTTGTATCGGTTGTGACTAAATAGTTGCCACTATTTAATTTGTGGCCAAGACAGATACGAAGCCCACGCCTACCACAGTAGTAAAAGTTTATACGCCGACTATCTCCGCAGATGACGAAGAGATTGATGAAATGTATGATGAGATAAAAGAAATTATTCAGATACTGAAGGAAGACGAAAATTTAATTGTCATGGGTGACTGGAATTCGATAGTAGGAAAAGGAAGAGAAGGAAACATAGTATGTGAATATGGTTCAAAATGGTTCAAATAGCTCTGAGCACTATGGGACTCAACTGCTGTGGTCATCAGTCCCCTATAACTTAGAACTACTTAAACCTAACTAACCTAAGGACATCACACACATCCATGCCCGAGGCAGGATTCGACCCTGCGACCGTAGCAGCAGCGCGGCTCCGGACTGGAGCGCCTAGAACCGCACGACCACCGCGGCCGGCTTGTGAATATGGATTGGGGCTAAGAAATGAAAGAGCAAGCCGCCTGGTAGAATTTTGCACAGAGCATAACTCAAACATAGCTACCACTTGGTTCAAGAATAA
Organism: Schistocerca nitens; assembly: GCF_023898315.1. Taxonomy (NCBI): domain Eukaryota; kingdom Metazoa; phylum Arthropoda; class Insecta; order Orthoptera; family Acrididae; genus Schistocerca; species Schistocerca nitens. The sequence goes on along the minus strand of NC_064617.1, from coordinate 678,296,753 downwards.
TAAAAGAAGCTTGTATACATGGAAGAAGCCTGGAGATACTGACAGGACTCTGATAGATTATATAATGGTAAGACAGAGATTTAGGAACCAGGTTTTAAACTGTAAGACATTTCCAGGGGCAGTTGTGGACTCTGACCACAATCTATTCGTTATGAACTGTAGATTAAAACTAAAGAAACTGCAAAAAGGTGGGAATTTAAGGAGACGGGACCTGGATAAACTGACAGAACCAGAGGTGGTGGAGAGTCTCAGAGACAGCTTTAGGGAACGATTGAAAAGAATGGGGGAAAGAAGTACAGTAGAAGAAGAAGGGGTAGTTTTGAGGGATGAAATAGTGAAGGCAGCAGAGGATTAAGTAGGTAAAAAGATGAGGGATAATAGAAATCCTTGGGAAACAGAAGAGATACTGCATTTAATTGATGAAAGGGGAAAATACAAAAATTCAGTAAATGAACCAGGCAAAAAGAAATACAAACGTCTCAAAAATGAGATCGACAGGAAGTGCAAAATGGCTAAGCAAGGACGGCTAGAGGACACGTGTAAAGATGTAGAGGCGTATATCACTAGGGATAAGATAGATACTGCCTACAGGAAAATTAAAGAGACCTTTGGAGAAAAGAGAACCACTTGCATGAATATCAAGAGCTCAGATGGAAACCCAGTTCTAAGCAAAGAAGGGAAAGCAGAAAGGTGGAAGGAGTATATAGGGGAGATGTTCCTGAGGACAATATTATGGAAATGGGAGGGGATGTAGATGAAGATGAAATGCGAGATATGATACTGCGTGAAGAGTTTCACAGTGCTCTGAAAGACCAGAGTCGAAACAAGGCCCTGGGAGAAGACAATTCCATTAGAACTACTGACGGCCTTGGCAGAGCCAGTCCTGACAAAACTCTACCATCTGGTGAGCAAGATGTATGAGACAGGCGAAATACCCTCAGACTTCAAGAGGAATATAATTAATTCCAATACCAAAGAAAGCAGGGGTTTACAGATGTGAAAATTACCGAATTATCAGTTTAATAAGCCACGGCTGCAAAATACTAACACGAATTCTTTACAGGCGAATGGAAAATCTGGTAGAAGCCGACCTCGGAGAAGATCAGTTTGGATTCCATAGAAATGTTGGAACACGTGAGGCAATACTGACCCTACGACTTATCTTAGAAGAAAGATTAAGGAAAGGCTAACCTACGTTTCTAGCATTTGTTGACTTAGAGAAAGCTTTTCGCAATGTTGACTGGAATACTCTCTTTCAAATTCTAAAGCTGGCAGGGGTAAATTGCATGGAGCGAAAGGCTATTTACAATTTGTACAGAAACCAGATGGCAGTTATAAGAGTCTAGGGGCATGAAAGGGAAGCAGTGGTTGGGAAGGGTGTGAGACAGGGTGGTAGTCTATACCCAGATGTTATTCATCTGTATATTGAGCAAGCAGTAAAGGAAACAGAAAAAAATTTGGAGTAAGAATTAAAATCCATGGAGTAGAAATAAAAATTTTGATGTTCGCCGATGACATTGTAATTCTGTCAGAGACAGGAAAGCATCTGGAAGAGCAGCTGAACGGAATTGAAAGTGTCTTGAAAGGAGGATATAAGATAAACATCAACAAAAGCAAAACGAGGATAATGGAATTTAGTCGAATTATATCGGGTGATGCTGAGGGTATTAGATTAGGAAATGAGACGCTTAAAACAGTGAGTTACTTTTGCTATTTGCGGAGCAAAATAACTGATGATGATCGAAGTAGAGAGGATATAAAATGTAGACTGGCAATGGCAAGAAAGGCGTTCCTGAAGAAGAGAAATTTGTTAACATTGAGTATAGATTTAAGTGTCAGGAAGTCTGTTTTGAAGGTATTTGTATGGAGTTTAGCCATATATGGAAGTGAAACGTGGGCAATAAACATTTTAGACAAAAAGAGAATAGAAGCTTTCGAAATGTGGTGCTACAGAAGGATGCTGAAGATTATATGGTTAGATGACACAACTAATGAGGAGGTATTGAATAGAATTGGGGAGAAGAGAAATTTGTGGCACCACTCGACTAGAAGAAGGAATCGTTTGGTAGGACATATTCTGAGGCATCAAGGGCTCACCATTTTAGGAGGGCAGCGTGGAGGTTGAAAATCGTAGAGGGAGACCAAGAGATGAATACACTAAACAGATTCAGAAGGAAGGTGTTTCTGAAGAAGAGAAATTTGTTGACATCGAGTATAGATTTAGTTGTCAATAGGTTGCAGTAGGTACTGGGAGATGAAGAAGCTTACACATTATAGAGTAGCATGGAGAGCTGCATCAAACCAGTCTCTGGATTCGAGACCACAACAACAACATTTAATTTCCAACTCTCGTATGTTACTGTGAGACGTCGCATGCCAGTTTAGAAACAAAACTTGCCGAATATTACAATATTTTATACAAATTATCCTTATTTGCACTGAGACTTGCTCGAGGCCAATACCTAGGAAGAAATTACACTGGAGGAATATATTAGCAGCTGTACTTATACACACTCACTTCTGTGTTGTCCACTTTGTAGATACCTGTACTAGTGCAAGTTACTCATCTACTCAGGTAAAAATTCGAGATTTTCTCTCCATATCCGTGCTACTCTAACGTGCGGTATTCCCCGATAGTTTTTACGAACATGGGCTTTCAGTCTCCCTAACTAGTCTGGAACAGAATCTAATCCATATCATCTACCGACTGCGTAAATGAGTCTTACCCTTTGGAAGAAGGCGCTCAGCACAAGAAACAAGACTGGGGTCTTTTCGTGCTCTGCTGTTTCTGCAGATCCCATGCTGCGCGATATGTTGTAAACCGAGAAAACTACATTAATAGCTTTTCCAGTAAACACTTGTATCGTTTAGCAGCTGACACTTTCGATCCTCATACAAGGAAACATTACCAGCACAACGACTTATATTACGTAGAAAAAAGCACGCTTGAACGGTATCACCTAGGGCAATTGATGCCTCGCGAAAATTTGGGCGTGTGTGAGAAAGGCAATGAGACTGCTCTTTCATTACAATGAAATGAACGCCCTTAGTTGCTTACAGGGGTTGACATACGTCAACGGGGACAGATGAAAACGCGTGCCCCGACCGGGACTCGAACCCGGGATCTCCTGCTTACATGGCAGCCGCTCTATCCATCCTTTTTTTTGTTTTTTTTTTTACAGATATTAACTATGCAAATATAAAGAAAATAAAATTTTCACCCGAGGGAAGACTTGAACCAAGGACCTCTCGTTTTTTTTACTTTTATTTTTTTTATTTTTTTTAGAACCGCACAGTTTTTTTTGGTTCCAGACTGAAGCGCTTTTTTTAATTTTTTTATCGCTCTACCAACTTTTTTTTAATAAAGAAAGAAAATTACCTCTTCCACTTCAGGCGTTGGCCCCTATCACCCATACTATCCCCAAAAACCTATCTAGCCTATAAACAAAAACAAAGCTAGTGCCACCGCCACTTTCATCCTAAAGCTAACTAGGACGGCCGTTCGCCGCCACTTCAGGTTTCGCCAACGAACAAAAATTAAATATGCCTCTGAACTTTGTATAAAAAAATAAAATAAAAGGAGAAAGGAAAGGGTATAATACTTTATTAAATTTTATTTGTTGTTCATTTTGTTCTTTTTTTGTTCTTGTGTATTTATTTGTATTCGAACGCAGGTCTCCTGCCCACGTCTTAATATATTTTTTTTTTTTTATATCAATGTGCGTACAGTCACAGTTAACTAAGCCTGGAAAACTAAAACAGAATGAAGACGCCATCGAAGATATGAAACATAAATAGCATGAAAAGAAAGCTACCACGTCGTAGTGAGGCTTCCCAGCGACTGCGCCCACTGATAAGATTGTTCAATGTATGGTCGTTTGCAGTTCGTTCTGACCTCATCTGCCACTGCCTGGAACATTCCAGCTACACGGCGGCCTGTGAAAGGCACTCCATAGGTAGTTTGCGAAGCACTGTCGATATCTGGTATGCCCAGAAATAGCATGATGTCTTTCTTGCAAATAGAGCCAGAAGTCAAGGAAATCCTTGTGTCCGTCACGACGGAGGTAATGGACTGCATGTCCACGTATCCAGGTGACAGAGTTGGTTCGAGTCTTGGGGTAAAATGTCTCATCCGGAAACAATAACGTGCGTGCAGATATATGCTCCGGCCTAACTCGCAAGAGATAAGCCAGCATCTGCCGCACTAGGTGCCAAACCGGTTCCGCCTCTCCACAGCTGAGGCGGTGCTCGTCAGAATCTACTGTATTACAACCCACACAATTGGGAGATTCTGCCATGTGAATATTGTAGAGACGTTCTTGCGTCACGAGCTTCCCATTAACGACGACGTACCATTGAGAAACAACATCGGAATCAAGCATGGCATCGTGTACAGTCTTCCACACCACGCGCCACCGTACGTCAGGATATTTTAGTTCGACCACATTTAGGGGGCGGGGTTGCAGCATGTCATGATATAGGCGTCGAGTTGTGGCCATTTGTGGTGTCGTGAGCGCGACACTGCAATAACTTTGTTCTAAATAGAAACGTCCTATATAAAAGAGGGGCGCTGGGATGTCCTGTAGTGGCACCGGCGCTCTTAGTGAAGCAGGGCGTAGCGCCGTCAGAAGCAGACTCGTGAGGCTCGTGGGACAACGGCGCAGCAGACTTAAATGTGAGCTAACATAGAGGGCAATGGCCCTATCATGGACGTTAACTAGGCCGAGACCACCTTTTTCCTTGGGGAGGGTAAGAGATACGTATCTGATCTTCAGTAACATACCAGCGGTGACGAAGTATCCCAGCGCTGCCATAATGCTACGAGCCAAGGGCTTCGGAATGGGTAGCGTTTGGGCGACATGCGGTATGCGGGACGCAAGGTATAAATTGGCATAATACGCCCGCTGAACGATGTTGAGGGATCGCAAGCGCTGATTTGCAATTCCGGCCCTAATTTGGTTAAGAAGGCGTCGATAACTGAGCGTCGTCACGCGTCGCATGTCGTTCATGAAATCTAAGCCCAAGCAGCGTACAGTATCACTGAATCGTAAGGGGGCAATGTGTTCCTGCGGTAGCCCAATCCCGATGCTCAAGGCGACGGACTTGTCAACGTTGATTTGGCTACCAGAAGCTGTACCGTAGGTTTCAATCCAGTCCAAAGCCGCGGCCATATCGTCAGCTCCTCGTATGACGATCATCAAATCATCCGCATATGCGGTGCAGCGATAGATGGAGCCGCCGAACTGTATCCCAGTGAGCCTGTCTCGGAGACCACACAACAAGGGTTCTAAGGCCAATGCAAATAACAATGTTGATAATGGACATCCCTGTCGTACTGATCGGCGGATCGGCATGGGTGCCGTCAGTCTTCCATTGACAAGAACTCGAGAAGTTGCACCATGTAGTAGGCGTGTCAACACTGTGATAAAGGGGTCGGGGTATTCCATGCGCCGTAGAACGGCCGTGAGGAAAGTGTGGCCCACACGGTCAAAAGCCTGGCTAAAGTCGATAGACGCGAGGGCTGCCGGCAAACGTCTCACCCGTGCAAGGGAGATGAGATCTCTGTAACGACATAACGCAGTTCTGATGTTGTTGGGTCCCCCCAAGGACGTCTGATCGCCGGACAAGACGTGCAATAGTGTGCCGCGAATACGTTCCGATAGCAGCCTCGAAAAGATCTTGAAGTCGCTGTTCAATAACGTTAAGGGACGAAAGTCGCGGACATGATTCCGTCCCTTCGGCTTATGGATGGGGACAATCATACCTTCTAAGAATGGTGCAGGCAATGTTATACCCGGGGACACCAATTCCTGGCAAATTTCAATCAAACACGGTAGCAACAGTTGTTTAAAGACTCGATAGAACTCTAATGGTAACCCATCGATTCCTGGTGATTTATGGGGAGCACCTTTACCAATGGCGTCGAGCACTTCCTCTTCTGTCACTTCTCCCAGTAAAGTCTGTACCATGTATGGTGGAACTGTACCGTGGACATGTGCTGAAACGGTGTCTACCGTCGCCATATCAGGGAGCACTGCTGAATAAAGTTGAGCGTAATGCCCATAGAAGGCTTCTGCTATATCTGCTTGTTCTACTACATGTCGACCGTCGTCGGTTATCATGTCGGTTACCAGTGCCCTACGGCGCCTCCTGCGTTCTATGAGCACGTGGTGCATAGATGGCCTTTCTGATTGTATCATGTCTGGAGCACGCGACCGTATAACAGCGCCTTGTAAATGATGGCGTGCTAAGGAGATGAGCTGCGCTTTCGCGCGATTGACTGTGATCTGCCTGTCAGGTGAGGGCTCCATAGCAAGACATTCCCGTAGGACGGTGTAATAAAAGTTTTCCGTGCTTCTCCTCCATGTCGCTGCTTCCCGGCCGTAAGCCATGAAGGTGCGTCTAAGAGCAGGCTTCGCACATTCAATCCACCAACTGAGGGTCGATCGGTAACGACCACGACGCCGTAAGGACGCGTTCCACGACTCTTCGACAGCACCTTTACATGCTGGCTCGTCCAGATGGGCGACGTTCAGTCTCCAGGGGGGCCTACTGCGCCACACACGTGCAGGTTGGAGGGCAATGGTGCAAATATAGGCTGTGTGGTCGGTGAATGCAGTGGGCCAGAGCTCTGTTCCTCTCGTCGCCGTCGAAAGGGTGCTTGTGGCGTAAATCCTGTCCAACCGACTTGATGAATGGCTTGTATAATGGGTGTAACCAGGAGCTGGGCCATGGATGTGGCACCACGTGTCAATCAGGTGGAGGTCACGCACTAGCATTTCCAATTCCGCACACGGGACGTGATGTAGCTGCTGATCAGATGGAGATAATGTACAGTTAAAATCTCCTCCGATCACCATATCGTCTATGTGGCCCATAAATAGACGCGTAATATCTTCCGAAAAAAAGCGGGCCCGATCTCTCCGTCTCCCTGATCCTGAAGGGGCATATACATTGATGAGTCGTACACCGTTGACAGTTACTGCCATGGCTCTTGCACTCGGTAAGTACAGTACGTCCGTAGCCGCCAAACCGTCCCGTAGCAGAACAGCCACACCACAATCGGTAGAAGAGGCGTGGGAGATGTGGGCGGTATATCCGTAGAAGTCAGGGAAACTAGCGACACATACTTCCTGTAAGAGGGCCACGTCGATGTCCGCCGCATCAAGCATGCGTTGGAGCATTGTCAGTTTGTGTGGTGCCCTTATCGCGTTGATATTGATTGTGGCAAGGCGAAAGGTGTGCTGCCTAGCCTCTTCACCTAGGGTAGACGCCATGGCAATAAAAGCTAACCGCAAGAGATGCCGGACCCACCAAACCCGTTACAAATTATGAGTCTTTCACGCTAGGAGTGGCATCCCCAATGCCGCCCCCTCCCCTGTCACCCGTGCCCTCTTCAGGAAGTTCCTCAACATCGTCCGACCACAGTGGGTGCAACACGATGCTGTGTAGCTGATCGGCACCTAAATCTCTCTCACGTACGTCGTCTTTGGTAGAGGTAGACGGAGCGCCATCCATCGACGCGACCTGCCGCGTTTGTGGTGCAAGAAGTAACTGGGCACTCGTAGTATGGGCAAGTGAACCGTCTACACCACTTAGATCCTCAGCAGGCGCAGCATCCATGCTGTCTGATGAGATGTCACCTTCTTGACCGGCCGTGTGTAGGAGGCAATAGTCAGAAGGGGTCCGCCGACGTCGCTTGCGTCGTCGGGGCGAACGTTGCTTTCGAACGTGGACATCCGTATCCGAATGTGGGAGGCAATCCAGCGTCGTATCACCTTCCGCTAGGAAAGCCGCGGTCGGGACAATGTTCGCGTCCACGTCCATCGCGTTCTGAATGTTATGTTGCGTCTGGAGTCCGTGGGACTGTTGCTGCTGTTGTTGCTGTGGAGGGGGCGACAGATGGGTTGGCACCGAGGGTCCTTCCTCTTCCTCCCTTGGTACTTCTGGCGTCGATGGATGTGTCTGATCGCCCGTTTCGTCCTCAACTATGGTGCGCATCGTCGTCTGAGCGTACGTGAGGGGCAGGATTGTCGTCCCCGTCGGGGAAACGGAGTCTCCCACTGGTATCTGCGTAATTCTACGTTGTAAGCAGCTCGATCGAACATGGCCTTCCTGCCCACATCCGGAACAGGTACGCGGTTGACCGTCGTACATGATGATTGCACTACAGCCACCGATGTTCAAATAGGACGGCACATGTTTCTTGAGCTCAAGTTTAATTTGGCGCACACCGTTGTAGACCTTATACGTCGAGAAAGTTTGCCACTTTTCTGCAACGTGGCTGATAACATTGCCATATGGTCGGAAGGCGTCCTTGACAACTTCCTCTGGGACCTCGAAAGGGAGCTCAAAAACTCTTACAGTCCTTAGGCCAATGCCTGCATGATCCACCGTCACTGCACCGATATGCCCGTCAGAATGTTTGAATCGGAGAGAGTTCGAGTATTTAGAAACCACTGTCGCGCAGACCTCTGCACTGGTCATTTTAACATAAACCACGCTCGCCGTTATAGAAAAATGTATTCCGACAGTCGCCGGATCTAAACGTAGATCGTCGCGAATGAACTGTTCTATTTCATAGGCTCGAGGACGCGCGTGATCTGGTTGGAAAGTAACTTTGATCGTATAGTGGCGCCATGTGTGGGCCATAATCGCACTGAACTTGGAACAAATACAACTCGCGCCGCGAGAAGGTAAACACAAGCAAGCGCTCACGGGTGCGCACGGCGGGGCGCAGCGGACGTCCTCGCCCCACCGCAGCCGAAAGCAGACTGAATCTGAGCCACCGAGGACACAGAGGATAACGCGACTGCAGGATTTATCTCTGGCAAGCCTCCTGCGAAACTCACATTTTCAACGTATTGTCCCGCACTACATTCGTAGTGCCCCGCCCATTATACTTATTACTCGCGGCGCGTTGCCGATTACCGTAAGAGTTCGGGCTCTGTTTGTGCATTCGCACAGAAGAAGAAGATGGTCAAGTGGCCGGTGAGCCTTAACTATGGTATTTGTTATTTCGGACATGTCCGAACAAACATTTCGTGAAGAAAGTAAGGAAGTGGCCATGTGACATGGCGCGTTGCCATGATGCAGCATCCACTTGTCTGCAATCACCGGTCTAACTCGATTCGTCATTTTCCTGAATCTTTCAAGGATATCTTTGTAAAACACTCGGTTCACAGTTTGTGCTGGAGGTACAATCTCAGAAGAGCACGTACTCGTTCGACGTTTTCGTTGGGTCTTGGAGTTGATGGTCTCCTGAGCTAGGTTCATCTTCAACGTATCTTGTGCCTTCCAAAAATGATTTGTATCAAGGAAAAACTTGTGCTTTTGATAAGGAATGTTCCCCATAGACCTATTTCAACTTTTCAAAGGTCACACTCGCTGATTCCCAAAGTTTAACACAAGACGTGATCTAAGTTTCGCTATTACATTTTCGTAACACACAACAAAAGTACAACTTCGTTGATGGCTCTTTCAAAAATCATGTAATGGCTGTCTGGAGGTGAAACTCGGACTGAGCATCTGGAAGGGACAAACACACCGGTCTACACAAGCAGAGCAAAACAGCGTTGTTAGATTGCTTGCAGTGTTGGCAGACTCATTACTTCTCTCACACACCTCGTGCTTCCGATAGCATGTAGTTATTACCCCTGAAGGTACGGATTTTAAACTTTAGCGCACGTCTGTTTGCTGTCACTGTCTCCGACCCACTGCAGCTGCCTAATGCACCAACGCAAAGAACTGTGCAGTGGAATGACAACCAGGGTCGTCCTGTTTGCGGGATTTTGATGGCGAGGGAATAGGAGGCGGTAGGTGGAGACATCTGGCTAGTGTGTTTCGAAATGCTGTTAGAGAACACATATTATTCTTCGTCAGCAATAGTAAGTAATGTGGGTGCGTAGTATATTAACCTTGCACACAGTTTTAAATGTTTTCTTGCTGATATTCTGCAGCTATACATATGCCTCAAAAGCAGTATGAGTGAACCTAAGCAGCTAAAGTATTATTACGAATTAAGCAAGTGATTCTCGATTTATAATTTAATCACGTCAATTCCATTGGAGGACAGTCACCAAAAATTCTAAAAACAGTAAATAAGGTTAAAATTCATAATAACCTGACCGATAGTAGTTATTCTTTCGGTCTCAACATGAAAAATGAATGTCACGAATTCGTATCTTCTTCTGAAAAACAAAAATCATTTCATTCACCGATTCTCATTGGCTGCCGTAAGTGGGTTGCTTATTTCTCTTGGCTTCGGAGGGATCTAAATGAAGGAAATAAGTGAGTTCTGCCTGTCACTGTCTTCACTACCATCAGATAAGAAGAAACTCACGTTATGGAATGTTGCTCTCCGACCTGTGATGGCGTCGGACTCCTCTTCACATACTGCAGGCATTTCGAATGCTGATTGAAATTAATAAGCCAATGAAGAGAACAGTGGGGAGACTGCAGACCAGTCACACCAGGCTAAAAGAAAGGCAGATATATTCTCACAAACTCATCGAAATGAGAGACAGTCTCTATACAAAAAGATGATAACTAGCCAGTCTACAATTTCGGAGTAAACAGGCGATCTTCAGTCCTGCTGTGGGCTTATACGAAGGTTATTCGGGAAGTAAGGAACGATCGCTCGCGAAATGGAAACCACCGAGGAAATCCGATGAAGTTTGGCACAGGAGTGTTGGGCAGTGTCTCTAGTATGCCCGTCGCTCGCACTAAGAAGTTCTTTATAGTTCTGAGCACACAGGGACCACATAAATGTACCTAGAACAATAGTGTCTCCGTCCAAGTACGAGGGCCTGGTGAGAAATTTCACCGCAAGCTATGCAGCCAACATTACAGAACTGTCGTGCGTTATCTTCTTCAAGACAATTCTCTACCGCATTCTGCAGGGGCAATGAAGATGCTCTTGCATCGTTTTCAATTGGAAATGTTTCATTACCCACAATACAGCCCGTTGCTATCTCCCTCTGACAAGGGAACCTCCCCATCACATCCCCCTCAGAGTTAGTTATAAGTTGGCACAGTGGATAGGCCTTGAAAAACTGAACACAGATCAATCGAGAAAACAGGAAGAAGTTGTGTGGAACTATGAAAAAATAAGCAAAATATACAAACTGAGTAGTCCATGTCCAAGATAGGCAACATCAAGGAGAGTGTGAGCGAAGGAGCGCCGTGGTCTCGTGGTTAGCGTGAGCAGCTGAGGAACGAGAGGTCCTTGGTTCAAGTCTTCCCTCGAGTGAAAAGTTTAATTCTTCATTTTCAGTTTATGTGACTATGTTTTCATCACTTTTTGCGAATGATTATCACATCCACAAGAAAACCTAAATCGGGCAAGGTAGAAGAATCTTTTTACCCATTCGCCAAGTGTACAAGTTAGGTGGGACGACGACATATTCCTGTCATGTGACGCACATGCCGTCACCAGTGTCGTATAGAATGTATCAGACGTGCTTTCCTGTGGAGGAATCGGTTGACATATTACTTTGCGATCAAATGTTTTCGATTCCCATTAGAGAGGCACGCCCTTTCGTCTACTAATCACACGGTCGCTCGTTTCTGCGGTGCGGCCGCAAAGCACAAACGCTAAACTTATTACAGTGAAGAGAGACGTCAATGAACGAACGGACAAATCATAACTTTGCGAAAATAAATAAAGTAAAATTTTCACTTGAGGGAAGACTTGAAGCAAGGACCTCTCATTCCACAGCTGCTCACGCTAACCAGGGGACCACGGCGCTGCTTCGCTAACACTAACCTTGATGTTGCGTATCTTGCACATGGACTACTCAGTTTGTATATTTTGCCTATTTTTTCACAGTTCCACACAACTTCTTCCTGTTTTCTCGATTGATCTGTGTTCAGTTTTTCAAGGCCTATCCACTGTGCCAACTTATAACTAAATCTGAAGGGGGTGCGATGGGAAGGTTCCCTTGTGAGATTCATCTCTGCTCAAATGAACCGCTGGCTATGAAGACAACATTTTGTCACAGACAACAAGCTGCAGGCCAGCGTAGAGAATTGGCGGAAAGCACTGGAGGCTGCCTTCTATAACGAGGGTATTGGAAAGTTGGTACAATGCTACGACAAACGTCTAAGTCGGATGGGCGACTATGGAGTTAAGTAGCTGGAAGTTGTAGCTAACTGTTGCAAATAACACAGTTTTGATTTTCACTGTGGTTTTCATTTCGCGACCTATCGTTCCTTACTTTCCGAATAGCCCTCTTATAAGGAAAAATCATAAAATGACAACAAAGATCACGATAACTATTCCAGTCCATAGAGAGAATTTTAATGCAGCTTAACAAACGCGAACTCCACGACTCGAATCACAAATTGTGGTAAAGAGCCATAAGTGGAAACACGTTGGGAGTGCACGGACAGGGACAGCATTATACTGACTACCGAATTAACATTCCTAAAACAGTCAAGCTGATCTCTCGCGGAGTAAACCGAATATTTGCATCTTAAACACGGTCGGCTTTGCTATCAGAGCTCTACCGCGATGAATTGATAAAAACTGAGCCTAACGATACCGGCTTGCTTCATGGCGCTGGGAAAGAATACATGAAGAGCAAAATGGCGGATACTATCGAGTACTTCCTCCCAGAGCAGAAGGTCCCTGCTGCCAAAAAGTGTGTGTGTGTGTGTGTGTGGGGGGGGGGGGGGGGCGGAAATGCCGACGGCCGTTTAGACTTTCAGCCGAGGCGCAGTTCCGCCTTCCCACGCACATCTTGGTGTTACTGGGGTGGTGCAGGGCGTCTGGCTGTCTGAGAGGCGGGGTCCCTCCACGCCCCGTCGCTTGGCGTGGATTTTTTAAATCAACGTCCATTGGATCTTCTGCAATTCTACGTCATTTACAGGAATAGGTTAATTAACTGATACGTGGACCCAGAAACTTCTCTGTCCCCTGCATTTGATAATCCTGTTCTCAGGCAAGCCGTCTGTGGTTGCAGATGACTTCAGAAAATTACTTTTAATGCATAATGAAGCGAATTAAATTCATTGTCTTTTAAGAAAGGGGTGTGCAGCTCCTTGCCTACTTCCATTGCGTCTGCAGTTGTATAAGCAACCAGAATGTGTGACTGGAATAGCAATTTTTATTTAATTTGGAGTAGGAATTAAAATCCATGGAGAAGAAATAAAATTTTTGAGGTTCGCCGATGACATAATTCTGTCAAAGACACCAAAGGACCTGCAAGAGCAGTTGAACGGAATGGAGAGTGTCTTGAAAAAAGTATATAAGATGAACACCAACAAAAGCAAAACGAGGATAATGGAATGCAGTCGAACTAAATCGGGTGATGCTGAGGAATTAGATTAGGAAATGAGACACTTAAAGTAGTAAATGAGTTTTGCTATTTGGGGAGCAAAATAACTGATGATGGTCGAAGTAGAGAGGATATAAAATGTAGACTGGCAATGGCAAGGAAGGCGTTTCTGAAGAAGAGAAATTTGTAAATATCGAGTATAGATTTAAGTGTCAGGCAGTCGTTCTTGAAAGTATTTGTATGGAGTGTAGCCATGTATGGAAGTGAAACATGGACGATAAATAGTTTGGACAAGAAGAGAATAGAAGCTTTCGAAATGTGGTGCTACAGAAGAATGCTGACGATTAGATGGGTAGTGAGGAGGTATTCAATAGAATTGGGGAGAAGAGGAGTTTGTGGCACAACTTGACAAGAAGAAGGGACCGGTTGGTAGGACATATTCTGAGGCATCAAGGGATCACCAATTTAGTATTGGAGGGCAGCGTGGAGGGTAAAAATCGTAGAGGGAGACCAAAAGATGAATACACTAAGCAGATTCAGAAGCATGTAGGTTGCATTAGGTACTGGGAGATGAAGCAGCCTGCACAGGATAGAATAGCATGGAGAGCTGCATCAAACCAGTCTTTGGACTGAAGACCACAAGAACAACAACATTTTATTTCACCTCTCTCTTTGTAGGGACTGGGCTAAACCAATATGAAAACCTCGATATGAGCTGTAAAGTCTCCGGAAAATCTCTATGTTACCCGTATACTGTCACCCGACTATAGTTCAATTGTTTTATCTTGGCGGCTCGCGCATGCCCGCTCAGACGCGGGAGATTGCTGCGTTGCCAGTTGCATGCGCCAAGAGAAGCAGCGCCATAGTATAGTACAGTTAGCTAACTTACGTTTAGGGTGGACCGCGCAGTTTATGAAGTAAAGCCACCACGGCCGCATTAACCCTTTCGCTGCTTCAGAAACGTGCTCCCCGCATTCCGCGCTATGCGGGATTTTATCACTGCACTGCTCGCCTGTGCAGACACATAGTGTTCCGACTGCTTTGACACACTTATCATTCGATTTCACAAAAACTATTTCGCCCAAAAATTTGATTTTTACACATCTTCTTGACTGATACCTTCCCCCCATAAATGACTAAATTCTGTTTCGATGTTCAACGCAGTTATTGTGCAGCATTAAATGTAGTAAACCATTGCACGAAATTTTGAAGAGTTTGCGGAGGTAAACGTCCACAGTGTATACTTTCTGTATGGTCGATTTTAGTTGCCACTAGAAATTTCAAACAATTACAGTCAAACGAATAAAATTCATGAAGTAAGACACTTCGATATTGTTTTTAAATAAAGAAAATAATAAGCATCCAACAATATTTGAACTCGTGATGTTTTCTTCAGCAGCCAACCACCTTAACCGTTGCGCTAACACAGCTCGTCGTCAACTAACTTCCTGGAGTACTTTAAAGAATCAAGCAAAATACCGACAAACACTGTTGGTATCACTATGAATTACTCACGTTTCGTCGAAGTACAATACGAAATAAACAATTACCGCTGTTATTTATTGCGAAAAAGCGGTTAGTGAGAATGAATTTCCTTGCTATCTCCTGAATTAGGAGGTTTATTGCTTGTTTGGTTTAATTAATTAATAGTGTTGTGTACATAGTTCCGCGTAGTCAGCACGTACACAACTTTCCCACTAGAGCGCGCCCCACTAAGCACAACAGCGCAGGCGCAGCGCTTGTCCGTCTCCGCTCTACGAGATGGCGCTGCCATAAAGACGGACCAAATTCTGCTTCCGCCGATCCGCGTATTAATATGTAATGCAGCCAATGAGATTGCTGCTAACGTAGAAACTTTTCTCCTCGCGGATCACACTCGCGCAGTGATACCTGAACGCGCGAGGTATTATAACGAGTGTAAAGACCTCCGATTAGCCACTCTGCATCAGTCTGCATTAGTCTGCATTTGTACCAGTGTATAGTCACGTTTCAGTCTGCGCCTAATAAGATTATCATATTCCTGTAGCCGGCCGTTGTGGACGAGCGGTTCTAGGCGCTTCATTCTGGAACCGCGCGACCGCTACGGTCGCGGGTTCGAATCCTGCCTCGGGCATGGATGTGTGTGCTGTCCTTAGGTTAGTTAGGTTTAAGTAGTTCTGAGTTCTAGGGGACTGATGACCTCAGATGTTAAGTCCCATAGTGCTCAGAGCCATTTGAACCATTTTTGATATTCCTGTATATAGCCATGAAGGTAAATGAATAGACACTTTGTCAAGTATCGGAGGTATGTGAGGATAAGATTAACGTACCAAGACCAAAGGTACTTCAGATTGTCAATTGTAAATGGCATCCAGAATCAAGTTAAGTAAGGTTTATTATTTTTACTATTTTAATAAGTGTGTGTAAAAATTAATCAAGTTCTGTTTAAAGTTGGTCACCGTCAATCTGCTACTCTAAGCGTGCAAGTGGCGGCATTTCTATCGTCTGACCTAACGGTAGAAGATAAACACACCACGATAAGACCACGAGACATATTGCTGACACTCGCCTACTTCGTTAGAGCGACAAGTCAAATAATCTGATGGTGTGTGTACCGAAGGTCTTACAGTACGCTCACCACAAATATAATATGAAACAGTTGGTATAAAGAATGCTTTTTCCAAACGTTCTTTTATAGAAAGTCTGCTATCAACACATTGCTTTTGTTCAATTACTTTACTTATGACTAAACGTTTCTAAAACTGAAGACACTCGTCCGTGCTCTGCACTGCAGTCGAGCTCTGGCAACGTAGTTCTCTGTTCATTGGCCGACTGTGTTTTGTGACGTCAGATGCGCAGCACGACCATAAACTCGGCCGCCGTCGTAAATGACGCGCAATTTAGCTACGACCAACGTCAACGACTTGCCAACACCTGCACACAACGAAAGAGCCATCGATACCCTAAATGCACTTTAGACTTGTTTTGGTTATCAATAGCCTGCTTTCAACACACGGTGGATGCAGATGCACTCTTATTCAGAGTCTTGGCGCCTTTGAATAGTGTGAACGGTCGCGCAGCGTGAGGAGCTTTCGTAGAACGCCACGCGACCGCTTACATAAATCGTGCCCTAGACTGTACAGGTCGCGGAACAGTGGAGTGACGTAGGGCGTGTGACGGAGGATAAACGGCCGTCAGCCGCGACTGATTAGCGCAAGGCCGGGTTGCTGCAACGGCGCGGCGCGCACCTGTGCAGGTAGGCGGCCTGCGCGCTGCGCCGCCCGCTCCCACGGCGGCAATCGTCGACGCCCGCCCGGCCGTCATCACTGAGTCAGCAGCGCCGCGACAAGATCGTGCCGATACGATCGCGGGCTGTCGCCGCCGTCTCCTGGAAACCACGTCCCTCACTTGGCGTCTGCACCTGTTTGTGCTTAGAGTGTGTCTAGTCTAGGAACGGTCACAGCCCTCTGCGTGTGTCACCGGGGAAACCTACTGCGTCAAGGTTCCCATTGTTGACCGATTCGATGCAGGTTCAGTACGTTCTGCCGGCTCATTTTACAGTCAGAGAGGTTTTTATCTATCGCGTGCATTAGTGTTCAGGGTGATCGGAAATCCCCGTTATTGACTCCTGGGACTTGTAGAGGTGAGTGAGTAAATATTTTTAATAGGAACTACATCCGTAAACATACCATTTCCGTTCTACGACGGTTTCATTTCAGGTGTTTAAATCATCCACTCCTGCTTCAGGAATTCAGTTAAGCATGACAATTATTAAGTAACAGGTTTCCTTTAATTTACGTCTATGGTCACAAACTTTTCGTTAACAGATTACCGGTTTCGGTCTTTAATGACCATCATCAGATCTGCAGCAAAAATGGGAAAAACATAAATACACTCGCAAACTGTATACAGCTTAAGAACAATACATAGACCATAATGAAAAGTAGTACTGACAAAATTTTCATTTGTGCGTTTTAAATATGCTGAGGCATACCTGTTTCATAAAAACAAGGTCCTAATGTACTGCAGCCATAGTGGCATCGTCAAATGTTAAATGCGGAATCAGCACCACCATCGTCAAATACATATAAATTACATCGCATGCACGAGTTATGTTATCAGTAGTACTACTGGTTAAAACAAGCTGCCGTACAGTAGCCACAAGATGTTCGTGTTGTAAGTTCACCAGATTCGCTAATGTTGACATACAATAGTTTTCAATAATTAATTGAAATAGCGAAAATATAGGGGGATACAATAGTTGAAGTCTGTAATAAGCTTATAACGTATTGCTTTTTATTACTGTAATGCCTTTTATACGTTATAAGCTTTTTACAAACTTCAACTATTGTATCCCCCTATATTTTCGCTGTTTCAATTAATTATTGTAAACTATTGTATGTCAACATTAGCGACATCTGGTGAACTTACAACACGAACATCTTGTGGCTACTGTACGGCAGCTTGTTTTAACCAGTAGTACTACTGATAACATGACTCGTGCATGCGATGTAATTTATATGTATTTGACGATGGTGGTGCTGATTCCGCATTTAACATTTGACAATACCACTATGGCTGCAGTACATTAGGACCTTGTTTTTATGAAACAGGTATGCCTCAGCATATTTAAAACGCACAAATGAAAATTTTGTCAGTACTACTTTTCATTATGTTTTATGTATTGTTCTTAAGCTGTATACAGTTTGCGAGTGTATTTATGTTTTTCCCATTTTTGCTGCAGATCTGATGATGGTCATTAAAGACCGAAACCGGTAATCTGTTAACAAAAAGTTTGTGACCATAGACGTAAATTAAAGGAAACTTATTACATGTACGGGTCACTGTTCCTTCGCGACGATGTCGCAGCTTGTGGTATTAAGTAACAGTTCGAAAGGAAACCTAGCGAAACATTCGCTTATTACATAAGAAGATTTGTTTCTATTAACACTTAAACATTACGTGTTAACATTATCCCAAAACAAGAAGAACCCAGGATACTGTACGCACAGAACAGTACCGGTGCATAACAGCAGCGGCTCGATGTAGCCACCACGATCGTTGTTACAGATATTGTACCTACTAAACATGCTCTGCACACACCTTTCATGCCACCTGGTGTCTCTTCAGCCAGCAGGTCTTCCTGTGTCTCTACGAGAGTCTCGTAAATAACACTTTGCATACGACTCCTCGAGAAGTAGTCCATAGGAGTTAGATCCGGCGATCGCGACGGTCACAAGGTTGGACCTATTCGGTGTATCCATCTTTCACCGGCCTATCCACCTTTCACCGTATCGTCTGTTGAGATGTCTCCGAACCACACTTCAGAAGTGGTGAAACCACATTTCCTGACGGACGTTCAGTGGCACACCTACGAAGGAGGGTCAATACGTTTTGTAGGAAGATTGAGTATGCAGGACCAGTTAGCTTGGGCAGAAGGATGTATGGCCCAATCACATGAACATCCAGTATTCCTGCCCACACGTTAATGCCAAACCGTTGCTGAAGTCCCCGAACATGAGTGCCACGAGTGTTTTCGTCTTTTTGCGAATTCAGAGGACGGTCCATAGTCAACTTACATTCGTCTATGAACACAACTCGACGTGGAAACACGGGTGTGCGTCGACGCAGCGGTGCAGGGAACTCGTACAGTACGCAACGCGTTGTTCCTGGACCCATAGCTTGTACCCTTTGTATGTGGTAAGGATGTAATTCTTGCTGAAGCAGAATGTCCAAGACGATACTGTGACTAACACCAATTGCACGCGCAGTTTTTCCAGCACTCGTTGACATGTTCTCTTCAACTCGATCCGGTACGTCTTTTTCAAATTCGGGCGTGCGGCGTTGCCGTGGAGCGCCACAGTCCTGACTTCTCACGGTGCAGGTACCTGTTTCTCGAAGCCGCTGCGTAGCTTTGGCAAAAAATATGTGCGATGGCGTGACACGTTGCAGAAAACGTTCGTGATACAGCCGACTAGCAGCTCTTCTCCTACCTCGAGCTCGCCACACACAAGGAGCATGTGTGTGCATCCCAGAAACGTGTAACGAACCGTCTTTATCGTAAACACACAGGCATTGAAAAGGTGTCGCAGAGAGGCACACGTTAAGTGACACGACGTGACCGTCTGACGTACTACACTTTATCCTGTCTACCTCATTGCATACCGGGACAAGCAACTCTGAGACTTTTGTCTTTCCCTTAGCAGACGTGAACGCGTTACACATCTGAACTGAAATTGTCGTAGAATGGAAACGGTACGTTTCCGGGCATGGGTTTCTAATCAAAATATTATGTACTCTCTCCCCTGTACAAGTACTATAAACTTGTAAACGGAATTTCCGATCACCTTGTATATGCAAGTATCCGTGTCCGTAGCTGAAAATGGTCAGCGCGGCTTACTGCCATGTGGAGGACCTCGGTTCAGTTCCCTGTACAACCAGGAATTTTTCCTTGGTGTGAGGACTGGAACGCGGTACACTTAACCTCGTGATGCCAGATGAGGAGTAACCTGACCGTGTAGTAGCTGTTCCAGCTCGTGAAACTGACAACGATCAGGAGAGCGGTGTGCTAACCCCACGGCCCTCCATACGGCATTCAATGACACCATTGGAAGAGGATGACAAGGCGGTCGGTCGGTATCGGTAGGCTCGTTAGCGCCTGCGGAAACGGTTTATCCAGGTGTCAGTAATGACGTGTATTTCTCTTGTAGGTTTCCTCTCCTCACTTTATTGAATAAATATATGTCGGCTAAATATTGGAACCTATTGACGGTATTGTTTCACTATCAGTCTTCGGGATTGGTCACATACTGCTTCCGTTCAAACCCAGCCACAGTACCAGCTGAAACTCCGTAGCATCCTACTGTCAACCATTAAAGTACGGCAGAAAAGCGAATTTATATGCAATATCCTTATGGATGCGACAGCATTCTTACCAAATTGTTCCAAAACGCCGCGCATAAAAACGGGATTATCCAATACTCATACCTCGTGTTCTATTGGCCATAGAAATGTATTGTCAAGCGTTTTGGATAGCTCTTTAGCTGGGGACAATTGGTATATCCAACGGAAGGATCATCTTAGTGTCATTATCCTGGAGCGTAGGGTCAAAGTATGAATATTGAAGCCGGCCGAGGTGGCCGTGCTGTTAAAGGCGCTGCAGTCTGGAACCGCAAGACCGCTACGGTCGCAGGTTCGAATCCTGCCTCGGGCACGGATGTTTGTGATGTCCTTAGGTTAGTTAGGTTTAACTAGTTCTAAGTTCTAGGGGACTAATGACCTCAGCAGTTGAGTCCCATAGTGCTCAGAGCCATTTGAACCATTTTGAATATTGAACACGTTCCTCGGCTTAGGCAAATGGAGCAAATCGGTTGGTTCATTTTTAGATTTGATATGTTCTATGATGGGCATTATTGGAATTATGTAGGCAGCATTAGTTCAAGGGCAATTTCTCGGAAAATGTTAGTTTACTATATTTTCCCTGTTACCACGGAACCAAACCCCACCCAAAGATTCCAAGGTCACTACGCACAGCAATTGGCTGAAATTTTTACCATATATTTCTAAGATTCCGATCTCGAACAACCTTGAAAATTTCTTGGTGTCTTCATCTCCTTCCAAGATACAAAGGTTCCGATTTACCCTACTTGTGCACTTAAAATGCGGATTTAGAATCTGGTATGAGGCGAAAATGTAGTCTATAACGCGACGTTGCACCAAGAGACATCATGTGAAGTGTCTCCGTTACCATTAGAAAGGTTCTGGGAACTCCACGTTGTAGTACCGAAGCACATGCAAAATTTTTGAGCATGTAAAATTCCATCTGACGTGTAAAATTAGTTTTGCGTTATTTCGGTTTCACACAAGTAAACTATCAAAATTTTGCTGACACATCAAATTCTTTTCGTATTCGTCACATGCCATGCTGTAGCTGGGAAAAGAAGGGAACCATGAAAAACTAGTACTACGGGAGCACAAAAAAGAGAATATGCTCCTCTTTATTAAAAGACCCTGACTGAAAAGTGGCGTAACAGCTGCCTCATTCTGCCTTCCTCAGCACCTTTAAAAATTTACGCAAAAATATTGGCAGGCGAACATATTCGCACTTCTTTATGCTGGGAGAGAAGGAGACAGTGACAGAGGGAAGGAGACGGAAAACTTATAAATACTGGAAGACAGCAGACAGTGGTAGCGTTACAGAAACAGTGAAGGACGCAATGGCAGTGTGAGAAAAAGAGGGGGACATAGCGGCAGTGCAGCATAGTTGACAGTGACACACCAACGCTGGGACAAGAGTGAAGAAGACAGTGCAAGTGGAAGAGAAGCAAAGTGAAGGACAAAATTGGAATTGGGTGAGAGTCAGTGATGACGAGAGACATAGTCTATGACAGCGAGAACGAGGAAGGGAGGGATAGTGACGGTGACAAGGGACAGTCGCGGTAGCAGTAAAAGGGAACCAGCGAGAGACAATGAAATGGTTCATATGGCTCCAAACACTACGGGACTTAACATCTGAGGTCACCAGTCACCTAGACTTAGAACTACTTAAACCTAACTAATCTAATGATGTCACACACATTCATGCCCGAGGCAGGATTCGAACCTGCGACAGTAGCAGCAACTCGGTTCCCGACTGAAGCGCCTAGAACTGCTCGGCCACAGCGGCCGGCAGAGAGGCAATGACAATGAGAGGAGACAATAGTAGTAGGAGAGAACGAACGTGACTGTGACTGTCGCGCAGGAGTCAGTGACAGTTGGAGAGCCTCAAAGAGATAATAACAGTGAGTTGGGCCGAATGAGAGATTGAGAACGGCCAATTGGGAGTTAAAGGGCATGAGAGACTTACAGTGATGGAATAGTGGGAGAGAGCGAGATACAGTTAGGGGTACCTGTCGGAGTGAGAGGTGACTTGCATGCCAAAAACGCGACTAACATCAAAATTTTTTCAAAACTTTTTGAAGCACTGTGGAAGGTAGAAAGGGCAGCTTCAGTCCCACTTCTGAGTCAGAGTCACTTAATAAAGAGGAGCGTAACTATCTTTTTTGTGCTCCGATTGCAGAATTTTTCGCTGCTAAATGAATGAATGACAAAAATCCGCGAGCATTAATGAAATAGGCCATATTAATAACTGTAAGTTTTAGAGTGAAATCAGGCATATTAAACTACTTCAAAACACGCTGCAAATGGTGGCCTTACAAACTTGATTGCAGTAAATGAAGTGCTGGTAAAATGTGCAGACTATACAAGCATGTTATGGTTTACTCAGTTTGGGGAGATGCAGGGTCAACTATCTGCTTCTCACGGTTGGGACTCTTTCCTAAAGGAATCAACCGAAATTGGGGAGGCAGACAACTCCGGGTTCCCGGGTTCGATTCCCGGCGGGGTCAGGGATTTTCTCTGCCTCGTGATGACTAGGTGTTGTGTGATGTCCTTAGGTTAGTTAGGTTTAAGTAGTTCTAAGTTCTAGGGGACTGATGACCATAGATGTTAAGTCCCATAGTTCTCAGAGCCATTGGAACCATTGGCAGACAACTTTATTGATACAACAGCTACCCTTTAAGTAGAACGTGAAATTCCGCTTTCTTTTTTCTTTTTTTAATTGGGGAAGGGGCGGGTGGCATCAATCTTGCAATCAGTTTGATGCGGCACACCACAGATTCCTCTCATATCAGTGTATATCTTGCAGCCTACGTCCTCAATTGTTTGCTGGACGTATTCCAATCTCTGTCTTCCTCTACAGTTTTACCCCGTACAGCTCCCTCTAGTATCCTGGAAGCTATTCCTGATGTCTTAACAGATTCCTATTATCCTGTCTCTTATTATTGTCAGTGTTTTCCATATATTACTTTAGTTGACGATTCTATGAAGAACCTTCTCATTCCTTACCTTATTAACAACATAATTTTCAAGATTCTTCTGTAACATGAAATTACAGGTGCTTCTAGTCTCTTTTGTTCAGGTTTTTCCACAGCCCATGTCCCACTGCTCTACAGTGCTTATGTTCCAAACATACATTATCAGAAATTTCTTCCTCAGATTAACACCTATGTTTGATAGTAGTAGACTTGTCATCTACAATAATGCCCTTTTTTCCAGTGCTTTTCTGCTTTTTATGTCCTCCTTCGTCCGTCCTTCATGGTTTGATTTGCTGCCCAGGTAGTAGAATTCCATAACCTCGTGACCGCCAATTATGATGTTAAGTTCTCACTGTTCTCATTTCCCCTACTTCTCCTCACTTTCGTCTTTCTTCGATTTATCCTCAAGCCATATTCTGTACTCATTAGAATGTTCCCTCCATTCAACGGTTCCTGTAGCTATTCTTCATTTTCACTTAACGGCAATGTCATCAGCGAATCTTATCACTAATATCTTTCCACCTTGAATTTTAGTCCCACAGTTGAAGCTTCCTTCTAACTTTGTCATTGTTTCTTCAATGTCTAGATGGCACAGTAGCAGAGAAAGGCTACATCCCTGTCTTACCCCCTTTTAATTGGGGCACTTCATTCTTGGTCTTACACTTTTATTGTTCCATCCTGGTTCTTGTGCATATTGTAAGTCAGGGTACACTTTCAATTATTTATGCACAAGAACTGAACATTGTACAGATGTCAGACATACTGCATTTTGAAGAGAAACTCTGAAAGATTTTTTACAAACATTCGATATGCGAACCAGACCTGGCAGACGTCAGTACGGTAATCGAATTCTTGCCATACCCGTCCCAGCATGGCTTCGTCGACTGTGGCAGTCGTTTCCCGTCTTCTCTCCCGCAACTCTGCTACATCACGTGGTAGAGGCGGTACATATAACAAATCTTTAATGTGTCCCCGCAGAAAAAAGTCACACTTAGTGAGATCTGGTCATCGGGGAGGCCATTTTATGAAACAGCTGTCCCCTTCTGTAGCACAGCCGATCCATCGATGCTGCAGCTCCCTATTCAGGCACCCACGAATTTCACGATGAAAATGGGGTGGAGCCCCACCCTGCTGAAAGCTGAACGGAAAGCCTGATTGCATTTGAGGCATCAGCCATTGCTGCAACATGTCCAAGTAGGAATATCCAGTGACAGTGCTCTCAGCGAAGAAGAATGGTCCGTACAGTTTTCGACGTGACAAGGCACTAGGTTTCTTTGGGGAATCACGCTCAAATTCACTGCATTAGTGTGAATGATTTGTACCCCAGATTCGGCAGTTACGCCTGTTCACTTTCCCATCAGTGCGAAAAGTAGCTTCGTCGCTAAAAATTAAGCGATCAACAGTGCCATCCCCACCCTCATTCAGTTGTTGCAACTGCGAACAAAACGCTTGTCTTTGTCGTCGTCATTGAGCTTCTGCACTAGCTCCAATTTGAGTGGTTTAATAGACAGCCTCTGTCGCAGGACTTTCCACACTTTCATTGGAGCCATTCTAAGTTCATGGGATGTATGGCGCACCGATTCATTTGCACTTCTTATGACTATCTCTCGTACGCGCTCTACATTCACTTCACTCGCACTGGGACGTCCGCTTCTCTTTGCCGGGTACAAGCAACCTGTCATAACGAATTTGCTGTGCCAGTGGTAAATGGCCTTCCTTCTTGGTGGCTTCTTACCATATTCAGTTCTAAACATGTGTTGAACAGCTGTAGCACACTTATTTATGTCGAACTCCAACACACAGAATGCTCGCTCCGCACCCGAACTCTCCGTGTTTGCGACTAGCGCTGACTATCGACAAATTACCAAACTATGCTGTGGCGGTATACATGAAAAAAAAAAACTTTAACGATTTCTCTTCAAAATGACGTATGTATGATATGTGTACAATATTTGGTTCTTGTACAATAAATAATTGAACGTGTTCCCGGACTTCATGTATAACGCGTCTTTCCACATAGGTTACCCATATTTTTATCAAGATTTCGAACATATAGCACCATTTTAGAGTGTCGAAAGCAGTTTCCAGGTCGACAAACCCTATGACCGTGTCCTAGTTTTTCTTCAGTCTTGCCTCCATTATAACCGCAACGTCAGAAGTGCCTGACTGCTGCCTTTACCACCAGTAAGCGAAATTGATCGTTATCCTCAATTTTTTTTCATTCTTCTGTTTATTATTCTTGTAAGCAATTTGGATGCGTTAGGTGTTAAGCTGATTCTGAAATAATTCTCTCACTTGTCAGCTCTTTTAATCTATGGGAAATTTGTGGATGATATTTTCCGAACATCTGATGGTATCTCGCCGGTATCATTCATTCTACACACCAAGGTGAACAATCGTTTTGTTGCCACCTTCCCCAATGATTTTAGAAATTCCGATGGAATGTTATCTATCCCCTCTGCCTTAGTTGATTTTAAGTTTTCCAAAGCTACTGTAAATTCTGATCCTAATACTGGATCCTCTATCTCTCCCTCATCGACTCTTGGTTGTTCTTCTATCACGTCGTTATACAAATCCTCTCTCATAAGACGTCCTCAACGTACGCTTTCCACCAATCCGCTATCTATAACTTTAACAGTGGGATTCCCGTCATGCTCGCAATGATACCGCCCTGCTTTTAATTTTACCGAAGGTTGTTTTGACTTATCTATGTCTGAGTCAATCCTTCCTGTCAATCATATTTTTTCGATCCCTTCATATTTTTATTCCCTAGCCAAGCCTTAGTTTCCCTGCCTTACGTGTCGTTAATAACAACTCTGATTTGAGTGCAGTAACAGCGGTACTCGACAGCGACTCATCTTCTCTGCCAGCTTTTAGCACTGGGGCGCTGTACCTTGAACTTGTTTAAGGTGGATCAGTCGCGATGATTTCTGACGCACGCGCTGTTGTCGTTCTTTGGCGTAAAAAAACGGTCGCCCTTCACGGTATGGCTCCGTTTCGGTGAGATTAGTAAACAGCTGAAATATTCTGTTCATATTATTGTATAATCTGGCTGCAGACCAGTGAAGAATATCATCGGAAGAGATGTAGTTGTTCAGTGGAATCAGAAAGAAGTACATCCTCTAGCGTTCAGTTGTATATTTTGTCTAATGGAGACTGGTTTCGGTATCGAGATTACGGTATTGGTGGGCCATCAAAGATGCAGACCCACTGTAGTCCATGTAGAAATAATGGTACTGGTGAGTCAGCAAAGATGCAGACCCACTGTAGTCCTTGTAGAGATTACGGTACTGGTGATTCATCAAAGATGCAGACCCACTGTAGTCCTTGTAGAGATGGCCAGCAGCCATCTGTTGTGTCTGCGCAGGTGCACAATCACCATTGAAGAGTCTTGCGGATAATATAGCAAGTCCATAACCACCACTTGTGCACTCACAAAGTTTTTGGAATTGTCCTTAGAATCAGCAATGCTGTTATCCAGTCCCTTGCTGAATTATTAACACACGTGCAAACACTAACAGTCCCTACTTCTCACATATTGTCCATATACTATGACCAACAGAAACGTGTGCAGTGAAATGCAACTTACAAGTTAATAATATGATGAACTGGTGACAAGTACAATTTTATAACATAAGAACACAATAACAAAGGTACAAAACACATCATTCAAGAACATAACAATACAGATAACATTTGCAGTACAGGCTTTACAAAAGAATCAAAATAACATATACAACAGTGTTACAGGAATTATGACATAAGTAAATACATAAAAGATCAGAATAACTTTTGAAACATCAACTTTACACATGAGCATTAAAACAAAACAGAACAAATAATATCTAAGCACATTTACAAGTTAAATAAGATATTATTAATACCAATTATATTTGAGGATAACAGTATTCCTCATCATAGTGAATAGTATTAGAAAAAAAATTCTATGAAACTACACAGAGACAGGAAGAAAACAAATACACAAGGGTACACAAACACATAGGGGGATAACACAATGGAAAGGACAGGGTTCGTTTTCAGTGTAACTTTTGGTACTGCAGTATTTTGCGAACAAAACCTGTTTTGTTCTTGGAGATCTCCCTTCGTTCATCATTATTCCAAAAAAGTCCTATCTGTACCTCTTTTCTGTATTCTAACCATATTTCCTTCAAAAATAAATATGGCTCATTGTACAATACTCATTTTTGCCATATCTGTTTCTTATATCTTCTCAATGCATTTCTTCCAATTCATCATAGTTAGTTTCTTATATAGTCTACCCCCTCTTAAGCTTAAATCTACTGAGCTCAGATATATATACCAAGGGACGAGGCAATGCAGCATCACATAAAACAATTAATATAAACAGCAATGAAAAAAAACGCAGATTTGGGAAGCAAGCAGCATTAAGAAATTAGAAAAGCAATTGTAATACTACAACTAATCTAAGGCAATGTGCAGCAAACAATAAAAATAAATCATTAGTAAAACTAGCTTAACAGAATAATACAAAGTCAAATTCAATAACACTATGCCTGGCAAACAGCAGCAACTTATAACTAAACATGACATAGCTCAAGCAGAAAAAATATTACAGTAAAAATGGCCATGTTTAAAACTTACGTCACATCTTAACACTAGAGTGATGCATCACAAAAACTTATTCTACGAAAAAAAAAATTACCAAGTAGTTGAAAAGAAAATTATGTATGCAGTTCCTGTTATTAGTCCCTTCTTATTGTTCTTTCCATTCCAAGAGCTCCTTTTTCGAAGAATGTGGGTCATAAAATAATTATTTAATAGATCTGTTGACAGAAAGTGTTCACATTAGCAAATGATTTTTTTTATAGAACCCATGCTGCAACACAGCTGGAAACTAGATATCAAATGAAATAAGCAACTATGAAAGGCAAAGCATAAAATATCATTCAATAGTCATGTGACATTTCATAAGTTAGTAGAAATTCTCACAACTCTTGTAGAAAGATGCTTGTCAGAATCAGGTGTGCAGATGTAAAAATGTTTCCAAGTTATTATTAGCGTGTCGTATTTACGATGCTTCCTACAAAGGAACGTCAATAGCGAGGATAATGGCCTCCCTTTTTTTTTTCTACCTGTGCCGCTGCTCGCAATAATGGCTTTTTCTCCAGGCGTCTGACACACCTGGCCGCTCACCTGGGTGCCCACGACGCATTACGTGCAGGTGGTCACTGAACTTTCTTACCGAAATATTTACGACACCAGTTTCCACTACAGTGACAGTCTCATATAAAAATATTTCACAGGTCAAGAATTTGGGTTACAAATCTGTAGAAACAAAATCCTATAAATATAACAGCGTCCAAAAAAATTTTCGTCGGCATTGTGATACATTCACGCATTTACACACATTTCATAACTCTTAAAGTACGATTCTCGGTTTCCAACCAGAGTCCCTAACTTCTATTGATTATTCATATACATATAAACACGTAATCACATTCCTTATATAGCATCAGCTTATTGATCATAAACATACCTCAACAGCATAATACACATCGTCGTCGTAAAAATAACATCATAACACCTCAGTCAACTCTCAAAATCGTCGTAGCTTCCTCCAATAATATCAAAACTTAAAAAAAATTCTCTGCTTATGTCAAAAGTGTCATCTACCTCAAACGTACTTTAAAATCATGCTCCCTTACCAAATACATCATTCAAAGCTCTCATAGTATCACAATGGTTCTGAAAAAATATGAACAGTTCACAAAGTACAAACAACATACAATTTCGTAAGTGTGAAGTTATCCAACTGTGTAATTGCGTAAACATCTGTCACTGACGTAGTAAAAAGAATGTTTATTTCTCTGTCAAATAATCAGATAGCTGTGTAGTTTATGTGTTGGATAAATATGGTACCGATGTGTAAAGTTGTATAAGCAAATACCGTATTAGCTAGGGCTCCTTGTGCGTGCCAAACACATGGTACACAAAGTAAGCGTGTACCCCCCTGAGGATTAATGTAATTATACCCTCAGGTGTTACAGATTACAGCAATGGAATGAAATATATCACGGAAAACCCTTGTATAATTGTACTTCAAATATCTTAAAAAAATAATTGTTTTAAGTGCGACATTAATCACTCAAATATGTGTCCTGTAGCGCTAAACTTTGCGTCATGTCACAACATAATCTCTGTGGAAGTGTCGTAGTTATCGTCCTCCGAAAGCTAAGTTCTGCAGAAGTCAATGTACTTACCTCATGATACACAAAAATGAAATGCTTTGCTAATAGATATCTTAGTTATTACGCTTATTGCCGTGATGAAGAAAGTACTGTGCTGTAACGTATTGTTGTGCTACAGGAAAGGCTGTCTCATTGTAGCTATACCACAAAAGTTACTACTAAAACATGTTTTACTTTCCAGAAGAATTCAGAAAAATTGTGCAGATATAAAACAGATACACCGCAAAAGCAACAAGGTAAATTGTGTCACACATTAGTAGCGTTGTGATATAGTCGTGTAGCT
Organism: Schistocerca nitens; assembly: GCF_023898315.1. Classification (NCBI taxonomy): domain Eukaryota; kingdom Metazoa; phylum Arthropoda; class Insecta; order Orthoptera; family Acrididae; genus Schistocerca; species Schistocerca nitens. The sequence continues at coordinate 678,267,127 of NC_064617.1, read as the reverse complement.
GTCAAATAAACTAACCACTGTGTCATCTGGTATCTCTCAGAAAGCACCTTGAATCCAGAATATATTTTCAAGTAAACCAAAATGTTGCATTAAAATCTCATTAGCAGTACCAGTACATGTTCGAAGTATGTAAGCCTGATAGTCGTTACGTAATCGTGTAACTAACAAGCAAGAATGTACAAATAACAACATTGTGTCGTCTGTTCACAATAACAATGCATTCGTAATTTCTGTTTAAAAATGTTCCCTAGGTTCTAGACTGGATATATAACTTCAAACATTGTTGCATGTTAACAGTTTCTCAGTGTGACAAAGCATACTAGTAGCGTGAAGTGATAAATTTTATAGCAAAGACAAAGTTAAAAAGCAGATTATCTCTCAATAAACGGTTTTACATGTCAAATGTGGTGTAACCCTTTACTTTTCCTAGTGCACAGAGTTTCAACTTTAAAGCAATTATCATGTTGTATACATCGGTAAAGAATGCTAAAATTTTACTCAAGGTTAGCATCCATGTTATTTTTCTCTGAGCCAGCCGGCGCACGTAGCAGCCTGCGGTGCGAGTCATTGTCTGTCTCTTTGTTGGCGCGCGTCGTTATTGGGATTTGGAGACCTAACTTCTACAAATTCACCTTCTCGAGAGGGCCCTGCTCTGTTTGAATCACGCCAGTTCTGATGCAATTCAGGTCTGTCGTTACGATCATATCGTCTGTCGTCATGTCGGTAGATGCCATAGTTTCTTTCTTGTCGGTCATGTGGTGGAGAATTTCTCCCTGAATCGTAACTGCGCGCTGAACTGTTGCGTCTGAAGTTATTCTGTCTCCCCTGTTAATAATAGTTCTGGTTACCATATTGTCTGTTTCTATGATTGTCTCTGTCATATTCATTACCGCAGAGAGGTGATCTTTCCCTGTAATTATTACTACTCTGCCAACGGTTGTTATACGGGTGGTGTCTGTTTCGGTCACGATTTGTGTTGTGAGAATAGCCTTGTCGCGTCCAGTTATTATTTCTTTCATCGCGGAATTGAGACGGATGTGATCTGTAATTGTTGTGCTCGTGCGTTCTGCGATTGTCAGTGTCAATTTCCAGTTCTTGTAAGAGTCCTTGAAATGCTTCAATGTCGTCTTTGCAACGTCCTGCCAAAATAATATGTCGTAAATGTTCAGGCAGTTTGATTAAGCAAATGCGGATGAGTTCTGAGGGGCTGTATGGGTTTGACAGGTACTGATTCTTGTGCAACATGTCTTCAAAATATTTCACAAGACTGGAGAATTCAGATTGTTCGAAATGTTTCATCATTATGATGCCATGTTTTACTCGGTCTTGTGTGGCTTGAGACCAATATGCTGAGAGGAAGGCATGGTAAAATTCTCCTTCACTGTGGCAATCGTGAATGACCGAACGCATTCTTACAGCTGGTTCATTCTCTAAATAGCCACACATAAATTCTAATCTGTGTTCTAACGACCAGTTGGGAGGAAAACAATGAGAGAATTGATGAAGCCACGCTTGTGGATGAATGTCGTTGGCAGAATTCTTAAACGTTTTGAATTTACGTGTAGTAATGAACAGCTTATAGTCAAAATCATCGTGTCGGCGAGTAGCATATCGGTCATTGTTACGTCGTGTCGGCGGTAACATCTCAAAATTCGGTGCACATTGCCAATTTCTTTCATAATTTCCGAAGTGCGCTGTGTTATTATTTTGTGGTTGTTCCGTATTTCTATTTCCCTCTTCCCGTGTTGGAGCGCGAGTGTCCTCTGAAATACGTAATTCTTGTATTACCTGTGTCAGCTGATCTTGTACTTCCCGGATTTCTCTTTGGTGTTGATTCAGATTTTGTTTCAGTTTCCTAATTTGTTCGCACTCTTCTGTGTCATTAAAGACTACCGGTTTTGTGTCGTTCAGATTATCATCTACCTTCGTAGATAAATTAGTGAACTGATCCGAAAGTTCGGCTACTTTCTCCGATAGTGTACTTATTTCCTCAGTGTATTTTTCTGAACCAAGTTTCAGAGTATCTACTGTGTCCTTTAAGTTTTCTTGAGTTTTTGCAAGTTGCGTAACCAAATCGGTAGATGCAACTGAGTCAATTTTAGCCGACAAGGTCTCATGATTTTCATGAACAATGGTTTGCAGTTCTTTTATAGCTGCTTCGTGATTCTGTAATGCATTTTCATGCCGCGAAAAAATAGGTTGAAAATGCTCACAAATTTGTGTTTTTACATCATTACAGACTTTTTGACATTTCGATTCAATATTATGTAACTCGGTAGTTAAATCTTCACATGTTTGTTCAAGCTTATTTTCCACTGAGTCTAACTTTTGAAGCTTTTGTTCCATTGCGTCTAACTGTTGCTGTGTTTGTCTCTGGTGTTGTTCCATTGTGTCTAACTTTTGTAGCTTTTGCTGTGTTTGACTCTGATTTTGTTCCATTTGTTTCTGATTTTGTTCAAGCGTTGTGTCTAACTTTTTAAGATTTTGTTCCACTGTGTCTAACTTTTGAAGATTTTGTTTCATTATGTCTAACTTTTGAAGCTTTTGTCCCATTTGTTGCATTAATTGTAATAACAGTGCACTGGTGTCTGAAACATGTTCCTCAGTGCTATTCGGCAGTGAAGTTGCACCGGCAACATTCACATTTTGACAAGCAAAAAATGTGTCTTGACTCATTTGAGAAAATGGTGAGGACCCAAAACCTGAGTCTACAATATTTGCGAGATTGTTTCCTGTCATTTCAGATTCCTGAGGCGAGCTGTTGCCGACCGATCGATCGACAATGCTTCCCTGTTCTCTAATTGTTTCACTGTCTACACCATTGTTTGCCGCCCGCTCCATTTCCCTATGCGCAATTACCAAATTACTACTTTGAACATTAGTTAATTCATTACTCTGCGGCGCTAACACACTGCTTTCGTCTTCACTGTCATTTCTCAATTTAGTTTGGAGCCTAGTATTACGTTTTTCACACGCCATTATTGTCACAATATTTCACGATAACACAGAAAAGCACAATTTGAAGAGCAAAAATAAGAGAACACATTAACATAACACTGAAAATAATATCTAGTTAATTGCAGCTGCGAAATACTTGGTGCAAATCTACATGCATGCCACAACTGTTTTACTGTACAACAATGAAAGACTGCAACTACAAAGGAAATTCTCTCTATAATTACGCACTGGCAATAAACAAAAGCTACACTAATTACACAAACTACAAGAAAAAAATCAGAAGATTCCAGTGAGGTATCCTGGCAGGGTCGCCATATGAAACGTCCCCTTTCAATAATTGTACAAGACTGTGCTTAACCTGACACACAATATTTTTAGCGCAACGCAATCTGACTTTCAAAATTCCCTACAAAAGAATGGCCCTGACTAACATTAAACTATACCTTTCACAAATCACTTACCTAACAAAAATCTTCGCTGCTCAAGCTACTGCAATACAGCGAGCGCCACTACTGCCAGCTAAATAAAAGATTCAAACTATGGAAGGCACTAACTACTGATAGGGATAGTTAGCAAATGAAAGATATTAATAGAGAACAAAGAATGTATTTACCTTTATATCATCATATATATAGCAGTTCATGACAAATTACAAAACTCCGCCATCTCTCACCCCACATCCACCACTGCTGGCGGCTCACCTCCAACTGCGCAACGCTACGCGCTGTTCACAGCCAGCTGCCTAACACTACAATGGCGAGTATTACAACAATGCAAAGCAGCCACAGGCTGCACACAGCACAGCCAGTGATTTTCAAACAGAGGTGGCGTTAACAATAAAAAAACCTAAACAGCCTACTTACAACCTTACGGAAATTTAAAATAACACGTTGTCAGGATAACGAGCCAGCTGTTACACCCTCATTGTTCACCGTCTTGTAGATATCTTCTTTCTCTCATGTCCTAAAGCCGAATTCAGTGTGGATCGAGAAATTATTTTTTACCTGCGCAAGGATTCCGATTGAAACTGACCATTTCTCGATATTACTAGCCTCATCTTCTTTAACCAAACCTCACACCCCACTGGTTTTAACTGAACTATCTGATTGACAAAATTACTATTTCAACAAACTTTCTTGTCACTCGCAAACGAATCATTTCAAACTCTCGCGACTGACCTGTACAACCACACGGCGACAGCTCGCCTGTGACTTTGCTGACTGACTGTTATTGCCAAGGCCACTACACATGGGGCCAAACGACCCACTGCTGCGGCCATAGATGCAATTCCATTTACTGACAACTCACCAACGCTACTGGCCGCTAGGCGCTTGCACACATATAATTATTCAGACGAACTGTGAGGCTAGTGATTTCACAACAGACGTTCTGGCCGCGTGCTTTAGTACTGAATTGACAGACTGAAACAGAGGATTAGAAAGCAACATGGAGGAATAAATACGGGTTCAAGATTTTCTTCTTGCTCCACCCTCACAAGGGCGAAACGACAATTGATATCCTGTACCCGTTTCTGATTATACTCTTTATGATTATAGCAAACAGGGCATTCTGGGAAATAAAGAATATACGGATCTTCAGGTTCCTAACATCGACATGTAAGTTACATTCTAACAGGAAAATTATTGAATTTTTTCGATAAAGTTTGAGATTGCGGAAGAGGTAACGACAGTTTCACTATATCTCATTTAGAATACTGCAGACGATGACTGTCTTATACCAAGAAGACAAAGGCGTAACGAATTGTCATTATCCACTGAACGAAGGCCAATGACAGTGCTTCAGGAACACCCCAATAGGTATTGCGGTGCCCGTGCTGTTAAGAAGAACGAGACAATGTTCCTTCGGACAGACATGCGTGGCCGGCGGTGTGGCCGAGCGGTTCTAAGCGCTTGAGTCCAGAATCGCGCTGCTGCTGCGGTCCCAGGTTCGAAGCCTGCCTCAGACATGGATGTGTGTGATGTCCTTAGGTTAGTTAGGTTTAAGTAGTTCTAAGTCCACGGGACTGATGACCTCAGATATTAGGTCCCGTTGTGCTTAGATCTATTTGAGCCAGATATGCGTGTCCGAAGGAACAGGTACTGCGGCGACCATTTCGTTATGAAATATACTACTGGCCATTAAAATTGCTACACCAAGAAAAAATGCAGATGATAAACGGGTATTTATTGGACAAATATATTATACTAGAAGTGACATGTGATTACATTTTCACGCAATTTGAGTGCATAGATCCTAAGAAATCAGTACCCCGAACAACCACCTCTGGCCGTAATAACGGCCTTGATACGCCTGGTCATTGAGTCAAACACGGATGCGACCATCATGATGCTGTAAACAGAACCTGGATTCATCCAAAAAATTGACGTTTTCCCATTCGTGCATCCAGGTTCGTCGTCGAGTACACCATCGCAAGCGCTCCTGTCTGTGATGCAGCGTCAAGGGTAACCGCAGCCATGGTCTCCGAGCTGATAGTCCGTGCTGCTCAAACGTCGTCGAACTGTTGGTGCAGATGGTTGTTGTCTTGCAAACGTCCCCATCTGTTGACTCAGGGATCGAGACGTGGCTGCACGATCCAAAACAGTCATGCGGATAAGATGCCTGTCATCTCGACTGCTAGTGATACGAGGCCCTTGGGATCCAGCACGGCGTTCCGTATTACCCTCCCGAACCCACCGATTCCAAATTGAGCAAACAATCATTGGATCTCGATCATCGTGGGCAGCAATGTCGCGATACGATAAACCGCTATCGCGTTAGACTACAATCCGACCTTTATCAAAGTTGGAAACGTGATGGTACGCATTTCTTCCCCTTACACGAGGCATCGCAACATCGTTTCACCAGGCAACGCCGGTCAACTGCTGTTTGTGTATGAGAAATCGGTTGTAAACTTTCCTCATCTCAGCACGTTGTAGGTGTCGCCACCTGCGCCAACCTTGTGTGAATGCTCTGAAAAGGTAATCAATTGCATATCACACTATCTTCTTCCTGTCTGTTATATTTCGCGTCTGTAGCACGTCATCTTCGTGTAGCACGTCATCTTCGTGGTGTAGCATTTTTAATGGCCAGTAGTGTACATGAAATGTATTTGCATTTGCGAAGACGAACAACCATCAGTTGTATCAGGGAATAACGACAATGAACATTTGTGGCGGACGGGTCTCCAACACGGACTTTCCGCTTCACGAGAGCTGTTACCTAACCGCTTCTTTTTCGTGAGCGATCGCCTTACCACTATTATTTTTATTTATTTACTTTTTGCATTTATTTCATGAGTTTAACATGTAAAAGATGTAGATATTCCAAATGGAGCGAGAAAAGGGACAAGCAACGCGAGATTTGTACCCGGAAGCGATGGATTACCATTCTGCAGATTCTTTTCTTGTTTAATTTACCAAATAAAATGCTAGATACAAAACGACAGAACGAAAACATTGCAACCCAAGTGAGTTCCTATTTATCAATTTTTTCTGCAGATAACTAGTGAAAGACATCAGTATTACGCTGGACAACTGGTTTCTATTGATAAGGGAAATACAGCAAATTATACCATAATGAAAAATAGAATAGACTTCTCTCCCTGTGTGAGGCCACGCACTCGCGGCTGTATGCTAGTGTTTACAAGGTGATCCACTTGTCCTGCAGACGAGGTCTGGGCTTGTCGTCTCGAAGAATTATCCTTGTCTCTGTTCCTGGGCTAAGAATTAGATATTCACAGCTTTGGCTATCCGTGCACAACTCGTCGTCAGACCAGAACTTCCATATGTTTTCGTGCCTGCGTCACAACCTGTTCGTACATACATTACGTAATTCCCGTATAGGGGGGGATATTTCAATTGAAAGTGTCTGTCTGTATCGGCGGATAAATACGCCACTGCAAAGCATGTTTGTTAAGAACGATGCGATATTCCTCCGGACAGTAGCTGCAATAACGTTTTAATCCGCAGATACCTGGCAGCGAGCTTCAATTACGATGTCCTCCCTTGTAAGAGAATTACATAACGTGTGTCCGAGTACAGGTTGTGACAGAGGAACGACGACTCATGAAAGTCTGGGTCCGGCTGTAAGTTGTGCACGGATAGCCAACGTGGTTAGAGTGACCGCTCGCGTAAAGCGGAAAATCTAGTTACGAGCCCTGGTCCTACTCAAATTTTCATTGTAGTCATCCCTTTATACAGCTGATAGTTGTTCGTATTCGCAACTGGGATCAAATTTCATGTGTTACTAGACAGCTGCTTAAATATATAAATTATCTAGTGCACAACTTGGGAAGCTTCCTGAGACTGGTGCTTAGCCGATGCGAAGCATTTGCCTATAGTAAAGATGTTACGCCGGGAGACTGCACCGAAACGCTGGAAAACCTGTAGGGAATCGACCGCTGTTGCAGGGATTGGGCGTTGTCGACCAAGATAGATACTATTGGAGGAGAAATCGATCACTGTTCTGTTACACGATAGGCGATAACGCACTGAAAATTCCTAGAGCCCTAAAATACCGGTAGTTATCGTCCGGAGAATCCTAAATTGGAATGACCACATAACACTAATTGTGGAAGATGCGGCTATCTGGCTGAGACTCACTAGATTAATTCTGAGGAAATACACTCAGGTGACAAAAGTCACGTTATACCTCTTAATATTATGTCGGACCTCCTTTTGCTCGGAGTAGTGCAGAAACTTCACGTGGCGTGGACTCCACAAGTAGTTGGAAATCACCTGCAGAGATATGGAGCCATACTGCCTTCATAGGCGTCCATAATTGCGGAAGTGTTGCCGGAACTGACCTGTCAATTATGCCCTTTGTCGGGCCATCTACGTGGCCAAATCATTCGCTCGAACTGTCCAGCATGAAACTCCCTGGCAGATTAAAACTGTGTGCCGGACCGAGACTCGAAGTCGGGACCTTTGCCTTTCGCGGGCAAGTCCTCTACCAGCTAATCCACCCAAGCACGACTCACGACCCGTCCTCACAGCTCTAATTCCGCCAGTATCTCGTCTCCTACCTTCCAAACTTCACAGAAGCTCTCCTGCGAAACCTTGCAGAACTAGCACTCCTGGAAGAAAGGATATTGCGGAGACATCGCTTAGCCACAGCCTGGGGGATGTTTCCAGAATGAAATTTTCACTCTGCAGCGGAGTGTACGTTGATATGAAACTTTTTGGCAGATTAAAAGAGATACTGGCGGAAGTAGAGCTGTGAGGACGGGTCGTGAGTCGTGCGTGGGTGGCTCAGTTGGTAGAGCACTTGCCCGCGAAAGGCAAAGGTCCCGAGTTCGAGTTTGGGTCTGACACACAGTTTTAATCTGCCAGGAAGTTTAATATCAACGCACACTCCGCTGCAGAGTGAAAATTTCATTGTGGAAACATCCCCCAGGCTGTGGCTAAGCCATGGCTCCGCAATATCCTTTCTTCCAGGAGTGCTAGTTCTGCAAGGTTCGAAGCAGAGCTTCTGTGAAGTTTGTAAGGTAGGAGACGAGATACTGGCGGAAGTAGAGCTGTGAGGACTGGTCGTGAGTCGTGCTTGGCTGGCTCAGATTGATAGAGCAGTTGCCCGCGAAAGGCAAAGGTCCCGAGTTCGAGTCTCGGTCCGGCACACAGTTTTACTCTGCCAGGAAGTTTCATGTCAGCACACATACGGCTGCAGAGTGAAAATTTCATTCTGTCCAGAATGTTCTTCAAACTAGTCACGAAAAACAGTAGCTCGTGACATAGCATACTGTCATCCATAAAAATTCCATCGTAGTTTGACAACTTGAAATTCAGTAATGGTTGCAAATGGTCTTCAAGAAGCCGACCGTAACCGTCAATGATCGGTTCAGTTGGAGCACAGGACCTAGTCCATTCCATGTAAACACAGCGCACGATAATTATGGGCCCACCACCAGATTGCACAGTGCCTTGTTGACAAGTTGGGTTCCATGGCTTCTTGGGATCTGCACCACGCTCTAACACCACCATCAGCTCTTACTAACTGAATTCGGTATTCGTCTGACCAGGCTACGATTTTCCAGTCGTCTAGGAGCCAAGTGATATGGCCACTAGACTGGGAGAGACGCTACAGGCGCGTCGGTCGTCTGCTGCCATAGCACATGAACACCGAATTTTGCCTCACATTTCTGACGGATACGTTCATCGTACGTCCAACAGTGGTACCTACGGTTATTTCACGCAGTGTTGCTTGCCTCCCGGCGCTGACAACTCTTCGCAAACGCCGCTGTTCTCGGTCGTTAAGTGACGGCCATCGGCCACTGCCTCGTCCGTGGTGGGAGGTAACGCCTGGCATTTGGTATTTTCGGTACACTCTTGACACGGTGGATACTGTGGATATCAGAATATTGAATTTCCTAACTATTTCCGGAATGGAATTTCCTATGCGTCTAGCACCAACTACCATTCCGCGTTGAAAGCTTGTTAATTCCCGTCGTGCGGTCATAATAAAGTCGGAACCCGTTTCATATGAATCATCTGAGTATAGATATCAGCTCCGGCAATGTACTGCCCTTTTATAGCTTGTGTACGCAATTGCACCGCCATCGGTATATGTAGGTTCACTGTTCCATGACTTCAGTCATCTCAGGGTATAGTGACTTACTCAACAGTTGTGTGCCAGATTCTGGAGTACTTTTCGTCAATCTAGGATCACTAAAATGTAGGTATAATGAAATGAAAATAGCAGACCGAAAGAACCAGCATCACGTTTCTTCGCTGGTTCGTTGAGCAAGATCGACTGCGTTACGGAGGTGTTCATCAAACTACAGTAGCAGAAGTTATATAGAGGCGACGTGTATCTCAGAGTAGTTTATTACTAAAATTCGTGGCGTGTGAAGCATAGCTTACGGTGATAAAAAGGACAGAATCCTTGCAACTGAACATGACGACAGTCAGTGCTCAGTGCAGCATGCACTCTGCCTATAGATTCCCGTCTCCGTGTTTCCACAGATAGCAGGTAGCCGTTCATGTTTGTACTGGGAATGCAGGACATGTGAGGCGCCGATTTGTCCTCTGCCTTATGGGTGCAGAAGAGACTGTGTAATAGCCCACCTATGTGATGTCTTCTAAAGATATCCTTGTCCCTGCGCAGATCACGAATCCGTTGTTCTTGACATGAGGTTGTGATATTTGCTAGTAAGTTGGCTAAGGCTCACTTCACTGCTAAACGAGTATCCAAAGTTAACTGGGATGCCAATGGCTTTTTATTTACTCGTATTTATAACACACGGAGCAGCTAATATTTTAAGACCCAATCAAATTTTTCCATTATTTCATATATTTTTAGAAAAGGGCGTGGCATATAGACGTCATTACTCATCTGGACAGAGATTTTCTTATGTCCAGCCGGCTGGACACTGCAAAGCAAAGAGACTAGTCTTGATAAGTGGCCATGAAAAGTAATCAGATAAATTTATGTTTTCGTAGAGAATACCACACAAGTGTAACACAAGAAAAGCAGTTTCAATCATCAAATTTGTGAAATGTCATTTCCTGCTTTTGGTACAAACAAGTCTACATTTACAGTAATGTCAAGGTCTTCCTCATCTGAACAGTCCCCTATGTCACTCAAATTACTGCTCTCTTCTATTACTTTTAGCATTTCTCTTGCGATATCAGCTTCTGTGGGTAGTCCATTCATGCCTGTCAGTTGGCAGAAAAAATGTTGTGAAATTCTAAAGCTAATTACCAACTAATATTTTCGAAAGAATTACTGTAATTTCCAATGAACTGCTAATTTCATCCATCTCACAAAGTAATGAGAACCACAAGCATTGTTTAAAGTACATACTGTCCTCCGAGAAATTAGTCAGCGATCAAAACTGAACAAAGCTGCGATCATCTATCCAACCGGCTGCCCTTCATTGTTTACTGCTGATATATATATATATATATATATATATATATATATATATATATATATATATATATAAAATCTGCGCAATTTCAGTGCAGTAATGTGTTCATTGTAAATGTTTGTGTGTGAGTGTGTGTGTGTGTGTGTGTGTGTGTGTGTGTAAGTACAATCTAACTTCTGCACCATTTCAGTGCAGTAATGTAAGTATTATAGTAGTTGTATTACATGTTTATTACATTATAAATAAATAAAAAACTTTTTTATTTTAAATTCAGTGCATTAGTATTTGTAAAATGACTTTCATATAGTGTTCATTAAAAAATGAAGATCATTCCACTTGGGACCTGTGGAATGGTACATTAGCTTATTTGTTTGAGTTGTAAATATTTGTCATGTATTGTTGTTTTTCTGACATGTTCCACATCGTGGAGGACCTCCTCACTACTGATCAATTGGAATGAAAGTAAATCTAATCTAATCTAATCTAAAAGAATTTCACAAACGTATGCCGACAAAGTCGCACGTCACGTAGCTCATGCGTGTAACACTCACGATATTGGTACTTTAAATACATTTTAGAAATTACGGTCACCGATGAGATTACATCTTTCCTGTTTTTCTCACAAAATCGCGATTCCTTAGAGCGAACTGCATGAAACTGCCCATTGTGACGACTGGGCGGGGCAGCACGAATCACTTCGCTCGGTGCCCATTTTTGGTGGGACCTGATGACGTACGACGTGCTTCATCTTCGTATCGTTATCCTAATATTACTGGAAGTTGTTATTAAAATGAAATATGAAGTGTGTGGATGATAGCTTACTAGAGGATAGGCAGTATGACTGTCAATTAAATCTGAGTAACATTTTAAAAAGAATGTTAATAAATCAAAATTAGAGATTTGCGAGCTGGCTCAAGGGTAATCCATACATCTCCTGTTGTGTCAGCCAATCATATTATCCAACAAGTAAACTGGCGCAGTTTCTCACAGCTTCGGTTTCCAATATACCATCTGTTTTCTGCACTTCACATCTTACACCACACACCAGCTAATGCAGTCTCAATCAAATTATGAAGTTAAGTTTGGGGTGGAATATTACGTACGATAAAGTCAGAAACGGTACAAGCTGTGGATGTAGATGTAGACGTAGGCATACATGTACTGTAGATGTAATTTAGAAAATCACGGATCAACGATGAAGCTTTCTGATATAAATTATTCGGGCAACGTGGCCAGGATCTGACGGTGCTCATATCCAGCAACGTTATGGAGCCTTGCCAATTTTTTAAGCATATGTTATAGTTGACTATGAAAAAACTCCGTAACAGTGAGTCGTTCTTACCTCAGGCAGGAGAGAAATGTCGCAGCCTGATGTAGCAATTAATTTCTGTTTAGCGGCACATATGTGCTAAATGTAATTTCCACATTTACGTGCTAAGTTAATTCCAATATTGATGTTTGATTAACCTAACGTACGTTTTTTCTGATAAAGTACACAATCCTGTTGATTGTAAGTGGCAGCGTACGTCTAAATGTTGTTGATAAATCACGTTTGTTGACATTGTCAGCCGATAAGCCATCAGTTGTAAATTTTCATTTATGTCAGAGCAAGAGATATATGACGATCTTCGTTACGAAATGAATTAAATACTGATTGTGTCCCTTACTAAGCTGTAACGGTATAAAGCCTTTGTTTCATGACCATCCTTCAATTACGCTGACCACGAACGAAGATAGCTGTTTTTAATCATGTCAGGTATGGATGCTGTCATGATACCACCTGGCAGATTAAAACTGTGTGCCGGATCGAGACTCGAACTTTGCCTTTCGCGGACAAATGCTACAGAATTTCATTCTGGAAACATTACCCAGGCTGTGGCTAAGCCATGTTTCAGCAATATCCGTTCTTTCAGGAGTGCTTGTTCTCCAAGTTCCGCAGGAGAACTTCTGTGAAGTTTGGAAGGTAGGAGACGAGGTACTGGCAGAACTGAAGCTGTGAGGCCGCGAAGGGAGTCGTGCTCAGATGGTCGAGCACTTGCCCGCAGAAGGCAAAGGTCCCGATTTCGAATCTCGGTCTATACCTTAAGTACGTGATTACTCTGCTATTCACAATAAGGTGCCTGGCAGAGGGTTCAACGAGCCCTTAAATTTTTCTGTGCGAGCCCTGATTTCACTTGTTTTATCGTGATTATTATTTCTCCCTATGTAGGTGGGTGCCAACAGAATGTTTTGGCAATCCGAGAACACAGTTTTAATCTGCCAAGAAATTTCATATCAGCGCACACTCCGCTGCAGAGTGAAAATGTCACTACAGGTACTGTCATTTTAAGAAAGATTTTAACGATGTGTGAAGCCGTACTGGAGCCAAAACTAATCACGAATGTTTCATGATCTGAAGATGGTTAAATTGTTAGCCAAAACTAGTAACCCAAAGAAGATTTCATGTGCGATCTTGATTTCATGGGTTTTCAGTCCCTAACATAAATGAAATTATTGATAAATGCAAGAAAAATCCTTAAAGCTTTTTAAAGTCTTAAAAAGTTTTGATTGTGGTAATCGACGCTGTGGTGTCTTAATTGGGGGAACACCTTCTAGTCACTCCAATCTAAAATCTTCGTCATTTTATAACAGTATTTATGAGAACAAAATCTGTATTTAACGCAATTACTAAAAGAAAGAAGCGAGGACGTAGAATGTGTTATGGCAAAAATCAACAGTGCTCAAAGATTTAAATGATGTCGGTACCCTTCTGTTACGCTGTCTTCCGACAAATATTTAGTGATTTTAAAGGCACACCGTCCGTTCAAAAAGTTTCGTGACTGATTTTATCCTCGGCGTACAAGCGATGTCAGCGCATTAACTACAGTGGCAACTTGAACTAGCAACTGTAAACAACAGATGTGGTACTAGCATGTCAGCTGTAATCAGACACGTTAAGTAGTGGAATTGCGACAGTAGTGTGTCAAATTGGGTTGGCGCTTGTCGAGATACAACCAGTTTTCTGTTCCGCCGGTTCTTTTCGTCTCGGATTTAACGTGAGGGCTCCGAATTGGAGCATGTAACGTGGCAGTGTGTAAACTAATTATGTCAGTACATGAGAAACAACGTGCTCTATGGAGCTTTGATTTCGAAGAGTGCTTCCACACATGGCGCACCCTCTCTTCCAGCATGAAAATGGTAAGTCACGCACGGGCGCTGCGGCATCTGCAACAAATCGACACCTTGAGTTCACTGCCTCCATACGATTTTCATTTAATTCCAGAACTTAAAGATCGTCTTCGAGGACTTCACTTTGATAGTCATGAAGGAGTGCAAGCAGAGTGAGGGTGGGGCTCCATGAGCAAAGTAAAACTTTCCACAGTGATGGTATGAACGAACTGGTCTCTCATTGGCAGAAATGCGTTCGTAGCCACGGTGACTATGTTGAGAAATAAATATGTTAACACGAAGACCAAAGATGTAGAACTTTCGTAGCGTTTTGTTCTGTTTAAAAATTCCAGTTTTCACGTAAAGGATTCGGAGACATTACTTTTTAGCATGATGTTCTATATCAATCAAATTTACCGCCTATTCCAAGGAACATTGTGCATGTTTTCTCCTTTTACTTTAACAAGGGAACCTCCCCATCGCACCCCCCTCAGATTTAGTTATAAGTTGGCCCAGTGGATAGGCCTTGAAAAACTGTACACAGATCAATCGAGAAAACAGGAAGAAGTTGTGGGGAACTACGAAAAAATAAGCAAAATATACAAACTGAGTAGTCCACAAACAAGATATGTAACGTCAAGGACATTATGACCTCACGAGCACCGTAGTCCCGTGGTTAGCGTGAGGAGCTGGGAAACGAGAGGTCCCGGGTTCAAGTCTTCCCTCGAGTAAAAAATTTACTTCTTTTATTTTCGCAAAGTTATGATCTGTCCGTTCGTTCATTGACGTCTCTGTTCACTGTAATAAGTTTAGTGTCTGTGTTTTGCGACCGCACCGCAAAACCGTGCGATTAGTAGACGAAAGGACGTGCCTCTCCAATGGGAACCGAAAACATCTGATCGCAAGGTCATAGGTCAACCGAATCCTCCACAGGAAAACACGTCTGATATATTCTATACGACACTGGTGATGGCATGTGTGTCACATGACAGGAATATGTTGTTGACCCACCTAACTTGTACACTTGGCGAATGGGTAAAACAATTCTTCTACCTTGCCCGATTTAGATTTTCTTGTGGATGTAATAATCACTCCCAAAAAAGTGATGAAAACGTAAGGGTTTGTCACATAAACTGCAACAAATGAATGCAACAATTTCACAGTCGCACAGTTTTCCCTGTGCTCTGTCAAAACATATGTTTTTCATACAACGTCCCCATACTACGTCGCAGTTACCTCGCATCGGACGAACAGATAATAATTGTCTGAAAATAAAACATTAAACTTTTCACCCGAGGGGAGACTTGAACCTAGGACTCCTCGTTCAACAGCTCCTCACGCTAACCACGAGCCCACGACGCTCTGGGTTTCAGATTCCCCTAGATGTTGCCTATGTTGCGCATGCACTACTCAGTTTGTATATTTTGCTTATTTTTTTCATAGTTCCACGCAACTTCTTCCTGTTTTCTCGATTGATCTGTGTTCAGTTTTTCAAGGCCTATCCACTGTGCCAACTTATACCTAAATCTGAGGGGGGTGCGATGGGGAGGTTCCCTTGTAAGCTGACAAAAGTCATGGGTTACCGATAGGCTCACATACAATAGCAGTAGTATCATGAACACAGTGTGTAGAAGGGCAGTCCATTGGCGGAGCTGTCGTTTGTACAAAGATGATATTTATGACCGCACGACGGAAATTAACGAGCCTTGAACACAGACTGGCAGTTGGAGCTAGATGCATTGGAAAGTCCATTTCGGAAATCGTTAGGAAATTCAATACTCCGACGAGATACATAGTCAAGAGTGTGCCGAGAATAGCAGATTTCAGGCATAACCTCTTACCACGGACAACGCAGTGGCCGACGACCACTTAACGACCGATACCGGCTGCTTTTGCGTAGAGTTGTCCGTGCTAAGAGACAAGCAACACTGCGTGAAATAACAGCAAAAATCAATGTGGTACATACGACGAACGTCACTGTTAGGACAGTGTGACGGAGTTTGGCGTTAATGGGCTGTGGCAACATACGACTGACGTGTGTGCTTTTGCTGACAGCACAACACCACATACAGCGCGAGTGCTGGGTCTCGTGAACATTTCGGTTCGACCCTAGACGAGTGAAAGATCATGCTCTGGCCAGGTGTGTCCTATTTTTAGTTGGTAAGAGCTGTGAATGTGACACAGACTCCACAAAGGTCAACAGGGCATTGTGCAAGCTGGTGGTGGTTCCATTACATGGAATGGACAGGATCCTCTGGTCCAAATGAAACAATCATTCACTGGAAATGCTTATTTTTGGGTCCTAGGAAATCATTTGCAGCCGCCCATTGATTTCATGTTCTCAAACAATGATGGAATTTTTATGGATGATAATGCGCCATGTCACTCGAGAAATATTGTTCAGAATTGGTTTGACTAACATTCTAGGCAGTTCTATCGTATAATCTGGCCATCCAGATCGCCCGACACGAGTCCCATCGAACATTTATGGGACATAGTCAAGAGGTCAGTTTGTACACAAAATCCGACACCGGCAACACTTTCGCAATTATGGACGGCTATAGGGGCACTATGGATCAACATTTTTGAGGGGACTTCCAAGGACTTGAGTCCATACCACGTCGATCTGCTGTAGTATGCGAGGGAAATGGAGGTCCAACACGATATTAGTAGGTATCCTATGACTTTTGGCACTTGAGTGTATGAAGTCGAAAGTTGATTGTGCCTCCTCCCGTCTTTACTCTGTTAAAGCAAATGGAGCGTTGTACGAACTGCACTTCGTAAAATACTTTCAAACTAGGGATGGTCTGTTCTTCAATCAGACTGAAGTTTGAGGACGGTAGTGAGAAACTACCGCACAGACATGGTGGGGATAAAAGGAAGGAAGGAAGATTAAGGTTTAACGTCGTGTCGTCATGGAGGTCTTTAGAGACACTGCGCAGGATCCGAGTATTCAAGGATACAAAAGTGAATGGGTCGTGCCCTTTCAAAGGAACCAGCCGGACATTCATGTTGTGCAGTTTCTGGGAATCGTGGAAAATAATCACGGGAAACCTAAATTTGGACGGCTGGACTTGGATTTCAACCGTCGCCTTCTCAAATGCGAGTGTAGGGTAATAACCACTGCACCACCTTGCTCAGTCAGGCGGGGCAAGTCTTGCACATTGCACGATCACTTGAACTGTCTGACAGGTCACACCACATGGCAACCTATATGGGAGACTTGCACAGTACCAGACGCTTTAGGTTTCTTTCACGCAAAAACTTCTTTAAATACATGTGGGAAATGGAAGTACAACAGTTGTAATGTTTAAACATTTATTTATAACAAAAGTAGTAATTTTTCCAAATACTAAACTTTAGCACATCGAATCAACAAATAACAAAAATGTTCAAAAATGACTAGGGAGAAAAACCATTACCCTGTATCAGACACTTTACAAAGTCATTAATATAAACTATATTTATTCATGTTTTGCCCAACGAATGATTTTTTCATTAATTTATGAGTCAGTCGAAAAAGCAAAATGTAAAAATATAGATGTTTATGCACTGCAGCTGTCAGTAAAAGAGATCTTCCTGGTCCGTGCGTGCCACATGAGCCCACCGCTTGCATAGATGTGCAGCGAACCCAATCTTCATTTGTTGATTCCCTGCAAATAATGCACTCTGTAGTGCTGTTTCTTAACTGTCAATTTTAGAACTTCCATTCGTGTAATATTTGTGCAGAAGCGAAGTTTTCGGTTTATTTTCACTTTTCTTTGTTTCTTTTTCTGATTATTCTTCTGAATCTGGTTTTGCATCTTCTTATCTTTTCTTAAGGCTGATTTTGCAAGCTTCTACTCACATCCTTTAAATTTCTTCTCTAGCTTATCTTTCTAGGGTCTGTTAGTCAATTTTTCACTATTTAACCTCTTATCTTCCAACTGACAAATTTCTATCTTGCTTTCTCTGACAATGGAGAAATTTTGTCCATGACTGTTTGGAATAAGGAAGTAATGCAGCTTCCACGTCCACCGAAGTACCCAGAAGTGCTTGGAGGAGAAGCAGGAGGAGAATCTATTGTGGAAAGACTTGTTGACAAAAGACACAGCAAGGTGGAATCTGAGCCATTGGTTCCATCGTTGACACAGAAGAAGTTTCAATTATACTCCTGGTTCTTTTGAAGAAGCATTTAGAACTATGCCACCAAAAACGGTCGGTCTTGAGACTACTGTCAGGCTTTCCTCAGAGGAGTGAGTTGCAGTTAGGAAGTCTAAATCTGTAAACATGTCTTTTTCTCGTTGGTGGAACCCAGAGCAGGGCCGTCAGGAGTGGCCGAGAAGTTCTAGGCGCTATAGTCTGGAACCACGTGACCGCTACGGTCGCGGGTTCGAATCCTGCCTCGGGCATGGATGTGGGTGATGACCTTCGGTTAGTTAGGTTTAAGTAGTTCTAAAGTCTAGGGGGTTGATGACCTCAGAAGTCCCATAGTGCTCAGAGCCATTTGAACCATTTTGAACCCAGAGCAGGAAAAACCAGAAGTTGCAAGGTCCATCCTGTAGTGTTCAAAGCAGTCCCAACCAAACTAGCAACGTTCCTTTGAGTTACAGATAGTGGCTGAAGTTTGTGCGTAGTATGTGCAGGAATGCTTACCATACGCACATTGTTTCTTGCATACGACATCACTTCAAGTTCCATGTGTGAAATGTGGCCATCTAAAATTATAAGAGCAGGATTTTCCTTTGTTGTGTTCACTTGGGCAACAAACGTTTTTGTCAAATTAAAACAAAATGTTAAAAATTCTTTTTCATTCAGTGGGATCATTCTATTATCTAGATCTACCAAATGCTCAATTAAGTTTGATTCTAACTCTTCTGAGAAGGTCTGCTTGAAACGATGACTCTGAGGCTTTGTTTCAACATCCCTACCACGTTTTAAAAGCTTTGCTCTATTTGCCAAAGTGATTTTTTGGGACAGAAAAATGAGTCTGAGTCTGTCTTCTTCCCATTTTGTCGTATAGAACTTGCTGAGTAGCAATCTTGATGTTATCCTCTTGCCAAAGTCCCCTTTTTTCTCATTACCCATGGAATGGAATTATCTGGAAACGAAAGAAACTGTATTAGTGCTCTTCACATTCGAACTAATACTACGCTTTCCCTTACTGAGCAAGTGATGTCTGTCCGGCAACGGGAAAATTAGGCGTAAGGAGCCAATGAGGTGAGGGCAACATATAAATTTATCATAATGAACTAACGCTTTAAATTAGTATTCAGTTAACTCTGTCTATTAATAATGAAAGTGATGTTGCACGAAAAATAAGTGAACACATTCTACTGAAGTAGTCTTGTTTAATATAGGGTGAAACCTTACAACAAGAAGCTGCCACTAGAGCACAAACACATCTCCCACTCAATGATCAGACAGCACTGGCGCAAAACTGTTGAGAACCGTTTGTGACTTTCAGTGACAAAGAGATTCTCGCACAAGAGTGCGTCTCCCTGCATCTATCACAGTTTTTGAGAAACACGCTCTGTCCGATACTGGGCAGTGTCCACAGCTGTGCAAGTCCCCCCTACGTTATTGTCACTGAAATGCTGCACCGATACTTATGTCATACGTTTGTTGCTACACTGAAGAGCCAAAGAAACTGGTACACCGGCCTAATATCATTTAGGGCCCCTGCGAGCACTCATAAGTGCCGCAACAGGACGTGGAATGGACTCAACTAATCTCTGAAGCAGTGCTGGAGGGAGCTGACGTCATGAATCTTGCAGGGCTGTCCATAAATCCGTCAGAGTACATGGAGGTGGAGATCTCTTCTGAACAGTACGCTGCAAGGCATCCCAGACATGCTCAATAATATTCATGTCTGGGGAGATTGGGGGCCAGCGGAAGTGTTTACATTCAGAAGTGTTCCTGGAGCCACTGTGTAGCAGCTCTGGACTTGAAGGGTGTCGCATTGTCCCGCTGGAAGTTCCCAAGTCCGTCGGAATGCACAATGGACCTGAATGGGTGCAGGTGATGAGACAGGATGCATACATATGTATCACTTGTCAGAGTCGTATCTAGATGTATCAGGGGTCCCATAACACTCCAACTGCAGACGCCCCACACCATTACAGAGCCTCTAGTTGGGGCAATCCCTTGCTGAAATGCAGGCTCCATGGATTATGAGGTTGCCTCCATACCCGTTCACGTCCATCCTCTCGATACAATTTGAAACGAGACTCGTTCGACCAAGCAACATGTTTCCACTAATCAAAAGTCCAATGTCGGTGTCGACGGGCCCGGGCGAGGCAATAAGGTTTGTGTCGTGCAGTCATCAAACGCACACGAGTGGGCCTTCGGCTCCGAAAGCCCATGTAGGTGATGCTTCCTTGAATGGTTCGCACGCTGACACTTGTTGATGGTCCACCGTTGAAATCTGCAGCAATGGTTGAATGGATCGCACGCTGACGCTTGTTGATGGCCCAGCGTTGAAATCTGCAACAATTTGCGGAAAGGTTGCACTTCTGCCACGTTGAACGATTCTCTTCAGTCGTCGTTGGTTCCGTTCTTACAGGATCTTTTTCTGCCCGCAGCGATGTCGGAGATATGACGTTTCACCGGGTTCCTGATATTCACGGTATACTCGTGAAAGGGTCGTACGGGAAAATCCCCACTTCATCGCTACCTAGGAGATGCTGTGTCCCATCGTTCGTGTGCTGACTATAACACCACGTTCAAACTCACTTAACCGGCCGATGTGGCTGAGCGGTTCTAGGCGCTTCAGTCTGGAACCGCGCGACCGCTACAGTCGCAGGTTCGAATCGTGCCTCGGGCATGGATGTGTGTAATGTCCTCACGTTAGTTACGTTTAAGTAGTTCTAAGTTCTAGGGGACTTATGACCTCAGATGTTAAGTCCCATAGTTCTCAGAGCCATTTGAACCATCAAAGTCACTTAAATCGTGATAGCCTGCCTTTGTTGCAGCAGTAACACCTGCGGCAGACACTTTTTGTCTCATACAGGCGTTGCCGACCGCAGCGTCGTATTCTGACTGTTTACATATCTCTTTATTTGAATACGCATGCCTATACCAGTGACTTTGGCGCCTCAGTGTGGTTTATAACGGTATCCGTTGTTATTAAAATAGTGCTTTTCTCAGTTACTATAACAACCCAATATTTCGAAAGAATCTCAATTCCAAGAACAAACATTAGTCGTTTTTAAAGAAGTGTTATTTAAAAACCAAAAATTTTTCCATTGCGCTA
The DNA here is from genome assembly GCF_023898315.1 of Schistocerca nitens. Classification (NCBI taxonomy): domain Eukaryota; kingdom Metazoa; phylum Arthropoda; class Insecta; order Orthoptera; family Acrididae; genus Schistocerca; species Schistocerca nitens. The sequence continues at coordinate 678,245,921 of NC_064617.1, read as the reverse complement.
TGGCTAATAAATATGCCGATGTTTTATTCGGTTTTCAGTAAAAACTGAAAAAAACCTGTTACAACCGAGACCAAACACATACGAAAAAATAGAGGTTATTCAGAACTAAGATACCGGTAACGGTTCTAACGGATCTGTTTTCCCGTTCCTAGTGTCAACGTTGTTGTGTCTCAAAACGCTATGGACCGCCATTTCTATACCAAGTGTTCAAGACATTCTCCAGAATGTTTTGGAGAAGAGAAAAGCGTGCGCAAAGTTTGTCCCGACTACGCTGACTCCAGAACTACATAAAACTACGACGCTTGGACACCTGCCGTGGCTGCATTGAAATGAAAAAAAAAGCAGGCAATTCTTTCCTGGGAAAAGTCGTCAGGTTCACGAGGCTTGGTGTTATCGAAACGACAAAGTGCATAAATTCACATGAAGGGTCGACACTGTGACAACATAACTGAAATTGTGGCCAATGATGCACGCGAACTGAAAAACATTTCGAAGAAGGATTTTTCTGACACTTTCACATGTTTGTATGAATGTGCTGTTGCTGTAGACTACCTAGACTACCTGAAACACTAAAACTATTATATTAACTTTTCTCTTTTTTTATTAGTACACTCTCGAAACCTTTTGGACTGACAGTAGGAAATTTCTTTCTGAAATTACCAGATACGCGAAGAACAAAATTTGCTGTTCTTGGCTGTTGTAGGAACTGTATAACGTTTCTTCCAGTGCCTATTTTCATCGGTGGGTATATCAAAATTTAGTGTGATTCTCCTCTATACACCGAATCCTATTCATATTATAATGATTACCCGACATTGTAGGATGTATCTCATAACCTAATCACGCTTGTTCTTCTTATTAAAGAAGTGTATTCACCCACATCGCTTAAAATTACTCAATGGTTACTAGTTTCAGCGAGATTAAATCGCCATCTTTAGACCATTTGCATAGAAAAAAAATTTTCATAGCCAATCCATTTTGTTGACAATTCACGTCAAATGGACACAACTCTAATGTAAAGAGTACGGAAAATTCTAACGTCAAACCAACATACAATGCATACAGATTCGAAGAAATCTTACCTTATACTGGCGACCTTCCATAGTACCGTCTATCGACATACAATACGAGAATAGCTGTAAGAAGCGTGCACCATAGTTCCAAGTAACAAAAGTATAAAATTCCTTACATTGTACACACACAAAAAAAGTTTTGCATCACCCGGTTCCCAGAACTCCTGAAGATAGACGAGTGGTTGGTTAGACCATCAGCGAGAGCGCACCGCTAGTTCCTGCTACTAATAAGGCGAGTACACCGTTCGCTTGTTACATATTTTTAAGAGCTTCAAACAGGAGTGACTTATTTTCAGTTACCTGGGTAGTTACTAGTTTATTTTGTAATTTCTTGCGTGTTTGAGTGCTTACTAGGCTCAACCTTTTATTTCAATAACAGTGTAGTGTACAGTACTGCCGTTGCTATCGACCCCTCGTATCGTACAGCCTATTGTTTGTTTGGTTAGAACAGCTCAGTGTCGGTTAGACCGTTGGTGAGGGAGCACTTTGGTTTCCCGCTGCTAATAAGGCGAGTACACCGATCGTTTGCTGGATATTTTTACGAGCTTCAAACAGGAACGACTGCAGTAATGGATAGGAACTGTGACTGTTGTGTAGAGATGCGAGCTGAGTTGGCAACCCTTCGCCCACAGCTCCAGGCTGCTTTGGCTTCCGTCACACTGCTTGAGGCTGCTGCCAAGGGGCGTCACTGTGGGGGATCGAACGCGGGGATGTGAAGGACGTCGAGCACGTCCCACGTGTCCTCCAATCGGTCCACTGCTGTGACAGCCGCCCCGGGTACTGCCTGCACCGAGGTTGACCCCTCACCCGTGGTCGAGTGGGAGATCATTCCAAAGTCTGGCAGACAGTGAAAAGCTTTCCGAGGGGCCGATCGTAGGGCCTCCCCGGCTCGTTTGACTAACAGGTTTCGGGCGTTCTCTGTGGCTGACGATGTCCCTCAGCCAGATGCAGTCGTCCACCCCGTTCCAGAGGAACCTTCTTGGCCCGCAAGGTCTGGGCATTCACAGAGGGTAGGTTTGCTGGTAGTTGGGAGTTCCAACGTTTGGCGCGTAATGGGGCCCCTTAGGAACATGGCTGGCAAGGAGGGGAAGGAAGCCAGTGTGCACTCTGTGTGCATTCTGGGGGGAGTCATTCCAGATGTGGAAAGGGTGCTTCCGGATTCCATGAAGAGTACAGGGTGCAGCCAACTGCAGGTGGTGGCTCATGTCGGTACCAAAGACGTGTGTCGCTTTGGATCAGAGCAGATTCTGTCTGGTTTCAGGCGGTTAGTGGAAATGGTAAAGACTGCCGGTCTTGCTTCCGAGATTAAGGCGGAGCTCACCATCTGCAGCATCGTCGATAGAACCGACTGTGGTCCTTTGGTGCAGAGCCGAGTGGAGGGTCTGAATCAGAGGCTCAGGCGGTTCTGTGACCGTGTAGGCTGCAGATTCCTTGACTTACGCCATCGGATGGTGGGTTTCCTGGTTCCGCTTAATAGGTCAGGAGTCCACTACACACAGGAGGTGGCTACACGGGTAGCGGAGGCTGTGTGGAAGAGTCTGCGCGGTTTTTTAGGTCAGAGGGTCTCAGGGAACCACAGAAGGGCCGTCCGTCTAAAACTGGGCAGGTAAAACACAGTAAGGTAGTTGTAGAAACAATTGGTATTGTAGTTGTAAATTGTCGTATGTAGTTGTACATTGTAGTACTTGTGTTGGGAAAGAACCAGAGCTCAAAGCCCTAATAGAAAGCACTGAAGCTCAAATAGTTTTAGGTAGAGAGAGCTAGCCAAAGAAAGAAATAACTTCAGCCGAAATTTTTTCAAAAGATCTAACAGTGTTCCGAAAGGATAGATTAAATACAGTTGGTGGTGGAGTATTTATTGCTGTCAGAGGTAGTTCGCCTTGCAGCGAAATTGAAGTAGATAGTTCGTGTGAAAGAGTATGGGTAGAGGTTATACCTGACAATCGGACTAAACTACAAATTGGATCGTTTTACCACCCCGCCCCCTCCCCACTCAGAAGATATAGTTGCTGACCAGTTCAAAGAAAACTTGAGTCTCCTTTCAAAGACGTACCCCGCTCATACAATTATAGTCGGTGGTGACTTCAATCTACCCTCGATATGCTGGAAAAATTATAAGTTTAAAGCCGGTGGCAAGCATAAAACGTCATCCGAAATTGTACTGAATGCTTTCTCAGAAAATTATTTTGAACAATTAGTTCATGAGCCCACTCGAAGCGTAAATGGTTGCGAAAACATACTTGACCGTTAAGCAACAACTAATCCTGGACAAATAGTGAGTATTGTAACGAATACAGGAATTAGCGAAAACAGGGTAGTTGCTGCTAGGCTGAATACCGCAACACCTACAACCATCATAAAGAAACACAAAGTATATCTATTTAAAAAAGCTGGTAAAAATGTTCTTACCGCCTTTTTAAGAGACAGTTTTCACTCCTTCCGATCTGATCATGTAAGTGTAGAAAAGTTGTGGAATGTTTTCAAAGAGATAGTATCGACAGCAATTAAGAGATATATACCACATAAATTAACAAGTGATGCTACTGATTTCCCATGGTACACAAAACGGGTCAGATCACTGTTGCAGAAACAACGAAAAAAGCATGCGAAATTTAAAAGAACGCAAAATACCCAAGATTGGTAAAGTTTTACTGAAGTTCGAAATATGGACCATACTTCAATGCGAGGTGCTTTTAATAATTTCCACAACGCAATTCTGTCTCGAAATCTGGCAGAAAATCCAAAGAGATTCTGGTCATACATAAAGCACATCAGTAACAAGACGCAATCAATACCTTCACTACGCGATAACAAAGGTGAAGGCACATGGCAGTGCCACTGAAGAAGTGTTATTAAACACGATTTTCCGAAACTCCTTCACCAAAGAATACGAAGTAAATATTCCTGAATTCCAATCAAGAACAACTGCCAAGATGAGAAACATAGAAGTAGATTTCCTCGGTGTAACGAAGCAGCTGAACTCTCTCAATAAAGGCAAGACCTCCGATCCAGATTGTGTGCCAGTCAGGTTCCTCTCAGAGTATGCTGATAAAATAACTCCATATTTAGCAATTATATACAACCACTCGCTCACAGAAATATCGTACGTAAGGAATGGATAATTGCTCAAGTCACACCAATACCCAAAAAGGGAAGTAGGAGTAATCCGCTGAATTAGAGACCTGTATCGCTAACGTCGATTTGCAGTAGGGTTTTGTAACATAGACTGTATTCGAACATTATGAAGTACCTCGAAGAAAATGATTTATTGACACATAGTCAGCACCGTTTCAGAAAATATCGTTCTTCCGAAACGCAACTAGCTCTTTATATGCATGAAGTAATAGTGTTATCGACAGGGGACGTCAAATTGCTTCCATATTTTTAAATTTCCAGAAGGCTTTCGACACCGTTCCTCACAAGCGTCTTGTAACCAAACTGCGTGCCTACGGAGTATCGTCTCAGTTGTGCGACTGGATTCGTGATTTCCTGTCTGAAAGGTGACAGTTCGTAGTCAGGAACCCGAAAGTTATCGAGTGAAACAGAAGTAATATCCGGCGTTCGCCAAGGAAGTGTTATAGGCCCCCTATTGTTCCTGATCCATATTAACGACATAGGAGACAATGTGAGTAGTTGTCTTAGATTGTTTGCAGATGATGCTGTCATTTACCATCTTGTAAAGTCATCAGATGATCAAAACGACTTGCAAAATGATTTAGATAAGATATCTGTACGGTGCGAAAAGTGGCAATTGACCATGAATAAAGAAAAGTGTGAAGTTATGCACATGAGTACTAAAAGAAATCAGCTAAATTTCGATTACGCGATAAGTCACTCAAATCTGAAGGCTGTAATTTCAATTAAATATTTAGGGATTACAATTACAAATAACCTAAACTGGAACGATCACGTAGATAATATTGTGGGTAGAGCAAACCAAAGACTGCGATTCATTGGCAGAACACTTAGAAGGTGCAACAGGTCTACTAAAGAGACTGCTTACACCACGCTTGTCCGCCCTATTCTGGAGTATTGCTGTGGGGTGTGGGATCCGCATCAGGTGGGACTGACGGGTGACATCGAAAAAGTACAAAGAAGGGTAACTCATTTTGTATTATCGCGAAATAGGGAGATAGTGTCAAAGACATGATACGTGAATGGAGTGGCAATAATTAAAACAAAGGCGTTTTTCTTTGCGACGGGATCTTCTCATGAAATTTCAATCACCAGTTTTCTCTTCCGATTGCGAAAGCATTCTGTTGGCACCCACCTACATACGGAGAAACGATCATCACTATAAAATAAGAGAAATCAGAGCTCGCACAGAAAAATGTAAGTGCTTGTTTTTCCCGTGCGCCGTTCGAGAGTGGAACGGTAGAGAGACAGTTCGAAGGTGGTTCATAGAACCCTCTGCCAGGCACTTTATTGTGAATAGCAAAGTAATCACGTAGATGTAGATCTTGATGGCGGTGGATATTGTATCAAAGACACAGTCCCTTTGACTGGTGAGAGATGTCACTAAACCCGCCCAAAGAATAAACAATCGTGCGTGAGCAGCGGGTATTATACGGAGGTGTCCTACAGCCGATCAGTTTCAGTCATTCCATCAACAAGGAAGTACAAGGCTGGTGTTATCTGTAGTTCAACCATGCCGACACGGTCAATACTGCTGTTCGATCGGGTCCGAATTGTTAGTTTGTGCCAGGAATGGCTCCCCACAAGGGAAGTGTCCAGGTGTCTTGGAGTGAACCAAAGAGATGTTTTTCGGACATGGAGCAGATACGGAGAGACAGGAACTGTCGATGACATGCCTCGCTCAGGCCGCAAAACTGCTACTACTGCAGTGGATGACCGCTACCTACGGATTATGGCCAGGGGGAACCCTGACAGCAAAGTAACCATGTTGAATAATGCTTTCCGGGCAGCCACAGGACGTCGTGTGACGACACAAACTGCACCCAATAGGCTGAATAATCCGCACGTTCACTCCCAACGTCCATGGCGAGGTCCATCTTTACAACCACTGTACAGATGGCCCGAACAACATGCCGAATGCGCTGCTCAAAATGAGCATCACGTTCTCTTCACCGATGAGTGTCGCATATGCCTTTAACCAGACAATCGTCGGAGACGTGTTTGGAGGAGACCGGTGACGCTGAACGCCATAGACACACTGTCCAGCGAGTGCAGTAAAATGGAGGTTCCCTGATGTCTTGGGGTGGCATTATGTAGGGTCGACGTACGCCGCCGGTGGTCATGGAAGGCGCCGTTGCGGTTGTAAGATACGTGAATACCATCCTCCGACTGATAGTGCAACCATATCGACAGCATATTAACGAGGCATTCGTCTTCATGACCGACAATTTGCACCCCCATCGTGCACATCTTGTGAATGGCTTCGTTTAGGATAACAACATCGCTCGACTAGAGTGGCCAGCATGTTCTCCAGACATGAACCCTATCGAACATGCCTGGTGTAGATTGAAAAGGGCTGTTTATGGAAGACGTGATTCACCAACCACTCAGGCATCTACGCCGAATCGTTGTTGAGGAGTGGGACAATTTGGACGAATAATGCCTTGATGAACTCGTGGATAGTATGCCACGACGAATACAGGCATGCACCAATGCAAGAGGACGTGCTACTGGGTATTAGAGGTACCGTTGTGTACGGTAATCTGGACCACCACCCCTGAGGGTTTTCATGAGCAATAAAAAGGGCGGAAATGATGTTAATGCTGACTTCCATTCCACTTTTCTATACAGGTTCCGGAACTCTCGGAACCGAGGTGATGCAAAACCTTTTTTTGATGTGTGTATTTCGAATACATAATGGTATGTTGGAAATACACACATAAAAAAAAGGTTTTGATGGTCGAAGTAGAGAGGATATAAAATGTAGACTGGCAATGGCAAGGAAAGCGTTTCTGAAGATGAGAAATTTGTTAACATCGAGTATAGATTTAAGTGTCAGGAAGTCGTTTCTGAAAGTATTTGTATGGAGTGTAGCCATGTATGGAAGTGAAACATGGACGATAAATAGTTTGGACAAGAAGAGAATAGAAGCTTTCGAAATGTGGTGCTACAGAAGAATGCTGAAGATTAGATGGGTAGATCACATAACTAATGAGGAGGTATTGAATAGAATTGGGGAGAAGAGGAGTTTGTGGCACAACTTGACAAGAAGAAGGGACCGGTTGGTAGGACATATTCTGAGGCATCAAGGGATCACCAATTTAGTATTGGAGGGCAGCCTGGAGGGTAAAAATCATAGAGGGAGACCAAGAGATGAATTCACTAAGCAGATTCAGAAGGATGAAGGTTGCAGTAAGTACTGGGAGATGAAGAACCTTGCAGAGGATAGAGTAGCATGGAGAGCTGCATCAAACCAGTCTCAGGACTGAAGACCACAACAACAATGTTGGAAGAGACTGTTGCCATCTGGTGGCGTTTCAAATACAATGTATTCCGTTGGTTACTTAACAATCCTATCAAGGAGAACACAACAGCAAAATGTTTTATACACGTCTTATGTGTTTTATTTGTAATTATTGTCCACTGTTCTCACAGCTGTTATATGCTGAGCAGTGTTCTCCAGATCTCCACAGACATACCTGCTCCACGCCAGCGATTCCTACTGTCATCAAGGAATCTAGATCTGATCATGATCTCTTACAAGGGAACCTCCTCATCGCACCGATCTCAGATTTAGTTATCAGTTGGAACAGTGGATAGGCCTTGAAAATCTGAACACAGATCAATCGAGAAAACAGGAAGAAGTTGTGTGGAACTATGAAAAAAATAAGCAAAATATGCAAACTGAGTAGTCCATGTGCAAGATAGGCATCATCAAGGATACAGCGAGCTCAGGAGTGCCGTGGTTCCGTGGTTAGCGTGAGCAGTTGCGAAACGAGAGGTCCTTGCTTCCCGTTGTAGGGAAGCAGCCTACTCACGCTGTAGTAAATTCACATCAGTCTTTCCATTGTGTGCCAGCCGGTCCGCTGTAACTAGCTCTGTCGTCACAAATGTTGTGCAATACTTTAAAAATCAAGCAAATAACCTAAAACATTTCTAGCATGTCAGGAGTAATACTAAATTAATGTGTGTTGAATATCAGTTCGATAACTTTAGCCATTTTCGAAATTTGGATGTTTCTCTGTAAAAATCATTGGCGCAACAGAAAAGAGCTAGAAAGTTAAAAATTTATAATTAGATTTGTTTTTCATAATTATTTAATAAAAACACTACTTTGGATTTCACAAATTAAAATTTTAGTGGAAATCCATGATTTTCTGGTTTTTGTCTTAAAACTTAAGGAAACAAGATAGATTAAGTAGGCTAATAAATAAGGCTAGGATGTTTATATTTAAGTAGGTTGGAGATCCGCTATAACTATGAAGATGTGAGAAGTTTCATTTGAATACCTATAAAACTATAGCGACAGCGTATCTCCAAAGGGCCAGTTCAGAGCTCGTCTACTGCGTGCAGTGTAATTAAATTAATTCTCTCGCCCAAAATATTTAACTCAGCCACGTCAAAATTTTATTATCAATACTTACCTGTGTGCTGAATGCACATTTAAATTGAGAGCTTCATCGGCCATCAGCAAAAGAAGCTATAATTTATTCAATAACTTAATGTGGTGCATTACTAGCCCAGCGGCTAGTCGGGAGAGCCGATTTGATCAGGCGTTCCCTTAGCCGTCCGCACCGCGGCTTTATATATAAGAACGCTGCGCGAGGAAGCAAGGCCCCAGTTCTCTTCAGACGCTGAATAGCACGCCATCTGTATCGGGAGTCGCGTCGCGTCGGTATCATTGCTACAAACAGCCTCGGATGCCGTATTAAGTTACTCGGAATACGCGTAACCATAAAATCATTTTCGAGTGAAGTGTTAATTCTGGGTTGACTTTAATTATCGATCTTCAGTTGGCGTATGTCGTATTTTCACGTGCCGCCGCGGGACAGACATTCTACCAATTATTTAGCGTGGCGTTTGATGAACCTAATCATCAAATTATGGCGAGCATTCATTTAAACATTTAATTTGGACACTTATAGTTGCATCAGCGCATTAGACTCTGAACTGCTCTGTTAGTTAGATTGTGTGGATTCTTCTGTTTTCATCTGTGACTTTCAGAATACAGAACGTTTTTTTTTTTAGAAAATCGTTTTTGATTATAAATTCCGGACAATCTTCTAATTCCTCAGAGCTATAAGCTGTAGCTGTAAGTGTATTCTCAGATGAAGTGGGCACTAGGAATTCTAATTACAGGCTTCACAATTTGCTAATCACTTTCTGGTAGCCAATATTGTAGTTAGAGAGCCAGTGTTGAGAACGGCGAAAGACAGCATAAACAACAGCATAAATAATAGGAACATTGCCCGCATCTCGTGGTCGTGCGGTAGCGTTCTCGCTTCCCACGCCCGGGTTCCCGGGTTCGATTCCCGGCGGGGTCAGGGATTTTCTCTGCCTCGTGATGGCTGGGTGTTGTGTGCTGTCCTTAGGTTAGTTAGGTTTAAGTAGTTCTAAGTTCTAGGGGACTGATGACCATAGATGTTACGTCCCATAGTGCTCAGAGCCATTTTTTCATCAAACAGAGCCATTTGAACCAATAGGAACATTTTTAACAACAATAATTCCACCCGTCGCCCCACACCGTCTTTCCTCTAGTGAAAACTTTTATTTTTTATTTTCAAACAATTATCAAAGTTCAGGCAGTCACACATAATCAACTTCGTTCTCCAAAATTCCAGGACATGTTCACATTTGCTAGGACATATGCAGGATTTGACGGTCTACACACGGAAAAATTTGAAAACGGTAAAAACATATGTTTTGACAGAGCACAGGGAAAACTGTGCGACTGTGAAATTGTAGCATTCATTTGTTGCAGTTTATGTGACAAACTCTTATGTTTTCATCACTTTTTTGGGAGTGATTATCACATCCACAAGAAAACTTAAATCGGGCAAGGTAGAAGAATCTTTTTACCCATTCGCCAAGTGTACAAGTTAGGTGTCATGTGACGCACATACCGTCACCAGTGTCGTATAGAATAAATCAGACGTGTTTTCCTGTGGGGGAATCGGTTGACCTATGACCTTGCGATCAAATGTTTTCGGTTCCCATTGGAGAGGCACGTCCTTTCGTCTACTAATCGAACGGTTTTGCGGTGCGGTCGCAAAAAACAGACACTAAACTTATTACAGTGAACAGAGACGTCAATGACCGAACGGACAAATCATAACTTTGCGAAAATAAAGAAAGTAAACTTTTCACTCGATGGAGGACTTGAACCTAGGACGTCTCGTTCCGCAGCTGCTCACGCTAACCACGGGACCACGGCTCTCCTGCGCTCACATTGTCCTTGATGTTGCCTATCTTGCACATGGACTACTCAGTTTGTATATTTTGCTTTTTTTTCGTAGTTCCCCACAACTTCTTCCTGTTTTCTCGATTGATCTGTGTTCAGTTTTTCAAGGCCTATCCACTGCGCCAACTTATAACTAAATCTTAGGGGGGTGCGATGGGGAGGTTCCATTGTTAGAAGATCGGAGCCGGCCATCTAAAAATAAAAATTAGGAACTTCAGTGTGATCACGACTGTGTGCAACAAATAAGTTGTAATATTAACAGAGCGCTGTTTTTCATGGGACAGTTTCCAAAAAAATTATACGGAGAGCTCCCTCAGAAGGCCGTAGGCTGTAGGCCATGCTGGAGGCAGCGCGCGGCCTCGGCAGTCGCAGCACGTCCCCGTCAGCAGCTGTCTGTCCCCCCATCATCTCGCGCCGGGCTTCCCCGCGGCTACTTGCTGCCGCCTGCTGCCGCCTGCTGCCTCCCGCGACCTTGGTCCGCCGTCCTTGTCATCGTACTCCCACATGCGTCCATCACATCTCACCTACGATTTAATCGCCAAAGAATTCTCGCTTTGATGGCACTTGAACTTTACCGTTGACAGGGAGTAGAAAAAGAAGTCCCTCGTGTTATCTTACTGTGTCATGTTGTAAATAAAAAAGGGAGACGAAAAGTTTCATGATGAAGTTTCGGTCATCTCACATTAATGCCTTTCCTAGAAAATATGACACGCTCATTGAAATACCAGTAATTGTGAGGACATCTGATCAAAATAGAATTTGCTAAAGCGTCGGAAGACAATGATAAATCCTCATATGCTTCCTTTTGAGATTAGTGTGTTCGAGCAGGCGAGCTTCACGTCTCTTACTAGAACTCAGAAAGTTACTATTGAAAACCCTACGTTATTAATTCATCCTCTTCAGGATGTACCTCTCGCAGTTACGGTGGACGAATCATCCACTTGCAATGGAACTGTGTTAGAAAATCGTCTACTGGCAGCCATCATCTTTCTGGGTTAAGATGTATCTTAACCGCAGGCATGTTGGTCAATGTATGACCGTGAGCTCTACGCAACTAACATCTCAATGAAAAGCTAAGCCGGCCGTTGTGGCCTTGCGGTTCTAGGCGCGTCACTCTGGAACCGCGCGACCGCTACGGTCGCAGGTTCGAATCCTGCCTCGGGCATGGATGTGTGTGATGTCCTTAGGTTAGTTAGGTTTAAATAGTTACAAGTTCTAGGGGATTGATGACCACAGATGTTGAGTCCCATAGTGCTCAGAGCCATTTGAACCATTTTAACTTAGAAAAGCTATAGGCACATGCTTGAAGGTTGATATTTCATCCTTATCACACACCAGAAGCAATTTGCGTTCGCCTTCACTGTGATGCCAGACAAGATATCAAGACGTCAGCTGCGCGATTTAGACTTCATAGCCTTTCTTATTGTGAATATTCAACATGTTGCTCGTGTGCAAAGTGGACCAGCAGATGTTTTACCTCGTGGTAAAGTCATTGCGGAGAAACTTGACTTACAGCAATTTCCAACGCTAAAGAAAAAGATAAGATGAAGAATCTCCTGCAAGTATTGTTAGGCTTCGAGCTCTGACGTATTCAAGTGCTACGTTCGACTGCAGCACTGTACTGAAGCGTATCAACGTTACAAGCCCGACAGTTCGTTACGAAAAGTTCCTGCCAGAAAACGACGTCCTTTCCCCACTGCCTCTTTTACCCATGACATCTAGTGAAATAGACTTTCTTTGGCCGAATATGTAGAAGGATTGCTAGGTATCGGATCGCTAGTGCAATTTTTGCAGTGTAATAAAATAACTTGGCATGTTAACAGTTCCGCCAAGCACGTTAAGCTCTCACTGAGTAACGATCTGAACATGTCTTTTTTGACGTCGTTGTGCCTTTGCCGCCAGAATTATTCCAACAATGCCATGAGGCCATTGCTTGCTGAGGCGTTCTTCTCCATGTCATTACCGATCATAAACATAGTGTGAGTTCTACCTCGTTATAGCGCTTTCAGCCCTGCTTGTCATGAACCAAATTCGAACCTATGCCTTTCGCCCAGCGATAATCGTCAAATGGAATGATTCCATAGGCAAAGACCTCGCTCACCAACCATGCGCCAGAGCATTGGACTGACAGTCTCTCTATTGTAGTACTAGATCTCCGAATGCGGCTTCCAAAGAAGATACCAACAATACTATGGTTGAATTAGTATATGGATAAAAACTGCAACTGTCTAGCGAATTCTTCACTGACTCATAAAGAAATGTCATATTTGAACTAGACTTTGCATATAACCCATGCTCGAAGTCCCATCCACCTGTTTCAAAAGGATGTATTGTGTAGCAACAACGGTCTACGACTTATAGTCCAACAAACAGATTGTCTTCAAGAAAGACAGCATTCTAAAATCTGTCTAACTAATCTAACATTATTTCACCCAGTCCTTATCAAGTCTATGTAGCGGCCTGCTCCTTCAGCTACACTAGTAGTATAGCATTATTCATACGAGACCAGAGGAAAGGAAGATAGGCAATCCACAAGTTGGGTGATATGATAACGCTGTCACTGATTATCAGTAGATTATCATTATAGGTTCCAGGTGAGATGACAATCTTATCTAAAGGCCACTGATAAGGACTTCCAATGTTAGGTTTCTCGCTTGAGAGACTTACTCGCCGATCAGTCTCCTTCTCCTGGATAGTCAGTGGTCATTGATGAAGGTGATCCTGGGTAACCCCACGCATCTTAGGAGGTTGTGCAGATTATATTCAGGGTCATCCAGGGGAACCCCTGCTCTACCCATGCATCTAAGGCAAGAGAGCTAATTATATTCAAGGTCATGACGTAACTCGATATGGTCATGTGATACAATATTGGTGGGAAACCCCTGAACAGAGGGGAGCACGTTAAAATGGCGGGAAACCTCGTGGACCAACAATATTTGAGCTACTCCACCCTCTTATAATCTTCTCTAACTAAATGAACTGTGTAAGCCCGATCATTCGAGGTCTGTTCGTCACAGGTGACAGGTCAGGTTTATTATAAAAAAATACCTCCTCATATAAAAGGCAATGTACTGACTAACTGAAAAATTTAAGATTTGGAGAATGTGTGGATCTTATACTGTGGGCATCGTTTAAGCAGGGATTTTTTGAAGTACCAACAACAAGGGGTGATATAGGGGGAGGAAGAGCTTGGTATTTCGTTTTTCGGTAACAAATAAAGAAATACCTGTTTCACCACTTTTTGAAATTTAATCCTATGGCGATGAAATAGTGGGTGAAATCCTTTTCTGAAAATATATCTTTATTAAGAACTACTAAAGCATATTTAAAGCTGCATCTATGAATACTGGTATTTGACTTCTCAGTTACAAATAAAAATACATTTTTCATTGTTTTTGGAAACAACCCCTAAAACGGTGAGGTACAGGATAAAATTTATTATGAAAATATATTACTACGAAAACATTTTTATAGCTAAATATATGAAAATTTAAATTTGGCTTCTCAGTTAGAAATAAAAAAATACGTGATCCACTGTTTTTGGGAATTCAACACCTGTGAGGGTGAAATCGGGCTGAATGTTTTTATTGAAAAATTTCATTGTGGAAGCATTTTTGAAGATACATCACTGAAAATTTGAATTTGGCTTCTCCATTAGAAATAAAACATGCATAAGCACTTTTTTTTTTAAATTTAATCCCTAAGAAGGTGAAATAGTGTTATATTTGGAAACTGGTGTTTGGCTTCTTGGTTACAGAGAAAAAAAAGATAAATGTCTCACTGTTTTTGGAAATTCAATCTCTAAGAGGGTGAAATAGGGCCAGACTGATATACTGACTCATCACTGCCCTGTCCAAACAGCTAAGGATAGCAATTGTAGGCGTCGTTTAAGAAGTAAAAAAATGAGTGAAAGTTGTTTTGAAAATAAATAAACAACTACTAAATGCTATTTAAGGCTGCATCTATGACAACTGGTATTAGAATTCCCAGGTAGAAATTTAAAAAAAAAATACGTGTTTCAGTGTTCCTGGAAATTTAACCCCTAAGGGCGTGAAATTGGGGATGAAAATATTTAAGAAAATATTTTGTTACATTAAAAAATTTTGAAAGTAAATTTATGAAAATTGTATCTCATTTCTCGGTTAGATGGCAATAAATATTTGGTAGATGACGAAAAGTTGCAGGAAATATCTCCACAAGAACGCAAAAGGCATGAAGAACAACTCTGGCTGACACCTGCCACATTCACTTTTGGTCAGAAGTAAATTCGAAAAAGTCATGCTTATATGGTTTTAATTAACGTGAAAAGCTTATAAGGTGTTACAATTTGTGAACAATATAAACCACTACATAAAAAAATATCTCTGCAGGCCATACAGTCAAGCAGAGCGATGCAGTGGACGCTAAGCTAGTTAACAATAAATCTATAGTGGCATGTATGGAAATAATAACAAAGATTTAACAAATTAACTGATAGTGTATAATGAATAATTTCTTCTTTGTAATCCAGTATTTACAGTATTTTATTGATTATTAGCTATTTATTTTTCTTATTACAATGCCAGTTGTTATACATATGCATTTTATTTACAATCATCTATTGTTTATTAACATTTCTATTATTTATGAGTCTATTTGTTATTCACACAGTGGTTCTTTTACAAAGCTTTTTTCTCATATACAATAATTTTCAGTGTCATGTAGTATTTGCGCCCGCACACACACAGACACACACACAGGAATGTATACAAAGGTTACAGTATACGCACACACATGCCCCATCTGACGTGAATAGTCACACACACATACAAACAAACCTGACTAAGACAAGAGGTTCATCCAACTTTTCCACACATAGTTCCCATCTGCACAGCGACTAATTCTTCATCGAAGATGGTTGCACGTTTGCAATTAGACCTACCTCTTACACAATAACGCCAATGGAACTAGTAAACTAAACGAATTTCGGGCGATTTCATCTCAAATTATACCGGTCAAGACTGAATGTGTCACATCACTATTTCAAAGTTTTCTGGAAAAAATATGTGTTAACGTTTCTCTCCAAATCCACAATATTTTGATTTCCTGATGGTTTGTTAAAACGCTACAGACCTCTGTAAAAGAGAGTATATGTGAAAATGTTGTAACGAAAGAGAAAATTGAAAACTTGTAATAAAGAAACCAAATATGGTGGAGATCCATATTTATTTTCAATAAATGATCTGTTCTCAAAACTATGAGACAGGATAAATACCTACACACCTCTGAGCTTTTTTCTTTTTTTTCTTTTTAGTGGAAAAATAAACTATGGAATTTCTAATTTTTTTCAAATTTCAAAATTATATTTTGAAAATATGAATAGTCACAGGACGTTAACTGTCTTGAGAAACGATAAAGTGGAAGGACTGCTAATTCCTAGTCATGACATTAATGCATGAACTTCTTAAACTGTCAAAATATTTGTACATAAAGATGAAAGACTGAAATTTTTCGGTTATATAGAATTTTTCTCATAAACTCCATCCTAAATGTTCTAAAAATTTCATGGTATGTTAGTTAGTCATTGTACTTAGGGAATGGACAATCATAGTGGGCAATACTTGCCTCTACAAAACATGAGAAATTTTGTAGGTACACCTAACTCTTCTGTCAAGGTCAGAACACCATGGACATTTAATTATTTAAACTGATCGCTGATTTTAAGTAAATTTCATGAAAACCGTTATTTCTGAATCAAAATAATCACTTGACAACTTTATAAGTGAGAGGTAAAACAGTTCATAAATTTGTTTGAAAGCATTTTATAACAAAAATGTGTTATATGAAATATTTATAGAAATTTTTCTTTTTATGATGTTATTTACAGATGATTATTGTCTTCTGTCATTATTTTACTTTTTCATGAGTTTCCGTGAATTAAAATTGCCTACAATGTAACAATCAACACTGGACTGTTGAAAAGAGTCCATTTGTTAATTTCATGTGCTTCTCATTGGACTTTTACAACTGAGCTGAATTTGAGTATGGGCAAGGACTATCCAACAAGAGCAGTACGTGGGAAACAGGAATTGCACACTGATCTTTTGATGATGGCCATTTGAAGACATTGGCAGAACCATGAGGTGTCATAAAGAAGATGCTTATGTCTTGCAGTTCACGAGAAACACTTGTTATCTGTCCCACCCACCACTGATTCTCATACAGACAAGAAACGAAGTGGCTGACTACAAAGTCTTCAAAGGTATACTGTGGTCTCTGCACTTCGCAAACAGTAGTAGGCTGCACTTCGTGGAAAACCATTCTTGCAATGTATATGCAACTCTGGGATGCAACCCAGTGGTAATTTCATTGAATTCTTACCACAGGCTTTATAGCAGACCATGCTTCTCTCTCTTTTAAACAGAATTCCCTTAATGTACTTCAATTGGGAATTAAGAGTTTAATATTTCTTACTAATGTTGATATGGTGTGTACAAATACAGTAGCATCTCTTGTAGCATCAACAGCTCCATGCTGGAGTTTAAGCCTTGTTGCAAGATATTTACAGACACCTCCCCCTCACATGTACTTTTTACATGACATGTTGCTGAAAATATCCATTTTTTGTCTTAAGTCTTGTACTACAGCGTTGACCAAACTCGTAAAGCTGAAAGTGGTTTTTAAAATGATGCTGCACCATCAGTCACATACACATGTTTAGGAAATGTATGGCCTCTAGGTGCTAAGTCATCAATTACCACGCTTACCAGGTACCATGCATGTGCTCTGTCATGAATGATATCATCACTGACAATAGAAGAACAGTGTGATGTTCCAAGGAAGTGAGCAGCACATGTGAATATTAATACCTGTGATGTGTGCCAGTGGTAACTTTGAATTTCTTTCTGCAAAGCAACAGATCAGTTCTCAGCAAAGCCGAAATCAATAACTAATGTGTCAGTAATCTGGGATGCAGCTGATTTTACTTCTGTTATGTCCTGTCTCCGAATCCTCCAGATATGATGTTGAGCTATTCCTTTCATGACCCAATGCCTAACCTCTGTAACAAACGTCTCTGTATGTACCGTCTTCTTCACCAACTCTCCTACCTCCCACAATGCATAAATACGTCATTGCCAGTATCCTGAAGATGTAATCCTTCCATAGTCATCAGTTCAGTACCAGGACACATTGCGCACTCCTACAACCAACATTTATCTTGCGGCTCATGACATATACACAAAAGCATGACGTCCACCTCTGCGTACTTCTTTCACGCGACACCGCTTACAGCGAAACAACCAAATTTCAGATTAGTGCAGTAAATACATATGCATACTTCCTTCACTGGTTGGCAGTTTTACCCATTTTGGTCGTAAGGAGTAGAATTTTGAGACCAATTTTTAAATTCGGGTTCACCTTTTTCATTATGAGATATGCTTTTTCACCATTTTCACTAACAGAGATATCATCAACCTGGTTAGGACTTTGCCTGCTGCAATCGTTGTCATCAGTTAGGTAATATTCTAGAGCAACAGTAAGCATATCATATTGCAACGGATGCTCACAATAAGAATCTGGGCATGCCCAATTGCCTTTCTCATTCTTTATTCTACGAGTTTTTGAAATTAAATAATGTGAGGAAGTGGGTATATATTTCTGTACCTGCTGCTTAGAGTTGCTACTTGGTATCACTGTCATTAACTCTACCTTCTGAGAACAGGTGGCTGCTGTAAGCATATCATATTGCAACGGATGCTCACAATAAGAATCTGGGCATGCCCAATTGCCTTTCTCATTCTTTATTCTACAAGTTTTTGAAATTAAAGAATGTGAGGAAGTGGGTATATATTTCTGTACCTGCTGCTTAGTTACTTGGTATCACTGTCATTAACTCTACCTTCTGAGAACAGGTGGCTGCTGAGATAGCAATAATTAGGTTTTGAAACAACGTCACATTTCGAGCACATATCGCTGTCTACTGGTTCTGCACGTAGTGTGTCTCCACTATACACTTCAAAAAGTTTTGAAGATGTTGCTAGTGTAAAACGTGTTTCCATTTCTTCCACTTTCCTTTTTACATACTGTTTTCTTCTTGAGCTTCTTACCTTCCCTGAACGTTTAATGAGGGCTATAGTAGGGGACACAGCAGAAATTCTAATATTCAGCGCCTCGACAACTTCACACCCAGGAATATAAACATTTGCACTGTCTTCTTCGGTATCACATTCGGGTGATGGTGATCGTTCAGGTGGGTTGTCACTAAATTTCTTCTTGTAGTGAGTGTGGCAATTCCTGCACAATGGATGTGATGCTAATACCGTTCTTGAGGACCATTTCTGCAATACCTCTGTCAGATTTGCAACACCAGTTAAGTGTTTTCACTTTTCTTAAATAGCACCTCCCTGTGTCTTTTTTCATAGTCCACACACCTCACTCTCTCACTACTGTATTTCCTCACCGACACTGTATCTAACAAAAAGTTCAAACCAAACACAAAACTCGATGCAGAATGACTTATGTGCACGTTGTCACTCGCTTTTTATAAACCAAAGAACACTGTAAACAGTGTTGTCAACATGCATATTTTACACTAGAAATTCAGTGAACCGAATTATGCTGAATCTTGAAAACTATTTAAAACTTTACACACAAAAATGCCGCCCACTGTGTTTGCACTGGCTACGAATATATTAACCAAACGATGTTTTGTGTAATTCTCAAAAGATTTCGGATGGGGTTTTCGAGTAAATAATTCGTAAAAGCTCGTAAAAATGCGTTTTTTTACATTTTTTGGAATAAATATTTCCATAATACTTTCAAACTAGAAATTTTTTAAAATGGAAACATTAACTTAAATTTCGAATTTTCGTCTTAAATTTGTAAGTTAAAGAAAGCCCCTAAGTGTGCGGCTGTCAACTAAATTTCAACACCTGAGAGGGAGCTTTAACACAACATATGTGCCAGGTCTCCAGTACTTCAGGTTTATTGGATGTATTTTTTTTTGTTCTCTTCTGTTTTAAGAGTTATTGACACAATGCATATTTTTCAAAAAAGCTGTACCATTCACAAAAATTAAGATAAAACGAAAATACTTTATTTCTTAACTCTTATGATACAGAGGCCTAACATATATTTTGTAAGTAGGCTGTTTAGGATTTTCTCATTGGTAACGCCACGTAGCGCTCTGTATGAAAATCACTGGCTGTGCTGTGTGCAGTCTGTGGCTGTTTTGCTTTGTTGTTCGCTATTGTAGCGTTGGGCGGTTGGCTGTTAACAGCGCGTAGCGTTGCGCAGATGGAGGTGAGCCGCCAGCAGTGGTGGATGTAGGGAAGTGAGATGGCGAATTTTTGAGAGCGGATGATCTGGACAGAGACAGTAAATTTGTAAGACTGGATATCATGAACTGATATATATGTTATGACTTTTGAACACTATTAAGGTAAATACATTGTTTGTTCTCTATAAAAATCTTTCATTTGCTAACTATGCCTATCAGTAGTTAGTGCCTTCAGTAGTTTGAGTCTTTTATTTAGCTGGCAGTAGTGGCGCTCGCTGTATTGCAGTAGCTTGAGTAACGAAGATTTTTGTGAGGTAAGTGATTTGTGAAAGATATAGGTTAATGTTAGCCAGGGCCATTCTTTTGTAGGGATTATTGAAAGGCAGATTGCGTTGCGCTAAAAAATATTGTGTGTCAGTGTAGTGTTGATCAGTGTAGGTAAAGAGCGAAATGTCTGAGTACGTTCAGTTTTGCTCAGCTGTTTGAAAATCAAATAATTTTTCTAAGGGGACGTTACAATTTTTTCCAGAGAAATTCATGACAAAGAGTTGACATGACCTGTATGATTTGAGATGATATCATCCTTTCGCAATATTCTTTAACATTTTCCCTTTTTTCTGAAAACTGAATTATTTATTAACTTATAAGAATCGTTCTCGAACTCACACATCGGAAGAGCCCTCTGTTCGGTGTTTACATCAACGTACTACTTCAACAAGCAACGCTTATTCATGCAGGTGGGTAGGATATGCCAGCTCTACCCTCCAGATTGTACCCCTCACCGGCTTCCATGACCACATAATGAAGCTTTTCCTTCAGTCGGGCGATTTTCCTTCTGGACATCCAATGGAAACCTCCAAGCTGTAGGTATTGTTACATTGAGTATCTACATGTATATCAGTGTTCATTTATAATCTTGCATGTTCTTCTGAATCAGGGATGACGAATTCCTGCCAGAAATTCACAAAATGCTCATACTCTGCAGTTCCAGTTAGTTTACCGGAGAATGCGGTTGTGTCAGGCAGTGTGGTTTTGCAAAGTCTCTCCATCAGTCCAGGTATTCATAAGAAGGGACCCCATTCTTCGTTACAAGCTGAAACTCTGCATCATTGGGATGTGCGTCTCTGGTGGTATACATGTCCGCCTGACGCATTGGCTCAGTAGTCTGGAGAAGAGACGTGTGCGTGAAGTGAAGCAAATCCAGGAATCAGAGCGATATTTTTGCCGGAATTCGCATGGAAAGAGAAATGTACTTTTCAACGGTGTTAGGAATGAGACTGATCTTGTCGTCCTTAAATCGATATTACCCAAGTACTGCACGATAAAGTGGGCATCATACCCTCTCAAATTGTGAAAGAAGATGGGTCTGGGGCGTGGCATTTGGTACTTCAAGTTTTATGCTTCCTGAGCTGCACCATGACACTTCCCTTCCTGCGAATCGGCCATGGGAACATTGTCGCGATAAATCTTATCAACTTCCCACGCAAGTTTTTTTGAGTTCAGTGAGCAATCATCTCGCAGTATTATTCCCGACGTATTATTCGAATTTGTAGCAGCTGGAGTCGTAGGAACAAACAAAATCAAGGTGATAACACTGCCGCACATGGCTCATGTCGTTCTACGAAGGTAGTATGCAAGGCTCTGGGGTTGCAATCACAACGCATCACAATAGCTAAGAGGTATTCTAAGTCGTCGTACACGATGAAGGGCTGTCGCTCCTAGTTGATGAACATTCTTAAGCTTTAAGAACTGGTATCCTTAGTAGGCATTTACACACGTACCGGTTCCTGGTTCAAGCAGGCAATGAGGTGCCTTTCGAGACACTCTCTCACGGTAAAACAGTTGAGACATGCATCTACGGGAAACTGTATTGTACAGTGTTTTCCACTCGAATGGGAGTAATAGTGCCGACTCTTACCCTGGGAGGATAGGAAAAAATCTAAGCGTTTAGAGCTCTGACCAACTAATTTTTAAAAGTAGAGCGGTCCAACCACTTTGTCCTTACATTATTTGCTTTGCACAGTGTACTCACTGTCATCTTCTTCTGGCCTGCTATTATCAACATCCAGGCTGTATACGTTAATTGAATAATCAGGGTTGTGCCTCTCGAATTTTTATAGATTTGAAAATTGTAGTGCTCACGGTAATCAGATGTTTCGTCTTTATTTGTGCGAAGAATATTCATTAAGCATGGCAGCACATTTCGGTTCAAAAAATGCGGATGTGAGACATCTTGGAATATTCCCGCTTCACCCTGTATAGCATCATGAAGTTTCGATAGGTGGAGGCGATTTACATAGCCTTCAAAAGTGCTATGAAACGAAGGTGAGTTCCGATTAGAGAGCTGTTGTTCAGCTCCTTTTTGCGGAAAATCAGAGCATTTCATATGTTCATAGGCGCTTGCAGAATGTCTACGGAGATCTGGCAGTGAACAAAAGCACGAAGAGCCATCGGGAGAGGCGTTTGACATCATCAAAAGATGACGGCCAAACACAGCTGTGACTCCTACAGTGTTGGAACGTGCTGACACTCTCACTCGAGCTGATGGGCGGGTCATAATCAAAGAGCTCACTGCACATCTGGACGTCTCTGCTGCTAGCGCTGGCACATTCGTACCCTGTGGTGCAACGATTAACTCTGAAGTGTATCGTGGTACACTCAGGAAGTCTAAGATACGACGTCGGCATGTTTGTCGCCACAAAAATGCAAACGAACTTCTCCTCCACAACAACGCAAGCCCTCACACTAGTCTGCGCACTCGAGAGAAGCTCAGAAAGTTCATTGGACTGTTTTTCCTCATCCACCCTACAGCTCTGATCTCGCACCTTACGACTTCCTCCCGTTTGGCCCTACGAAAGATGCCCTCCACGGGAATCAGTACGTGGCTGTGTTGTATTACTTACTGAACGCCCCTCGTACACTGTGCTACACTCACGCTCATAAATTAAGGATAATGCTGATACATGGTGAAACAGCGCTCTGGTGGGTGGTTTGCGGGTGTAAGTCACCTCGTGGTATGCCCATGCGGTGCATTTGTCCTGCGGTCGTCGCACGGTGGCGCTACAAGCAGTCCACACACGCAGATATGTGTTGGTGCATGTCAGAGTATGGTGCAGCGAGTAAGTGCGCAGACGTTTTCAGACATGCAAAGTTACTGTGTGTTGAAAATGGCTCAAAGAACACATATTGATGACGTTATGAGGGGTAGAATACTAGGGCGACTGGAGACTGATCAAACAAAGCAGGTCGTAGTACGGGCCCTCCGTATGCCACAAAGTGTGATCTCAAGATTATGACAACGATTCCAGCAGACACGAAACGTGTCCAGCCGCTACAGTACAGGACGTCCACAGTGTACAACACCACAAGAAGACCAATATCTCACCATCATTGCCTGCAGACAGCCACGGAGTACTGCAGGTAGTCTTGCTCGGGACCTTACCGCAGCCACTGGAACAGTTGTCTCCAGACACGCAGACGACTGAACAGACGTGGTGTATTCGGCTGGAGACCTGTAAGGTGCATTCCCATGACCCCTGGTCTCAGGAGAGTCCGCAAAGCCTGGTGTCATGAACACGGTACACGGTCATTGGAACAGTGATCTCAGGTTATGTTCACGGACGAGTCCAAATATAGTCTGAACAGTGATTCTCGCCGGGTTTTCATCAGGAACCAGATACCAACCCCATAATTTCCTTGAAAGGGACCTGTATGGAGGTCGTGGTTTGATGGTGTGGTGTGGTATCGTGATTGGTACACATACACCTCTGCATGTCTTTGAGAGAAGAACTGTAACAGGTCAGGTGTATCGGGACGTCATTTTGCACCAGTACGTCCGCCTTTTCAGGGGTGCAGTGGGTCCCACGTTCCTGCTGATGGATGATAACGCACGGCCCCACCGGGCTGCCATCGTGGAGGAGTACCTTGAAACAGAAGATATCAGGCGAATGGAGTGGCCTGCCTGTTCTCCAGACCTAAACCCCATCGAGCTCGTCTGGGATGCTCTCGGTCGACTTATCGCTGCACGTCTTCATACCCCTACGAAACTTCAGGAGCTCAGACAGGCGCTGGTTCAAGAATGGGTGGCGATACCCCAGTATCTGCTCGACCACCTGATCCAAAGTATGCCAACCCATTGTGCGGCCTGTGTACGTGTACATGGTGATCGTATCCCATAGTGATGTCGGGGTACTTGTGCAGGAAACAGTGGCGTTTTGTAGCACATGTGTTTCGGGACGGTTTTCACAACTAATCACCAATACCGTAGACTTACAGATCTGTGTCGTGTTTGTTCCCTATGTGCCTATGCTATTAGCGCCAATTTTGTGTAGTCCCACGTTGTGTGGCACCACATTCTGCAGTTATCCTTAATTTATGGGCATGAGTGTAGTTTCAAGTAATTTCTGTTGCTAGCCAGAAGTGACTTTGCAAAGTAAGAAGAGGACATTAATGCATGCCTGTTTAGCGGCAGCATCTTTAAGAAGAGGGATGAAACTGTTCCTCATCCCCGTTTTGTGGACCGTAAAAATGTGAGCGTATGTCAGGATGGAGTACACGTCTGAGTGTCTTACCCGACCTACTTTCCTGCACTTCGGAAAATGGCCGAGTGTAATATTCTTGACAAAATTTCCAAACCACTCTGCGATCGAATTGCCCCGCGATGTCACAATAGTTCTCTCTCAAATTAAACGATGCTCTTCTCCTCACCAGCATCACTGCCCCCTTCTGAAGGGTGCGTGAGCTCACACTATAGAGCTGTGTTTCATTTAATGGCAGGCTACCACGGGTCGTTGACGATTGAGGGGAGGGGCCCTTCCACAACACCTTGACAGGCATCGAGAAAAGTTGTAGGATCCGGGCAGGCCACATTACTACGGTCATGTGAGACGCTGTTCCCAAAAGCGTCAGCCGCCACAGAGACTCAATGCGGCTTCATGACTTGCTTGGTCTTCCGTGATAGAGGAGGCAGGAGTATTGCTGCTGCTTCGCCCAGAAAGATGTCCGAGAACCTTTTTTCGATTGTTTTCAGCCATAATGGATACGTTTGTGCACCTAGATTGTGTGGGATAATTATTTATTTCAAGTTTCTGCTACCAGTCACTTTTAATTTTATGCTTAATCTAACATAATCTAACACGTTGCGAACATGTTCTGTTCATCTTCAGGCGTTTATACATACATACATAATGTAGTTTAAGACTGTTTATTTTTAAGTAATATTTCTCTATATGTATGTATGAATGTATAAACGCCTGAAGATGAACAGAACATGTTCGAAACGCGTTGCATTATGTTAGATTAAGCATAAAATAAAAAGTGACTGGTAGGAGAAATTTGTAATAAATAATTTTTTCGATTGTTCTCTGCGGCAGTATCAGTTGTGGCAAGTTTACTGCCATTGATAAGTGTGCAATTGTTTTGGAGGAGAGTAATCGAGTGTCGGATGGAGATGGTCGAAGAGGCAATCAGTACAGATATTTCGCTATGATGAGGAGGGTTACTTCTACCATTCGATGTCTCTGTCCCAAGGCCGTCCTGTATCGTTACCCATCAGCCAGTGATGTGCTGTCGCCATCCAATAGTTTTAATGTTTAATACTATGCCATCACACTTTATTATTATTATTTAAATAAGCAATCACTCTCTTGCCATGAACTGGATCTGGACGGTGTTAAAAATGATTTTCCTTCATTAGTATGCGTTATGAGTAACACTATACATACCAAATAAAGCACATTTACCCTACCCCCGACCCTGGGGGTAGCCACGGGACACACACACAAACACACAAAATAGTGTAGTTACGTTCACACTCAGAGGGTGTGGCCGGAAGTGCTGCCATCTAGTCTCTTTACTCATTGGTTTTGCTACTGATATGAATACTCGACCAAACTGTGTTTGAAAACGGGGATCTAATGCAAATTATATTCATCTGTCTATAATATTAACTACTCAACTTGAATATTGATTACGCAATCGTGCTCGTATACAATTCCAGAGAACCATTTATAAAAACTCCTCGCAGACTATTATTGGTAAAAAATTCAGTCTTTATCATAGTTCTTTGAAACAAGCAGCTCCATCTCCAGATATCGTCTGCCAGGTCGTAGGCGTTTTCTGCACGATAACGGCTTCCCAATGCTACTGTACGTTCTGCAAGACTCTTGTGAGCCATAACTGGCGTAGTAAAAAATCATCCTCACTACCTTCCGTTCGTTTTATTATTATTGCGGAAACGCTGCACAGTGTGACAGCTACCGACTCTGAGCGGCGACTGCTGTTAACATCCGTAGCTTTCTTGCTAGTGGGCACGTGCAAAAGGCGCGGTACTAAAATATATATTGCACTCCTTGACAGCTGCGGCTGATGCGTGGGTAGTGTGCTGCAGAACCTGGTCGCAGCGCGTAGTGGGTCTCAAAGAGTCGATAAATTCTTCTCTTTGAACAACAGATACCGTGACCCCATGATGTACCAGGGTTCACACCTGCACTGACATACGCTCAGGTGACAGAAGTCATGGGACAGCAATATGGACGTATGCAAATGGCGGTAGGAAGGTACACAAGGTATAAAAGGGCAGAGCATTGCCAGAGCTGTCGTTTGTACACACATGATTCATTTGAAAAGTTCACATTTCATTAAGGCCGCTCTACGGTATTTAACAGATTTTGAACTTGGAATGGTAGTTGAAGCTAGATGTATGGGACATTCCATTTCGAAAATCGTTGGGGAATTCAGTATTCCGAGATCCACAGTGTCAATACTGAGCCGCGACTACCAAATTCCAGGCTTTACCTCTCACTACGGTCAATGCAGTGGCCGACTTCCTTCATTTAACGATGGAGAGCAGCGGCATTTGCGTAGAGTTGTCAGTTCAAATGGCTCTGAGCACTATGGGACTTAACATCTGTGGTCATCAGTCCCCTAGAACTTAGAACTACTTAAACCTAACTAACCTAAGGACATCACACACATCCATGCCAGAGGCAGGATTCGAACCTGCGACCGTAGCAGTCGCGCGGTTCCGGACTGAGCGCCTAGAACCGCGAGACCACCGCGGCCGGCAGAGTTGTCAGTGCTAACGCGTAAGCAACACTGCGTGAAATAACTGGAAAAATCAATGTGAGACGTATCCGTTAGGACAGTGCGGCGAAATGTGGGGTTAAAGGGGTACGGCAGTTGCCTTTGCTAACAGCACGACATCGTCTACAGCACCTCTCCTTGGATAGTGACCATGTCGGCTTGACCCTACATGACTGAAAACCGCGACCTTGTCAGATGCGTCCAGATTTCAGTTTGTAGGACCTGATCGTAGGGTTCGACTGTTGCACAGTGTGTAGTCAACGAAGGAGCAGAATCTCCCAAAGTGGTATGTAGCTCAGCTTTAATATTTGTTGCTCTGAGGCCTTTCAAAAAAAATTGTATCACATAACAGTGATCAATTTTCTCCATTATCACTAGTTCACTCACAACGTTCACTGTTGATGGCTGCCAAGCAAATACTAAACAATGTGGTATTTTCAGACTTGAAACATACGCTTCATAGATCGTATACTTTCTAATCCAGAGATATTTTTCAACAACGACTGCCATTTATCGGTCAGGATGCGTACTTATGGGACCACCCTCGTATAGTAGCAATATAAACAAACCTTTCTCAAGTGTTGGACCATAAATCGGGAGTACGTGACATATAATGGCACATCTTATCCATAATAATAAATAACCCTATATATGCCATGAATTCAAGTCTTTCTATTTTCGATAAATTCTGCCTGCTTTTTTGTTGCTGTGTTTTATTATGATGCAACAATTTCTGGAGAAAAAAAACTTTCCAAATGATTCTCTTACGGTTCCTACCTTACCTTCATTTCTTATGCCTTGTCGCTCTTTCACTAAGCTTTGTGCTACGCGCCTTGTGATAAGAGGAGTTTTTGCTATAGAAACTTCCCAGTGGTTGTAAAATACCTCTCACTGACCTCACCGGCTGCGTCATCATCCGCTGCAGGTGCACGGAGTTCGTCTTTAGAGCCTGTCTGTGCACCATCGCTGTGCACATCCTCGCGCGCGACACATTCCGCTTCAGCTTTTCTCACCATTTCATCACTGTCCTAAAATTTAATTTCGGAACATATAGATTCTTCTAAAAGTTCTAGTATTTCCCTCGCAGCTAGAAAGCGACGGACAAAAAGGCACTCAATAGGTATGAACGAGAAACAATTAGAAACCAAAGATAAATGAGCCATTGTTGAGAACATTGCTGCTACCCACACAGAGAAATTCAATGCCCAGAGGGCTACACTGCCTGAATGTTATAATTTAGGGAATAAGACATTCGTTGTCAAGTCACATCTACTGCAAAGGACGTAGACTTTATGACGACCGCCGTTAGACTTGAAGTAACGGGTAAAGCTTAACTGAAAAACTTAATGTACTCATAAAACAACAAACAAAAAAGATAAATATTTTTATCAGAATTTTAAAATGCGAAATACCAATCTAAATTACAATACTTACAAAAGATCGGCACAAAGTACTCCCACCCCTCAGGCGTCAGCGTCAAAATAAGGCAGAAGGGATAGATACCATTCCATCGGAACTTCTAAAGCCGTAAGGGGCAGTGGCAACAAAAAGACTATTCACGTTGGTGTTTTGGGTCTATGAGACTGGCGATACATCTTCAGACTTTCTAAAAAAAAATCATCCACACAATTCGGAAGATAGCACAAGCCGAAAAGTGCGAGAATTATAGTAAAATCAGCATAACAGATCCTGCATCCATCTTGTTGGCAAGAATAATATACAGAAGAATGGAAAAGAAACTTGAGGATCGGTTAAATGATGATCAGTTTAGCTGACTGAAGAAAAATCAGGAAACGTTCATAGGGTTTTTATACCTGGAAGAAGCGTTCAACAATGTAAAATGGTGCAAGATGCTCGCAATTCTGAGAAAAAAAATAGGAATAAGCTGTAGGGAAAGACAGCTAATACACAATACGTTCGAGAACGAGGAGGAAAGAATTATAATCTAAGACGAAGAACGAAGTGCTCGATTAAAAAGGATTTAAGAAAGGGATGTGATTTTACGCCCCTACTGTTCAGTCTATACATCGGAGAAGCAATTACGGAAATAAAAGAAAGGTTCAAGAGTGGGATTAAAATTTTGGGTGAAAGGGTGTCTATGGTATGATTCATTGATGACACTGCTATCCGCAGTGAAAGCAAAAAGGAATTACAGAATCTTTCAACAGGAATGAACAGTCTAACGAGTACAAAACGTGGACTGAGAGTAAATCGAAGAAGATGAAAGTATTGATAAGTAGCAGAAATAAGAACAGCAAGAAACTTAAAACTGGGGATCACGAAGCTAAGGAATTCTGCTACCTAGTCAGCAAAATAAGCGACGATGGACACAGCGAGGAGGATATAAAAAGCAGACTGGCACTGCTACAAAGTGCATTCCTGGCCAAGAGAACTCCACTAGCATCAAACATAGGCCTTACTTTGAAGAAGAAATTTTCGTGAAAGTACGTTTGGAGCACAGCATTGAATGGTAGTGAAACATGGACTTTGGAACAAAATAGAATCGAAGAATTTGGGACGTAGTGCTACAGACGAAGTTGAATATTAGGTGGACTGATTAGGTAAGGAAGGAGGAGCTTCTCCGTAGAATCGGCGAGGAAAACACTAACAAGAAGAAAGGACAGGCTGACAGGACATCCGTTAAGACATCAGGAAATGGTACTGGAGGCAGATGTAAAGGGCAAAAACTGTGAGGATAACAGAGATGAAATACATCCAGCAAATAATTAAGGCCTTAGGCGGCAGCTGCTACTATGAGATGAAAATTTTGTCGCAGGAGAGGAATTCGCGGCAGGCTGAATGAAACGGACAGAACGCTGATGACCAATAAGAAGAAGAAGTAGACAGTGGTTGACATGTAAGTGTGTGCCTAATAGGTGTTGTGTTAGTTAATGGGATTTGGCATGGTAGATGAAATGGGTACGTATCCCAAGTTTTTCAAAACGGGGAGCTGTTTGATAATGCGAGTTTCTTAGTAGTTTGCAAGAATAATTTTATTGTTCACATAATTTATACGGAAAAGGTGAGAAAGAAAGAAGGAAGATTTGAAAGAACCTGATGGAGTCTGCTGTAGGCAAAGAAGCAAAGTGAGGGGAGAATGGAAAAAAACATGTCAAATTAATATGAAGGTGAGTTGTGATGTATGAGGTGCATTCGAAAGAAACAAACCGGAGGTTATTAAATGAGATCTGTTGAAGCGATCGTAATGCCATTTCCTACGGAAGAAGACGTCATCTCTGTAAGTGCGCTGAGGTCCCAAACTCACCGCTAGAGCCACACAGACGGACCTTAAATGATGACAGAGTGAGTGTGTAAACACGTCCACCGTCCACTGCACTTATTAGTGGTGAAAGCAGAGGAATGGAGACTTCAGAAGAAGAGAAAAATCGTGCGGTATTCTTACATCGGAAGGAGTGAGGGGACCGGAAAGTCATCGATGAACGGCACAAGTGTACGGAGAATATGTCATGTTCGTTGATATTGTGGTGCTCAGTCCATTCACCGGGCGATTGGCTGTCATCGTAACCCGTGCGCATCCACTTGCCGGACAATGGTATTGGTAATGCTGTGTGGCGTTCGAGATGATGCCAATAACGTCAGTCCTTCGTTGAATCGTATGTGCCACATCTTGACCCTTGCAGAGAATATTTGAAGCTGTTCGTATACTGTTGTTGTTATGTGATGAATTTCTGTTACCCGCTCTCCTTCTGCACTATACCCCTTTTCTCTTCTTTTGAAGCCTCCAATTCATCATTTTCAGAATGAAATTGCAGTCGACACGTCTTCTTATAGGGACCAAACCTCCGTAGGCAATGACATTGTGATCTCTTCAGTGGTTTTCATTGCTAGACTCCACCTCATTTCTTTTTGAATGCACTTATACATAGTAATGATAAGAAAAGTAATTATTTTATGGTCACGAGTATGAAGTTAAAATGTTCTGTAAGCATAATGAGACTAAAATGAAGGTTAACAACATCAGTGAGTTGCTAATATGATGCAAAAGGTCAATTTAATAAGTGTAAAAGATATTATTACTGATTATTAGCACGTATGGGCCTGCTGTAAAGGAACATGTGTTTACTACTGTTTTATTGGTGATGATCCAGCGAACGTGGATATTCTTAGAGTTGGTTGGTGTTGAATGGGTTAGTGAAGTGGGAATTAATTGTTGTAATGGGAGTGTTATTGGTGATCTTTGCAATGGGTTAGAGGCATAAGAAATTTTTTTATGTCAGATTTATTGCGTCGTGGTTCTAGAGAAGGATTTTAGCCGTTGTTGAATAGAGAAACAAGAAACAAGGTAAGTTAAAAATAAATTTGTGTTAAACTAATTAGTTATTTAGAATAATGAGTCTTTTAATTATGATCATGTGTAGCTGTAATTAATTTTAGGAATATCAATATATCTCATTGACCCACTAGGTTAGCCGAGAGCACTAATGCGCTGCTTCCTGGACTCGGGTAGGCGGCCCCGGATCGAATCCCCCCGGTGGATTAACAACAAGGGCCGGTGTGCTGGCCAGCCTGGATATCGTTTTTAGATGGTTTTACACATTCCACTAGGTGAATACCGGGCGGGTCCCCATGTTCCGCCTCAGTTACACGACTCGCAGACATTTGCAACACGTTTGCACTATTTCATGGTTTACACTCGATGCAGATGGATGGGGTACACTGATTCTGTCCCAGGGGGTATGGTGTGGCGTCAGGAAGGTCATCTGGCCAGCCCTTCAATTAACCATGCCAAATCGGATCATAACCACATCGACCCTGTGAAAAGTGCAGGACAACGGCGCAACGAAAAGAAGAAGATTAATATATCTCATTATGTTGTAACCTCCCCACAAAATAAATAATATAAATAATATTCACATTTAGTGTAACCTCCCAACAGTAAAAGTTCCGAAACCTCCCAACAGTAAAAAATATAACCATAACATTGACATTTAACGTAACCTACCAACAGATAAATTCCGTAACCTACCAATAATACAATGTGACTAACTTCTCAATAAAATTGTCGCTCACTTATAACCTTTCAATAATGACTGAATTTAAACTGGTAAATTTAGGACGTCAGGAGTGCTGCGTCATGCCCCTGAAAATTCATTCTGAATAAATTGAAAAATCTTACCTCAATTAGGTCGCCGGATAACGCGTATATATCTGCTCCTATAAGAAGTTTTTCTGCCGCAGCTCTGTGCAATGCTGCCCGATAGATTTGTCATGTATAAAAAGAAACAACTGATTTTTCCTTTCAATAATCAGGATGACCAATGATTGGAGAAATTAGTAAAATCTTTAAATTGAGTTGAATGATTGTCGAAAGTTAATTTCTATAAGAAAGATTATTATTAAGTGATTTCTTTTTAAAAGCATTTACATGGGACTTGATATAACAATACTACATATGCGCGGGGCTGCTTTTACCTTATACTACAATGCTCAGGCTCCGCCATCGCTCCACCACGACCGGCCCAGCCAACACGATACACCAGACTGCAAGCTACTACTTACTGCAACTGCTACACAGTTCCTACTGCAGTCAGCACTGCTCTTTGGTGTCAGATTCTCTTATAGCTTACATATCGCAGGCAGCGCGTGAGCAATCCATCGAAATTACGTCTGCTCGAGTGCGCTAGCAACAAATTCCTTAATCATGGACCTCTTACAATGTTAGTACATAAGTTGTGTAATAATAGCGATGGCTACAATGAGATTGATGCCTGAAGTTTAGGACGTTAGTTGAGTGATTCAGTATGCAACAGAATATGTGCATGTAGGTTAATTGTAGGTGAAGAATTCTGGATGATTTTGTTTCTGTGATTACACACATGTGAAGGCATATAGAAGACAAGAGATTATTGATAGTACTATTGGGTCAAAATTTAAGGCAGTAAACTACATGGTGTGGGATGGATCTGATGTTCACAATTACCGTCCAATCTCCCTTCTAACAGCTTTATCCAAAATTTTTGAGAAAGTAATGTATTCAAGAGTAGCTTCACATATCTGTAAAAATGAAGTACTAACAAAATGTCAGTTAGGTTTCCAGAAAGGTTTTTTAACAGAAAATGCCATATATGCTTTCACCAATCAAATTTTGAATGATCTGAATAACCGAACACCACCCATTGGGATTTTTTGTGATCTCTCAAAGGCTTTTGATTGTGTAAATCATGAAATTCTGCTAGACAGGCTCAAGTATTGTGGCATGAGTGGGATAGTGCACAAATGGTTTAATTTGTACTTAACTGGAAGAGTGCAGAAAGTTGAAATATGTAGTTCTCATAACATGCAAAGATCAGCACATTCCTCAAACTGGGGAACTATCAAGAATGGGGTTCCACAAGGGTCAGTCTTGGGTCCTTTGTTGTTCTTAATATACACTCCTGGAAATTGAAATAAGAACACCGTGAATTCATTGTCCCAGGAAGGGGAAACTTTATTGACACATTCCTGGGGTCAGATACATCACATGATCACACTGACAGAACCACAGGCACATAGACACAGGCAACAGAGCATGCACAATGTCGGCACTAGTACAGTGTATATCCACCTTTCGCAGCAATGCAGGCTGCTATTCTCCCATGGAGACGATCGTAGAGATGCTGGATGTAGTCCTGTGGAACGGCTTGCCATGCCATTTCCACCTGGCGCCTCAGTTGGACCAGCGTTCGTGCTGGACGTGCAGACCGCGTGAGACGACGCTTCATCCAGTCCCAAACATGCTCAATGGGGGACAGATCCGGAGATCTTGCTGGCCAGGGTAGTTGACTTACACCTTCTAGAGCACGTTGGGTGGCACGGGATACATGCGGACGTGCATTGTCCTGTTGGAACAGCAAGTTCCCTTGCCGGTCTAGGAATGGTAGAACGATGGGTTCGATGACGGTTTGGATGTACCGTGCACTATTCAGTGTCCCCTCGACGATCACCAGTGGTGTACGGCCAGTGTAGGAGATCGCTCCCCACACCATGATGCCGGGTGTTGGCCCTGTGTGCCTCGGTCGTATGCAGTCCTGATTGTGGCGCTCACCTGCACGGAGCCAAACACGCATACGACCATCATTGGCACCAAGGCAGAAGCGACTCTCATCGCTGAAGACGACACGTCTCCATTCGTCCCTCCATTCACGCCTGTCGCGACACCACTGGAGGCGGGCTGCACGATGTTGGGGCGTGAGCGGAAGACGGCCTAACGGTGTGCGGGACCGTAGCCCAGCTTCATGGAGACGGTTGCGATTGGTTCTCGCCGATACCCCAGGAGCAACAGTGTCCCTACTTTGCTGGGAAGTGGCGGTGCGGTCCCCTACGGCACTGCGTAGGATCCTACGGTCTTGGCGTGCATCCGTGCGTCGCTGCGGTCCGGTCCCAGGTCGACGGGCACGTGCACCTTCCGCCGACCACTGGCGACAACATCGATGTACTGTGGAGACCTCACGCCCCACGTGTTGAGCAATTCGGCGGTACGTCCACCCGGCCTCCCGCATGCCCACTATACGCCCTCGCTCAAAGTCCTTCAACTGCACATACGGTTCACGTCCACGCTGTCGCGGCATGCTACCAGTGTTAAAGACTGCGATGGAGCTCCGTATGCCACGGCAAACTGGCTGACACTGACGGCGGCGGTGCACAAATGCTGCGCAGCTAGCGCCATTCGACGGCCAACACCGCGGTTCCTGGTGTGTCCGCTGTGCCGTGAGTGTGATCATTGCTTGTACAGCCCTCTCGCAGTGTCCGGAGCAAGTATGGTGGGTCTGACACACCGGTGTCAATGTGTTCTTTTTTCCATTTCCAGGAGTGTATATTAATGACTTGCCATTCTATATTCATGAAGAGGCAAAGTTAGTTCTCTTTGCTGATGATACAAGTATAGTAATCACACCTGACAAAGAAGAATTAACTGATGAAATTGTCAATACTGTCTTTCAGAAAATTACTAAGTGGTTCCTTGTAAATGG
This sequence comes from Schistocerca nitens, assembly GCF_023898315.1. Lineage (NCBI taxonomy): Eukaryota > Metazoa > Arthropoda > Insecta > Orthoptera > Acrididae > Schistocerca > Schistocerca nitens. Next base: position 678,211,160 of record NC_064617.1, on the reverse strand, counting down.
ACTATCACTGAATTTTGATAAGACACAGTACATACAGTTCTGTACAGTGAATGGTATGACGCCATTAATAAATATAGATCTTAATCAGAAGCATATAGCTAAGGTAGAATATTCAAAATTTTTAGGTGTGTCCATTGATGAGAGATTAAATTGGAAGAAACACATTGATGATCTGCTGAAAGGTTTGATTTCAGCTACATATGCAATAAGGGTCATTGCAAATTTTGGTGATAAACATCTTAGTAAATTAGCTTACTACGCCTATTTTCACTCATTGCTTTCATATGGCATCATATTTTGGGGTAATTCATCACTGAGGAATAAAGTATTTATTGCACAAAAGTGTGTAATCAGAATAATAGCTGGAGTCCACCCAAGATCATCCTGCAGACATTTATTTAAGGATCTAGGGATATTCACAGTAGCTTCTCAGTATATATACTCTCTTATGAAATTTGTTATTAACAACCAAACCCAATTCAAAAGTAATAGCAGTGTGCATAACTACAATACTAGGAGAAAGGATGATCTTCACTATTCAAGATTAAATCTATCTTTGGCACAGAGAGGGGTGAATTATACTGGCACTAAAGTCTTTGGTCACTTACCAAATAGTATCAAAAGTCCGACAGATAACCAACAAGTATTTAAGAAGAAATTAAAAGAATTTCTGAATGACAACTCCTTCTACTCCATAGAGGAATTTTTGGATATAAATTAAGAGAAAAAAATATTAAAAAAATAAAAAATAAAAAAAATTGAAAAAACACAAAAAAATAAAAAATTGTTATATTAGCTTAAGTATGTTGTTAAATTAACTTAATTATGTCATGTATTGGAAAATTTGACTCATTCCACATCATTACGAAATATCGTATTCATGATCCATGGAACTAGTATTAATCTAATCTAATCTAATGAGAAGCCTGATCTAGTGCATGGGGTTAGAAATTTAGAATTTAGAACTGAAGCGAAATCTTCTTGTTTCCCCACTAAGATCACATACTCTCCCAACAGCCTGCTCCATCAGCTAACTGTCTGTGAAGAAACGGCACTCCATTCTTTCTCAAGAACCTAAACCAGTGTATAGTGATGTTGGACTCTAGTGTCTAGAGCGAAACCGATGTTCTCATTCCAGAGGTGTTCCATTGGGTTCAGATCAGAACGTGTGACACTATGAGTGGCAAGTCCGGTAAGAATTATATGAATGGTGAGTATTTGGTTGGGCAATTCGTAGCAGGCAAGTTACCGTAGTGGGGTCAAGCAGGATGAGTCAAGCTGTGCACTGGGCAGAGCAGCTAGCCGACTGTGGCGAGGGTCAGCACCCGTCAGGCACTGGGTGGCAAGTAACAGTGAGTTGGCAGTTTGAAATCACAACGCCTAGGGAACTCTAGCGACACGCCCGCTGAGAGTTGGCGAAGTGACAACATATAAAAGGAAAACCTGATATTTTCACTGAAAAATACCAAAACAGCTTATAGACATGTGACATTAATCCTAATTGAAGCGTTTCATTCGTGGTAATGAGAAGAGCTCACCAAAATTATTACAATGTTTATAAAGTTATTACTAATAATGTTATTAACATTTGTAATTAAAATCTGTAGCTAATGATTGCGACACTCAACATTTGCTTATGCTATGTCGTTCTGGATGTCTATGGAACGGACAGGTCTCTAACATTCTAAAACAAGTAAGCAAATTGTTATAAATTTTATACTGAATAACATGGGAAGATTATCCTAAACAATATTTCTCCACGTGTACACAGTCGAATATCGTCAGGAGAGTCCCATCCTAATATCCCCTCAAACCAAGTTTCTATTGAGTACGTGTGTGTGTGTTTTTCGGACATCCTGCAGCCATCATTAATCTCAAGGGAATTAAAGATATTATCTCTCAGTGGACAGTGAATTATATTAGTGGGGCAAGCTGAAAATTTGTTCCAGGTCAGAGTTCAAACCCAGATCTCCCTGTTTACTAGACAGATGCGCTGACCACTACGCCATCCAGACACAGCGATCACCACAACTGTACGGACTACTATCGCACACCACTCGTTGGATACAAATTCTCAGCTTTTACCATAAATTACTGATGTCGTGCCACTGTTCATTAGACTCATTACTAGCAAATCACGTAGATTTCAGTAAGAGCTCCAGGTAGGTGTGCATCGGCACTGAAGGGATCATTGGCCATCCCCAGCCTAATTATGTATGTGGTGTCTGTTCTTTTGGGCATGTCCGAAAGAACAGACACCATTTTGATCTTTCAGCCACTATGAATCAAGACACAAAGGAATTAAAGACATCAGCAAGCAGTGGGTATTACGTAGAAAGCGGGAGACGCGGCTTCGTTCTGGCGCAAATTTTAAGCTTGATCCATTAACGTAAATCGGTGCCCACTGGCAGCTAATGTCCTTGATTCCTTTGTGTCTTGATTCATAGTGGCTGCAACATCAAAATGGGGTCTGTTCTTTCTGACATGCCCGAACGAAGAGACAACACATATATAATTAAGCCAGTGACGGCCAATGACCCCTTCAGTATAGATGAACACAAAGCTTGAATTCTTACAGGAATCAGTGAGATGCCATGAGTTCAAATGGTTCAAATGGCTCTGAGCACTATGGGACTCAACTGCTGAGGTCATTAGTCCCCTAGAACTTAGAACTAGTTAAACCTAACTAACCTAAGGACATCACAAACATCCACGCCCGAGGCAGGATTCGAACCTGCGACCGTAGCGGTCTTGCGGTTCCAGACTGCAGCGCCTTTAACCGCACGGCCACTTCGGCCGGCAGATGCCATGAGTGATGAGGCTAATGATCAGGGCTACTACATTAGTAGTGTGTGGTACAAGTTTAGAATTTGGGTCTGACAGGTGGCGTGCTAAGGTAGTCTGTGGTAGTGTGGTGACCACTGTGTCCACATGGCAGAGTGGTCAGGACATCTGTCTAGCGAGCACGAGACATCGGTTCGAATCCTGGTCTGGCATTAATTTTCAACTTGACTCAATGATATAAGTCAATGGCCTCTGGCCGCTAATGTCTTTAATTCCTATGTGTCTGGTTTATTTAATGATATTTCAATAACTTCATGTGTGTCTTATTCGCAATAGACTAATGTAGGACTGCAACGTCAATGTGTATGAAGACATTATATTGACTAATTTTAACTGGAGCTCCAGATATGGCTAGCAAAATAATGAAAGCAAACTCTCAATACTAAATTTAGAGGGAAAAGTATAAGATGAGATTATAAAAATAATCAAGAGTACTTAATGTATATATTTAAATTCTGTAAAAGTTATAATACCTGTAATTTCGTAAACTATGACACTACACTGATTAGGAAAATGATCATATGACTAAGGTTTTGATTAAGCATGTAAGAAAATTCGCGGTCGTATGTCAGTCTGCGGTTGTATTGGTTAAGTGTTTTGAAGGCACTGTGCATCCACAGAGCTTCTTGGGATTGACTTCCTAATATTTTAGTGTCTGCCGGTTGAAGGTGTAGATCACGTTGTAACTCTGAATGCTGTTGGACTGACAGGCCGATTATTACCGATTGAATATTTTCCAGCCACGCTCATTTTTTACTGTGTAAAATATATTTAACTTTCTGATTTTGGCTGTAGGTTTTCATGATGTTGTTGTTCTGCTCTAAGCATTTAACCAGCACTTACTACCATCTGCGAATGCTCTTCCTCCACTAAGACATAATGTTCCTAGACATCCTGAATTTATGGACAATCGACGTGAGGTGACCATTCGAAATACATTTCCGTATGTTCATTCAAACATAAAAATGTCGTCAAAGTTTAAACATCTGTTGTAGAGCACATAATTATCCCATGGGCCTGTTTCATATTGTTTTCACTTTGTTGCTTGGCACTGCTCGCTTATTGAGTTTCAAGGAAGGACTGGGCGAGTGGAGACTGGACATCATTTATTACAAGAACAGCGCTAAATGCCATTTATTAAAAAATACAGATTCACATACAACACAGAAACACGTAAGATTCAAGACAATAATTTTTTTCTAAGGAGAATAGCGACTACCTTAATTAGGCCACACTAAAATTATATGAGCAGCTAGTTAAATCCGAATTGGACAGAGCAGAAAAGTCTGAATATTAAACCAGTTGCCGGCAGCAGTGGCCGAGCGGTTCTAGGCGCTACAGTCTGGAACCGCGCGACCGCAACGGTCGCAGGTTCGAATCCTGCCTCGGGCATGGATGTGTGTGATGTCCTTAGGTTAGTTAGTTTTGGTAGTTCTAAGTTCTAGGGGACTGATGACCACAGCAGTTAAGTCCCATAGTGCTCAGAGCCATTTGAACCATGAAACTAGTTAATCTCTGGAAACCACAAAACATATCAAACAGGAATTAATAATAAATGCTTCCACTAAGGCATCAAATCTCGAGGACAGTAAACACTTTAAATAAGATAGCAAATCTCGAGAACAGTAAATATCATAATATCCGGCATTAAATTCTCAGCGCAACGCCGGAAGCGGATGAGCCTAACAGAGGCTCTCTGAGTCACTGTGAACCGAGAAGCGTCACAATAGACCAACCGAGCATTAAACACACATTTAAAAAGTTGGCTCTAAGCACTGTGGGACTTAACATCTGAGGTCATCAGTCAAACACACATTTAAAATACAGTTTTAAAACAAGAGAATAGTTACATATAACGATAATATGAGAAAAGGGAACCGATATGTGTACTAAATAACAGTCACAAACAGAACGCATCCTGTACACTGCTGGTGATTAGTCAGTAAACAATTCCCACGCTAGCGATGAGAAACAACTAGTGATATTTGAATGTTATGGAGCAAAGGCCTTCTTTACTACATATTGAATCTATGAACCACCAAATACAATTATATATATATATATATATATATATATATATATATATTTGTCTTTTATTTAACTCATGTATATATATATATATATATATATATATATATATATATATATATATATACACATCAAGATTAATGAGTTAAATAAAAGACAAATAAACACACCAGGACTTCCCTCATGAGAGACTGAGTGTAACCAAAACGAGACTACAAGTTACAGTCACAATAGCGACAGTTTAGCGACAGAAAGGTTCTCTCGGCAAACGCTATAATCAAGCAGGCACGCTCTAGGTGGACATGCGTTGGCGGGATTTGCACGACGTGAAAACAGGACTTGGAAAGGCATCAGATGACAGCTGAACCCTTGTGAACAGTTTCAAAACTTGCCCATCCGGGATGTTTAATGGCGACTGTCAAAAGACTGCTTCTGACTCCAAGATGTTAGCCGCGGCAGCACCTGGACAATACGCCCCTATAGACTCGCGGCACTGCTCATCTTTAATGTTCACTATCTGTTTACTGTTTATTTAGTTACTGTGCTAAGTAATGAGCCTCATGATTGATCCATTCTTCTAGTAGGGCTTAAAAGCAACATTGTATGACCATTTTTTGACTACGTCAGTCCCTGTGACATCTAAGCAGGCTTTCACTGTCTGCTGGTCAGACAGCAAATAATTGACTTCGAATGGGATTAATGATACTTGCAGTTACCACAGCTGCAGTGAAGTTGCGGACTTTGGGAAGGTCTCTCCGTTTCAGGGATATTCTTGTCTACAAATCGTTGCCCCAGAGACGGTGCTTTATGACAGATTTTATTGTCGTGCTGATACATTCATAGTGTCCGCACTGCTCCTTTACTGTACGCCATACACATTAGGCCCAATAAGGGGACCACACATGAATACAGAAAAGCACCTCCATATCCTAACACCACCTCCTCTACGCTTCACTGTTGGCAATACGCTCGATGGCAGGTAACGGTCTCAAGGCTTTCGCCAAACCCAAACTCTTCCATGGGATTGCTACAGAGTACAGCGTGATTCATCACTCCAGATCACTCGTTTCTAGTCGTCCAGTGTCCAGCGGAGTTGCTTTTTCCACCACTGCACCGTCATCAGACCTTATGTTCATCAGTGTGACAGCAACATTAGTAATCGGAGACACACAAAAAATGTTAAAATAGTTGCTATTTCTTTCCTTAATAAATACCATGACAACTAAAATCACTTAAGCAAATCACATTACCACCTACATGAAGAAAATCATACATAAATCGTAATAGCTATTAAAATTTACTGAAAAATCTTGAACGGCTACAAAAATGTCTGCTGCTTAATTGGAGTAGCAAGTCATTGGCTAAATTAATCTTCGAGTATGTACTAACATTAACTTCGATATCGAAATGGCTACAAAACAGTACTGTTGCTCAGAGAGAGTAGCTAATCGATTATATTGAGTACAGTAATGAACCAACGCGAACATGCGGAAAGTGTCTCACCATCGGTATATATACCATAGCAGTCATAAGTTAATCCAAGAATTTCCATTATCTGTTTTCTAATACACATTGCGTTCGGAAATTCGCGTCATAAAATAATAGGAATCCTAGACGCGAGCTGTTTTCTAATACACATTGCGTTCGGAATTTCGCGTCATAAAATAATAGGAATCCTAGAGGCGAGAGAGTAGACCATATTCTGAATAAGGAACCATGTCCAGCAACGTACCGCTTCCGTGCTACGGCCTTTTGAAAACGTGTTGTTAACGTGACCACTTTTACAAGTAACTAGTTAGGCGGGACCCAGTACATCACTTGTTTTAAGTTCAGCTCGATAATAGCCGCTACGGTCGCAGGTTCGAATCCTGCCTCGGGCATGGATGTGTGTGAGGTCCTTAGGTTAGGTGGGTTTAATTAGTTCTAAGTTCTAGGCGACTGATGACCTCAGAAGTTTAGTCGCATAGTGCTCAGAGCCATTTGAACCATCTGATAATAGCCCGAGAAATTGCTCGCGTACTCGTTGATGGGTTTTTCTCAACGTCATGCAGTACGGCCTCTTCCAGTTCTGGTGTGCGACGCCTCCTTGGAGCACCATAGTCGCGCCTGCTGATGGTGAAGGTACCCTTTCTAGAAACCGTTCCGTAATTGCTGCGAAAAGGGTATGCAGTGGAGTCGGACGTTGTGGAGAACTATCTTGGTAAAGAAGACGAGCATCTTTCCCAATATCGTGAGCTTCGCCATTCAGCTGGATCATGCAGGTGTATACTCCAAACGTGTAGTCAACCAAATTGTTCTAACACTCACAGACATGCTCGGACCAGATCAGGAAGGTAGGATAGACGTCAAATGACGTAGTCGATCCGACGTAAACTTCCCCTATCATGTTTGCCTTGTTGCATACCTGCCTAGTAAACATGTTTTCAAACGGGTGTAGCACGGAAATGGTGCGTTTGCAGACCTGGCTTCCTATTAAAAATATTATGTATTCCCTCCCATCTACAAATCCTATAAGTTTACAACGGGAATTTTCGAACACCCTCTAGGCATAATGTGAGAAAATTGTAGTTAAGTTACAACAATCGTAAAAATATAAGCTCAACAACAACAAATCACGCGTAACTCTTATTAAAGGCTGCCTTCCAGTCCATATCAAACTGCATGTATTATCAGCTCAGAACTGAAGTTGGCAGTCACCGAAACAGAATCAAAAACGAAAACCGCCAACAAAATTCTTCATAATACCATTTGTGAGATATCTAAACGCTACGGATGGCGCGTAGGAAAGGTAGGTTCAACATGAATCAGAACACTGTCGTATGACTCGAAGGTAGTTATACAATAGTATTAGCAGGAAAAAGAAATGCAACACTCTCAGCGCCGGTAGGCAACACATAATAAAACCAATCCGGCATTAGTCGGATAATACAAGCAATACAGAAAATGCCCCCCCCCCCCATGAACCATGGACCTTGCCGTTGGTGGGGAGGCTTGCGTGCCTCAGCGATACAGATGGCCGTACCGTAGGTGCAACCAGAACGGAGGAGTATCTGTTGAGAGGCCAGACAAACATGTGGTTCCTGAAGAGGGGCAGCAGACTTTTCAGTGGTTGCAGGGGCAACAGTCTGGATGATTGACTGATCTGGCCTTGTAACATTAACCAAAACGGCCTTGCTGTGCTGGTACTGCGAACGGCTGAAAGCAAGGGGAAACTACAGCCGTAATTTTTCCCGAGGACATGCAGCTCTACTGCATGATTAAATGATGATGGCGTCCTCTTGGGTAAAATATTCCGGAGGTAAAATAGTCCCCCATTCGGATCTCCGGGCGGGGACTACTCAAGAGGACGTCGTTATCAGGAGAAAGAAAACTGGCGTTCTACGGATCGGAGCGTGGAATGTCAGATCACTTAATCGGGCAGGTAGGTTAGAAAATTTGAAAAGGGAAATGGATAGGTTAAAGTTAGATATAGTGGGAATTAGTGAAGTTCGGTGGCAGGAGGAACAAGACTTTTGGTCAGGTGATTACAGGGTTATAAATACAAAATCAAATAGGGGTAATGCAGGAGTAGGTTTAATAATGAATAAAAAAATAGGAGTGCGGGTTAGCTACTACAAACAGCATAGTGAACGCATTATTGTGGCCAAGATAGACACAAAGCCCATGCCTACTACAGTAGTACAAGTTTATATGCAAACTAGCTCTGCAGATGATGAAGAAATAGATGAAATGTATGACGAGATAAAAGAAATTATTCAGGTAGTGAAGGGAGACGAAAATTTAATAGTCATGGGTGACTGGAATTCATCAGTAGGAAAAGGGAGAGAAGGAAACATAGTAGGTGAATATGGATTGGGGGGAAGGAATGAAAGAGGAAGCCGCCTTGTAGAATTTTGCACAGAGCATAACTTAATCATAGCTAACACTTGGTTCAAGAATCATGAAAGGAGGCTGTATACATGGAAGAAGCCTGGAGATACTGACAGGTTTCAGATAGATTATATAATGGTAAGACAGAGATTTAGGAACCAGGTTTTAAATTGTAAGACATTTCCTGGGGCAGATGTGGATTCTGACCACAATCTATTGGTTATGAACTGCAGATTGAAACTGAAGAAACTGCAAAAAGGTGGGAATTTAAGGAGATGGGACCTGGATAAACTGAAAGAACCAGAGGTTGTAGAGAGTTTCAGGGAGAGCATAAGGGAACAATTGACAGGAATGGGGGAAAGAAATACAGTAGAAGAAGAATGGGTAGCTCTGAGGGATGAAGTGGTGAAGGCAGCAGACGATCAAGTAGGTAAAAAGACGAGGGCTAATAGAAATCCTTGGGTAACAGAAGAAATATTGAATTTAATTGATGAAAGGAGAAAATATAAAAATGCAGTAAATGAAGCAGGCAAAAAGGAATACAAACGTCTCAAAAATGAAATCGACAGGAAGTGCAAAATGGCTAAGCAGGGATGGCTAGAGGACAAATGTAAGAATCTAGAGGCGCATATCACTAGGGGTAAGATAGATACTGCCTACAGGAAAATTAAAGAGACCTTTGGAGAGAAGAGAACCACTTGTATGAATATCAAGAGCTCAGATGGCAACCCAGTTCTAAGCAAAGAAGGGAAGGCAGAAAGGTGGAAGGAGTATATAGAGGGTTTATACAAGGGCGATGTACTTGAGGACAATATTATGGAAATGGAAGAGGATGTAGATGAAGACGAAATGGGAGATAAGATACTGCGTGAAGAGTTTGACAGAGCACTGAAAGACCTGAGTCGAAACAAGGCCCCGGGAGTAGACAACATTCCATTAGAACTACTGATAGCCTCGGGAGAGCCAGTCATGACAAAACTCTACCATCTGGTGAGCAAGATGTATGAGACAGGCGAAATACCCTCAGACTTCAAGAAGAATATAATAATTCCAATCCCAAAGAAAGCAGGTGTTGACAGATGTGAAAATTACCGAACTATCAGTTTAATAAGTCACAGCTGCAAAATACTAACGCGAATTCTTTACAGACGAATGGAAAAACTGGTAGAAGCCGACCTAGGGGAAGATCAGTTTGGATTCCGTAGAAATGTTGGAACACGTGAGGCAATACTGACCTTACGACTTATCTTAGAAGAAAGATTAAGAAAAGGCAAACCTACGTTTCTAGCATTTGTAGACTTAGAGAAAGCTTTTGACAATGTTGAGTGGAATACTCTCTTTCAAATTCTGAAGGTGGCAGGGGTAAAATACAGGGAGCGAAAGGCTATTTACAATTTGTACAGAAACCAGATGGCAGTTATAAGAGTCGAGGGGCATGAAAGGGAAGCAGTGGTTGGGAAAGGAGTGAGACAGGGTTGTAGCCTCTCCCCGATGTTATTCAATCTGTATATTGAGCAAGCAGTAAAGGAAACAAAAGAAAAATTCGGAGTAGGTATTAAAATTCATGGAGAAGAAGTAAAAACTTTGAGGTTCGCCGATGACATTGTAATTCTGTCAGAGACAGCAAAGGACTTGGAAGAGCAGTTGAACGGAATGGACAGTGTCTTGAAAGGAGGATATAAGATGAACATCAACAAAAGCAAAACAAGGATAATGGAATGTGGTCGAATTAAGTCGGGTGATGCTGAGGGAATTAGATTAGGAAATGAGACACTTAAAGTAGTAAAGGAGTTTTGCTATTTAGGGAGTAAAATAACCGATGATGGTCGAAGTAGAGAGGATATAAAATGTAGACTGGCAATGGCAAGGAAAGCGTTTCTCAAGAAGAGAAATTTGTTAACATCGAGTATAGATTTAGGTGTCAGGAAGTCGTTTCTGAAAGTATTTGTATGGAGTGTAGCCATGTATGGAAGTGAGACATGGACGATAACTAGTTTGGACAAGAAGAGAATAGAAGCTTTCGAAATGTGGTGCTACAGAAGAATGCTGAAGATAAGGTGGGTAGATCACGTAACTAATGAGGAGGTATTGAATAGGATTGGGGAGAAGAGAAGTTTGTGGCACAACTTGACTAGAAGAAGGGATCGGTTGGTAGGACATGTTTTGAGGCATCAAGGGATCACAAATTTAGCATTGGAGGGCAGCGTGGAGGGTAAAAATCGTAGAGGGAGACCAAGAGATGAATACACTAAGCAGATTCAGAAGGATGTAGGTTGCAGTAGGTACTGGGAGATGAAGAAGCTTGCACAGGATAGAGTAGCATGGAGAGCTGCATCAAACCAGTCTCAGGACTGAAGACCACAACAACAACACAGAAAATGAACACAACATCGTCTAATTTAGGCCAAAAGTCATAGCTTCATTAGAGAATATATGAGAAATACACGGAAAAGGAACTGATGTATCTATACCTGCGACCCTTTATATGAAATTCTTGATGTTAACGCCCGTATGTGTAGACTGGAGAAGCAACACCATACTATGGCGACGCTCACGAGGAAGAGGGGTCTCTCAGGGTGCTCTTCTCCCAAGATATTGATGACTGGCAACCGGATACCAGCCAGCAGCTGAAGGAACCACAGGTTACTGGTCGTAGAGCTTTGCGTTCCTCCTCTGCAAGGACAGCGGAGTCCTCGCGTACATCGAAATGACGCAGGGATAATATGAACAAAAATACCCCCTAAACGTAGGAGATTGTGGTGGTGACCATGCTTTAGAATCGTTGGGTATTGATACCGTATCTTCGTATCTTCACGCCCCCACAGGATACCGATACATTGATCCTTCAGTAGAGCTGCAGTGATCTATTGCACCACCTAACTGAGCTACTACGTCTCTTATATGTTTCCCAGCGCTGCATTTCCGTGGTTCCAACCACTGGGAACTCGTACCCGCCATAGCTTTCCATGCTATTTTAAGACTCAAAATGTCGCGCGGAGTTTGCACATAGATTCTGGACTCTGCCTACAGCCAACACGCACCACTCAATGCCAGAAACAGTGAGTGTTCATGTGAGAACCTCTCTGGGTTTTACCGTCTGTAATGTGAAGTGTCTCAGAACGCGTTTTCTGCACTTATTTTTCAGTTTCCCCCAACCTTCTTCATTTTGGCTTCTTCAATGTCCACAACCCCTTCTGGGGTGCAACTATAACCTCTGGTTGTGGTATAGTTATTGGAACTTTGGTCACAGAGTTCGATCTGTGTCTCTTGAACACTGGCACCCTCACACACTTTAATGTGCCATTGCGGCACATGGACCTTATTCAGCCATTGATCTTTCCATTTGAATCCCTAGTCTTCTCCCTTCCATCCATTGGAGAGTCTGTGATGACTTATCAGACAGTGGACATTTTCCAATCATCCTGTTCTTTCCTCAGCATCATTCGTTTGGGTGTCTCCCCAGATGGGCTCTCAAAAATGTTGACTGCAATTCCCTTGCTTCTGCGGTCTCCCTAAGCAGCCTGCCTCTTGGAGGTATGAATGCAGATGTCCAGGGAACAACTGCAACCATTCTACTAGCAGCAGAGTTAGCAGTCTTCTATTCCTTGGCATTCCTCCATCATGAAATCGCAGACTGGCTCTCCAATTCCCCAAGTGACACCTGTCAAGGAGTACCGCATTGCCTTTAAACAGCTGTGTTGCCAGCTCAACCACCTAATAAGACGACAGAAACAAGCATGCTGGAAACAATATGTTATTGATATTAGGCCATGTACCCCTCCTTCACTGCTCTGGGCAGAGGTTCAACAGCTCAATGTACACCAGTCCCCATAGCTGTACCTGGTACTTCCTAGAACGGTGTTGTCTGAACTGACTGAGGTGCTGAATCCAAACATTTTGTTCTTCGTTATGCTTGAGCCTCTGTGTTTGAGAATTATCAACTCACATTTTGTGTCCTCAAACAGCAAGTGGATCGAATTCACTTACCTTTCACTGCACATTACCTGGAATCACATAATGCTGCATTTAGTAGGTATGAATTCATCCATGCTTCAGCCCTTGGCCCTGACATGGCTACAGGCCAGACTGCATCCACAACCAAATGCTCGAACACCTCTTGGTGGATTGTCAGTGTCACCATCCTTGCCATTTTCAACTGTATCTGGGGCGAGGGTCCGTTCCCACCTCAGTGACGAGAAAGAATTATGGTCCCAGTATTGAAGCAGCTTAAACACCCTGTTGAGATGGACAGACAGGTATTGCAAAATTAGTCTCACTAATGTTCATCTTCCTGGAATGTATGGTGAACTGGTGTCTGTGTTGGTACCTTGTGTCTTTGAGTCTTTTGGCTATGTCCCAAAGTAGTTTTCATCAAGGCCGTTATACCAACAATTTCGTCGGCCTGGGTTTTGCTATCAGTTCACCTTTTGCCCTTGCCAACGAGTCTTTCTTGACTTGAAAAAGGCTTATGACCCCACATAGCGTCATTACGTCCCAGTTACCCTACATGAGTAGGGTCTCCAGGGCTGGCTCTTGATTTTTGTTTGGAACTTCTTGTCACATCGTACTTTCCAGGTTCAAGTTGGTGCTTCCCATAGTACCATCAATATACAAGTAAGCGGGGTCCTACAAGGCTTGTATTGAGTGTGCCACTTTGTGTAGTGGCTATCAATGTTCTAGCTGCATCTGTGGGGTCTACAGGTCACCCTCACTGTATGCTGGCTGTTTTTGTATTTACTATTGCTCCTCCACAGTGGATATTGCTGAACGCCTACTGCAAGCTGCCATACGAAAGATATGAGTCATGCACTTTTGTTGTCATTGTACTGTCCATCTGTCAACATATTCCTACCACAACGACTAGTTGCTCAATGTTGTTGTTGTTTTGGTATTCAGTCCTGAGATTGGTTTGATGCAGCTCTCCATGCTACACCATTCTGTGCCAGTTTCTTCATCTCCCAGATCCTACTGCAACCTACATCTGTCTGAATCTGCTTAGTTTATTCAACTCTTGGTCTCCCTCTACGATTTTCACCCTCCACGCTGCCCTCCAATCCTAAATTTGTGATCCCTTGATATCTCAGAACATGTCCTACCAACCGGTCCCTTCTTCTCGTCAAGTTGTGCCACAAACTCCTCTTCTCCCCAATTCTGTTCAATACCTCCTCATTAGTTATGTGATCTACCCATCTAATCGTCAGCATTCTTCTGTAGCACCACATTTCGAAAACTTCTATTCTCTTCTTGTCCAAACTATTTATTGTCCATGTTTCACTTCCATACATGGCTACACTCCATGCAAATACTTTCAGAAACGACTTCCTGACACTTAAATCTATACTCGATGTTAACAAATTTCTCTTCTTCAGAAACGCTTTCCTTGCCATTGCCAGTCTACATTTTATATCCTCTCTACTTCGACCATCATCAGTTATTTTTCTCCCCAAATAGCAAAATTCCTTTACTACTTTAAGTGTCTCATTTCCTAATCTAATTCACTCAGCATCACCTGACTTAATTCGACTTCATTCCATTATCCTCGTTTTGCTTTTGTTGATGTTCATCTTATATCCTCCTTTCAAGACACTGTCCATTCCGTTCAACTGCTCTTCCAAGTCCTTTGCTGTCTCTGACAGAATTACAATGTCATCGGCGAACCTCAAAGTTTTTATTTCTTCTCCATGGATTTTAATACCTACTCCGAATTTTTCTTTTGTTTCCTTTACTGCTTGCTCAATATACAGATTGAATAACATTGGGGAAAGGCTACAAACCTGTCTCACTCCCTTCCCAACCACTGCTTCCCTTTCATGCCCCTCGACACTTATAACTGCCATCTGGTTTCTGTACAAATTGTAAATGGCCTTTCGCTCCCTGTATTTTACCCCTGCCACCTTTCGAATTTGAAAGAGAGTATTCCACTCAACATTGTCAAAAGCTTTCTCCAAGTCTACAAATGCTAGAAACATAGGTTTGCCTTTCATAATCTTTCTTCTAAGATAAGTCGTAAGGTCAGTATTTCCTCACGTGTTCCAATATTTCTACGGAATCCAAACTGATCTTCGCCAAGGTCGGCGTCTACCAGTTTTTCCATTCGTCTGTAAAGAATTCGCGTTAGTATTTTGCAGCTGTGACTTATTAAACTGATAGTTCGGTAATTTTCACATCTGTCAACACCTGCTTTCTTTGGGATTGGAATTATTATATTCTTCTTGAAGTCTGAGGGTACTTCGCCTGTCTCATACATCTTGCTCATCAGATGGTAGAGTTTTGTCAGGACTGGCTCTCCCAAGGCCGTCAGTAGTTCTAATGGGATGTTGTCTACTCCCCGGGCCTTGTTTTGGCTCAGGTCTTTCAGTGCTCTGTCAAACTCTTCACGCAGTATCTTATCTCCCATTTCATCTTCATCTACATCCTCTTCCATTTCCATAATATTGTCCTGAAGTACATCGCCCTTGTATAGACCCTCTATATACTCCTTCTACCTTTCTGCTTTCCCTTCTTTGGTTATGACTGGGTTTCCATCTGAGCTCTTGATATTCATGCAAGTGGTTCTCTTCTCTCCAAAGGTCTCTTTAATTTTCCTGTAGGTAGTATATATCTTACCCCTAGTGAGATAAGCCTCTACATCTTTACATTTGTCCTCTAGCCATCGCTGCTTAGCCATTTTGCACTTCCTGTCGATCTCATTTCTGAGACGCTTGTATACCTTTTGGCCTTTTTCATTTACTGCGTTTTTATGTTTCCTCCTTTCATCAATTAAATTCAATATTTCTTCTGTTACCCAAGGATTTCTACTACCCCACGTTTTTTTTACGTACTTGATCCTCTGCAGCCTTCACTGCTTCATCCCTCAGAGCTACCCATTCTTCTTCTACTGTACTTCTTTCCCCCACTGCTGTAAATTGTTCCATTATGCTCTCCCTGAAACTCTGCACAACCTCTGGTTTAGTCAGTTTATCCAGGTCCAATCTCCTTAAGTTCCCACCTTTTTGCAGTTTCTTCAATTTTAATTTGCAGTTCGTAACCAATGGATTGTGGTCAGAGTCCACGTCTGCCCCTGGAAATGTCTTACAATTTAAAACCTGTTCCTAAATCTCTGTCTTACCATTATATAATCTATCTGATACCTTTAAGTATCTCCAGGATTCTTCCATGTATACAAGCATCTATTATGATTCTTGAACCAAGTGCTAGCTATGATTAAGCTACACTCTGTGCAAAATTCTACCAGGCGGCTTCCTCTTTCATTTCTTAGCCCCAATCTATATTCACCTACTATGTTTCCTTCTCTCCTTTTCCTACACTCGAATTCCAGTCACCCATGACTATTAAATTTTCGTCTCACTTCACTATCTGCATAATTTCTTTTATCTCATCATACATTTCATCAACTTCTTCATCATCTGCAGAGCTAGTTGACATATAAACCCGTACTACTGTAGTAGGGATGGGCTTTGTGTCTATCTTGGCTACAAGAATGCGTTCACTATGCTATTTGTAGTAGCTTACCCACACTCCTATTTTTTAATTCATTATTAAACCTACTCCTGCATTACCCCTATTTGACTTTGTATTTATAACCCTGTATTCACCTGACCAAAAGTCTTGTTCCTCCTGCCACCGAACTTCACAAATTCCCTCTATATCTAACTTTAACCTATCCATTTCTCTTTTTAAATTTTCTAACCTACCTGCACAATTAAGGGATCTGAAGTTCCACGCTACGATCCGTAGAGCGCAAGTTTTCTTTCACCTGATAACAACGCCCTCTTGAGTAGTCCCCACCCGGAGATCCGAATGGGGGACTATTTTACCTCCGGAATATTTTACCCCTAGAGGACGCCATCATCATTTAACCATACAGTAAAGCTGTATGCCCTCGGGAAAAATTACGGCTGTAGTTTCCCCTTGCTTTCAGCCGTTCGCAGTACCAGCACAGCAAGACCGTTTTGGTTATTGTTACAAGGCCAGATCAGTCAATCATCCAGACTTTAGCCCCTGCAACTACTGAAAAGGCAGCTGCCCCTCTTCAGGAACCACATGTTTGTTTGGCCTCTCAACAGATACCGCTCCGTTGTGTTTGCATCTACAGTACGGCCATCTGTATTGCTGAGGCACGTGTGGTGTCACCGCCAGACACCACACTTGCTAGGTGGTAGCTTAAATCGGCCGCGGTCCATTAGTATATATCGGACCCGCGTGTCGCCACTGTCAGGATCGCAGACCGAGCGCCACCACAAGGCAGGTCTCGAGAGACGGACTAGCACTCGCCCCAGTTGTACGACGACGTTGCTAGCGACTACACTGACGAAGCCTTTCTCTCATTTGCCGAGAGACAGTTAGAATAGCCTTCAGCTAAGTTAATGGCTACGACCTAGCAAGGCGCCATTTGTACCATTGCATGTATCTCAAGATAGTCTCACCTGTATCATCAAGAATGCTGTATACCAAAGGACGATATAAAAGTTAAGTGTTCTAGTAGCTACGTTCTTTTCTTTATCACATTCATTACGAATCCTGTTCCAGACTTCGCGCCAGTCGGCGTGTGTGTATGTGTGCCCTTTCGGCTACCCGTCTCTGTGGACTGGCTGCCTTGTCAGCCCACTACATTGGCGACGAGTCTAAAAAGGGACTTTAGCGTTCGTGTTGTATTAATTGGCTTGTGTCATGGCTTCGGCACATTCTCCAGATGTACTGTCCGAATTTTATCGCTTGCAGAATCAGCAGACGCAGGCGTTATTGGATGCACTGGGACAGCTCGTCCAGGGTCAACGTGCGCTGCAAAACGATGCGGCCGCCACCGCTTCATCGCTACCGCAACCACAACACGCAGTTGCACCGTCCTTCCATAGTTTTGATTCAACCCAAGAAACATGGCCGGAATGGTCTCGACAATTTGGATTTCATCTCGCCGCCTACAGAATTCAAGGTAATGAGCGGCAGCCGTTTTTGCTTTCGTGTGTAGGTGTGTCCACCTACCGTGTGATAGTGAAATTGTTTCCCCGACGCGACGTAGCAACTCTGCCCTACGAAGAAATTTTGTCTGCTTTAGATGCCTATTTCAAAGAAACAGTTAATGTAGTTGCAAAAAGGTATACGTTCATTCGTACAAAACGTACGGCCAGTCAGACTAATCGGGAGTGGGTTGCAACTTTGCAAGGCCTTACAAGGGATTGTGCATTTGAATGTGACTGTGGACTCCCTTATTCAGATACTATGGTGCGTGATGCAATTGCACAGAACGTTTCTGATGTTCGCATACGGGAACAGATTTTGAAACTCGTCAATCCCTCCCTTCAACAAGTGATAGACATAATGGATAGGCAAGACACACTTGACTTTGCTCAGGAATCATTTGCAGCTTCGCCAGCCGTGTGTCACATTCACTGGCCCGCCAGGCCCGCTGCACAGAACGCTAACCTGCCCTCGCGCACGTCCGCGCAGCTGCGGCCTAGCTCTCAAACACGTGTGCCGCGTAAGCATGCCAATGCAGTTCTGAAATCATGCCCGCGGTGTGCAACTAGACATTCGCGTGACAATTGCCCATCACGCCAAGCTATTTGATTTTACTGTCATAAGAAAGGACATGTTCAAAGTGTTTGCCAGAAAAAGCTCAAATCAGACAATCACAACCATTCCAGGCCCTTTGCTTCGCGCCGGAATAGAACTAAGGACAATCAGGCTCGTGAACCTTCGCCCATGGACATTCATGTAGTTAATTCCAACCCGTCCAGTGCCACTATCTCCAACAGTGACTGTGTTCATCCCACACAAAGTGTGCGTCGACGTCGACGGAAGTCCCGTCACGTCGCGCGTGATTCTGTTCCAGTGTCTGTTCAAGTTGCACAAAACAGTCGCTCTTGTCATCAGCAGGACAATAAACTTTTTGTAGATTTGGACTTTGCCGGACAAGTGATACCGTTCCAGCTCGATACCGGAGCTGCAGTTTCATTGATCAATCACGACACGTACAACCAACTGGGCAAACCTCCGTTGCGTGCCGCAAATGTTAAGTTAAATTGTTATTCAGGACAAGCTATCCCTGTGTTAGGACAGTGCAGCCTTCTTGCAACATACAAGGGACAAACAAAACTTGTGTCTTTTTACGTCCTTCGTTCTTCTTATGCAGTGAACTTGTTTGGTTTAGATTTGTTTCAGTTGTTTAACTTGTCTATAGTCAATCCGGTCCTATCAGTGAACCAGGCTGTGCCTTCAGCCAGTGTTTCTCGTCTATGTGAGGAATTTGCAGACATTTTTGCACCGGGCCTTGGTTGCGCTAAGAACTATGAAGCACATTTGGAACTGAAAGTCAACGCGCAACCGAAAGTTTTCAGAGCGCGCAATGTTCCCCACGCATTGCGTGATGAGGTCGCAAAAGCATTCGATTCTTCCGAACTTGCTTGCATGTTCATTGATTCGGAAACCGATGACGTGGTCGAATCGTTTCCGATTGATTTTCGTCGTGTAGCTACAGCCACAGCAGCTGACCCTGTCATTGCTACCGTTTTGCGTTTTGTTGCTACGAAATGGCCCTTGTCACAGTCGCGGATCACGGATCCGTTGGTTCGCCGATTTTTTGCTCACAAGGAGAGACTTTTTGTACGACGTGGTGTTTTGCTGTTGCATTCTGATAATGACCAGTCCAGAGTAGTGGTCCCACGTTCGTTACAGTCCTCTGTCTTACGGCTTCTTCACCAAGGACATTGGGGTATAGTGCGAACGAAACAACTTGCTCGTCAGCACTGTACTTGGTTCGGAATCGATGCTGCGATTATGAATATGTGCTCTTCTTGCATGGCGTGTGCCGAACAACAATCCGCGCCGCCGCGAAAATTCTTTGCATGGCCGAAAGCCACTTCCCCTTGGCAGCGCTTGCACATAGATTTTGCTGGTCCATTCTGGAATGCGCGATGGTTGGTCGTGGTCGATTCTTTCAGTAATTTTCCTTTTGTTGTGCGGATGTCTTCCACGACGTCTTCTGCCACCATACAAGCGTTATCCGCTATTTTTTGCATTGAAGGTCTTCCACAGACTATTGTTTCCGACAATGGCCCACAATTCATGTCTGCCGAATTTCAGTCATTCTGCAAGGCCAATGGTATTCAACATCTGACATCCGCGCCGTTTTCGCCACAGTCAAACGGTGCCGCTGAACGATTGGTCCGGACTTTCAAGTCCCAGATGTTGAAGTTGAAAGAGTCGCATTCTCGGGAGGACGCATTGTTGCTCTTTTTGTCCTCGTATCGCTCTCAGCCCCGCGATGGTCGCTCGCCGGCTGAGTTGCTCCACGGTCGTCCTCATCGAACCTTGATGTCTTTGCTGCATCCGCCGCATCAGGTTCCTGTGCAGCAGCAGACTCCCGCTTTTGCTCCTGGCGACGTTGTTTTCTACCGCAACTATCGAGGTTCACGGCGTTGGCTCGCAGGGCGCATTCTTCGCTGCCTCGGCCGCGCGATGTATTTGGTTATGGGGGCCTCTGGTGAGGTGCGTCGGCATCTCAATCAGCTGCGCCTCTGTCGTCGCCTGGGTTCTGCCGCTCCCCGTCTGCTTTCAGCGACGCTGCCGTCCGGTCAGTGCCCTGGGGACCCATCTACTGGCTCGCCTCATCCCCAGGTGTTACCGACGATGCCTTCCATTTTGCCCCATGGCGACGCGCCGCTGCCGCCGCCGCCTGTTCTCCCGCCGGCGCCGCCCGCAGTGGACGCTTCGCCGCAGCCGCCGCCGACGCCGCCCGCAGTGGACGCGTCGCTGCGGCCGCCAAGCGCCGCCCTGGGTCACGCGCCGCCGTCCGCTTCCCGTGACCAGCTGTCCTCCGCCATGGAACTCTTGCCTGCTCCGGACCACATGGCGTCATCGCGCGTCGGATACCCCGACGCAATGGAGGTCGACCCTTCGGCCCCTTCTGTCTCATTACGGGCGCATACACCGCATGTTGACGTGCACGCTGGACTAGGTTTTCAGGCGTTTCCTATCTCCCCTCGGACCGAATGGCCGGGTGCGCGTGGCACAGCCTCGCCTGTTGTTAGGCTCCCCACCTCATCGCATACGTCAACATGGGGTCCTCCCCACGGCGGGCGGAAGCCTTATCACACGACCGTTCACCGATTTGCGGGGGAGGAATGTGGTGTCACCGCCAGACACCACACTTGCTAGGTGGTAGCTTAAATCGACCGCGGTCCATTAGTACATGTCGGACCCGCGTGTCGCCACTGTCAGGATCGCAGACCGAGCGCCACCACAAGGCAAGTCTCGAGAGACGGACTAGCACTCGCCCCAGTTGTACGACGACGTTGCTAGCGACTACACTGACGAAGCCTTTCTCTCATTTGCCGAGAGACAGTTAGAATAGCCTTCAGCTAAGTTAATGGCTACGACCTAGCAAGGCGCCATTTGTACCATTGCATGTATCTCAAGATAGTCTCACCTGTATCATCAAGAATGCTGTATACCAAAGGACGATATAAAAGTTAAGTGTTCTAGTAGCTACGTTCTTTTCTTTATCACATTCATTACGAATCCTGTTCCAGACTTCGCGCCAGTCGGCGTGTGTGTACGTGTGCCCTTTCGGCTACCCGTCTCTGTGGACTGGCTGCCTTGTCAGCCCACTACAGCACGCAAGCCTCCCCACCGGCGGCAAGGTCCATGGTTCATGGGGGGGGGGGGGTGCTCAATTTTGTGGAGTCTTATCACTTTTTGGGACTGGTCCTCAATGGCGGCTTCATGTGGCTTCCCCTTTTTCACCAAGTTAAGCCAACATGTTGGTCACATGTTAATACTCCTCTCTACCTCAGTAAACTAGCTGTCGCACAGATCACTCCAAAGATTTGGGGCTTTACAGAGCTCTGATTCTATCTCGTCTTGATTGTACAAGTCTGTCTTATGGCTCAGCATCCCCTTCAGCATTGCACATGGCTGACCCAACATACCACCAGATTAACTTGCAACAGCTGACTTCTGGACCATCCCTGTGAACAAATTGCTCATAGACACTGAGATTCCTCCACCAGAGATCTGGCGCAAAAAACTGCTGTTCAGCTGAGTGATCCATATTCAAACTACTATGTCCTTTTTCCTGCTGGGGGATCCACCTCCCACAACATCAGCCCAGGGCTGGAGTCATGATCGCCGGCCGAATTGGCCGCGCGGTTCTGGCGCTGCAGTCTGGAACCGCGAGACCGCTACGGTCGCAGGTTCGAATCCTGCTTCGTGCATGGATGTGAGTGATGTCCTTAGGTTAGTTAGGTTTATCTAGTTCTAAGTTCTAGGGGACTAATGACCTCAGCAGTTGAGTCCCATAGTGCTCAGAGCCATTTGAACCATTTTTTTTTGGAGTCATGATCACAGTTTGTACCCAGAAACCCTGATCCAAACTCCATTCCCCACTGTCTCTTTTTCTCAGGGAGCAATCGTTTATGCCCCCATGGTGTGTACCCCATCCTCAGATGTGTCTTGACCTTTCCTTTGGGCAGAAATGCTCTGTTGATGCCATGGTTTTTCTTCATCTGTTCCTGGCCCTCCATGATGCAATACTGGCATGCAGTTTGCAGTCTGCAGATGACAGACAAATAGGTGTTGCCTATACACCTGCAAAATATAGTGAACTACATTTCCTGTCAAATGGATGTAGTGTATTCCCTGCAGAATTGGTGACCATCACTCAAACATTAACCCATTTTTGCTCTTGCAGTGCTACCCTCGATACCCATTGACTGTGGCTATGCAGGATCTCCTTTCTAACCCCCATCAAGCTGGAAAATCTGTCGTCTTTGTCTGGACCCATTAATTGTTGGACGCTTGGAACATGGATTAGTGTGCACTTGTTCCTCGAAACAAACTGTGAGCAATAAAGGGAACCAAGAACAAGTGGCAGTCTTCACTTCCTGCTTCACACAGGGAATCTACTATTCTATGTTGACTTCACTTTGTCCACGCTTGGCTGTCTTACACCATGATGGGAAGATCCACCCACTGTCATTGTGGTGGCTGTGTGGTGGTGGCCCACATCCTACTAGATTGACCTAAGTTGACCACCTTATGGTGGAACCTTCAATGGTCTAACCACATTGGTAACACTTTCCTGTCAGATCCCTAAAGTTAAGTGAGTTAGAGCTTCTCTAGCACTTTAATGGATTACCGTCTGGGTACGCCAAGTGCTGTTAGCACGCTGTCATTTACCATCAAGTGAGGTCATCATAAAATCAAAGGCTATTGCAAAAGATTTGAAGAAGATACCAGTAAGGTGGAAAAATGGCCAGTTAACTCTAAGCAATGAGGTGCCATCCTCCATGAGTACTAGAACAAATCCGTTAAATTACGGTTAGACGATAAATCACATAAATTTGAAGGTAGCCAACTGAACTAAATACCTGCTGTTTGACTTGGGCTCCTTAGATCATCATGTATGTTTACAATTTTAGCATCATGTAATTTATGTAAGTATTGGTGTTAGTCCACATTCTCATTTCCAATATTGTCAGCTATTAAGTATTTATAGATTTCTATATTATGTTTTGAACTATCCAACTTACTCCCACTTTGAAATACCTTGGCCTCACCTTCATTGTCACCTCACCTGGACTCACCATTTATTACCGTTCAACGCAAAGCCCACAATAGACTCCATCTCCTGAAACCCCTGTTCAGTCAAACATGGGACTTGCACCCTTCCATCGTACTTCACACCTACAAATCCTTGATCTGTCCCATCCTTTGTTACGCCAGTGTTGCCTGGATTTCAGCCCTCCCCTCCCCCAAATTCTATAAATCCCTCCCAATTCTTGAACGCCATGTGCTCCACCTCGCTTTCTGTATCCAAGCCCTGTCCCCCATAACGATTCTCTATGAGCTCATCCCCTTCCCACATCTCTTCCTTTTTCTTGAACACATCTGTGTACTCTACATCAACTGCCGCCTAAATCCCCCTCACCCACTAGTGTCTCCATTCTTCTCCACACCTCACCTGCTGCCACACATTTACCAATGTGACTCCCACCTCTCTCCATCTCCACACCCTCCACCTCCTATCCCAAAGGAACTTCCAGCATATCCCCATCCCAGAATCCCAGATGATGTGTTTCGCCCCAATATTTATCCTTCCTTCGAACTTGCCCCTCCTCTTCCCCTCCCCTCCACCTTTGTGCTTCTTGTCCTATCTCTTCCCCTATCTGCTGTTTCCTCCCTCCTCCCCATGTCCTTTTGACTTCTTCTTTCCAAATCCTTGCACTCCCTCCCCATCTCCTGCTCTTTGGTGTGGTACCAACTACACTACTCGCCCCTTTCCTGTCCCCAATGCTCCATCAATCCCCATCTCTCTTCCCTCTCTTCCTCCTCCCCTACCTCCCTTTCCTTGGCAGGCCCTTCAAATTTTACCACATTTAGTTTGTCATGTTTTGGTGCATGCTGTGTATGTAACATCAATGCACTGTGTGTTCAGTGTCATCGTCCCATACTGAGAACGCTGTTTTTAATTGGGCTATTGGTGTTGCCAGTTTCTCTGTGCTATGTCCTCAGTTAGTGTCATTTTAACTGCATGTGTCTTTTATGTAAATGTACCTTGTCCAACTACCCCTTTTTTGTATATTTGAACTCCAATTTCTTCTCCCTTCTCATGTGTGCATTTCATCCATTATCCCCATACTTATGTATTACTGTTCCCCTGTGGCACACTAAAGGAAAAATACAATACATTTCATCCAGAGGATTGGAATCCCTCTTTCCACATGGAGGAATTTGTCATCTGGGCTACTCTCAGTACCTATTCACCGGTTGAAAGCTCTCATGGCCCTAATCTCTGCTGTCCCACTGCCCCATCAATCTCAGCTTTGGGGTCAGCTGCCAGCTGCCTGCTGCCTGTATCTGCCAATGTCGCTGTCACAATCACCATTGCCAATGCTATCAACATCGCCATCGCCATTGCCCTGTTCATTGGTTTCTATCCCAGTGACGTCTATCACCAGTAGGCTCATCTCCATTTAAACATGGACACCCCAACCACCCCATCACGTCCACCTTATATCTTCCTCCACCACCACGTCCACCTTCACCGCCATTCCCCTGGCATTTCTCCTACAGCACGCTCCTTATGCCCAGCCTTCCCTCATTACTGTTTCCTCCCCTTCCATCTCCACCCCAGTATTGTATCCTCACATGTATCAGTCTATTCCTGTTCCCACTCTTGCCCCTGCCCCCCCCCCCATCTTAAGAATTTCCCCTCCACCCCAGTCAATCTGGCAACCCCAGTACCTCCCTCACACACCCAGGTGCTGGGCCACCCCTCGAGTTGCCACCTCAACACCCCAAGGAGGGCCTGCCTCCCACCACTTCTCATTCCTACCCATCCTGTCCCTTCTTTCAAGGCCACCTCGCCAAAAATCCCCTAAATGAGCTAGTGTCAGTGCTGCTCCTGTCCCATCCAGCAAAAAACCACAACCCACTACATCCCCACCCCTACCCCTCCTGACCCTGCCATGGACACCACCACCATTCGCATGCCCCAAACCCCCACCATGCACATCTTCCACTTCCCCTCCCCCATCCCCATGTTCCTTGAGTCCACAGCTTGTAGTCGTGCGGTAGCATTCTCGCTTCCTGGGTTCGATTCCCGGTGGGGTTACGGATTTTCTCTGCCTCGTGATGACTGGGTGTTGTGTGATGTCCCTAGGTTAGTTAGGTTTAAGTAGTTCTACGTTCTAGGGGACTGATGACCATAGATGTTAAGTCCCATAGTGCTCAGAGCCATTTGAACCATGTTCATTGATGCCTGTGCCATCACCTCAGTCATTCGTAAATACTTCCCTAATGCCCCGATTTCCCAACTCATTCCCTTTAAGGACACCATCCTCATCAAATCCCCCAATCCATCCCTCCACAATGACCCCTCCAAATTAATCTCCCATGATACCATTGACCCCCACCCCACCATTATGTCCTTCCCTACCACTTTCTCTCATTTCCAGTCCCAACCCTCTCACTGTCCTCCAGTTGTCACCACTGTGATCATGACATTCAGCCCCACAGTCACAGAGGTGGAGGGGCTGGCAGAACTGAATGCCTAACCTGCTCTCAAAATCTGTTCTGTCCAGTGCATCTACAGTGACTCTGTACCCACCTTCCTCATTCTTGTCTTCATGGAATCCCCCTGCTCTATTGACCACTTACTCACCCAGGAAGCCCTTATCTATAACTGCCACCACCATGTTGACTATTCCCACTTCTGTGCATAGTCCTTCTGGTGCCAAATGTGCTCTCAAAAATCCTCCCACCTGCCCCCACTGCAAAGCCTCTCATTTCTTCAAAGAGTTTCCCAAACTCGTCTCCCCTTCTTCATGTAATGAAGCCCATCCCACCTATTCCTCTAAATGCAAGGCAAAACCTAGTCCCACCAAATCAGGGCTCAATGTCCCCCCATTCAGCCCATTGATCAATCCCTCCACCCCAACGATTCCCTCTGCCCACTCCCCACAGACAAAGACATCATTCAGTTACTTACAATTGTCAGAACATTCACCCCTTCCAACACACCCTCCAGCATATCCCCCTCCCTAGCGACTTTTCATGTAAACACCTATGTCACTTACTCCCAAAACTAACACCACCTTGTCATTGCCCCTCCTCGACCCCTTGTGTAAGCCTCTCTGTCCCCCCTCCTTCCCCTTCCCTTTCCCCTTCCTCTCTCTCCATCCTGGTACAACGACAATTTCATCACCTTTATCAAAATATCCACTCCTTCCCTGCCAACTACCCTCTATTCATGAATGTCCCAGCATCAGGTTGACCTCTTCATCCTCAATGAAACCTTTCTCCAACCTCACCGCCTTGTCCACACCTCTCCCTATGTCCTTCACCATACTGATAATCCGCCCCCCCCCCCTTAGCATGAGGTGGGGTCACTGTTAGCCATCTTAAGCATATTCCAATCCAGACATAATTCCTGCTCAATGACCCTATCGAACATTTTATCCTCAGCATCTTTTTCCTCATCCTCACCATTACCTGTGCTATCATATATGTCTGCTGTGCTGCTTCCATACTTTATGACTCCCTCTCCCATATTGACTGCACCTTCTCCACCTGTGTGACTGCTGCAGACATTAATGTTCATAGCTATAACTCTGCCATTCTCCAGCAGTAGCATCAGTTCCTTTCCACCCTCCAAGGTGACATTGTCCTCCTCCCTCAGCATACCTGTCCCAAAAGCAACGCCACCCCTGATATCATCTTCTCTTCCTTCAACCTCCTTGGGCATATTACTGTGGAAGTCCTAGCTCGCATTGGCAGTTACCACCTTCCAGTCCTCACTTTTTCCTTTGCCCTCACCCTCCTCCAATCCCCACCCTGTCACCCTTCCCATGGTCATTCATGATTACTGCCATTCTGACTGGAATGCCTACCACGAATCCATCGAGAGCCAGGTCAGAAGCCACCCTCTCCCCTTCTAAAATGCTGATGACACTGCTCACCATTTCTGAGACTGGAGGTTGTGGCGTTCGCTGTGTTATTCAGTGGTTTGATAAATGAAAATGATAATCTTATTTTATCACATTGAGTAATTACTAAATAATATTTCTCCCGGCTAAAGATTTGGCCAAGTTGCTAAAGAACTCAAAGTTAACGTCGTGTTAAAGTGTTTTCTGTAAGTTGTGTAAGTGTCATTAAATCACAGTTCTTACAACAGATTCCAAACAACTATTGATTATGATGGAAGCAGTTTTCTTCAGCAAAATGATCATTAAAACCACCGAATATCAGCCGCGCACAACACTGACGTATGTTACCTGAAACAATATTCTTCACAACTCGTGTTTAATTAATTTCGGCTCCATACATCAGCTAGAAAAGTTTGTTATAAGGATCGTGCTATGAACACTGTTTTTAAAGAACAAATCTGATTCGAATTATTTTCCTTAAAATGAGTTCGGGACCACAGGTGCACATTTATTTTTACACATTTGTATTACGTTCGGCATTTATGTCTGCAGAGTTGCGTAATTTGAATTTGCCGTTGAGATAATTGTTAAGATGGCGGGAGACAATTGGTAGAGACTTTCTATTGTCAGAGCAAATAAGATAAGTATTTGAAATGCTTATTAAACTTTACTTTCGTATTGTGCTCTATTTAGACTTCATCAAGCAAACATTTGATTTTCTTTTTCTAAAGAAAACACAGACAAAAAAGCGATACAAATCGCAATCATCAATGGCTGCGCTCCTTGCAGCGGAAAGAAATAATTAACACAGATAATGCTTACTGAGAGAGGAATTAAAGTTACAAATAATTATTCACTGATATTTATAACAATAATGAACTCTATTCTCAAGTAATAATGAACAAATAATTAGAACTTCTTAACAGACCTCAGTTTGATATGCGTCCGCAACCTACAAAAGCCATCCAACAAAAGGGAAAAACAAAGGAAGACAAACGCAGATCATAAAAGGAATTTACAATTATCATTGTCTTTGTATGATACACATCGATATGTCCAATTACATCATAGAATATTATATAAATAATTAATATTTATCATCGTTTTCACTATTTTTTCATATGTAGAATAGATAATGTTTATAACTGTTACAGGTATAATTTCCTCTCGTCGCACTGTAGCTAAAATTTATTTCGTAGATGTTACAAGGTCCAAGTTCAAATGGTTCACATGGCTCTGAGCACTATGGGACTTAACCTCTAAGGTCGTCAGGCCCCTAGAACTTAGAACTAATTAAACCTAACTAACCTAAGGACATAACACACATCCATGCCCGACGCAGGATTGGAACCTGCGACCAGAGCGGTCGCGCAGTTCCAGACTGTAGCGCCTGGAACCGCTCGGCCACCCTGGCCGGCAGAGGTCCAAATTCACGCCAAACCTACCCACATGCACTGTTCTATCCTTCCTCTACAGGCTGTGTGCCTTGGCCGTGAATCCCGCCTGATCTATCGTTACTTCCTCTACACTCGTGACTGGAACACACTCCTCTGCCACTGGCATTTATGGAGACACATTTGAAACCTTCTGACAGCAGAGAAACCCTGGGACTGGTGCCATGCATGCACACAACTCAACACCACCATCCTTCTCAACTCCTCCAAGTACTGGTCCACCTTCCACTATCTTACTGGTAGCCATCTTGCCCTGCATTGCCCACTCCCCCATGACAACTGCCCATTCCCTCACGACCTCAGTAAGGCAAATCATTTTATTAAAATTATGAACAGGTGACCAGTTGCAATGGATAAAGAATTCTTTACCTAGGTTTCAACAAATTTAAATTTGTCTTTTACATAATGTAAAATTGCCACCTTCTGAAGAAGACAAATTTAAATTTGTTGAAACCTAGGTAAAGAATTCTTTATCCATTGCAACTGGTCGGCTGTTAATAATTTTAATACGTGGAACCGTTGCTGTTGTGCAGCTATGTTTAAAATACTGCAAATCATTTTGCTTCCCACCTCTCTGAAGTCTCCTCCATACCCATTGACCTCACTTTCATTACTCTCTCTTCCCTGATGCTCTTGCTTCAGTAGCACTGTCCTGCTACTTGCTCCTAGCTTCCAGTACATGGACCAGTTCCGCCCTCATAACTGAACACTCCAATCACAGTACTTGACATTAAACTTGTCCCATGCTCCAAAGGCAAAATTGCTCCTGGACACGATTGCATCACCTGCTGCCATCTGAAGGAACACTGTCTCTCCTTCCTCACTGCCCTTGACACCCTGTACAACACCATCCTCTCCACTAGCTTTTATTCTGACCTGTGGAAGACCTCCCAAATCCTGTTGTTCGTTAAACCCAACAAACTCCCTTCGAACACTTCCTCTTATCACTGCATATGTCTCACCTCGATTTTCGGTAAAGTCTTTGAGCCCATCTTCTCCCATCATATCTGTCACCACCTAACTCAAAACCACTTCCTCCCTCTTACTCAATGTGGTTTCTGGCCTTCCTTCTCTGCTGATGGACAGCTGCTGTGCCTCCAATTTAACTACCATCACTCTGCTATTTTTGTTTCCCTCGATCTCCAGAATGCATAAGACCATGAGTGGCATTCTAGGCTCCGTTTCAAGCTCCAGACCTACTCCCTTCCAATCAGCTTCATCCATCTCTTTGCCTCCCTCCTCTCCCATCGTGTTTTCTATGTCACCATCCATAATACCAATCCCCAATCCTTCTACGCTATCGCAGGTGTGCCTCAGAACTCCATCCTTTCTCCTCTCCTTTATCTCCTGTAAATTGCTGATATCCCCAAACCATCCCTTCATCAATCTCCTTCAATATGCTAATGAAACTGCCTTACTTGCCCTCTGTCCTACTCTTCAATGGTCCTAGTGCTCCCTTCAAATACATCTAGACCAGTTTATTGCTTCATGAAACCCGTGGCTCCTCCAGATCAATCCTTCAAAAACACATACAGTCATTACAGGATGCTCCACCGCCTCCTTTTGGCTCCACAATTTCTACCTCACCATCTACGACTGTCCAAGCCAACTTACTCTCACCCTGAAATACCTTGGCATCACCCTTGACTGTCACCCTACCTGGACTCTCCATCCAATGTAAAGCCCACAATAGACTCCACCTCCTGAACCACCTGTCTGGCTGGACATGGGGAGTGCATTCTTCCACCATCCTTCATGGCTGCAAATATTTGATCTGTCTCATCCTTTATTGCAACACTGTTACCTGAATCTCTGCCCCTTCTATAAAGACCTCCAAATTCTTCAACATCATGAGCTCCACCTCGGTTTTCGTATCTGTCTCCCGTCCCCCATGTGGATTTTCTATGACCTCATCCCTTTCCCATATCTCCTCCTCATCCTTGAGCACATCCATATCCTCTACACCAACCACCACCTTGATGCCCCTCCCCCCTGTTGTCTCCTCTCCTCTCTACTGCTCACCACCTGCCACACCTCTACTGATGTGTCTCACCCTCTCTGCATATCCACACCATGTCCTCTCCCAAAAAAGCTTTCGGCACCTCCCTGTCCTGGATGATGGGATTCGTCCTGATATTTATCCTCCCTTCCAACTCTTACCCTCCTCTTTCTCTCCCCCTCTGCTGTTCCCCCTCCTGCCGCCTGTCCTTCTCGCCTGTCTTTCCCAGTCCTTGCACGCCTTCCCAGATTGCTCCCTTCCCCACCCTCTCCATCTTCTGTCCCTTGGTGTGCTACCAGCTCCACCCCTTCTACCCTTCTACCGAAACCCCTCCTTTCCTACCTTTTTCCCTCCTCTCTGGCCTTCCCTCCCTTAGCAGGTCCTTCCAGTTTTAATCCAATCACTCTCCGCCGTTCTTTGATATTGTAGTGTAGTGTGTTTTAAGCATCGTCATCCTGTGTGGCTTTCATACTGTGAACGTGGTTAAATCGTGCTGTCTGTGCTGGCAGTGTTTATGTGCTACGTCCTCGTCAGTGTCATGTTATCTATATGTGGACTTTATGTAAATGTGCCTCATCAAACTACACCTTTTTTGTATCTTTTAACTCCCAGTGCTTTCCTTTCTCTTGTGTCAATTTCATCTATTATACTCGTATTTTATGTTTAAGGTTTCTCCTGTGATATTTTATACGGTCTCTTGGCTGAAGAGTGGCAAATTGTGCCACTGCCAGATCACCTCCGCCCTCATGGAGTGAGGGTATGAAATAACAATAAAGAAAAAAAATAATATTTTTAAAACATTGTAGGTGACTTCCTTTTTAAGAAGATGCCCTTAGTGGTTCTGAAACCTGTTCCAGGTTTTTACATTAAACAAATGCAGCCGGCTGACTGTATGCTTTATGTTTTGAAAAAATAACATAAGAGAGATTGGGGTACGTACAAAGACAAATAGAAATAGTATGCGTATGGAATAGAAAAGAAAACAATATTGGTACTGGACTCGCATTCGGGAAGACGACGGTTCAATCCCGCGTCCGGCCATCGTAATTTAGGTTTTCCGTGATTTCCCTAAATCGCTCCAGGCAAATGCCGGGATGGTTCCTTTGAAAGGGCACGGCCGACTTCCTTCCCCGTCCTTCCCTAATCCGATGAGACCGATGACGTCGCTGTTTGGTCTCTTCTCCCAAACAACCCAACCAATAGTGGTACCATGTACTCTCCGCCATGCACTGTGCCTTGGCTTGCCGAGTATATACGTAGATATAGATTTCTTGTGCCGTTCGTATCATTGATAACAACATTACATGAACGCTTTTACAGATGGGTGTTTAAATCTTCATACAACACTGTTGAGAACTCTAAGGTAAACATTTCAGTTAAAATCCCGTAGAGGCGACAACTGCGCTCAATACTCTTCAGAGTAACGAATTTTACCCTTTGCATCATTTGGCTCGTGTCGACGTTTATCTTCTGTGCCGAAACCTCTCTTGATCGCCATGTGTCAGTGCTCCAAACAATTAATTATGACGCTTGTAAAACACTCATGATGTGAGCGAGATGCCTGTTATATGTAAATAGTACTCAACTAACTGCGGTCAAGACACATGATAAATGTAAGGAAGTCTTGGTGACACTGTATGTATTCTGTAGTTTAACTAAGCTTAAGAAGGGAAAATCAATACTTGATGAATTATATTTTCAATGTAGAAGTTCCTTTTTTTCTGCTGCAAACCGATTAGTGGTGTGTAAGCTGCATGTGTGTACTAATGGCTGATCTATCAGTTGCAATGTGCATAGATACACTTTATCAATGACACAGGTTTACAAAGACAGTTGTACAAGCAACGCACTTTAATTAAAGTTGAAACACTTCATTGGCTTAACGGTGAAGCCCATATAAATTGCACCAAGTGAAACATGTGTTGAAATGTACAGAGTCTAACACAAACTACGACAGTGCAGTGGGTGAAACCTACAAACTTTCTGAAATTTGCATTGTAGCGTATGCTTCCGATTCGTTATCTTTAACGGTAAAATTTACCTAAAAATAAATAAGCTACAACACCTCCCAAGTTGTTTGGTAATGGGAATCGATAGTAAAATTGCATAAGCAAAAGGTAATGACTAGTGATCGGTATTAGTCTATCATGCTTCCTGTCAAAAATATTCCTTATTGGCTTTGAAATTAGACTTCTCCGGAAGTTCATTGACAAAAGAGAATATTGTATTATTACCGTAATGTAGACGACAATGTAATTTAATTTAGAGACACGAAACGATAGTGAGCTGACGCAAATGAAAAACTTAATTAAATGCTTCCTAAATTTATATTCACATGAATCTGAAGTAGCGTAAATTTCCTAGATTAGTTGGTTAACATCTCGATTGGGAAACACTTTTAAAGTTTTCCTGCCTTACAGTTTCGCACAAATCTCACATCATTTGATGTAGGCAGTACGTCACTGTATATATCGTTTCCGCTAGCTGGCGTCTATTCGGCCACAGTTGATCATCTTCGGCGTTTGCGAAACTGGAGAGTGCTTTTCGTGTCAGGCATCCTTTCATTACATTCCGTTAGTAACAAATACAAAATATTGACTTTATTAACGAAAATCATGTGGTTTGTTAGGTGTAGCAGCCTTGCAATGGGGAATTATGAAAATCTAGAAAAAACACTTAACTGTGGCAAATGTTACGTAAAAAAGTAGTGCTTCTTCTTCATAGATGTTTATATATATATATATTTAAAAAAAAAAAGGATGCTTACATGGGAAACCACAACTACACACATGTGGTCAGGATCTTGCGGCATTCATTCATGTAATACACATTTTATGTGTTCCCCGACATATTTCTACAACTATATGAACTGGAGGCTGACGTATGTAATCGTACAATGATATGAAATAGAACTTTAGAGGCAATGACAAGTGTTATGCACGTAAATATATGAATGACTTTCTTAGAAGAGTAGGAAAGCTCTTTGCGTCACACGGCCCTTCACACAAGGTCTAGGCCGAACTCATCGGATATCTCATCACTCTTGCACAGTTGGTAATAACTGTATCACAGGAAAATAGCAATCTGAAAGAGACACTAAGTTCACATGTGCGTATGGGTGACAAATTTAAACCAGCTGTTACCACAGTTAACCGATACATCACCAGTAATAGCGCGACAGGTGAAACAATACGATAAAAGCACACACACAATGATGTGTCGTGGGCTTGAAAAGTGTGAATTGAAGTTAAATTGAGAGAAATTAATTTAATTCAACAGAAATGTGAAATGAGTTTAAATCAATTCAAAAAATTACATAACTTAACATGATTAGTGGAGATTACCGTTCTTGCAACCTAGTGTTGCTGGCTGCACGGAGCTACCTGTGAGGGCTCCGACGGAACTCCACACCAGAATTTTTCAGCCCAACCTGTTCTACTCAACCCTCCTCGCTGGATTGAAGTCTCTTTGATAGTGTCATAAAACCGACAACAGAGCAAAGAATCTCGAAGTGACTGTCGTTATAGACCGCTCCTTTGGACCAAGAATGCAACAAACGTCTCAAAGATTCAGAGAAAGAGAGTTACAAAGACACAGATACATATGGTGCAACCACAGTCGTTTGCAGCAAGGCAGAGAGTACGTCTATGGCGAGGTATTCGTGAGAAACATTGTGCACTATCTGATGGGTGATATTTTTATATATTGCCTGCTAAACATGCCTGATTATTCACTTTCTCGTTCACAGAAAGCAACCCTCCTCGACGAAGACATTTTATCGAGCTTAAACTAATGTGTGAGGTACGCCTGACGCTGAACATGCAATAAATAGGATATTAACAGATGCAGAAAAAGATTAAAAATTAAAATGCAAGAACTGAAGTGGTGAAGAACTAAAAGAAATAAATAGAACAACAAAAAACGAGCAAAAGACGAACGCTCGTTGTTCAGAAGATCACGAAGTAAAATCACCCCACTTGCACAGAGGCTTCCAGAACGTATGCACAGTGTGCCCGTGACGCTGATCGTAGTGATGAGTGATGCATTGCACTCCGCGCTGCGCTGTGGATCCAATTTATCAAACTTAATTGTGCGGAAAAGGAGGAGGGAGCAGAAATACTGACGGTCAACATCCATATGAGGGTGTCTGAGAGCCTACGTGAATACGTTCTGATGTCTTGAATGATTCATTAGCAACACAGAATCGATACCTTGAAGGAATGTAGGGTTCTATTGTCGGAAACTGAAAAGAATCACATACACATCCAAGAACAGATACTTTTAACGTGTACGACCCAGTTATTGGGAGAACCGTAGGCTGCAGCGACGCAGACAGCTGTGCTCGTAAAGTTCTCGGATGTACATATACCGTCCCTTTGACCATAATGGGAGCATTCTCATCTGTTAGATTACATAGAAAATCAAACTACTTCAATATTCACTAGTGCACGACCATAAATAAGTTGATTTTAAAATTTCGCCCCAGAAAGTTATACAGCATGTAAGTTTTCACCACATTTCCCGTTTTAATAACATTAAATCCTTTTCGTAAGTGCTTTGACAGAGGTCATAAGAACGAAACCTGTTGTAGACTTTTGGCCGAGCGGTTCTAGGCGCTACAGTCTGGAACCGCGCAACCGCTACGGTCGCAGGTTCGAATCATGTCTCGGGCACGGATGTGTGTGATGTCCTTAGGTTAGTTAGGTTTAAGTAGTTCTAAATTCTAGGGGACTGATAACCTCAGAAGTTAAGTACCATAGTGCTCAGAGCCATTTGAACCATTTTTTTGTTGTAGACTTTACCAAATAACGAAAACAAGAAATCTGCCTACCGTAGTGCAGCAAACGAATAAGTGATACAAAACAAGACCCCAGCAAGAAAACAACGAAACGTGTAACAACCATCTTAAGATTGTTTTATAAGAAATCAGATACCGGTCATGGTGTGATCCAAATAAACGTTGTTCAATTATACTTGAGGCCAGTTGCTGCTTCAGTTATAAACCTTATAGTATTACAGCCACGTTTCTCAAAACGTCAATTGTCGATAAAATAGCATACTCGCAAGAACATTAGAAAATCACGTGCTTGCGAAAATATCCACATTAGATCGAATTTATAACTGCGAAATACACTACTTTCTTCAGATTTCCTATATATGGACAATGTTTTTAATTTTTAATTTTTAGCGCAATTAAAACATTTCCATATGCACATCTTTTAGTGGCTATTGCTATTTTTTGAGTTTGTAGATCGATTATGCCAGTATTCAATTCTTTTACGATATTGGAATCTGTGAACTTGGAAACTTAGATCGTTGAACCTTTTCACTTGATGAAATGAAATAATCGTGTGGCCTTGCTGACCGGGAGGTCCCATCAGGGGAAGTTCGGCCGCCGGGTGGAAGTTTTATTTCAGGTGACGCTACATTGGGCTACTTGCTCGTCGATGATGATGAAAGGATGACGAGGACAACACAACAGGCAGTTCTCGAGTTGAGAAAACACCAAACACGGACGGGAATCGAACCCGTGACCGTTGCGTGGTGGGTGAATACATTACTACTCAGCTAAGCAGAAGGACTTTTAATGTAAATAAATGTCAAACGGCTTTACGCATCAATTACGTGACTTAAAATCAATTAATTATCGATTTTCGGAAACTTTTCCCCCTTCTAGATTATATACATGCAACAGCTGATTGATATTCATTTAGTAATGAACTTCCGTCAATGCAACAACCGTTATGCATAGCATTCTCGGCAGCAAATGCTTGTACGGTTACTATATGTGTGACATCAGCTAACAATATAGTTCGATTTTTTTCTGTATCAGCTGATTCAACCAAGTAAACAACTGTCTCACATTCTGTTTTGGAGAAGACCAAACGAAATAGAGAAAGAGATCATAATTAGTAGCAAACAGTCACGTAATTGGGCTTAGTCTCCTACCGACACTGAACCTTAAGCTCACATAAAAACAGACTGAATCCCGGATATAGATGTGCAATGTCATAAGTGAACAAAAAAAACTGGGGGTCTGATCTGTTTCACACAGGAGATACAGGGGTACACTGGGTGATAGAGGTAGCATAAGGGAATATCCACACTATTCACATAAATAAAATTGTAATGAAATGTTTTCCCTCCGTTTTCATAAACAATCGTGTAGTTTGACAGATCTCCCGCATCCCTGAGCTGAAGTAGGACAGCAGCTTCATCTTCAATGACATGAGTAGTTGGAGTACCGTCGTAACTTGCGTTAGGAAGTCAATAAATAAAGGAGGCTTCCTATTACAACTTATGACGGTGCTTGTTCAAGCGAAACTGTTTTACTAGTAACTTTTCTCAAATATGTACAACATTTTGGGATAAGGGTAGTCTGGAGTTAAACCTGACCTGTTTAATTTCGTAATTCCTATAAAAGTATTTGAAAAGATTGTTATAGCGCTGTACTATGTCTATCTTACATGGTATAATATATCACTTTTATTAAAACATATAGCTATGTTATGCACTGTAAGGAAAAGAAGTGTAATAAAATTCCATTTCTTTGTCTCCTATCACGTAAGTCGTATTTGTAGCAGTCAGCATTGTCCCATCCGCTACACGCACCGAACCCGAAAATCGCCATCAGTTCAAAACCCTTAACGATAAAAATAATTACTTTTTGTTCTAACTCGTTATTTTCTGGTTCTTCTATACGTGGTAGTTCCGCTCAGTTGGAATCGTGAGAATCTGAGTCAGATTCTTATTCTCTATTATTTACTTCGTTCTTTTCTCTAATTTTAAATTTTACCTACACTGATTGTCGATATGGGCATCTCTGAAAACTGTTGCCGATATGGACGTCCCTTATCTGCCCAGGTGCAATAGGTTATTATGGAACTCTTTCTATTGGTACTGAAATGCAGCTACTAACAAGCTGGCCATTTCCGGTTGAGATTGTGGACTTGATGAGATGATCTGGCTAGGATGCGGTTCAGTAAGCAGTGCTGCATTATTAAGACCAAAGTAATCCATGCTAACTAGAAAGACATTTGGCTTTTCCAACATCGTTAAGAAGGCTTCATGTATAAATTTTTATGAACTGAAGGAGTGGAACCCAGTTAGTTCAAAACCCTTAGTAAATGGAAGTTTTAAAAAGGGAGGTATTTCTAGCACGACGTTAATTTTTAAGTAAAGGTCATATTCTGTTCGCATTGCAGATCTCAGTGCTTTGAAGGCTTCCTTACAGCAGTTTCTTCAGTAACAGCTTACATGGTCTATAGCCTCTGTTCTGACTTCCACTTTGCTTCATCTGCTGCAAGTTTCTAGCCATCTGGAGTGAAGAAAGAAAACATTTGTCTGGTTGGGTAATTAATGCCCGAGTAAGATGATCTCTATCACCATACAGTTCCAGGTATTTCGAAACGTTCATACACATTAATGAAATAATCTAAATTGAAATAAGTACACCAGTGACCAGCGTATTAATTGCAGTTTAGTTCACGTTATTTGTGATAGTTAACTCACTAAAAATTTGAGGACCTGCTCTTTCTGATCCAAAGTATCTGGACACCTAATGGTGGACACCAATATGAGGTATGTCTGTCCTTGGACGTTATGAATGCTTGACGTATGCTGGGGACACTTTCAAAGAGGTGTCTCAGTGTGTTTGGAGGAAAGACAGCCCATTATTCCCCTGGAGTCGAAAAAAGATTATGCAGTGATGTCGGACGCAGCAGTCTGAGCGAAGTTAACGTTCTAACTCACCTAAAGGGTGATCCCT
This sequence comes from Schistocerca nitens, assembly GCF_023898315.1. Lineage (NCBI taxonomy): Eukaryota > Metazoa > Arthropoda > Insecta > Orthoptera > Acrididae > Schistocerca > Schistocerca nitens. The sequence goes on along the minus strand of NC_064617.1, from coordinate 678,172,769 downwards.
TAAGGACAGGTCAGATCAGGAATCTGGGAGGACCAGTCTGTTTCAGTTCCTGCTTTATGACAGAGTATACTGTCATGTTCATACAAACAGTCACCGTCTCCGAAATGTCCTACTGTATCCATCACACAATGCTGTAAAATGTCTTCATATCCATTTACCTTTAGTGTTCTCTCACGTGCAGTAAGGGGGTCACGCCCTAATAATGGAAAATACCCCCATACTGTAACACCACCTCGCCTGTACTTCACTGTTGGTACTGCACATGGTGGTAGGCGATATTCTCCTAGTATTCACTAAACCCAAACCCATCTGATTGCTACAGGGTATAGCGTCATTCAGCACTCCAAATCAGTCGTTTCCAGTCATCCACTGCACAGTGGCGTTTCTTTTCACACCACACTGAGCACCGCTACAGCAGACATGGGTGGTTTATGAGGAGCTGTACGACCATTGCCACTGAGCTCTCTTAACCGTCATATGACACTGTTAACGCTTATCTACTGACAACACAACTTCCCTGCCTTCTCTTATTAGATAAGGACCTTAGGAACACGGTTTCATGCATTACAACTGCAGAGAGACTTTTAGTTTTACATCATAATCAGTAGTTCTGTAGACTGTCAGTAGACAGTGGCACTCTCGCAAATGTTCCCATCACAATGTAGATTGTTTGCACCTCTGTCGCCACCTTTGTGCGACAACTGTCACGACTTCAGTCTCCCATAGGTTCTGTTAAAGGAATACTTGGGCGTTGAAGACTTCCCTGTCCCTAGAGTGAGATGAGCTGCATGACAATTAGTGTGAAGGTCCAGCTACTCTTCATGACAATGTTTCCACATTACTCATCTTGTCGAGATTGTTACTTGTTCAAACGGTTCACCGTTTCTTCACAAATATTGCCTATTGCTTGCAGTACGGAATATCTGATAAGGTGGGAAGGAGGAGAGTTTGGTCGCGAAGTGGTTGTAAGGTGCCAAGGGTAATTTTAAACGGGATATTAGCAAGAAGTTTTTATTTGTAAGTTCTTCTACCCAATGTCAAATACAAAATTCTTTTGTAAGCATATTTACACATTTCATTAGAAATGTATATACTGAAATCAACAGGGAAAGGAAACGTCAATTTTACAATTACAGCCTTCAAGTAGCTGAACTGATGAACTACGATTACAACCATTAAGTCAAAATATCACTCAGATTATTAAACAATAAGACTTTAACTAGCTGCATAAAGAATCATTCTTGTTTCAAAACAATAAATTAAGAACACATCAGGTTCACTGGTTCGTGTCACCCCATTCTGCATTGTTGCCAAATTTATACAAAATTGCGGATCCAAGATGGCGGCGATAGATGTGGCAATGTCGCAATGACATCATGGCGGGAAGTTCAAATTTTGGCGGGAAAAGGTAAATTGGGCTACCTGCACAAACCTTACCCCCTCGCCACCTCCTCTCCCCTTCCCGTCTCCCAGAAAATGCAGAGAAGTTCAAATTCCAGCAAGACAGTGCAACAAATCTCGGCTGCCTCCACTAACCTAACAAAATGACAGGAAAAAAGGTCATGTGGGTCACCTCCACTAACCTAAGTCATCCAACCGCCACCTCCCTTTACATGGGAGAGACTAATGGTCCAGTTTAAACACACATCCATATTGAATCTTCTCAAACTTCCATGTGATCACGAAACCTATCCAACACTTATTAAGTATTAGTTCGCTTTCCGCCACCTAGAGGACGACACTGCATTCCAACAGGCCTCTCCATTGGGGCAGCTCCAACCATTAGCTGGAAATGTGAATTATCACCTCCACAGGCCACCGGCGCAGACATAATCGTCCTTGGAAACTGGCCACATACATATTTCTACATTATAATATTAGTATATTACGATCGCGGTCTCAATTGGATGACATTCGACAATGAGCGAAGTATTGGAAATACACTCTGCTGACGGCTGTGGCCTTGGAAATAGAAATAAATATACCATTCTTATGACTTGACATACTTTTCCCTTTGCTGTCACAGTATTCCACATCAAATCCATATCTTCCTTTCGACAGTACATACTCATTTCCTTCGCACATGTCAGAACACACACACATAATTCCTAAGCCTGATGCTCATGGCGACCCTTTCATACACCCCCTACTACTGAGTATAATACTACACCCATAACTGATTGCTGGCGATACAAAACAACTGAGAGAAAAATCAGCGATGGCTGGACATGTCTCGTAAGTTTTTCCTGTGAGTGCTACCACTGTGTCTTAGGAAGAGAGGCGTAATCGTCTTAAAAACTGCCAGATGTTAAAAACATCACCATATTACTGTCACAATCGGTGCATACAAATATTCATGTTAAAAGCTATACTGGCTTTACAAACTGAGGTATGGCATTACCTCCGAATGAAGTGGTTTTTATCTTGACAAATACCGTGACACGGAATATAGACAGTGATCACCGGAGTGTATATTATGAGACCAGCAGTGCAGTTACACGTCACTGATGGTGCAACCTCGTAATAAAATTACAGAATTTAAAAAAATGATTTGGCTAAGGAACGTGGCATGAAACCAGTATTTGCAACTCCCTCATGCTGCCACTAGATATTTCTACGGTATTTGTAACGCATTCTGTCTCTATGCCATGTCAGAGTCTCTACAATATATCCATTTGGTTACAGGCAAAGGTTGATTGGGAAGGATCACAAACTGTGGATGGTGTGCTGATTGAGGTTCTAAGAAATGTACACAGGCTTGTCAGTTCTGTAGTGTTACACTATCCCGTAGAAATGCTGTCTGGGATTTGGAATCAAGTTTTTCCATTCAACAACATACCTACATTGGATCCTATGGAGAAGTCCTTTGCACTCCTGCACTGGCTTGCATCTGGCTGTCCCTGCAAAGCACCTGTGCAGTGTCAGGGTGTGCCTGCATTGGAACAGTTCGCTGACGTGTTACGGTTGACGACAGTTCGAAAGCGTTTTTTGCATGCACTGGGGGTTTGTGCAGTGCATTATTTTCGGTTGTTTAAGCGTTGGGAGCGTGGTTGCAGAGCTTTTTACATGCATTATTTCGACAGTTTGCGAGTAGTTTGAGTAGTTTACAAGTCTGTATGATGTGTTCTGCATTATTTAGGTAATTTACGAGTTGTTTTTGTGTCTGCACATCAGTGTGCTGCATTATTTCAGTAACTTACGAGTAGTCTGCAGTTCTGTAGGCTGTGTATTGTGACCCCAAGCTTGTGAGACTGAGTCTTGTGTTTCAGTGTAATAAATGATGTGAAGTACATCCCTAAATAAACTGATCCAAAATAAATAAAGTACACTGCTTCCTCTCTCCAGCAGCCCAGAACAGGCTGAGTTCTTTTCCCACAATTTTTCCCAAAGACCGCCATCTTGGATCACCTCACAGAAGGGACGACAGCACCCTCTGGTGGCAGTACTGTGCACTAGGTCTGTTGGACTCAAGATCTTATGGTAAACACACTGGATGGAGCTACTGCCTCAAATTGTTTAAATAAAGACTGCCAGCAAAATAAAGACTCATGTACATCCTACACAGTACAGACTGAGTCCTTTTCCCACCAATTCCTAGGAAGAGATGGCGGTCGGATGACGTAGGGTAGTGGAGGTGGCCCACGTGACCTTTCTTCCCGCCAGTTTCTTAGGATAGTGGAGATAGCCATGGTGTGTTGCATTGTCCTGCTGGAATTTGAACTACCCGCCATTTTCTGGGGAAGGGGTGGGGGGGAGAGGGTAAGATTAGTGGAGGTACCCCAATTGACCTATTTTTCCGCCAAAATTTGGACCTACCGCTATGACACTGCAATGTTGCCATATCTATCGCCGCTATCTTGGATCCGCAATCTTGAATAAATTTGGCAACAATGCAGGGGGGGGGGGTGACACGAACTTTGTCCTACTACTAATGGATTACTGTAACAGACAGAAAGCAACAGAATTAAAAAACATCATTCAAAACGTTAAAACGTCAGTTTGAACACAAATAAATCTGGCCACTAAAAGCACTGGACTTACATAAACATAATTGGCTGCAAAATTTTTGATTTAAAATTAAAGCAGAATATAAACAAGAGATTTATTGTTAAGAGCTGCAAATTATTTTCTGCTTTGGCACTCCCAAACCTAACGTAACTTAAAAACAATGAAAAACGTTTATAGTAAAGTAGGATTCCACAGGTTAGGTAATAATAGAAAGGAAAGGCAGTATTCAACAGCTATCAAGCGACTCAGAGGCACAGCAGTACGTGTTATCACTCAGGAGAAATAATGCTGGTGAATTCAAACACAAAATGTCCACCATGCCAGATGGCAGTAACTGAAGTTCATTGGCAATCTACGGTGAGATCTAAATGAACAGTGTAACATAAGGTTCTCACCAAAATAACATTCCTCTGCGACCGTCGTGGAATAACGATTTCATAGCCGTCGGTGTTGTGTGCCAATTTTAATGCACTTGGTCTCACTTTCATTCTCAAGGCTCTTCCCAAAATTAACAGCCCAGCCAAGGCTGCAGGAAACGCACCAGAAACAAAGGCCCGAAGTAGAAGCCTCTTGGTCGGCCACAATAGGAACTGATATGACCATGTAGCACGTCTGACCTGTCAGCGGAGACACGGCACGTAGTTCCTCCAGCACACCAGCACACGACTGACACAGCGAGCACCACCGCTGCACGTAAGTCGGCATACCCCGGTTGTCCCCTCTGGGCAAGGACAGTAAACATGCAAAGATACAGTTGCACAAACACATTATCGATCCCTCTCACTCGCACTAGTCAATAATCCAAGAATTGTCACGTTGTCTAATAAATACAATCAACACTCTCTGGTGCAAAAGTTGTTACCGTTTCACAGCTGAAGCGACAGTAGCGCTACAATCGGTGAGGAAGCAGTCACATGCATCGTGAGGATATTGTTTGGTTTTAATTATTTTGTGCTTAATTAACTAAGTAGTGGGTATAAGTTTCCGGTCCATGTGTTAGTAAGTTGCCAAGAAATATGAATTATCGTGAAATACATGTAAAAACAGTCTAATCACACTGACCCAATAACATAAGCTACAGCTCATTCATGAAGAAGTACTTTTGAATATATCTGTATTTGTAGCTTATTCCTCTGAAAGCAAGGGAATATAAACGCTTTTAATGGATTAAATCACACAAGCTACAACTCAATTATGAAGAAATATTTTAGAATATGTCTACATCTGGAGCTAATTCCGATGAAAGCAATAGAATACGAACACATTTCATGATTGAGAAGCAAGTATTTGTGTTGTCCGTTGTTATCATAGTCCGTTTCCTTGAAACATAATTTTTTTATGGAGCCCAACGATTCGCTCTTTCTTACACGTCGACCGACTTTCTGCTAAACGAATACTCTTGTAAATGTAATTACTATTGCTTCAAAACCGAATGTGTTAAAGATTCTTGCCGTTTGTGGCTCAGATTTACCAGCAATTGTGGAATTGGTTTCTCCTGTGTTGGGAAACTGTTTATTGCTTCCGATGATTTTTTATCACGTCTGTGTGGTTTTCTCTTAAGCTACAGTAGTGATGGCTTACTTGATACCTCGAATAAAGTTGGTATTACATTCCATAGATATTTCCTACATTCCACATTCACTGATTTGGCTGAAGGTGTAGCGAACAAACCTCTGCTTTGTTAGATAGATGTACGATGTCTTTCCGTAAAAGGTCAAATCTTCTGGTGTTTACTAGCAGTTTTTTGTTATTAAAGGAGAACATTTTCCACTAAACGTCTGAACGTTACAAGAGAACCGTAAGTAAACTGCAGCGCTTTGTATCCGCAAGGTCCATAGGAAACTAATCACGAATGTCGTGTAATTTTTTAGTTTTCGTCGATTTTTATGTCACTACATGCACAATCTGTCGTAAAAACTGTGGTATAAATCAACGTAAGCGTTAGTATTCGCAATCATCCGATATCGTAGTTAGAAATGTCGCTTACTGGCTCCCTGGGGCGCTGCTATTGTAGGGGTAACAAAAACGAGACGAAGTATCGCGACTGTTATGTTAGACTCTGGTTGTCATGAAAGAAAGGATAATACATGAAAGTTGCAAGGTGTCTCGGAAGTCTTTCCCTGATTACAGACACGCATAAGGCAGATAATATAACACACAGAGACGTATCTCTTACCTTGAAGTGCGGTAAACGTATTCAGGTTATTTTTACACACACACAACACACATACACACACACAATTAACAAATTTCGACATGTGATTCATCCATTGGCTGAAGGATATACAGGCGATATTCCAATGCCACTTGTGTGTTGATCAACATTTCGTGAGGGATGGATGCTATGACGTCAGTAATTCTGCACCATAATGCTGCGGCGTCGCTCACTGGTGCCCAGTAAACTTGGTCTTGATAAAACTCAGAAGGAAGAAATCAGTGATCGGTGATCACGGTGGAAGGTTCAAGGGATCACAACATCCAGTCCATCTTCCTGAAATCTTTTATCCAAATAGGCACGAAAATCTAACTCTAGATGAAGTGGCACATCGTGTTGTTGGAAAATTAAGCCCGGAATGTCCTAAATCTGTGGTCCAGCGATTCTAGGCGCTTCAGTCCGGAACCGCGCTGTTGCTACGGTCGAAGGTTCGAATCCTGCCTTGGACATGGATGTGTGTGGTGTCCTTAGGTTAGTTAGGTTTAAGTAGTTCTAAGTCTAAGGGACTGATGACCTCAGATGTTAAGTTCGGTAGTGCTCAGAGCCATTTGAACCATTTTTTGTCCTAAATCTAGACTGTTTTTGATGACTGTGCTTCCTGATGCCGGAGGACACACTGGACTCTCTCCTGCTTCGAGTACACATTGTCTGCAATTGTGTCTCATTCCGCTGTTGTTACGTACACGGGGCCTGTAACAAACAAAGTAACAGTAAGTATGTATGTACACAAAAACTTGTATGCGTCACATGCTATTCAAGATAAATGTCTGTGTGTCATATTTTAAGCGTTATGAATGTTTGCAATCAGAGAAGGGCTTCTGGACACCCGTTTCATTATTTTAGATATTTGGTTTGTTTGTTAAAATGGCTACAAGACATCTTCGATAATGGTAGAAGGTGAAGTAATAATGGATTTCAATTTGTGCTAAGTTCGGGACTTGAACCCAGCTCTCCTGCTTACTGGGAAGACAAAGCCCGTCTCGAGGAAAATTTACTTACATGAGGCTACCAGGCTGTTCATAACAATGACAGCTGACTTGGAACATATTCTTGGTCAGATGTGTAGCCTAATGTGACAACTTGAAACTGTCTTCCTCACCGATACTTGAGTAGGGACACCTGGTGTTCGCGGGCAGAAAGCTGACTTGAATCATCCCGTAAATATACAAATATTTAATTATAAAATGAAATAAAACTGATGCTCTTCTACGAGTGATTCATGCGCAGTTAAACGAATATGCGTATCCTCTTTCAAAGTAATTATAGATACGAATAAACATAGTCGGTATAAATCACAAAGTAGCTGGATCCGGTGTGCTCAAAAATATTATTCATATAGCCAGGCAGTATCTCATAATTCTCTTCTTAATTTCAAGCGGTGCCTCATAAATCACAATAAATGAGATAAACAGGTTCTATTTCACTAAGTACAGCTACTGTATATTCTCTTGTTCACATTCGAAAGTTGCGAAACTCTACCCTATATTTACTTTCTTCGCATCTTTTAATATAGTCAGAATGGGTTTTTTTATGAGCAGGTGGTGTGTAACAGTTACCGGTAAGAGTGACATACAACCTGCATAGGCAGAGTCTAATTATAAATATAGGAATGAAATTATGACGTTAGTTTTGATTTAGTTTCCTTTGTCTAAATTCAAAACAAGTGACAGTCCATAGAAGCAGAGTCCATCCGCTAAACTTTCCAGCTCGTAAACTCAGTCCTCTTGATTTACGTCAGGCGTATGGCGACCCAAGGCGTAGTTTACGTCATGTTCCCACACTGAACGTAACTCTTCCGCCATATTTTCATTTTACTGTATACATATCAAAAATGCGAATGGCCTTTAGAGCTATTTATATTTCAGACACATATACGACCAAGGAATATTTCAGAATCGCCTAGCTTGAGGCTGAGGCATTGGCCGCTGGATTCCAATGTTTTCCGTAGTAGAGGGAGAGAATTATCTCCCCGTTGTTTTCAGTTTAGTTTATTCTTTCAAATTGTTTTATAAAGATACTTTCAGACTGGTGAGTGACACGGTAATGTTTCTTAACTAAAGTGCTTCATCAGTGATTATACTGTCCTCTTCTGATGTGTGGCAAGTAATAATTACAACACACTGAGAAAACCAATTTTCTTCGTGTTTGAACATGTAAAGGTTTGACGCCATTTAAGTTTTGTGTAATTCTGAGCTTATAACTTTCTGTCATTAGTAACGAATTCTTTTTTTAAAGAAATAGTGAACTGGTATAATCCATAATGTCCTGAGGCATTTTTATTTACAGACTCTTCCGTCACTTTCGGTGGCACGATCTCACATTTAAAGTTGAAAACCAGACAAACTACGCTTTGGCTCCACCAACATTTCTTTGTTTCTAATCGGTTTTTGTCTAATTGGGCCATCATCCCGACGATGGTCTAATAAGCCGGAAACCGCATTGAAATAAACAGATATTGGTTGAACAAAAACGTAGTTTGCTTGTTTCTCAACAGTATTTGTTATACTGACGCATATCTCTTAATTTTAAGGGGTCTTTCCATAAATATTGTGCAGACATATATCAAACATCAGACGTACGAGAGGAGCGACGTCTGGCGTCGAAGAGTTTTGTATGAAGCTACATCAAATTAATACAAATTTTTGCCTATAACTAGTTGTTTTTGTGTTATAAGGCTGTAAAGGTCTACAACAGTTGAACATCTGAAGAAATAAGAACTCACTGTTGCAAACGGACGTTACACCTCGACACGGACACAAATTTGAATACAGCTAACAGACATGTCACTGATGGACAGTCATAATTTTGCAAAAAAAGAATTATGGAACAGGAGACGGATTTGAACACGGATGCCTTCCGCGATGTTGCACATGTTGTGCTCGGACCATCCACGGTTTCTGTTTCTTTTTGCACGGTTCAGTACACCTTCTTCCTGTTTTCGTGTCTTTTAACAGACTATCGACGGGATCATCTTATCCATTAAATCAGAGGATGTACGGTGGGGAGTTTTCCTCGTAAGAATAGCAACCGAAAACATAGATGGAGTGGAGACAAGAAGAATTTAAAAATAATTTCCTTATCGATGAAAGCCTCTATGGGCAGAATGGTAAGTGGCAAAGTCTCAATATTACCGAAAACTACCTAGACGGTACAAAAGCAGTAGTTGTTACTATCATGAAGTCCGCAGCTCGTGGTCATGCGGTAGCGTTCTCGCTTCCCACGCCCGGGTTCCCGCCTTCGATTCCCGGCGGGGTCAGGGATTTTCTCTGCCTCGTGATGACTGGGTGTTGTGTGCAGTCCTTAGGTTAGTTAGGTTTAAGTAGTTCTAAATTCTAGGGGATTGATGACCAAGATGTTAAGTCCCATAGTGCTCAGAGCCATTTGAGCCATTTCAACTATCATGAATAGAAGACGAATGCAAGAGCATGGAAAACGTCAAAATACATCTTACTGTGTTGACTGTTTTGGTTTCACGTAACTATACAAAGATGTTACACTTTTAGTACATTTTTTTCTGTTCGTAGCATCTCTTAATTTCTCAAAATGGAGATCAACAAAAACCTTTAAAAACGCGAAGAAACAAGTTTGTGGTGGTGAAGGGAGCATTATCTTACCACAAATAAAAGTAACAATAGCGACAAACGTCTCTGCAGAATAAAAAGTGTTCGACGTAAGGAAGAATTTGACCTTTGATTTTGCGTTTACCGCTGACGTTTCTCGTTTTTTTTACTATTTAAAATGGAACCTAGTGATTACAACCTACTCTGTTGTCGGAGCACCTGCAGCTGTAATAGTACATTTTTTCTGGAAATAGCTCCGAAAACACGTGAATATTGTATGACATTTATTATGGCCTTAATAAAATTGGTTCACAATACTGCCAAAAGAAGTAACCCAACTAATTCTGCGCGAGTTTCCATGAAAGGGTTATGGGAGGGTTGCCGAGCGTGCAGTGCCTCACCGCTAATTTTATATTGGCAAATTTGGTAGCCTTGTCCTTGTGGAAACACCACCTGAGTGGCCTGTTGGTGTCTTCTTTCCACCAGCCTTCCTCGCAGTCTCTTGTCACTCACCTGAAGCTTAAACAAATTTTGATCCTCTTTTTGGAATAACACTCATTTTTCTACTCCCAGTTACAAAATCATTATCACACAACCTTCACAAGTTCATCCAGAGGCCACAGCTGGTAGGTAAATTCTGCTAAGGAGATTCTCTCAACAAGAATCCGCGAGCCACTGCAAGTAGAGGTCAGCAATCGAGGAGCAGACAAAGCCTGTAATGCAGAAGCAGCCAGCAGAGGCTGCGCCGGCCATACAGATGGGCACACAAGGCTACTTTTCACGCATTCGTGAGGAGTGGCTGGGCGGTAGCTGGCTGGCCGACGACGCTCACAGTCTGATTAATCGCTGTCTATGCCACTTGACAGCGACCGACAAGTGAGGGGGAATCTTCGTCTCACGTTACTGAGAAATTCTCTTCTAGAGGTTACCTTGGCTATCACTCATGCAGGTCTGTACGTTAACAATGTACTGTACACACCATGTCACTCGTAATAACCATCATTACTGACCTACGCCAATGATTCCATACCGAACGTGATGACGTAATTGTTAATGCAGTGGATAAGCTGTCGGAAAAATGGCGACTGATACCTCGTCCGTCGAGCAGTCCTCACTTAAGTTTGTCATGGTTTACCTAATCCACGTAATGCGTTGCCTGACGACTTCTTTTTAAACGCCATTGACAATTTTGTTCCTTTGCCTCCCGCTCCGTTCCCCTTTACTGGTCTGTGCTCGGTCTCTAATCATCTCGTCGTTGACGCGACGTCCAAAAATGGCTCTGAGCACTATGGGACTCAACTGCTGAGGTCATTAGTCCCCTAGAACTTAGAACTAGTTAAACCTAACTAACCTAAGGACATCACAAACATCCATGCCCGAGGCAGGATTCGTAGCGGTCTTGCGGTTCCAGACTGCAGCGCCTTTAACCGCACGGTCACTTCGGCCGGCCGACGCGACGTCAAAATTTTATTTTTTCTTGGCCTCAGGTTACTGCGTATTCTCCTCCTCCTCCAGCCCTCTTCCACTCTTATTTGTTATTCTACTTTCTTTTCGGATATAACTACTGTAATAAGTCTCGAAGAGGATTACGATAAGGACGGTCTTAATGTCGGTGGTAAGTTGTTTTATCGTTGTACACCGCCCTGTCACATTAATATGACCGCCTCTCAAAGGCCTGAAAAAACACCTTTTGCCACCCAGACAGCTGTGGGACGTGCAGAAAGTCAGTGAATTTCTGGAGGGCACCCACAGGGACGTGGTGCCATGCCGACTTCGGTGCCGCACACATTGCGCTAGGTTTCCCGGTTGAGGATCCATGGTGCGTACAGACTGATCGAAGTGATCCCACAGATTGTCGACTCGTTTCAATTCTGTGATTTTGGTGGCCAGGGCAGTACGGAACACTAATCCTGATGCTCCTAGAACCATGCACTTTCACTTCGAGCTACGTGACACGTTGAATCATCGTGCTGGTGGATACCATCGTGCCGAGGAAAAAGCTGCATGTAGGTGTGGAATGGTCCCAAGGGCATGATGCATACTTGATCCACTGTGCCTTCCAAGGAATCCCACGAAAACATTCCCCAGACCATAACGCTCCCTCCTTCGACCTGCACCTGATTGTTGGAAGGTGTTTGTTTTCTGATTCTTCACGTAGTACACGGCAACCGCCATCTGTTTGATGAAAAAATGGCTCTGAGCACTATGGGACGTAACATCTATGGTCATCAGTCCCCTAGAACTTAGAACTACTTAAACCTAACTAACCTAAGGACAGCACACAACACCCAGCCATCACGAGGCAGAGAAAATCCCTGACCCCGCCGGGAATCGAACCCGGGAACCCGGGCGTGGGAAGCGAGAACGCTACCGCACGACCACGAGATGCGGGCTGTTTGATGAAGCACAAAACTTGACTCATCTGACAAGGCCACTCAGCCGATGTCCAACTAAGGTGCTGGCGTACTATTTCCAGCCTTTCCCGCTGACGAAAAGCAGTCAGCAAGGATGGAAGAACCGGCCGCTTGCTGCGGAGGCCCATACGCAGCAACATTTGCTGAATGGTCATCGAAGAGACATTGTTGGTAGCCCCTTGGTTCATCTGGGTGGTTACTTGCTCAACAGTTCCTCGTCTATTCGCCTATGCACATCTTTGCAGCTGTCGTTCACACCTGTCATCTATGGCCCGTGGTGGCCCACAGTGGCCTCGGCGCCGGTTTTGGGTACCACCGTTTTGACAGGAGCGGTTACTTACATCACGGCGGCAGGCGAACTGTTTGCAGACTTAGTCTTTCCACAAACGCCTCTACCCTTGGCCCGAAAGCCAATGCCAATGTCCTTTTGGACGTCAGATAAGTCGCTCCGTTTCCGCATTACGACAACGACTGCACGGATACTTCTGTTTCGCTAACTGACCCTCCGCTTCCGTTTCCTATTCCAATCGCGAATGACGCCTGGTATAACGGCTCTTCTTCTTGATGATTAGGTTTGATTTGCACTTGGCCTCGGCTAAAACTCGGCGACAATCGGTAGAGTGTTGAGATCGTTATCCAGTTATGAAGACGACGTTACACAAAATAACAGTGCTGAACCGAAATGTCGACGTGCGTGAGATATTTACTTCACCAAGAATCGTAATTAATCGTTCGTAATCGATGTTTAACTGATTAATGATGAAATATTAATGATAAAACCAATACAGTCACATCTACAACAAATTCCCTACAAGCTGGTCGTCATTTCAAGTATCTAAGAAATCTTAACAGTGGGCTTGTTATTTGAGTCAAAGTTCTACACAAGCGCCGAGCGCTACAGTCAAATGTTATCGCTGCGCGTAATTATTACTCGGGAGATTCATGTCAATAATTTGATAGAATTTTAAATCACAAATGCACGACTTGGCACGAGAGGGTGTTTTGTTGCACAATATCAGTCACTTCTTAACCGAGCCTTGAGAAGAAAACTTTCCCGGGTGTTGGGGGAATTTAAATTAGGTGCTTCAGACCTATCACTCAAGTTCCATAAACCACTGGCTATTAGGCGTGAAAATTGTCTATCAGTGTTCGTGGCCTAAATCACTGTCTAAATGACATTCATATAGTTAAAAGTTCACTTCATTCTAGTAGGTAAAAGTCCTCAGTTCGAATTCTAATGATGTGATATTTGAAGTCAGAAGATCGTATTACTGCGTCATAATAGATCGCAATTATTCAACCTCAAAAACAATCTAAGCGCGCCTACATGTACGAGCATTCAAATATATGACCTGCTTCGGCTAACTCTCGTAACGTAGTGACAATGCATTGAATTATACTGAGTCATTACTCACGTATCCCAAAGAGTACTCACACGGAGTATTCTTTGGGATCGTTGGTTCTACTTTGCGAATGTTAATTTACGCTAATTTTGCAATTTATTATGATTTTAATTTTACTGAAATTTAATCTTTTTTTCGTAGATTGCTAAATTGTCAAGTCTTAGATTCCTGATTTAATTACTTGTTATTGTCCAAATAATAGTGATAAATGGAACTTCGTTCGCTTATTCAATTTTCTGGGAATTTGGGAATTTGGGACTTGGGGGGAAATTTTTTTGGGGTATTGGGAGCTAATTTTTTATTTTTGATTTCTCGTCCGAGGAAGTGGCATTACATCGGGACGAGTTACTGTCGGTAAGCCTCTGTATTAGATCGAATTTCTTGAGTTTTCTCGTCGTAGGCTTTCGCGGGATGTACGTAGGAGGAAGCAGTAGGTTATCCTACTCTTCTCGGAAAGAACTCTCTCGAAATTTCGACAGTGAAACTGCCAGTGATGCACAACGCATCTGTTGTAACGTCTGCCACTGGAGTGTGTTAGCTTCTCTGTAACGCCCTCACCCCAACTAAGCGGTCCAGTGATGAAACGCTTCTACATCTTCTACATCTACATCTACATCTACATCTACATGCATACTCTGCAAATCACATTTAAGTGCCTGGCAGAGGGTTCATCGAACCACCTTCACAATTCTCAATTATTCCAATTTCATATAGCGCGCGGAAAGAATGAACACCTGTATCTTTCCGTACGAGCTCTGATTTCCGTTGTTTTATCGTGGTGATCGTTCCTCCCTATATAGGTGTGTGTCAACAAAATACACTCCTGCAAATTGAAATAAGAACACCGTGAATTCATTGTCCCAGGAAGGGGAAACTTTATTGACACATTCCTGGGGTCAGATACATCACATGATCACACTGACAGAACCACAGGCACATAGACACAGGCAACAGAGCATGCACAATGTCGGCACTAGTACAGTGTATATCCACCTTTCGCAGCAATGCAGGCTGCTATTCTCCCATGGAGACGATCGTAGAGATGCTGGATGTAGTCCTGTGGAACGGCTTGCCATGCCATTTCCACCTGGCGCCTCAGTTGGACCAGCGTTCGTGCTGGACGTGCAGACCGCGTGAGACGACGCTTCATCCAGTCCCAAACATGCTCAATGGGGGACAGATCCGGAGATCGTGCTGGCCAGGGTAGTTGACTTACACCTTCTAGAGCACGTTGGGTGGCACGGGATACATGCGGACGTGCATTGTCCTGTTGGAACAGCAAGTTCCCTTGCCGGTCTAGGAATGGTAGAACGATGGGTTCGATGACGGTTTGGATGTACCGTGCACTATTCAGTGTCCCCTCGACGATCACCAGTGGTGTACGGCCAGTGTAGGAGATCGCTCCCCACACCATGATGCCGGGTGTTGGCCCTGTGTGCCTCGGTCGTATGCAGTCCTGATTGTGGCGCTCACCTGCACGGCGCCAAACACGCATACGACCATCATTGGCACCAAGGCAGAAGCGACTCTCATCGCTGAAGACGACACGTCTCCATTCGTCCCTCCATTCACGCCTGTCGCGACACCACTGGAGGCGGGCTGCACGATGTTGGGGCGTGAGCGGAAGACGGCCTAACGGTGTGCGGGACCGTAGCCCAGCTTCATGGAGACGGTTGTGAATGGTCCTCGCCGATACCCCAGGAGCAACAGTGTCCCTAATTTGCTGGGAAGTGGCGGTGCGGTCCCCTACGGCACTGCGTAGGATCCTACGGTCTTGGCGTGCATCCGTGCGTCGCTGCGGTCCGGTCCCAGGTCGACAGGCACGAGCACCTTCCGCCGACCACTGGCGACAACATCGATGTAGTGTGGAGACCTCACGCCCCACGTGTTGAGCAATTCGGCGGTACGTCCACCCGGCCTCCCGCATGCCCACTATACGCCCTCGCTCAAAGTCCGTCAACTGCACATACGGTTCACGTCCACGCTGTCGCGGCATGCTACCAGTGTTAAAGACTGCGATGGAGCTCCGTATGCCACGGCAAACTGGCTGACACTGACGGCGGCGGTGCACAAATGCTGCGCAGCTAGCGCCATTCGACGGCCAACACCGCGGTTCCTGGTGTGTCCGCTGTGCCGTGCGTGTGATCATTGCTTGTACAGCCCTCTCGCAGTGTCCGGAGCAAGTATGGTGGGTCTGACACACCGGTGTCAATGTGTTTTTTTTTCCATTTCCAGGAGTGTATTTTCGCATTCGGAGGAGAAAGTTGGTGATTCGAATTTCGTGAGAAGATTCCGTCGCAACGAAAAACGCCTTTCTTTTAACGATTTCAAGCCCAAATCCTGTATCATTTCTGTGACGCTCTCTCCCATATTTCGCGATAATACAAAACGTGCTGCCTTTCTCTGTCACTTCTATCAGAACCTACGTCGTGAGGATCCGAGACGGATGAACAACACGCAAGAATCGGTCGAACAAGCGCCTTCTAGCCCACTTCTTTCGTGCATGAGTTACATTTCCTCAAGATTATTCCTAGGAATCTCAGTTGGCATCTGCTTTTGCTACTATTTCTTTAACGTAGTCACTCCACTTACCATCGCTCTGAGTAGTGACTCCTAGATACTTTACGCTACATTCCATTTACAGTCATTTTTCGTTTGCTGTAGTTGGACATTAGTGGATCTTTTTTCTTTTCTATGCATAATATGTTACATTTATTGGCGTTCACAGTCAACTGCCATTCATCACTCCTCTGTAGGACATTCTATAAATCGATACTGTCTTCGCCGCGGTGGCCGAGCGGTTCTAGGCTATTCAGTCCGGAACCGCGCGACTGCTACGGTCGCAGGTTCGAATCTTGCCTCGGGCATGGATGTGTGTGATGTCCTTAGATTAGTTAGGCTTAAGTAGTTCTAACTTCTAGGGGACTGATGACCTCAGAAATTAAGTCCCATAGTGCTCAGAGTCATTTGAACCATACTGTCTTCTAGGCGTTGCTACCTTGTTATAGACAAACGCATCATCTGCGAACAGTCTTAAAGAGCTTTCGACAATTGATACTAAATCGTTTATATACTGTAAACAATAACGTTCCTGTCACACTTTCTTGAGGTACCCCAGAAGTTACCTCAAAGGCTGGTGATTCTGTTCATTAACAGCGATGTGTTGAGTTCTGTCCGCAAGGAAGTCTTGAACCCAGTCGCAAAACTGATCTGATACTTGGTAAGTTCGAATTTTTATTCACTAAATGGCATGCAGGACAGTGTCAAATACCCTCCTGAAATCAACGGACAAGGCATCAGCCTGAACTGTTGTATCGACTGCGCTATGGATCTCATGGAGGAACTATTTTGTTGTTGTTTATTAGTGGCATTTGCATGGAGAAACTGCACGAACTGAATTTCGCAAGATTTCTGTTTGTGGAATCCATGTTGATTTGTACAGCGGAGATTTTCATTCTCCAAAAACGTCATAATTCTTTAGCATAAAACATGTTCCATAATTCTGCAACAGTATAGGCCTATCCGCACATACCCCACGACCATTCTTGAAAACAGGAATGAACTGAGTTTCTTTCTTTCTTTTTTTCCTTTCGTGTCACTAGGTGCCCTTCATTTCTCTACTAACTATGATGAACTGCTGCTAGAAGGAGAGGAAGCTCTTTCGCGTAATCTTTATAGGATCTTACAGGTACGTCGTCTGGTCCAGATGCCTTTGCACTACTAAGCGACTGGAATTGCTTTTGTGTTCTGCAGACGGTTATCTCAATGTCTGTCATTTAGACATTCGTACGATGATTGAAAAGAGAGACATTATAACGATTTTCCGTGGTGAAACAATTTCGGCCTTTTCACTGTTATCTTCCGTTTTAGTTTGTGAATGGCCTCTGGGTGTTTAATAGATGATTCCGAACCAATTACTGATTTTGCGTAAGAGAACCTCACAGGGTTTTTAGTCAGATTTGTTGACAAAATTTTACTTTCAATGTTATTGGACGCTTCTCTCGTTGCTTTCTTTACGCTCGTTTTCGTGTCGTTGAGCTTTTGTCAGCTAGGGTTTGACTTTCTTGAATCTGTGATGAAGCTCTCTTTCTTTCCGCAGCATACACGGCTATTAGACCATTGTAAGTCTTTCACATCTCTTAAAACCTTGCTCTGAACATTGTTGTCTAAGGCAATCCGAAACATGCTTTTGAATTTTTCCCGTCTGTACCATCGTCTATTTTTCATACAGAAGTGCAGTAACATCTACTGCTGGTATAATAACCCTCAAAGGAACTGATTCAACCATTTCTCTCCGTGGACGGTGATAAACAGTGAAGGAGAAGTTGCAATATTTGGAAGGGAATTATCTATATTGACCATGAACTAACTTTCTGTCTTACGTTGAAGTACTTGATCACACACGGAACTATCGCTTCTTGTCATAGTGAACAGCGGTTTATTTAGAGGATGGGAGACTACATATATAGGCTGTTATATGCTGAATAAATTGTGACAGCATCAGAGTTATATTATGAAATAAAAGTGCCTGTCTTCGATCCTTTGTAGAGGTGGACATGAGAGTGCCGTACAGACATGTAGCGTGTTGTAACGTTACGCGTATATAGGAGAGGTAATCGGCTGCCTAGACCTGCTGCGAGGTAAAACGAGTTTGATGTACGGCTGAACGCTAGCGTTCCCGTGCGCAGGACGGCAGCAGCGGACGCCCTAGGTAAGGGCCACGTGGCCGGAAACAGGGAAAATCCCTAAGCTGGGAATCTGGACTGCTGTTACTCACATTGCCTTTGTGCAGTAGGTGCTGCAAGAAATGCCAGAGTCTGAGATGATCTTTTAAATGTCTAAGTTACAGCTCTTTGAGATTCTACAGTAACTCACATCACATATTAATGCAATATTTCCGCGATCTCAGAAAAATGAGGCACATCCAGTGACGACAGTATCTCAATACCTTTAAAACTACAGAAGTTAATAACTTACAGCGAGCAAACATTTTCACAATAATCCTCTGAATTAACAACTTTTATTATGTGATTTCAGCAAACGTTTCCTCCAATGATAGCACTGCGTAAAAGCTATCATTTCTGAAAGCTACATATCTGTCTTTTATTTTTTGATTTATTACGTTTTTAGCTCTTTTATTATACAAATGTTTGTCAGAACATAGTATCCTCCACATTTACACACCAAATGAACGTACAATCAATCCCTCATATTTTGTCACACTTGTGTTTTCATTTACTCAACAGTTTACTATTTTGCCAGTAACTTTATTTAAATGTTGATTCCAAGTGCTTCAAAAAAACTGTACTAGTTTAAACTGTACTAGGCTACAATCCGACCGTTCTGCTGTTTGTGTATGAGAAATCGGATGGAAACTTTCCTCATGTCAGCACGTTGTAGGTGTCGCCACCGGCGCCAACCTTGTGTGAATGCTCTGAAAAGCTAATCATCAGCATATCACAGCATCTTTTTCCTGTCGGTTAAATTTCGCGTCTGTAGCACGTCATCTTCGTGGTGTAGCAATTTTAATGGCCAGTAGTGTACATGTGAGTTGGTGTGCGCGCGTGACCGTTTCACAGTAGCACGGTCTTCTCCATAGCTTCGAGCGATATTTACGTGACACGTGGTCGGGTGTTTGGTGGATAGTGAGAGCTGTGTGTCTGTGTGTGTGTGTGGCCAGCCAAGTGGAGCAGCGCAGGTGTGTTCCAGCTGGCGGCGCTCCCGCCAGACGCGATCTGTCATTCGGCGGGCGGCGCCGCGGTGAATGGCCACGTGTGCACCCGACTACATACAGCCGGCGCGCGGCTGCGACCTCCCAGACACTGTGTGTGGGAACACAACACAGCGCTCTCTGAGCCTCCAGGATCTGTGACTGGGCGCCAGTACTAGACAAAGAATGTCTTAAAAGCTCATAAGGCTACTGCGTCCTTCACATGGAATAACAGTCTGCTCTCGCTTTTGGCTACTCTACATAGTAAGCTGTGGACTTCAAATTCAACCCGATTTCGCCATTCCTGTTCACGCAATTACACTGTAGAACCAAAGAAACTGCTACACCTGCCTAATATCGTGTAACGCCCCCGCGAGTATGCAGAAGTGTCGCAACATTACGTGGCATAGTCTCGTCTGAAATAGTGCTCGAGGGAATTGACACCATGAATCCTGCAGGGCTGTCCTTAAATCCGTAAGAGTTCGAGGGGGCGGAGATCTCTTCTGAACAGCACGTTGCAAGGCATCCCAGATATGCTCAATCATTCATGTCTGGGGACTTTGGTGGCCAGCCGAAGTGTTTAAACTCAGAATTGTGTTCCTGAAGGCACTCTGTAGCAATTCTGGACGTGTGGGGTATCGCATTGTTCTGTTGGAATTGCCCAAGTTCGTCGGAATGCACAACGGCCTGAATGAATGCGACTGATCAGACAGGATGCTTATGTACGTCTCACCTGTCAGAGTCTATATAGACGTACCAGCGGTCCCATATCACTCCAACTGCACACGCCCATCACCACTACAAAGCCTCCCCTAATTTGAATAGTCCCCCGCTGACATTCAGAGTCCATGGATTCATGAGGTTGTCTCCATACCCGTAAATGTCCATCCGCTCGATACAATTTGCAACGAGACTCGTCCGACCAGGCAACATGTTTCCAGTCATCAACAGTCCAATGTCGGCGTTCAAGGGCCCAGGCGAGGCGTAAAACTTTGTGTCGTGCAGTCATCAAGGGTTCACGAGTGGGCTTTCGGCTCCGAAAGCCCATATCGATTATGTATTGTTGAATGGTTCGCACGCTGATACTTGTTGGTGGCCCAGCATTGTAATCTGCAGCAATTAGAAGAAGGGTTGCACTTCTGTCTCGTTGAAAGATTCTCTTCACGCGACGTTGGTCCCGTTCTTGCTGGAGCTTTTTCCGGCCGCAGCGACGTCGGAGGTTTAATGTTTTACTGGATTCCTGAAATTCACGGTACGCTCGTTAAATGGTCGTACGGAAAAATCCCCACTGCATCGCTGCCTCGGAGATGTGTCCCATCGCTCTTGCGCCGACTGTAACGCCACGTCCAAATTCACTTAAGACTTGATATCCTGGCATTGTAGCAGCAGTAACCGACCTAACAACTGCTCCAGACACTTGTTGTCTTATATAGGCGTTGCCGACCGCGGCGGCGTATTCTGCATGTTAACATATCTCTGTGTTTGAATACACATTCACATACCAGCTTCTCTGGCGCTTCAGTGTATTTTGACGTATCTGCCCGAACTTCTTCTATAGTTAATAGTTTTGCGATCCGCTTCAGGTCCACTTCTCTAGTGAGGTGTGAAACACTTGTTTATTTTCTCACAGCAGTAACTAACAGACTAAATTTCAGATACAATTTACACTTTTTAAAAATTGGGGTTCTGTACCTCAGTCGGTAAAAACGGAATCCTAATAGGGTAATTTGTTGTCCAAGTGTCTGTCTGTCCGAGTGCTAAAACCCCTTCTTCTCAGGAGCACTTAAACGTATTACGTTGAAATTTATGTTACAGACTAAGGTCTATAGTCTATAGTATCAAAATTTAAGTTTCCAAGTCACAGTAATCAATCGATACGGCAATTTACGTCACATGTTTTGATATTCGTAAACGAAATCATCCAAACCTATAAGGTACTTCTCGCTGACTTATAATTATAAAATTTGCCAATAAGCAAAGTTTCACGGTGCGAATAATAGAAAAATATGTAAATTATTAGTTTCTAATTATCTTCCAAGAAAAAGAATTTTGTCATTTGTTATCTGACTGTCTGTCCTTCCATCTTAAGACCGGTTCTTCTCAGGAATGTCATACAATGTCGATGGTTGCATGCCAGTGTAAAAATTTGAGCTTTTAAGTCAATGAAATGAAAAGATACGACTATTTATGTCACATAGTTTGATACTCCCAAACTCAGTCATGAACACCTGTAGCCTACTTTTCGTTGACCTAGCATCATGAAATTTGACAGGTAGCAAGGTTTCGTAGTTTAAGCAAAGGACAGAATTAGAAAATTTGTGATCTGTAATTATATAACACCAAAATGAAATTCATCATTCTTGAAAATCCTGAAATTCCCCAGACCGATACCTTGCCAGTATCGATATCGATAACAAGCATTTCCATTTAAAGTCGTTTCTTCTTTAATTACTGTTCAAGGAGGAATTTCATTCAAAGGTTGGTTTGATGTTTATTCTCAGGACTGGCTTTATGTAGTTCTCCAAGTTAGTCCAGCTTATACAAGCCTTCTCTGGGTGAATACTGAACCTGACATATACCTGAACCAGCTTTCTGCAGCTATGTTTTCGTCTCATTCTGTAATTTTTACTCCCCGTACTTTCATCACAACACTAAAGATTCCTTGATGTCTTATGATGTGCCCCATCAACTGATCCTTCATTTTGGACAAGTTCCATAAATATCGTTTCTACTCAGTTCTATTCAGTTCCTATTTATTAGATATCTGAATTACTCACCTTCAACATTCTTCTGTAAACTCCAAATTTCAAAAGGTTCCAACCTCGTCTTGTACCAATAAGGTGCAACACAATTAAACGACCACTTTTCTGAAACCTCATAATTGTTTTCCATTGCGACACATAGTTTCAGATATGGCTCAAAGGCGCCTACAAGCTTCCTCTGTCATTGAGCAAAAGTGTGGTGCCCTGTGACTTCACCCACAGGCCCAGACAGCAAGGTGTTAAAACATGCGAAAAAAAGGCCTGAACGCAGAGGTTCATTTGAGGTGTAACGTGGGATAATGATGTCACATTGGTGCTAAATTTCCCCACAATTCTACCAAACGTCACAGTGAACATGTCGAAAGGTGGTAAGCTTGTCACATACCTCTTACCCATAATTCACCCCTTCTTCTGATGCCTTTGCGATAAAGGTGCGCCGGCCGGGGTGGCCGAGTGGGTCTAGGCGCTACAGTCTGGAACCGCGCGACTGCTACTGTCGCAGGTTCAAATGCTGCTTCAGGCATGGATGTGTGTGATGTCCTTAGGTTAGTTAGGTTTAAGTAGTTCTAAGTTCTGGGGGACTGATGACCTTAGAAGTTAAGTCCCATGGTGCTCAGAGCCATTTGATAAAGGTGCCTCGACATCTAACGTTGAAATCACGCAGTCTCCTTATGGGTGGCCGAGGAAAACATTTCAGACACACCACTGAACAGAATTGACACGAAACGCCCTCAGAAGGCGGAATAAAGGGATAAATGAAACAATTCCCTTCTCTTCGGGCGTCTATTCCCAAACATATTGCGGTAGAAATTGACAGTTCGCAGTCTCATGAACAACCAGACGCGTTCTTGACAACGTTCTCTGCTGACTCTCTCTGGGCGATTCAGACCCATCTAATACCATCGTGGGGCTGCAACCCCATTGAACCTGATGTGGCCCCTTTGAAGCAAAGAGCGATTGTAATAGTTGCAGTGGTGTACAGTACGGAACCGCTAGAGACCCTTCAAAACCATTCGATGAAATTTAAACTTGATCGGAAGCAAAAGGTGCCTACGGTTTCTCAGACCTGTTTCGCGTCCTCCTTTGGTGTGATCTCGGGAGGTGGAGGGAGGGGGGTTGAGAGGAGTGTGGGGGGGGGGGGTGCAGCATTGACATGTGCGTCAGTGAAAGACCATACAGTTCGGTGGCACACACGCAGCATTCTGAGTACTTTAAAGAAGTGCCTTTCAGAGACTTCGACACAGACACAGATTCAGCTCAGTGGTGCCTCGTGGCTGCTCCAGTATCGGCAAGCAGAAATCCTCACCTAAGGAGTGTCGAAGGGGTTGCCTGCCCTCAGCACCCTACAGTAGCCACGAGGTACCACTCAGCCCGGTGTCGAAAGTGCCACGCGGGATTAGCCGAGCGGTCTGCGGCGCTGCAGTCATGGACTGTGCGGCTGATCGCGACGCAGGTTCGAGTCCTCCCTCGGGCATGGGTGTGTGTGTTTGTCCTTAGAATAATTTAGGTTAAGTAGTGTGTAAGCTCAGGGGCTCATGACAGCAGTTAAGTCCCATAAGATTTCACACACATTTGGACATTTTTTTTTCTTTTTTTGGGTATCGAAAGCACATTTTTGGGTGGTCGAAAAGCTGCGTCGGTGTCACTGAGGGTGTTGCCAAACAGGGGGCGGGAGTTCAGGCAGAATCGTCAAAAGAAGGGGTGAAATGTGGGTGGGAGGGTGTGTAACGATCTTCCTGTCATGTGACACGTTCACAGTGCCTTTGGACAGCACTGCCGTGAAATTTGGCGCCAATGTGACATCAATAACCTACCTTACACCTCAAATGAAATTCTGCGACGTGACCTTTTTTCTCATGGGTCACCGCCTTCATCTACATCTACATGGATACTCTGCAAGTCACATTTAGGTGCCTGGCGTAGGGTTCATCGAACCATCTTCACAATAATTCTGTATTATTCCAATCTCGTACAGCACGCAGAAGAAACGAACACCTATATCTTTCCGTACGAGATCTGCTTTCCCTTATTTTATCGTGTTGTTCGTTTCACCCTATGTCTGTCAGCGTCAACAAAATATTTTCGCATTCGTAGGAGGAAGTTGGTGACTGAAATTTCGTGAGAAGATTTTGCCGCAATGAAAAACGCCTTTGTTTTAAAGATGTCCACTCCAAATCCTGCATTATTTCAGTGACACTCTCTCCCCTATTTCGCGATAGTGCTAAACGTATTGCCCTTCTTTGAACTTTCTCGATGTTCTTCGTCAGTCCCGTCTGGTATGGATTCCACACCGCGAAGCAGTATTCTATAAGAAGATGGACAAGCGTAGTGTAGGCAGTCTATTTAATATGCTTGTTACATTTTCTAAGTGTTCTGCCAGTAAAACGCAGTCTTTGGTTAGCCTTCCCCACAACATTTTCTATGTGTTCCTTCCAGTTTAAGTTGTGTGTAATTTCGCGGCCTTTAGATTTACCGTGTAACCGAAGTTTAATGGATTCATTTCAGCACCCATGTGGATGACCCCATACTTTTCGTTATTTAGGGGCAATAGCTAATTTTCGCACCATACAAATGTTTTTTTCTAATTCGTTTTGCAATTTGTTTTGATCTTCCGATGATAAATGACAGCCTCATCTGGTTCAAATGTCTCTGAGCACTATGGGACTTAACTTCTGAGGTCATCAGTCCCCTAGAACTTAGAACTACTTGAACCTAACTAACCTAAGGACATCACACACAACCATGCCCGAGGCAGGATTCGAACCTGCGACCGTAGCGGTCGCTCGGTTCCACACTGTAGCGCCTAGAACCGCTCGGCCATCTCAGCCGGCCAACCTCATCTGCAAACAACCTAAGAGGGCTGCTCACTTTGTCTCCTAAATCATTTATTTAGGTGAGGAACAGCAAAGGGCCTATAACACTACCTTGGGGAACGCAAGAAATCACTTATGTTTTACTCGACTACTTTCCGTCAATTGCTACGAACTCTGATCTCTCTAACAGGAAATCACGAATCCAGCCACATAACTGAGACTATATTCTATAAGCACGCAATTTCACTACAAGCAGCTCACAGTGCCAAAAGCCTTCTGGAAATCTAACATACGGACTCAATTGGAAATCGTTTGTCAATAGCATTCAACACTTCATGTGAGTAAAGAACTAGTTTTATCTCACAAAAACGATGTTTTCTAAATCATTGTTGACTGTGTCATTTGACCGTTCTCTTCACGATAATATATAGTGTTCGATCATAATAGGTGTTCCAAAATACTGCTGCGTATCGCCGATAATATGGGCCTCTAGTTTAGTGGATTACTGATGTTGCCTTTCTTGAATACTTGTCTGACTTGTACAACTTTCCGATCTTCAGTTATGCACCTTTCGTTGGGCGAGCAGTTGTGTAAGACTTTTAGGTATGAGCTATTCCGCATATTCTGAAAGAAACATAATTGGCGTACGATCTGGACCGGAAGACTTGCCATTATTAAGTGATTTACGTTGCTTCACTACTCCGAGGATATCTGCTTCTAAGTTACTCCTGTTGGCAGCTGTTCTTGATTCGAATTCAGGAATATTTACGTCGTCATCTTTGGCGAAGCAACGTTCGAAGCGTCATCGAGCCAGAGGGTTAAGTCGCAGGGCGCTATGCTTTTGCACCACTACATAGACAGGTTGTAGGCACCTTTGGGCCAAATTTCAAACTTATGCGTCCCAGTGTCCGACGATTACGATGCTGCGCAAAGTATTTATTGTCCACGTTTCGAACAACTCTACATGCCACACAAATACTTAATTACGGAAATGATTTCGTAACACACATTTCTGTTCGATGTCAGTATGTTTCTCATATTTCTGCTTTCAGAAAAGCTTTTCTTGTTATTGCCAGCCTGAATTTTATATCCTTTCTATGTCCGCCGTCATCAGTTATTTTGTTGCTCAAATAGCAAAGCTCATCCACTAGTTTTTCCTTCTCTTTTCCTAACTAAAATCCCGAACATCATCTCCTTGAATTCGACTGCACTCCATTACTTGTTTTATACTTTTGTTGGTGTTTATCTTGTCACTTTTCCTTATAAATTGTGTTCAATTGATCATACAAATTCTTTTCTGCCATTACCACAATTACATCATCGGCGTTTTGTTACTTCTCCCTCAATTTTTATTCAATTTACATACACTACTGACCATTAAAATTTCTACACCACGAAGATGACGTGCTACAGACGTGATCATAATGGTCGCATCCGTGTTTGGCGACATCGCGGTGAACGCACATTGGAAGCGTGTATTCGTCATCGCCATACTGGCGTATCGCCTGGCGTGATGATATGGGGTACCACTGGTTACACGTCTCGGTCACCTCCTGTTCGCATTGAAGGCACTTTGAACAGTGGACGTTACATTTCAGATGTGTTACGACCCGTGGTTCTACCCTTCATCCGATCCCTGCGAAACCCTATATTTCAGCAGGGTAATGCACGACCGCATGTTGCAGGTCCTGTACGGGCCTTTATGGATACAGAAAATGTTCGACTGCTGCCCTGGCCAGCACAGTCTCCAGATCGCTCACCAATTGAAAACGTCTGGTCAATGGTAGCCGAGCAACTGGCTCGTCACAATACGCCAGTCACTACTCTTGATGACCTGTGGTATCGTGTTGAAGCTGCATGGGCAGTTGTACCTGTACACGCCATCCAAGCTCTGTTTGACTCAATGCCCAGGCGTATGAAGGCCGTTATTACGGCCAAAGGTGGTTGTTCTGGGTACTGATTTCTCAGGATCTACGCACCCAAACTGCGTGAACATGTAATCACATGTTAGTTCTAGTATATTTGCCCAATGAATACCCGTTTATCATCTGCATTTCTTCTTGGTGTAGCAATTTTAATGGCCAGTAGTGTATTTGTCCGTGGTTTACTAACATTTGAACGACTGCCTCCCTTCCACGCCCTTCGAAACCTGTGGTCTGTTTTCTGCCCCAGCTGAAGGTAACTTTTCGCTCACTGTATTTTTTCTCTGCAATCTATATAATTTCAGTTAGTGTACTCCAGTCGACATTAACAGACGACTAAAGTTAAAAAAGTGCAAAATCCCGCCTTCACATTTATATTATTGGTGCTCTGGCGTATATGTAAACCAACTGCAGTTCCTTGAACATTATAAACCATACCTGGTCGCTTTCAAGAAATGTTCACGCTGTTGAGTTGTTAATGCAAAGTCGAATGAATCTGCGACATTTTAGTGGATACAGGGAGACGGCGAGCCCCAGGCACTCCACGTACAGACAACACACAACATGCGCAGCGGCCTCAGCAAATAGCAAAGGTGCACGCAGGCGGGCAGGGAGGCCGCAGGCGAATTATTCCTTCCTCGAAACGAGCGGTGAGGCGATGTGCATTTGTCTGAGACGGTCTCCCTGGAATCGTCAAGTGTTTGCGCGCCCGAATGCTCGTGTTGCCACGAGTGCCACACCAATGCCCTTTTGGCTGACGCTCCGGAAAAGTAAACAGACGGGTCCCAAAGGTAACTCACTTTTTTTCCCGTTAGTAATACTGTGGAGTTTGGCAGCGTCTACGAGACACACAGTTCGCAAGGTCTCAGTAGCAGCACACAAATTGTGTGTTTATTACCAACATATCACTTCCAAATAACAAAGTGCAAAGTGTACGCCTTGTTAGTCGTTTCTTACATTTGAAAGGACAAATTGGTTTAGAAATACATCGTCATTTTCACTGCTTATAGTGAGGATATCGGTAAAGTAAAATCGTGGCTAAATGAAGTCGTGTTATTCTAAATGAGGACAAGAATGCCCAAGACTCAAGACTGACGATTATTTTTTGCAGAATATTCCACTTCCTGCGTGATTCACGGCATAAAATTAAAAAATCACATTTGACGACACTAGATAAATGTCAATTAAATATACTACTGAATTATATTTAAAGTGTAATGACTTTTCACTCAACAAGAGTCTGAAATCTGAGGAACGGACAGAAATTAGAGGCTGAGTTAATTAATTACTTAGTTTCCTAGTTACATGCTTGATAGACCATTTGACGATTATTTTGTGGGAATGACTTCGAAATGTTCAGCTTACAAGATATGTGTATGTGATTACTCTTAACGTTAATAAAAACTTTAACTTTTAGTCCTTTTCATAGAACTACATTTAAAACAGTTTCTTTAACTCTTTTAGATGGAAATTCGTCCGTAGGACAGAAGGAGCTACCCAGGTGAAATGATTTTAGGTTACATTTAAAACCTAATTTGGTACCTGCCGGCCGGCCGGGGTGACCGAGCGGTTCTAGGAGCTACAGTCTGGAACCGCGCGACCGCTACGGTCGCAGGTTCGACTCCTGCCTCGGGGATGGATGCGTGTGATGTCCTTAGGTTAGTTAGGTTTAATTAGTTCTAAGCTGTAGGGGACTGATGACCTCAGAAGTTAAGTCCCATAGTGCTCAGAGCCATTTGAACCATTTGGTACCTGCCAGAAATTTTGTGTTATTTCTCATCTTATGACCAGTTTTTGTTGCTGCTTATTGAACTCCTTTCTGAGCCACTGACAGCTTTAACAACGTGTAATAAAATCTTTTTTTCTTTCATCCAGTGTTGTAGGTACAAATATCGCTTTTCTTATTAAATTGCGATGTATTATTTGTGTCGAATTTGGTTAGCGTATATATTTGTTGTGACGCACAGTTAAATGCTTAATTCCTTAAAGATGTACCTACATGATAACGTTCAGTGAACATCAAATATTATTCTTATTCTTCGCTTTTGTGCACTCGCTACTTTTTTCCCAAGTGGTTGGTTGATTCGGAGGAGGAGACCAAACAGTGAGGTCATCGGTCCCGTCGGATTAGGGAAGGATGGAGAAGGAAGTCGTTCGTGCCCTGTCACAGGAGCCATCTCGGCGTTTATCTGAAGCGATGTAGAGAAATTTCGGAAACCTAAATCCGAACTGCCGGACGCGTGTTTCCACCGCCGTCCTCCGAATGCGAGTCCAGTGTGCTAACCACTGCACCACCCCGCTCGGTTTTCTAAGTGGCGACTGACCCCACAAAATTATTTAGTAAGACATCATTGAGTGGTAATATGCAAAATATGTCAGGACGTTGAATCCTTTGTTTCTAAATATAGCAATTATACGAAGCGCAAGAATACCTGAACTTAATTATTTCAGCAGCTCACTCGATTCCACGTGAAGCACCAACTGTTGAAGTGACTTTTTGTTGTACATAACTGAATATGTTTTCTCGAAAATAGGGAGAGAATATTTCCGTAGAATCACTTAATAGTTCTTTTAAAAAAATCATGAAAAATGAAAGATGTTCAAATGGCTCTGAGCACTACGGGACTTAACAGCTGAGGTCATCAGTCCCCTAGAACTTAGAACTACTTAAACCTAACCAACCTAAGGACATCACACACATCCACGCCCGAGGCAGGATTCGAACCTGCGACCGTAGCGGTCGCACGGTTCCAGACTCTAGCGCCTAGAACCGCTCGGCCACACAGGCCGGGTTGAAAAATGTCTTATATGTCTTTCTCTCTCTTAGGCTTTATCATAACAATGCTATCGTCTGCAGAAAAGTGCCAATTCTGCTTGTTCACTGTCAAGTTGGAGGTCATTCACATATATAAGAAATAGGTCCAAAAATCAAAATCTTCTTTATTTCTCCCCCACTCACTAAATTTTTCGACACTTGTAACTCTGCTTCAGTTATTCAGCAGAAGTTTTTCAGTCTCTTTGTTAAATATGGTTAAAACTGGTTATGTGTAAGCAATCAGTTCGTAAAACTTCGATTTTTCAAAGAATGTAATATGATGTACACAATCAAACGAATTGGACAGCTCACAACAATACCAGCCGGAGATACAGGGTGACACAGAAAACCGGGAACATTTCCACAATCTAATAACACTGGAAGTGTTGAAGGAAAGGATTTCCATTCATGGTAATTGAAAGCTTACAACTTTGCCATTTAAGAAACATTGATGGCGTTTATCAATTTTAAGAAATTACGTCCTTTAGATGGCGTCATCCTGTACGAATACATACGTGAAATCTGCTGTTGAGATTTCTCATTGGCTTCTGCAACATATAAGCTGGAATACTGTGAATTGCATCCCGAATCCTCTGTTCTAACTCATCCAGGCTTCTTGGTCGAGTCGTGTAGACTCTGCTATTGAGGTAGCCCCACAGGATAAAATAACAAACGGATAAACCTGGTGATCTAGGGGGCCAGGGAATGTTACCGAATCGTGAGACCACACGGTTGCCAGACAATTCCTTTATTGAAGCCTTGAAACAGTATATGAGTGAATGTATGAGTAGCTTTCAGAGTCGACCAACCTTTCTGGAACCCAAACTGTGATATGCTAAATACGAGCAAATTTTTTCTACTTCAGTGTGACTCTTGAGTATATTATTTTATCACATACTTTGGAAAAAGATGTCAGTACGAAAACTGGGCGTTAATCATTTGAGTCTTTGTTATTATCTTACTTATGAAGATGTTTAACAACTGCATCTTTTAATCTGTCTGATAAAAAAAAATCTCTATCCCAGAGGTACATTACATACATCATTTTACTTATGAAGCTAGAATAAGTTTTGAGAATTCTGTTTGAAACTTCATCAGCATCACATGATCTCTTGTGTATCAGAAGGGTGTTGGTGCTCCTTCTAGATGCTTAAAGTTCTTATACATTGTTAACATATTCTCTTGCTGTCCGCCCCCGGTAGCTGAGTGGTTGCTGGCACGGTAGCTCAGCGTGTTTGGTTAGAGGGCTGCTCGCCCTCTGTACTAAGAAAAACTGAGTAAAGGAATCGATGATCAACTTGAACGGATGTCTTGTGACGTCCGCCCTGACCAAACGCAACGAACAATACCGAAGAAAATGCAAAATAAAAAAAAAAAAGTGGTCAGCGCGACGGACTGTCAATCCTAAGGACCCGGGCTCGATTCCCGGCTGGGTCGGAGATTTTCTCCGTTCAGGGACTGGGTGTTGTGTTCTCCTAATCATCATCATTTCATCTCCATCGACGCGCAAATCGCCGAAGTGGCGTCAAATCGAAAGACTTGCAGCAGGCGGACGGTCTACCCGGCGGGAGGCCCTCGTCACACATTATTATTATTAAATTCTCTTGTTTTCTCAGCTGAAGAACTTGATGCTATTTATGCTGATAACTTTGGGAAAAAGTTCTGCATTCTGACCATAGTCGGGCCAATGGGGCCCAACCGACCGCCGTGTCGTCCTCCGCCAAAAGCGTCAGCAGATTTAGTATAGAGGGTCATGTGCTTTGCACACCACTCTCTTCGTTACTGTCATGTTTCTTGACCTGTGAAATGCTACTAAACTATGTAGCAGCTCCTCAGTTAGCCTTATGAAAATTTGGAAATTTGTGATAAATTCCTATGGGACCAATCAGCTGAGGTCATCGGCCCTAGGCTTACACACTACTCAATCTAACTTGAACTAACTTATGCTAAGGGCAACGCACACGTCCATGCCCGAGGGAGGACTTGATCCACCAGCGGGTGGCCTTCTGAAACTGAGTGCACACCATACCAGTCCTCCCACCAAGGAAAAATATCTGCCAGTACCGCGGTCGAACTGGGGACCTTCGCATGCCAGTTAGCCGAGATTACCACTCAGCTGCGGAGGCGGACCTATTTTTGATGCTAGATTTAGAAGGTAATTACTAAAAGTTCTCACAGATTTAGAATTTTCAGTCAGAACATTGTCATTTACTACCTGACTTCAGAAAACGACGTTGTAAGCTAAATATATGAACAAAACGCCCTCGTGATTTCATATTTTCATTAACGAACCTCGCATTCTTCTGCACCGTTGTTAAATTTCTGTTGATGTCATGGAAGTTCTATCTCCCATGTGTAATAGTTTTACAATTTTGTTGTTGACGTGATGCAGAACTGTGGAGGATCAAGAGCCTGATGGCATGGCTCTGACACTTTCCCACGTTCCCTGTTCTGCAATGAAAGAGTAAACGTCATGGTTAAAAGGCCCATCGACAAGCAGCTGAGTCATTAGCAATGTCCAGCTCTGCCCTTGCACATCTGTCTTAAGGAGGCGCTTCATTGGCAGTCTGAATAACTGTTATATTACATCAGTAAAGACGACACAATTTGTAGCAGGTGACAGCTACTGCAGTTGCTGAACAGAAATGGACGAAACTGGAAGACAGTTTTAGTTGATTTTTATATCTATTTGGAGAGCACTACATATGGCAAACATAAACCCTTCCTTGATTAAAATAATGCAACAAATGTATAAAGATAACATTTGCCAAGTGAAAGTTGGTAATAAACTTTCACAGAAATTTAGAACAAGCAAAGGCCTTTTACAGGGCTGTCCCATGTCACCATCATTATTTAAAATCAATATACACTCCTGGAAATGGAAAAAAGAACACATTGCACCGGTGTGTCAGACCCACCATACTTGCTCCGGACACTGCGAGAGGGCTGTACAAGCAATGATCACACGCACGGCACAGCGGACACACCAGGAACCGCGGTGTTGGCCGTCGAATGGCGCTAGCTGCGCAGCATTTGTGCACCGCCGCCGTCAGTGTCAGCCAGTTTGCCGTGGCATACGGAGCTCCATCGCAGTCTTTAACACTGGTAGCATGCCGCGACAGCGTGGACGTGAACCGTATGTGCAGTTGACGGACTTTGAGCGAGGGCGTATAGTGGGCATGTGGGAGGCCGCGTGGACGTACCGCCGAAATGCTCAACACGTGGGGCGTGAGGTCTCCACAGTACATCGATGTTGTCGCCAGTGGTCGGCGGAAGGTGCACGTGCCCGTCGACCCGGGACCGCACCGCAGCGACGCACGGATGCACTCCAAGACCGTAGGATCCTACGCAGTGCCGTAGGGGACCGCACCGCCACTTCCCAGCAAATTAGGGACACTGTTGCTCCTGAGGTATCGGCGAGGACCATTCGCAACCGTCTCCATGAAGCTGGGCTACGGTCCCGCACACCGTTAGGCCGTCTTCCGCTCACGCCCCAACATCGTGCAGCCCGCCTCCAGTGGTGTCGCGACAGGCGTGAATGGAGGGACGAATGGAGACGTGTCGTCTTCAGCGATGAGAGTCGCTTCTGCCTTGGTGCCAATGATGGTCGTATGCGTGTTTGGCGCCGTGCAGGTGAGCGCCACAATCAGGACTGCATACGACCGAGGCACACAGGGCCAACACCCGGCATCATGGTGTGGGGAGCGATCTCCTACACTGGCCGTACACCACTGGTGATCGTCGAGGGGACACTGAATAGTGCACGGTACATCCAAACCGTCATCGAACCCATCGTTCTACCATTCCTAGACCGGCAAGGGAACTTGCTGTTCCAACAGGACAATGCACGTCCGCATGTATCCCGTGCCACCCAACGTGCTCTAGAAGGTGTAAGTCAACTACCCTGGCCAGCAAGATCTCCGGATCTGTCCCCCATTGAGCATGTTTGGGACTGGATGAAGCGTCGTCTCACGCGGTCTGCACGTCCAGCACGAACGCTGGTCCAACTGAGGCGCCAGGTGGAAATGGCATGGCAAGCCGTTCCACAGGACTACATCCAGCATCTCTACGATCGTCTCCATGGTAGAATAGCAGCCTGCATTGCTGCGAAAGGTGCATATACACTGTACTAGTGCCGACATTGTGCATGCTCTGTTGCCTGTGTCTATGTGCCTGTGGTTCTGTCAGTGTGATCATGTGATGTATCTGACCCCAGGAATGTGTCAATAAAGTTTCCCCTTCCTGGGACAATGAATTCACGGTGTTCTTATTTCAATTTCCAGGAGTGTAGATATTAGCCTTAGAACATGGTCTGGTAAATGTAATAGTATGGGATTAGAAAATAAAGATTGAGTTTACCTACATCATTTATTGTTTGCTGATGATCAAGTAGTCGTAGCACAAGGTGGGGAGCATGCTAACTATATGTGCGATCAACTAGCAGTAGCATACAAAACTTGGGGTTTGAAGATTAATTACCAAAAAAACAGAATACTTGACTAATGATTCAGATGAGCTATACATTGAAGGAAAGAAAATCAAAAAGATAAACACTTTCTGTTATTTGGGATCCATTTTAGAAATCGAGGGAAAATCAGAGTTAGAAATCAATAAAGGAATTAGTAGCGGACGGAGGGTCATTGGGATGCTTAACTCAGTCTTATGGAGCAGGAATGTGATCAGCAGAACTAAAAAATTTATATACAAATCCATATTAGAGAGTGTGGTTCTGAATGGAACGGAGACCTGGACAATTAACATGAAGCACATTAAAAAATTACAAGCTCTAGAGATGGACTTCTGGAGAAGATCGGCAAGAATCTCCAGGAAAGGAAAGGTAAGGAACACCTAAATAATGAGGAGAATGGAAATAAAATAAAGAATATATGGCGTAATGGATAGGAAGAAATTACAGTGGTACGGGCATGTACGACGAATGGAGAAAAACAGAATAACAAAATTGATACTAGAGTGGGAACCGGAGGGGAGAAGAAGAAGAGGACGACCTATGACCACCTGGCTCCAAAATGTACAGCACACAATGAGGAGAATGGGCGCAGAGGAAGAGTACACACAAGATCGAATCACCTGGAGGAATATTTTGAAAATATAGTTTAAGAACGTTTATAGTTTGTATTGTAATTTCCAAGTTAATTATTATGTTGGAGATAAGCCTCTGTAATGAGGAAAAGCTCAAAATAATTTATATATATATATATATATATATATATATATATATATATATATATATATATATATATATATATATATACGTAGGATGTTGCAGGCCCTAATCGTCACTGGCAGGCATACACATTCCAATGGTTGTAGTTCAGCTTTTCGCAATTGACTCCGTTGCAAGTAATGGTGCGTCTTGTCAGCTCTTCGGCTTCTCGCACCTTCCCCTGCCACATTTTGCAATGGTTCTGGAGAACACTTGCGTTTTATTATTGGCTACATGCCCGCATTGCTTTTGATGTTCGGCAGATACGTATCTCGTTGTCTGTTTTAGCGGGTGTGCTCTTATGTTCCTTTATGCGTTCTCGAATAATTTGTCCATTTCACCTGTGCAGGCCTGTGTACAAGCACTTACCATTTCACACACGCCAGTTACCTGCAAATCGTTCGCAGTGTCTTTTTTTGACTCAAGGAAATTCCAAATCCTGTGATGGTTGGAGAAGACTGCCTGTATTCGGTTCTTCTGAAGTGCCGCACCAAAGCGATACACAACGTTGCTGACGAAGGGTAAATGTGTACTTTACAGTCAAGTAGACTGCACTCCCTGTTTCTTTGTTACGTTGCGTATTGAGGTTAATCCGTCAGTTCCAAAAGTTTGAAGTATTACATTTGTTTACTTCCTCTCCTGGCCCAACAAGCCACAGTCGCTTCTTGATGTCGTCGAGTACCATCCTCTAAACAGCTTTATGAAATTTTAAAAACTGCGCCGTGTGAAACATGGACCCTTCCCCTCTTTTAGTTGGATCCTATTGACTGCATCTGTATTGACTCAACGCTGAGCTAACAAACTAGACTGAGATCGTGCAAGTCTTGTTCCATTCATCATCTTCAGCCTTCGGCTTAAGCAGGTACTTTACAGAAGTACTCTCTAAGCTTTTGTTGGCGTAGAGAAACTGAAACTCTCTAGGGTCGTACCGATGAATTCCAGTTGTATGTTTCTGTAGCAGACCAATATTTACAGACCTGTTCGTTCTGGTATCGCCAAGAACAGACGTGTCAATGTATATGAACAATTATTGCAGCCCCAGGGCACTCGTTTTCGAGTGGAGCGGAGGTCATGCCCTGCCCAACCATAAGGGATCGAGGTTATGGTCCTTTTTGAAAGGTCACGGCTCATTTACCATACCATACTTGTCCTCTTCAAGACTTTTAGCCTGTAATGAGTCCTACGTTGAAGGAAATTTCAAATTGCTGCTAAGGATCTATCAATGCCCTCTAGTTTTTATCATTGTATTCCATTCATTTATATTCAGATTCAAGATTAAGTCACTACACTGGACACTGATTAATGTGCACTAGAAACAGTACAACACACAGCTTAATGTAGGACTGCATCGATAGTTAAACTCACCACGAATTTGGCATAACGCATAACGTCATGCAACTGTTACGAGTCTAGACGTGTTATTTTCTCAACATACAAATTACTGAGAAATAAAAATATTTTTAGTATCACTACTGTTAGTTATGCAAGTATTTTGAAAAGAATGCAGACTCGTACATTGAGGAACTGCTTCTCGTGGAGTTGTGTTATACCGATACAGTATTTTGGAAATTTGTGGTAAGTTCCTATGAGACCAAACTGCTGAGGTCATCGGTCCCTAGGCCTACATCCCACCTAATCTAACTTAAACTAACCTACGCTAAGGACAACACACACACCCATGCCCAACGGAGGACTCGAACCTCCGACGGGGGGAGCCGCGCGAACCGTGGCAAGGTGCCTCGGACCGCACGGCAACCCCGCGCGGCGATACAGAATTCTCATTGCATAATTAACCCTAGCAGTACCAACGCATTTTCCGTAACTCGTACTACCTAAGAAGGGGTAACTTATGCCCATCGCAAAAAAGTAAATTCTCTGTAATTTTTATGAACACCGCCATTTTTGAGTAGATACTGATGTATAAGGAGGTTCCAGAACATGAAAATAGTACAATCTTAATAATACTAACGCACTTTCCGTGATGTGTACCCAGAGGAGACGGATACATTATGATGACAAAAAATTTAAAGAAAATACAGATTTCGTTATTTGTCGTTTACTTTTATTCACAACATACTTTTTGAAGATA
The DNA here is from genome assembly GCF_023898315.1 of Schistocerca nitens. Taxonomy (NCBI): domain Eukaryota; kingdom Metazoa; phylum Arthropoda; class Insecta; order Orthoptera; family Acrididae; genus Schistocerca; species Schistocerca nitens. The sequence continues at coordinate 678,135,834 of NC_064617.1, read as the reverse complement.
TACAGATGTGTAAGAATGACCCATAAATTGAAAATGTTACTATGACCTGTATTATTAAAAGACACACTCCCTGCTAAGACTTGAATTTTTGGATTATGTTTTACAGAAAGATCTAAAATTATTACGGAACCTGATATAAAAATGATTAGAACAACACGTTTCAAAATTTTAAAGTATAAAGTTCATGACTAGATTACAATATTTTCAGAAGGTGGGGTGTAAAATATCCTGCCTACCTACCTCGATACTGTGAGGATTAACAATTATTTTGAAGGAATGAAAAAACTTCGTTTCTTTTGGAAACTATGAAGCGCTCGGGCAGTTACATAAAGTAAAATCCCGTTTCGCGGAAGCTTTATTGCTTAGAATGTCAAACTGAAGTCTGTCGTAACTGGACTTCAATCCATACGAGAATGACCTTTAAATGGTGAGCTCTTTGGAATCGATGACAACAGAAAAAATCCAATACTGTTCTTTCTAAGGAAAGTTATTGTCATACTTTGGAAACATTTGTGTGGATGAGTTCTTAAAAACAGGTGAGAGTGGTACTTAAGCACGAGAATGTACGTACGTTCCAAGAATTTTCTGCTAGTACATGGGTAAATACGACAGTGGTGGTTCTACTGACTTCAGATAACAGGTTTCCTCTTGTAGTTCAGTATTCAAGGTACTGTAAATTTTGTGTGTCAGATGCTTGTTTTATGTCACAGCAACAATACAATAGAATGTGATCGCTGAATAGAGACGTTTAGAACCTAACCGGTATCCAGAATTCTTAGCTCAACTTCTGATACAGCGTTTATTTCATCTCAGGTCAAACCAATGTAGCGGTGCAAATGTCACTGACACGAAACTAGCTTTAGTCGCTCTCATACATCACAAATCACTTTGCCACGTAAGGTGGCAAAAGGAAAATAATTTTTTCTCATTTTTGGCACTAAACAAGAAACATGAAGTCTTTGTAATACATAATTTATTTTATGGAGTGTGGCGGACGGTAATGAAGTTTCGAAAAAGGTTGCGCAGTTAAGATACTAAGTAAATATATACTCGACCTTTCATTCTAATCCGCTTATAAAACAATTTGTCATTTAGGATTCCACATAATAATAAGCGTTAAAATAATCCATTTTTACTCTCAAGGCGAACACACAAATACCCGCAATGGTGAATAAGAGCATGCATTCCGTCGAGCAACAGTCCGTGTCTGAAATTCTTCAGCAATGGACTCAGGTAACTTTATACACCTTCGTAATAAGCCATATAGTCCTCGTGCTACCATTCTCCACATTTATGATACTTTATCCAGGGCCGATTTAAAATCCAAGGAGCAAAAGCGGCATGTTGAAAGGGGCGCCAGAATTCAGATTTCTCTGTTGTGTATTGGTCTGGTGTGAAATTAAGTCAGCACTTATGTCAGCAAAGCCTTCCAAAGAATTAGTGTAAACGCGCAAGAGAGCTGTGTATCTAGTTGTACGTGTTTGAAAAAGATGATGTACAAGAGGACTTTCATGGTGTGATAACGTACGCAGAAGTGCTTGATGAGAAACTTTAATCTCATTCAGACTTTGAAACATAAATGAGTTGCAATCAAGTATTAGAATGAAGCACTTTTGATACGGTTTTGAATTCATGACATCCAGGAATATATGGCACTGTTTGACAATATCGTCTATTTTTGAGAGACGCATATCGGTCCTGAAGATGGCGTAGTGGAGTGCCGAAACTGGTAGAGAAAATAAAATAAAATTAAGTAACATCTCAATTCCACGGCTGTTGGCGAATTTAATTGATAATTACATGAAAATTGGTCCTATGAAAGTGAAAAAGTAGTTTACTTACGAGTCAAACGAAGAACCTGTTGAAGGTGAATCAGAATGCTTCTCTAAAATAAATTCTTCTAAGATATTGTCGAGACAGCTGTCTGCTCACTAAAAGATGAGAGTTGAGCTTATAGACAGTAACGGCAAGACAATCATGTCTGTATGGACTTTTAATGGCGGAAAAATAGAAGGCGTATGCGTGCATCTTGAGACTTTGTTAAGTGGTGGTGACGACTGTGACATCAGTTAAAAGGAATTAAACGATGAGCGTCAGCTATTCCTCCTGGAAGCTCTCCACATAGCTCTTTCTGTCTGTCTGTCTCTCTCACTCTTTCTCTCTCTCTCTCTCTCTTTGTCTCTTTCTCTTCTTCTCGCTCTCGCTCTCTTCTCACTTCTTTCCCATCGTTATGCCCAGCTGTAGAGTGTGACGGAATTTATTTCGCAGATGTGCTTGCTTTCTTCCCCAAAATACCTTCATCTTCTCACTGTGGTTTTTCTTACGTTCTTCTGTCCAAGCTCCCTCAGATATAGCATTTGGTTTAGCTTTAAACTGCTGCTTTTTAGTTAAAATTTTGAATGCAGCTTTGTCCTATAGGTCATGATGAATGAAAACACCGTTGACAGCGGGTAAAACTTGGCTTCAGTTGACCACACTACCAATTTCACGGCTTACAGCCGCATCTTCAGGTGCAACAGAAATTATTACATTTATCCATCAGTGATGAACCCAACGTTCTTAGTCAAAGTATTACTATTCTGATAATTTTGTCAATATTCTCAATATTCTCAGAATGGTAACACGCTGACTAATAACATTGGGTCCACCTATGAGGGATTAATGTAATAAATTTTGTTGCACCTGTTACACGGTTGTAAGTCATGAAACAGGTAGTGTGCTCAGTTAAAAGTAAGTTTTACCAGCTGTCGGTGTTTTCACTCATCATGACCTTCAGGAACTGCAGATGCTCTGAATATAAAATCCTGTCCTGTAGAATTTTGTTTGTAATGCCTATTTCCTGAAGCTCTTTTTCAGTTTCAAGTTTTCAATTATGTTTTTAAATTCCATTGAAAGTGCAGGATAAAGAATCCTTTTGGCCAATCTGCATCGTTCATTCTGAGATTGGGACTTTCCTAAGAGTGTCAGCGATTTTCTTCAAATTTTGATGAAACACGTTAGAAATCCGTCTCATTCCAGATTCCTTCAACACAAACCGGACCAAAAATTTTCATTAGTGTTTTCTTCATTTTCCAGCTCACTGTACTCGCAATCTTGAGAAAGACGGTGCAAATCTTCCCCCGGCCATTCAGATGCAGGTTTTCCATGGTTTCTAAATTGGTCCAGATAAATGCGGAGGTGGTTCCTATAAAAAGGGTACAGCCAATTTCCTTCCCCATCGTTTTGTAATCCGATCTTGTGCTCCCTCTCTAATGACCGCGCTGTCAACGGCACGACGTGAAACTCTAATGTTTGGTTCTTCATTTTCTATCATTCTGCGTGGTGTCTGTTTGTTATAAGTCGTGTCTCCCTACCACTTTCGCGCAACGACGCTCTGAGCGTGTTTTTTAGGGAATTGACTAGTTTGAACCTGGGACCTGTTGCTGGTAAGGAGACGCCAGACCACACATGAAATGTAGAGTTCAGAGGCGTTCAGTGAGATTAGCGATGATATAATCAAATACTTAATGATTTCAGCGTCAGCTCCACTGCACTCCCTGTTAAAGAATCTTAATACTAACTAAATTTAGTGGAAGGGGTTCAAGGCTTTCCTTTTTTTAGTTAGCTGGTAAAATAACGTCGAAAAAGCAGTTAAGTTTACCATTGGAAAATATATTCTACTCACAAAACATTGATTATAAATTGCACTATTGATAAAAGGAAATATTTTAATACAGGATGATAAAAACCAACTGCGTTCAACAAAAATGTGAACGAATATTCCCTGAATGGGTTTCCAAGTTCTACAATGGATCGAAAGATGACCCACGCTATATCACATCTATAATCAAGGTTTAAGTTAAGTTTCATAAAAGAGAAAACTATCCAAATGATCTACAGTGATCCTCAATTATCTTTAATTACTTATTTAACTTGTCCTAAGTTACAGTGGCTGATGTGGCTTCTCAATAATTATGTAACAGAAAAATCATCGCGTTTCAGATCTTAACTTCAAGTAGCAAATGTGAATACCATGAGCTTTAATTGACGACCGACACTAGTATTACGTAAAAAGGGGATGTAACAGATGAGACTTCTGCCGTTCTGAGTGAAGTGTTATGCCCAGTTATCCAGCATCGCGTGCGTTCATTACCTTGTCGGTGTTTAGGCAGCGTCAGGGGGCAGCGGGCAGCGCAGCTCCACACAGCTCGCCGTCTCGGAAGCAATTCTCTCCTAACTTCTCCTTACTACAATTTCCCGAAGTTGGTTTAAAAAAAGCTATCTGGCTGTGTTTTCAACTGACCATTCAGAGACTCAATGTTAACCTCAAGATCCGCCTACAAAAATTCTGTCTATCCAATGAGAAACGTTATACTTTTCGTTGTGGGGCAATGTTTTTAACGTTTGCAACGTAACAGAGACGCAAAAAAGTCTCACGCTAAAACTTGCAGCTGGTGTGACCCTTGTAGTGTTATCGTAAGATCTATACTGTTCTTCTGGAAGGGTCTATCTTTTAACATGGGCTGGGGGGTGGTCCTGGCGGTCAGCCGAATTGTGGGTGTCCGTCCCTTATCGTAGGGCCTTCTAGCTTAACACGGTTCTACTCTCGGTTTCTGTTCTCGTTTCTTCCCTCGTAACTGCGCCTGTTTCACGGTGGGAAGGTATGACATGCATTTAGGCGTTCTTGTGTTAGTCTGTGGTATTCCATTTGCTCACTCGTTGATCGTATTACTTTGGTTAATTTAATGTCAGGATTTATTCTGATCTGTGTGACATACTGCCGGATTTGCTTATCATGTCAGGGTTTTTACGGAAGGTGTTGGATTTGCCTGACACCTTACAATTTTTAAAAAAAGAAAATGTTCAAATGTGTGTGAAATCTTATGGGACTTAACTGCTAAGGTCATCAGTCCCTAAACTTACACACTACTTAATCTAAACTATCCTAAGGACAAACACACACACCTATGCCTGAGGGAGGAATCGAACCTCCGCCGGGACCAGCCGCACAGTCCATGACTTCAGCGCCCCAGACTGCTCGGCTAATCCCGCGCGGAGGTTCTTCATTTTCTATTTCTTTAGATAATGATCACTCTGCAAAGATTATAGTCTCTGAGGCATATAAAGCTTCAGGTTTGGCTACTGAAATTAAATATTTTAATTTTGCTGTGGGAAGCTTGTAAGGGAGTATTTGCATGTGAATCCTGCTGGAAGAGGTATGGCTGAGTATGTTTGCACAGATGATGTCCCCGTTTTCTTCAAGAAATTGTGGATCAGTTCTCGGATCCTTGATTATTGTCAGTTTAGTTTTATTTGGCTCGAATTTAACTTTAATTAACGTCAGGTGATAGTCAGAAAAGGTTACACCTATTTTTCATCAATTTTAGTTTTCATTATTTCTTTGGTGAAGGGGTTAGAGCCCTACAGTTATATTAAACTTCGTTTACTTGCCAGTTTGTGCACTAAAGTCTCCCATCAAATGAAATATGAAAATTGTAAAGAAAAAAGTTCATAAAATGAAAACGTGCTTATGTTTCGTAAGTGAAGTTATAATGCGATCTCTTACGAGTCACTAGATGAGAGGAAACGCAGATGCCAACCAAAAACAAGACGTGAAGTGTTTTATAGTCTACAAATATCACGTGTTAAAACAAAAAATGTTTTAGTCTAGATTCCACTGATGATACCTTTAAGTACAAGGTGAAACGCATCTGGAAGAAATAAAATACATTGGAGCAAGAAAAGGCGGTATTTATTTACAAAACAAATATAGGAAATTTATGTTCCACTGTATGAAATAATTTCCATACTTGAAAAACGTAGTAGCAAATGGATACCAAAATTAACTTTTTTTTTCTTCGGCGTGAGTCTGACCATGTCATCAGGTGTTTGGCTTCTGTAGACTCTTCTAGTTGTTTGAGGAATGCCTATAAAAGAATGGTACTTACTGAGATCCCCGTTCTTCGATGTCCTCTGACGACATACGTATGTGGGATACTCCTTTAGCGTCGTGGACTCCAAGATTTTGCGTTCACAATTGCCTGAAATGAAATGTAACACTAATTTGTACGTGTGGAGTTGGTAGGCTTTGCTGCATACCAAATGCTACTGCTCACTTCCAGCAGCACTCTGAAAATCGTTCTTAATCGGCATTTGGGATTTTTAGGATTTCTGAATGTGTAGCTGTTTTTCTCATAGGATGCTCATTTTCTCTGTTTCTGATTTAGTACTTGTTAGAGACATCTCTAGCAAGTCACACTGTTTACATGTGTCCAAATTGGGTTTGCCAAAATGTGAAATAACTTCTGATCTGAAAATATGCGTGAAGAAGATGTATATTGTAGGTACTTGTGTATTATCAGTACAAAGCTTTCTTTCAGAGTGTTCTGGAAACAGGTATTTTCTATTACGATTATGTCTCCCGATTTTGTGTCTAGTATAATGACTCTTCTATTTCGGTATTCTGTTAATGAAATATCTCTATGCATATTTATAAATACATGAGAATTAAATTTCGTGTGTGCGTTATACGATCCTTATATTTAATATTTTCCTTTACTTCGTGCTCAGAACTGTACAGTCACTGAAATTAATAAAAGTTTCTACAGAGCAGTCATCATTGTCACCTATAAATAATAATTGAATATGTTGAAACTATTAACATGCTTTCCATACGTTTATCGAATCAGTAGTATATTTCAATGTTTTAAATCCGAAGTATAGTACCTCAATTATTAGGCTCCACTAAAATTGAAAAGTCAAGCTTTCTTCCAACAGAAAAGTCTTGTTCTCTTGTTTAGTCATCTGATTCTTGCATTAGAGAATCTTCTTTCTTCTTCTTCTTTTGCTACTGCCTTTATCCCGAATTGTGCCCAGGGTCGGCAGGGTTAAGTACGGATTTGGCATGGTTAATTGTAAAGAGTGGCCGGATGCCCTTCCTGCCACCACCCCATACCCCCCGGGACAGAATTAGTGTACCCCAGCTGTCTGCATCTAGTGTAAATCGTGAAATAGTGTCAAGGTGTTTCAAATGTCAGCGAGTCGTGTAACTGAGGCGGGACGTGGGGAACAACCCGGTATTCATCTAGTAGGATGTGAAAAACCGCCTAAAAATCACATCCAGGTTGGCCGGCACACGGGCCGCCGTCTTTAATCCGCGGGGCGGATTAGATCCGCGGCTGGCGCGGCTACCCGAGTCCAGGAAGCAGCGCGTTAGCGCTCTCGGCTACCCTGGCGGGTTCTTGCAGTAGATAATGACTTATTACAAAAACACTTAACCACTAGAGGCCTCTATAAGGCGAAAATGGAAACAGATATAAACTCCATTATTTAGCATCTTATGACAGACGACATTAGCAGTCATCCATTTGTATAAAATCGTTTTAAAAAAAAAATAAGTAAGAGTGGGTTTATCCAGGCTCACCCATCAGACCACAGAATTAATTCATTTACAATGTTTATAAATATCGCAAACTGTGTGTGGAATGTTGAATTTAGGGTAAATACAGCGTCTGACAAAATAAATGATTCGCCCAAAAGTGATTCAAATGGATTTATCAATATGGCAAAAATTATGATACTGATATTTGTGCAACTGACTCATTAAACACATGGCAGAAGTAAAGCTTTGAGGATCGGGCGTGAGTCGTGCTTCGGTAGCTCAGTTAGTAGAGCACTTGCCCGCGAAAGGCAAAGGTCCCGAGTTCGAGTCACGGTCGGGTACACAGTTTTAATCTGCCAGGAAGTTTCATTAAACACATTTTTGTATTCCATTGTTTTATCGCATTAGAATGCAGTTTTAATTAATTCCCATATTAAAAACTCCCCCCCCCCCCCTCCCCCCATGAACCATGGACCTTGCCGTTGGTGGGGAGGCTTGCGTGCCTCAGCGATACAGATAGCCGTACCGTAGGTGCAACCTCAACGGAGGGGTATCTGTTGAGAGGCCAGACAAACGTGTGGTTCCTGAAGAGGGGCAGCAGCCTTTTCAGTAGTTGCAAGGGCAACAGTCTGGATGATTGACTGATCTGGCCTTGTAACACTAACCAAAACAGCCTTGCTGTGCTGGTACTGCGAACGGCCGTAATTTTTCCCGAGGGCATGCAGCTTTACTGTATGATTAAATAATGATGTCGTCCTCTTGGGTAAAATATTCCGGAGGTAAAATAGTCCCCCATTCGGATCTCCGGGCGGGGACTACTCAAGAGGATGTCGTTATCAGGAGAAAGAAAACTGCCGTTCTACGGATCGGAGCGTGGAATGTCACATACCTTAATCGGGCAGGTAGGGAAATGGATAGGTTAAAGTTAGATATAGTGGGAATTAGTAAAGTTCGGTGGCAGGAGGAACAAGACTTCTGGTCAGGTGACTACAGGGTTATAAATACAAAATCAAATAGGGGTAATGCAGGAGTAGGTTTAATAATGAATAAAAAAATAGGAAAGCGGGTAAGCTACTACAAACAGCATAGTGAACGCATTATTGTGGCCAAGATAGATACGAAGCCCACGCCTACTACAGTAGTACAAGTTTATATGCCAACTAGCTCTGCAGATGAAGAAATTGAAGAAATGTATGATGAAATAAAAGAAATTATTCACATAGTGAAGGGTGACGAAAATTTAATAGTCATGGGTGACTGGATTTGGTAGTGGGAAAAGGGAGAGAAGGAAACGTATTAGGTGAATATGGATTGGGGCTAAGAAATAAAAGAGGAAGCCGCCTGGTAGAATCTTTCACAGAGCACAATCATAGCCTAACACTTGGTTCAAGAATCATAAAAGAAGGCTGTATACATGGAAGAAGCCTGGAGATACTGACAGGTTTCAGATAGATTATATAATGGTAAGACAGAGATTTAGGAACCAGGTTTTAAATTGTAAGACATTTCCAGGGGCAGATGTGGACTCTGGCCACAATCTCTTGGTTATGACATGTAGATTAAAACTGAAGAAACTGCAAAAAGGTGGGAATTTAAGGAAATAGGACCTGGATAAACTGACTAAACCAGAGGTTGTACAGAGTTTCAGGGAGAGCATAAGGGAGCAATTGACAGGAATGGGGGAAAGAAATACATTAGAAGAAGAATGGGTAGCTTCGAGGGATGAAGTAGTCAAGGCAGCAGAGGATCAAGTAGTAAAAAGACGAGGGCTAGTGGAAATCCTTGGGTAACAGAAGAAATACTGAATTTAATTGATGAAAGGAGAAAATATAAAAATGCAGTAAATGAAGCAGGCAAAAAGGAATACAAGCGTCTCAAAAATGATATCGACAGGAAGTGCAAAATGGCTAAGCAGCGATGGCTAGAGGACAAATGTAAGGATGTAGAGGCTTATCTCACTAGGGGGAAGATAGATACTGCCTACAGGAAAATTAAAGAGACCTTTGGAGATAAGAGAACCACTTGCATGAACATCAAGAGCTCAGATGGAAACCCAGTTCTAAGCAACGAAGGAAAAGCAGAAAGGTGGAAGGAGTATACAGAGGCTCTATACAAGGGCGATGTACTTCAGGACAATTTTATGGAAATGGAAGAGGATGTAGATGAAGATGAAATGGGAGATATGATACTGCGTGAAGAGTTTGACAGAGCACTGAAATACCTGAGTCGAAACAAGGCCCCCGGAGTAGACAACATTCCATTGGAACTACTGACGGCCTGGGAGAACCAGTCCTGAGAAAACTCTACCATCTGGTGAGCAAGATGCATGAAACAGGCGAATTACCCTCAGACTTCAAGAAGGATATAATAATTCCAATCCTAAAGAAAGCAGGTGTTGACAGATGTGAAAATTACCGAACTATCAGTTTAATAAGTCACAGCTACAAAATACTAACGCGAAATCTTTACAGAAGAATGTAAAGACTGGTAGAAGCCGACCTCGGGGAAGATCAGTTTTGATTCCGTAGAAATGTTGGAACACGTGAGGCAATACTGACCCTACGACATTACAAGGGAACCTCCCCATCGCACCCCCCTCAGATTTAGTTATAAGTTGGCACAGGGATAGGCCTAGAAAAACTGAACACAGATCAATCGAGAAAACAGGAAGAAGTTGTGTGGAACTATGAAAAAAATAAGCAAAATATACAAACTGAGTAGTCCATGTGCAAGGTATGCAACATCAAGGAGAGCGTGAGCTTACGAGTGCCGTGGTCTCGTGGTTAGCGTGAGCAGCTGCAGAACGAGAGGTCCTTGGTTCAAGTCTTCTCTCGACTGAAAAGTTTAATTTTTTTATTTTCAGACAATTATCAAAGTTCAGGCACTCACACATAATCAACTTCGCTCTCCAAAATTACAGGACATGTTCAGATTTGCTTGGACATATGCAGGTTTTGACGGTCTACACACGGAAACATTTGAAAACGTAAAAAAACATATGTTTTGACAGAGCACAAGGAAAACTGGGCGACTGTGAAACTGTTGCATTCATTTATTGCAGTTTATGTGACAAACTCTTACGTTTTCATCACTTTTTTGGGAGTGATTATCACATCCACAAGAAAACCTAAATCGGGCAAGGTAGAAGAATCTTTTTACCCATTCGCCAAGTGTGCAAGTTTGGTGGGTCGACAACATATTCCTGTCATGTGACGCACATGCCGTCACCAGTGTCGTATAGAATATATCAGACGTGTTTCCCTGTGGAGGAATCGGTTGACCTTTGACCTTGCGATCAAATGTTTTCTGTTCCTATTGGAGAGGCACGTCCTTTCCTCTACTAATCGCACGGTTTTGCGGTGCGGTCGCAAAACACAGACAGTATACTTATTACAGTGAACAGAGACGTCAATGAATGAACGGACAGATCGCAACTTCGCGAAAATAAAGAAAATAAAATTTTCACTTTATGGAATACTTGACCCAAGGACCTCTCGTTTCGCGGCTGCTCACTCTAACCACAGGACCACGGCGCTCTTCAGCTTACACTGTCCTAGATGTTGCATATCTTGCACATGGACTACTCAGTTTGTATATTTTGCTTATTTTTTCATAGTTCCACATAACTTCTTCCTGTTTTCTCGATTGATCTGTGTTCCGTTTTTCAAGGCCTATCCACTGTGTCAATTTATAACTAAATCTGAGGGGGGTGCGATGGGGAGGTTCCCTTGTTAGAAGCAAGATTAAGGAAGGGCAAACATACGCTTTTAGCATTTGTAGACTTAGAGATAGTTTTCGACAATGTTGAGTGGAATACTCTCTTTCAAATTATGAAGGTGGCAGGAGTAAAATACGGGGAGCGAGAAGCTATTTACAATTTGTACAGAAACCAGATGGCAGTTATAAGAGTCGAGGGACATGAAAGGGAGGCAGTGGTTGGGAAGGGAGTGAGACAGGGTTGTAGCCTCTCCCCGATGTTATTCAATCTGTATATTGAGCAAGCAGTAAAGGAAACAAAAGAAAAATTCGTAGTTATTAAAATCCATGGAGAAGATATAAAAGCTTTGAGGTTCGCCGATGACAGTGTAATTGTCAGAGACAGCAAAGGACTTGGAAGAGCACTTGAACGGAATGGATAGTGTCTTGAAAGGAGGATATAAGATGAGCAACAACAAAAGCAAAACAAGGATAATGGAATCTAGTCGAATTATGTTGGGTGATGCTGAGGGAATTAGATTAGGAAATGACACACTTAAAGTAGTAAAGGAGTTTTGCTATTTGGGGGGAAAAAAAACTGATGATGGTCGAAGTAGAGAGGATATAAAATGTAGACTGGCAATGGCAAGGAAAGCTTTTCTGAAGAAGAGAATTTGTTAACATCGAGTATAGATTTAAGTGTCAGGAAGTCGTTTCTGAAACTATTTGTATGGAGTGTAGCCATGTATGGAAGTGAAACATGGACGATAAATAGTTTTGACAAGAAGAGAATAGAAGCTTACGAAATGTGGTGCTACAGAAAAATGCTGAAGATTAGATAGGTAGGTCACATAACTAATGTGGAGGTGTTGAATAGAATTGGGGAGAAGAGAAGTTTGTGGCACAACTTGACTAGAAGAAGGGATCGGTTGGTAGGACATGTTCTGAGGCATCAAGGAATCACCAATTTAGTATTAGAGGGCAGTGTGGTGGGGAAAAATCGTAGAGGGAGACCAAGAGATGAATACACTAAGCAGATTCAGAAGGATGTAGGTTGCAGTAGGTACTGGGAGATGAAGAAGCTTGAAACACGTATGTTGTGTGGCGGCGATGGCGAGGCATTGCAGAGTCTCTGACCAGAGAGCTATTTGTCGTTCCTAGTCTGCGCTTGACCGCGCGAGTGTGCAGTTGGAGAGTAGTAGCGCGCGAGAGTTAGTCGCAGTTGTGTGTGAGGAGTCGGCGGGCGTCGACATGGCACTCTGGTCAAGATTCACGACAAGGTATATTTTTTAATAAGGTACTGAAGCAGCATTGCGCACATCTGATAATGTAATGTAAATTAACTGTAACTAATTTGTTCAAGAATCGCCCCAATAATAATTTTTGTTTTCAAACCAAGCACTTTAACAAAACAAACATTTTATTGAATGAATATTTGCCTTCCATTTCCTTTAAAGAAAAATTTACTTAAGTTCAAACAATGTTTGCGATGCATTTCCTCCAAGCTATGGCGAAAAATAAGAGCAGATGCAGTTTTATTGAGGTAAGAATTTGAGTTTAATTATTGCACAGGGCCTAAGATCGACATTTCGGTCTATTTGCGTTTTCATTGTCACTGAGATTTTATTATCACTGAATTGACTTACATTTTGTGGGGAGGTTACAAGCTTGCGCAGGATAGAGTAGCATGGAGATCTGCATCAAACCAGTCTCAGGACTGAAGACCACAACAACAACATTAAAAACATGAGAAAACTTTGTCCAGCTTGATTGTTTAAGCATAGCAACTTGAGTTCAGATTAAGAGCCAGTAATAACACCTGAATTCGATGCAAGCTGGTTTGCCTGTGCATTTTAGGCTGTAAAAATGCGCTTTCTCGATACGTCCGATAAGTCGTGGGTCCTCCGGCTTACCTGCATTATGCGCAGCTGCTGACGCAACCGCCACGTGGAAGGAGAGTGAGGCGGAAGAAAGGAATAAAAAAGGCTGGCTAAAACACGGGGGAAAAGGAACAAGACGCGAGCAGCGCGTGTCCGTGAGGAAGCTGCCTGAGCAATTTTTGGCAAACGGGCTCGCGGCTGGCCGGCGGCCTTGGGCGAAGGCGCGCGAACTTATCGATACGAGCGGAGGCGAGCGGTGCGCAAAAAAACTGCATCGACGGCCTTCACCCGCCACCCCGCCCCCTCTCGCGGGAGTCGCTTTACGTGCTGACAGACCAGGAAGAGGGGGCCGAAATTGGCGGGCAGGTGTTGTGGCGCAGCTCTGCGGTCTTTCGCAAACAAAAAGCAGCAACAAGGTGTTATGCGAGGCAGCCCAAAGGAGAGTTTAGCTGCTCGACTGGCCAGCTCGGCGAGGCTGATAGCAGATGAACAACGCAGATTTCAATGCGCACCTCTCACTTTTCGTAGTCTTATTGCGCACCATAACGCCAGGTACGTTTTTAGTAGCCTCTGTGGGAGAATTAGCTCCTTACATAATCTTTTCATTGCATAGCAACTCGAGTGGCTTACTCTGCGCTTTACGTTAAGTGTTGCTAGACTCCCGCGAATGTTTCTTTCCAGATCCAAGTCTCAATGACAAGTCCGCACCATTATGCCTTTAACCCCCACAGCTGATTTACAGAGACCTGCAGAAAAAAATGGCGTCGTACGAAATCAATAATAAGAATGTGAAATGTACATGGGTTTTATTCTGCGCATCTCCACAGAATCGTAATATTAGCCTCTCCATATAGCAAAGATTGTCCTACAGAACTGGCAGATCCAAATGACTTCCAGGTCAACTGTTTCCGATTCGCCAGGGAGCAGGCCAAACCTCCTATGTCAGTCGTCAGACTCGGAATGTATTAGAGATGGGCAAACTCGTACATCCTTGGGAACTAGTTCACTGCTGATAGTTCTTTTTTGGGAACCGTTCAGTTTTACTCGTTCACCGTTCATTTGTGCTTGCTATATGATTCTTATGAAAAACTGAAAACTAGTAGTGTAGGTGACTGAAGGATGGAGGGCACCAAGAGGGGGCACTTGCCTCCCCGCTGGAGTATAGAGATTTTATTCATTACAGAATTCTTATACACTTTTAGAAGTAATTTCTGGGATTCTGCAGAACCTGTCGTTGAGCCAACCGTAGCCTTGTGTGGCTGATCGCAGGGAAATAATAGCCGGCCGGTGTGGCCAAGCGGTTCTAGGCGTTTCAGTCTGGAATCTCGCAACCGCAACGGTCGCAGGTTCGATCCTGCCTCGGGAATGGATGTGTGTGATGTCCTTAGGTTAGATAGGTTTAAGTAGTTCTAAGTTCTAGGGGACTGTTGACCTCAGATTTTAAGTCCCATAGTGCTCAGAACCATTTTTTGAGGGAAATAATATAGGGTGGCGCACGGAAAACCGGCCGCGAGTACAGACTGCTCGCCAATTACGGATGATGTGTTGCCCGTTACGAGCAGATACAACAAACAGACAAACATGTAATAATTAGGCAGTGAAGAAATAACAAGCTAATGCAAGCAACAATTGCGAAACAATCGATGACTACGTGTAGAGAGCTGCAGAAGAGAACATGAAAATCTCACGCGACGCGCATGGGCTATAGCTCATGTAGTCTTGTAAACCTGTTGGTGGCTGTTTCCCAACTTAATAGACCACAGGTGTCTTGTATAAAACTCTTCGTTTCGACTTCCACTACATAGCTATGCTACGTTGTAAACAATAATCGTTTACACCCTATATATACTACACGTTGTGTCTGAGTTCGTAGGCGAAGTAGAGAGTTTATGGAAGCATAAAATAAAATGTGGTTTTCTCATACTTGCGTCACACGCTTAGTAAAAACTAGGTTTTTATGTTGCATTATTAAAGTTAATCCAGCAATAATAATAGTGATTAAGTTCGCAGTAATAAAGTTTTTGGTTCGAAAGCTCCTTCTGAACAAATGTTTTTGAGATAATAAGTAAATACGATGTTATGGCAATCTATGTCTTTTCAAATGGAGAGGCACCGCTTTTCCTACTGAGCCAAAATGACCCACAACCCACTTTTTTTTTTTTTCAAAGACACAAAACTAGCAGGTAATGCAAATTGGAAACAACCAAACTTAAAAATAATTAGAGCCTTCCTAAATGAAATGTTTTGTATATGAAAGATACATGAAAATCGTTTTATATGAGTTTTCTTACACTAAAAATTAAGCAAATTATTGAAAGTTAGCTGCTAAATAAAGTCGATGAAACAAAAAAATTTATGAATAACAAAAAAAAAAAAAAAAAACTTGCCTTGTCATATGTATGTCTTCTGCTGTTCATCAATATAATGAAGTGAGCTGATATGCCCTTTTGTTACCTGAAAAGACGTACCTATTACATACAACGTAATTTTTATGTAATTTAGGTAACTATAAAATACTTTTTGATTACCGGTCGTGGACGCTGAATAGCCAGAACCAAGTGCAAGAACAGTTTGGAACACATGTAAAATGGGCGAGCGCAGTGAACGAAACGAGCAACTGGATACTGAACTAACTGGGAGCAGTCGGCAGTGGAACTGAGACCGGTGGTCATGCGAAGAACGACGAGTGCGGCCGAGGGAGACCGAGACTGAGACGAGCACGCGACCGAGGCTGGAACGAGAACTGCCGAAGTGACCGCCTCGACCGAAGTGAACTAGTGAACTATGAACCGATCGTTCCTCGTTCCCGGGAACTATAAGTAGACCACCGCGACTGAAGTGAACTAGTGAACTATGAACCCATCGTTCCTCGTTCCCGGGAACTATAAGTAGACCGCCGCGACTGAAGTGAACTATGAACCGATCGTTCCTCGTTCCCGGGAACTATAAGTTGACCGCCGCGACCGAAGTGAACTATGAACCTATCGTTCCTTGGAATTCGTTCCTCGGTCCTTTCGTTCATCTTGGTGAACCCTTCCTTTGCACCCGTTCGTTCGCGAACTACCCATCTCTAGAATGTATTTATCCAGGAGCGGCACATATCTTTCTCAACAGCCAAAAATCGTTGTCCTCATCTCAAGATGTTTTCAAGAGACGGGCATTCACTTCTAAATTCCAAAATGAGATTTATTCAACAGGTGCACACCAGTCAACTTATGACACAGGACGAAACCGTCCGCAGTCATTTTTATGTATGGGTTATTTCTGCGCAATGTTATCACTAGTTCTGAAAGCTATTTACAGTCAATTGTGAACCATATAAAACTCTCTACGAGTGAAATATAATTTTCTGCTATGATCATCTTTTGTACAAGACTGTTATATCAGAACACAAAGGACAATAATATTAAGCATAAGAGAGTTTTTATATTTTTATTATTTGGAGTGATAACATGTAATTAAGAAATAATGAGATTTACAGAAACTTCATTCTAAACTTAAAAAATGATAGGTAATATCCAAAAATATTAATAGCAATGTTATTGTTGTTGTGGTCTTCAGTCCAGAGACTGGTTTGATGCAGCTCTCCATGCTACTCTATCCTGCGCAAGCTTCTTCATCTCCTAGTACCTACTGTAAACTACATCCTACTGCATCTGTTTAGAGTATTCATCTCTTGGTCTCCGTCTACGATTTTTACCCTCCACGCTGCCCTCCAATACTAAATTGGTGATCCCTTGATGCCTTAGAATATGTCCTACCAATCGATCCCTTCTTCTAGTCAAGTTGCGCCACAAACTCCTCTTCTCCCCAATTCTATTCAATACCTCCTCGTTAGTTATGTGATCTACCCATCTAATCTTCAGCATTCTTCTGTAGCACCACATTTCGAAAGCGTCTGTTCTTTTCTTGTCTAAACTATTCATCGTCCACGTTTCAGTTCCACACATGGCTACTCTCCATACAAATACTTTCAGAAACGACTTCCTGACACTTAAATCTATACTCGATGTTAACAAATTTCTCTTCCTCAGAAACGCTTTCCTTGCCATTGCCAGTCTACATTTCATATCCTCTCTACTTCGACCATCACCAGTTATTTTGCTCTCCAAATAGCAAAACTCCTTTACTACTTTAAGTGTCTCATTTCCTAATCTAATTCCATCAGCATCACCCGATTTAATTCGACTACATTCCATTATCCACGGTTTGCTTTTGTTGATGTTCATCTTATATCCTCATTTCAAGACACTGTCCATTCCGTTCAGCTGCTCTTCCAGGGCCTTTGCTGTCTCTGACAGAATTACAATGTCATCGGCGAACCTCAACGTTTTTATTTCTTCTCCATAGATATCAATTCGTACACCGAATTTCTCTTTTGTTTCCTTTACTGCTTGCGCAATATAAAGATTGAATAACATCGGGGATAGGCTACAACCCTGTCTCACTCCCTTCCCAACCACTGCTTCCCTTTCATGCCCCTCGACTCTTATAACTGCCATCTGGTTTCTGTACAAATTGTAAATAGCCTTTCGCTCCCTGTATTTTACCCCTGCCACCTTCAGAATTTGAAAGAGAGTATTCCACTCAACATTGTCAAAAGCTTTCTCTAAGTCTACAAATGCTAGAAATGTAGGTTTGCCTTTCCTTAATCTTTCTTCTAAGATAAGTCGTAAGGTCAGTATTGCCTCACGTGTTCCCACATTTCTACAGAATCCTAAATGATATCCCCCGAAGTCGACTTCTACCAGTTTTCCCATTCGTCTGTAAAGAATTCCTGTTAGTGTTTTGCAGCTGTGACTTATTGAACTGATAGTTCGGTAATTTTCACATATGTCAACACCTGCTTTCTTTGGGATTGGAATTATTATATTCTTTTTAAAGTCTGAGGATATTTCAGCTGTGTCATACATCTTGCTCACCAGATGGTAGAGTTTTGTCAGGACTGGCTCTCCCAAGGCTGTCAGTAGTTCTTATGGAATGTTGTCTACTCCAGGGGCCTTATTTCGACTTAGGTCGACTTAAGTCTTTCAGTGCTAATAGCAATGTAACTGATTAAATAGCTTGACAGCTAGAGGCCAAAAAAAGGCACATTAAAAACTCATGTTCTAAGTTTATGAAACTTGTTAATAAGTAAAGATACTCGAAATTAGTGCTTGACTAAGAGTGCCTAAACATTGCACTAAAAAGAGTTTACCTTTTCTGTTAAATGTTATTTACGATTTAGGCAGCGCTTTTCCTTTTTCTCTATCTTCAGGGATAATACGCTGTGGCCCTACTTGGGCTGTCTGCTCCCTATGGCCAGTGACTGTAGTGGCTCTGGACGACTGCTCTGCGATGGCATCCGCTGTGTTGAAGCATCGTCCCAGGTCATCTTCACTTTCTCTATACCTGTAGCCTGTCCTATTCTCTGAAATGGCGCCATTAAGTCTTACTTGCCACAGCTGTGGCTGTCGGACCAACAATAAATGCTCGTCTCCTCCTTCTCAAACTTCATTAATTGAGAATTATAACCACTTTCAGTTCTTTCTGATTGTCTCATTGACCACAGAGCAAGTAATTATCAGTTTGACTGAATAAACAAAGTGAAGAAAGGCGGATCGGAAGGTCAAGTCAATTTTCATAGTCGGAAGCAGAAGATGAGGAAGCGGCGAAGTATATGAGGATACTGAAAGTGCAGTTCAGCATATGGAGAGAGAAGATAATGTAATAATCCTGGAGGGATTTGAATGTGGCAGAATGGAAAGGAGCAGAAGAAAGAGTTACGGAAGAATATTGGCTTGGTAGTAGGAATGAGAGACTAGAAACAATAATTGAAGTCTGCAAGAAGCTTCAGCTAGTGATAGCGAAGCATCATTTGAAGATCACAAGAGGAGAAGATGTACTTTGAGAAGGTCCAGAGACATGGGAAGACACCAGGTGGATTACGTCATTGTCAGACAGATATTCCGAAATCAGATTGGGGAATGGAATGGGTACCCACGAGTGGATACTGACTCAGATTGCAATTTAGTAGTGATGAAGAGTAACCTAAGGGTTAAGAGACTCGACTGCAAGAATCACTGTGGAATTAAGAGGAATACCGAAGTAGTGAGGAATGATGAGATGTGTTTGAAATTCTGTAAGGCTCTAGATACTGCGATGATGAGTACCAAACTAGCTAGTTCATTTGAAGAGGAATGGAAAAATCTAAAAAGTGTAAGTGTTGACAGATAAATATATGTACAAGGAAACTGACAGAGACGAAAACGTGGGTAACAGATGAAATAATTCAACTGATCGGCGAAAGAACATAAAGTACAAAATATTCAGGTAAAGAGAAGAGTGCCACAGCTGCATCGAAGCTGTCATTTAGGAGTGAAATAAATAAGTAGTGCAAGGAAGCTAGGCAAAGTGGGCGTATGAAAACTGTGACGAAATCGAAAAAGAATTGTCGTTGGAAGACTGAGGACGCTAAAATTAAGTGTTCAATGGGAGTACCACCTTTAAACGCAGAGGATAGAGAGCAGATAGGAGGAAAAAGGACATTCAAGGGCGGTACGAGATTAGCCGAGCGGTCTAGGGCGCTGCAGTCATGGACTGTGCGGCTGGTCCCGGCGGAGGTTCGAGTCCTCCCTCGGGCATGGGTGTGTGTGTTTGTTCTTAGGATAATTTAGGTTAAGTAGTGTGTAAGCTTAGGGACTGATGACCGTATCAGTTAAGTCCCATAAGATTTCACACAGATTTGAACATTTTTGACATTGAAGGTCTCTCTAAGAGCGAAGGACTTGATTAATGACGTGAAAGAGAAGGAAACGCGAATCGATATGAACGACAGAGGCAAACCAGTGTCAGTGCTTAACAGAGCTTTGGGAGGTTACGATCACGTAAGGAAGAAGGAATGGATTACATTCATTTGGATTTTCTAAAATCATAGAAGAAAGTGACAACCGAACAATTATTCAAGATAGTGTGTGTAATCTATGAGACCGAAGTGATAGCATGAAACTTTCAGTAATATACGAGGCGTGGTTTTTTAAGTGAGGTCCGTTTTGTTGTAGACACTAGTATTTCGCGGGAGCAACTGTGCTGAGTTTCAGCTCTGTAGATAATCTGAACGGTTCTGTTCTGTGCTTTCAAGTTGTTTAAGACTATCATCTCGCCCGCCGCGTGTGAGGTTCGCTCAGTGATACTGTTTCTGTCAGCAAGGAACCTGTCTGCTGCAGAAATTCATCAACAGATTTGCGAAGCGTACGGTGATACTGTTATGAATCAAAGCAAAGTGCGTAAGTGGGTACGAGAATTCAAAGATGGCCTTGACAACGTCCATGATGAGGTGGGCTCCGTCGCCCTTCTTTAATTACAGTTGATTTGGTGGCTTCAGTTGAAGTGAGGATTCGTGAGAGCAGGTGCTTCACAATAACAGGTCTCTCAAACGAATTTCCTGATGTGTCGGTCGAGATCAGTGCTTTGCAACATTGTTTCTGAACACCTAAGATTTAGGAAACTGTGCTCCAGTTGGGTCCTGAAACTCCTAACAGAGGACCACCAAAATCAAAGATTTGAGTGTGCGATGAAGTTTTTGACTCGTTATCACGAAGAAGGTGACGGCTTCTTGAGTCAGATCGTAACTAGTGATGAAACATGGGTTTCGCAGATCACGCCCAAATCGAAGCAACAGAGCGTGGAATGGAGACACACTCGTCTGTAAAGGTGAAGGCCAAACAGACTCTGTCCCAGCGCAAAATCATGGCGTCGGTGTTTTGGGATAGGTATGGTGTTCTGTTGGTCGACTTCATGCAATGAGGAACCACTATCAATGGAGAAGCATACTGCCAAACCCTGAGAAAGCTGCGCAGAGCGATTCAAACCAAAAGACGCAGCATGCTGATTAAGGGAATTGTCCTTCTCCATGACAATGCAAGACCTCACACTGCAGGTCAGACCCGCGATTTATTGGACAGTTTTGACTGGGAAGTCTTAGACCACCCACCCTACAGTCTTGATCTTGCGCCGAGCGATAACCATCTGTTCCTCCACCTCAAACAACACCCAGCGACAACCTTTACAATGATGGTGACGACGTGAATACGACAGTGAACTCGTGGTTATCGGAGCAGGCGGCAAGTTTTTATGAAGAGGGTAATTTAAAATTCGTTGAGAAGTATGATACGTGTTTGAACAAACTTGGCAACTATGTCGAAAAATAGAGTGAAGTATGTACTTTCTGAAAATAAATTTTCCTTTTTTGAAATAACCTTCCATTGTGTACTTATGTTCAAACGGACCTTACTTAAAAAACTCGCCTCGTATCTGCCACTTAATTCCAAAGGCAGTAAGCGCAGATAAGTCTCAGAACTATTGCACAAGCTGGTTAAAAGCTCATACACGTGATTTCCTAACAACACTAATGTGCAGTAGAAGGCCGAAGAAATCTGAGAATCTATTAGATGACGATCAGTTTCAGTTTGGAAAGATAAAAGAACCAGAGAGGTAGTCCTGACGTTGATATGATATTGGGAGTAAATCTGAAGATCTATCTACCTATAAAAAAGCGTTGAACAATTAAAATGGCGCAAGATGTTCGAAATTAGAAAAAAACGGGATGAAACAATAGGGAAAAATGGAGCAATAAGAAGAACGAAATTCTCGAATTAAAACGGGTGTGAGCCAAGAACGCAATCTTTCTCCTCTACTGTTCAATCTTTAAACCGAAGAATCAATGACGAAGACAAAAGAAAGGTTCTAGAGTGGAATTAAGATGCAGTGTAAACGATATCGATTACAAGATTCGTTGATGAAACTGCTGTTCTCAGCGAAAGGGAGAACAATTACACGACCTGTTGGACGCACTTTTCAGTGTAAAGAGTACAGAAGATGGACTCAGAGTAAAACAAAGAAAGTAATGAGAAGCAGCAGAAAAGAGGATGGAGAGAAAGTAATAATCACAGAGTAGACGAAGTTAAGGGATTCTGCTACTTATGAAGCAAAATAATAAATAACGGACGAAGCAAGGGGGACATACAAGGCAGACTAACACAGGAAAAAGGTGCATACTAGTATCAAACACAGGCCTTAATTTAAAAATGTGAATTTGTAGTACAGCGATGTATATGGTGAACCACGGACTGTGGGAAAATTGGAAAAGAAGACAACTGAAGCGTTTGAGATGTGGTGCCGCAGAAGGATGCAGAAAAGTAGGACTGACAAGATAAGTTCTTCACAGAAACGTCGAAGAAAGGAACAGGCAAGAAGAAGGGACAGGATGATAGGATACGTCTAAAGACATCAGGAAATAATTTCCTCGGTACTAGAAAAAACTATAGGAAGTTTATATGTCGAGGAAGATATAGATTGGAAGAGTCCAACAAATAACTGAGGACCTATTGTGCAAATGAGACTCCGAGATGAAGAGGTTAACACAAGGGAGATATAACGTGACAAGTCGCATGATACCAGTCTAATGGCCCAAAAGAAGCACTCTACGAATTTTCCAGCAGACGGAAGATTTTTGAATTACTCATATAATTATGGAATAAAATATTAGCTATCAACTAGATATAATCATCTTTCCTTCATTCACGTCTGTCAGCAGCGACTTATTATGTTTGCACCACTATACCGAATAACGAGGAGCATACATTACTTACTTTTCAGCTCTTATTGTAAGGAGAAATCAGTCATATCAATTATTCGAATTCTTAATTTTCAATTCTGCTACATCAACATTGAAAATGTGACTCCGCGATCAGTCCCAAAGGACCCGCGATACTGGTCGATTGCCTTATCATCCTCTTTCATACGGCCTCGTTTTGATGTGATAAGAAGGGGCATGGGATCAGCTAATTAACTCCCAGTCGTCGTCAGCTTCCCAGACCCTCGAGCCGTTAATTATTCCAGTAGTTCCTCAGTCGCCCTCGCATAGCCGAGTGCACCAAGTTGCATTCCCCCCATCAGCAAATCCCTGGTCCTATCGGGACCTAAAACCAAGTCTTCCAGGCGACAGTCAGACACTCTAACCAAGCAGCTACGAAGGCGCCCTATAGAGTTATCAGATTTTCAGAAATATCGAAATCTCTTATTATATTTTCTACTATCAGTTTATATACATATACAAACCTCGAACATTGTTAATTAGAATATAGCCAACATAAATGTTTATGTTTTCGATTATATGAAGCAGCAACAGCATCACAATATACACACATCAAAAACAGTTTCGCATACCCTCGGTTCCAAGAGTTCTGGAACCTGTACAGAAAACTGGAATAGAGATCAACATAAACTTCATTTCCACCCTTTTCATTCCTCATGATAACTACACATTGCATGTTGTACCACCATACAGCTAGAACTTCAGAGGTGGTGGTCCAGATTGCACACCGGTACCTCTAATACCCAGTAGTCGTCCTCTTGCACTGATGAATGCCTGTATTCGTCGTGGCATACTATCCACTAGTTCATCAAGGCACTGGTAGTCCAGATTGTCCCACTCCTCAACGGTGATTCGGCGTAGATCCCTCAGAGTGGTTGGTGGATCGTCCATAAACAGCACTTTCAATCTATCCCAGGCATGTTCGATAGCGTTCATGTATGGAGAACATGCTGGCCACTCTAGTCGACCGATGACGTTATCCTGAAGGAAGTTATTCACAAGATGTGTACGATGGGGGCGCGAATTGTCGTCCTTGAAGAAGAATGCCTCGCCAATATGCTGACGATATGGTTGCACTATCGACCGGGGGATGGCAATCATGTACTGTACAGCCGTTGCGGCGCCTTCCATGACCACCAGTGGCGTACGTCCGTCCCACATGAAGCCACCCCAAAACTTCAGGGAACCTCCACCTTGCTGCACTCACTGTACGGTGTGTCTAAGGCTTTCTGCCTGACCGTGTTGCCTCCAAGCAATTCTCCCACGATTGTGTGTTGAAAGACTTATGCGACACTCATTGATGGAGAGAACGAGATGCCAATCCTGAGCGGTCTATTCGGCATGTTGTTGGGCCCATCTGTACTGCACTGCATGGTGTCGTGGTTGCAAGGATGGACCTCGCCGTGGACGTCGGTAGTGAGGTTGCGCATCATGCAGCCTATTGCCCACAGTTTGAGTCGTAACACGACGTCCTGTGGCTGCACGAATAGCTTTATTCAACATGGTGATGTTGCTGTCAGGGTTCCTCCGAGTCATAAACCTTAGGTAGAGGTCGTCCACTGCAGTAGTAGACCTTGGGCGGCCTGAGCGAGGCATATCATCGACAGTTCCTGCCTCTCTGTATCTCACCCATGTCCGAACAACATCGCTTTGATTCACTCCGAGACTCCTGGACACTTCCCTTGTTGACAGCCCTTTCTGGCACAAAGTTACAAGGCGGACGCGCTCGAACCGCGGTATTCACCGTCTAGGCATGGTTGAACTACAGACAACACGAGCCGTATGCCTCCTTCCTGGTGGAATGACTGGAATTGATCGGCTGTCGTACCCCATCTGTCTATTAGGCGCTGCTCATGCGTGGTTGTTTACATGTTTGGGCGGGTTTAGAGACATCTCTGAACTGTCAAAGGGACTGTGTCAGTGATACAATATCCATAGTCAACGTCTGTTTTCAGTATTTCTGGGAACCGAGGCGATGGAAAACTTTTTTTCATGTATGTACAATGTAAGGAATTTTATATTTTTGTTATTTGTAACTATGGTGCACGCTTGTTACAGCTATTCTCTTATTGTATGACGAGAGAGGGTACTATGGAATGTCGGTAGTATAAGGTATGTTTCTTCTAATCTGTATGCAATTTATTATGGTTTGACGTTAGAATTTTCCATAATTGTACCTTTCTGTACATTACAGTTTTGTCCGTTTTATGTGAAACGTCAACGAATTGGATTGGCCACGTAAAAATGTTTTCTATACAACTGATCTGAAGATGGCGATTTAATCTCGCTGAAACTAGTAATCATTGAGTGTCTTTAAGCGATCTGGGTGAATAAACGTATATAATAAGAACAAGCATGATTATTTCTTCAGGAATTCTGGGAACCAGGGTGATGCAAAATTTTTTTTTGATGTGTGTATAATTTTAAGAAAATTTCCTCTATAGTTCCAGGTCTTATTTTGAGCAAGATTTTTCTGGTACTGTACGTCTGGAGCACAGCATTGTATGGTAGTGAAACATGGAGTGTGGGGAAAGCGAAATAGGAGAGAATAGAAGTGTTTGAGATATGGTGCCACAGAAGAATGTTGAACATTAGATGGACTGATACGATTGAGAAGGTTCTCCGCAGAATCAGTGAAGAAAGGTATACATGGAAAACATTGAAAAGATGTAAGGACAAGACATCAGGGAATAACGTCCATGGAACTAGAAGGAGCTGGAGAGCGTAAAATCCAATGAGGAAGAGAAAGATCCAGCAAATAACTAAGGACTTGGGTTGCAGTAGCACAGGAGTGGAATTCGTGGTGGGCCACATCGAACCAGTCAGAAGACAGATGACGCAAAATCTGAATACCATGTTGGTGTGCAAAACTTAAGGACGAAAGTAACTTTCATGTGACGTATCCCTGATAAGTAAAACAGAGAAATGAAGTTACTCTTCAGGCTTTCCCGGCGAGATCTTGACATTTGGAATAATCGGATCTACTGCCGGATGTTGGTGCCGCTCTGGCACAATATTTCGGCCACGTAACTCGTTGCCTTCTTCAGGTGCTACCTGAGGCTGCCGTAATGGACGCTGACGCTGCGCAGGCGAGGGTGGACCCTCGGCGTGATCAGGAAGTTCTAGCGCTGGTGCGCTTCGCCTTCCTCGTTGCGGTGTAGCGAGTGGAGTCGTGGTGGTAGGAAATGGCATGGCGGTGTGCATATGATTTTTTTTTAATACCCAAAGAAGACAGGAGAGTGAGAGAGAGACTGGAGAAGTGGAGGAAAACGAAAGGCCTCATATGGCTGGCCTGGTGGTTTTTTTTTTTTTTAAAGAGAAAAGGATAGTAGAAGGGACAGTAAGAGAACCAGGAAAACGAAAGGCTCAATAGACAAGCCGGTCTTTGAATGAGATTGGAGAGAAGAAGCAGAAGAGAGAATGAGAGGAGAAGAAGATCAGAAAAACGAAGGCCAACCTAGCTGGTCGCTGACACGGACGGTGAGGCAAAGTAAAATGAGGGTTGGGAGAATCGAATAAAGGGGAGGGGAACGGTCCCAGGGGGGAGAGTCTATGGAGGGAGTGGAGGACTAGAACAAGGAGGGAAAGAAGGACGTGAGAACGTGGAAGAGGCGTGGAGAAGCTGGCAGGGGGAGAAAGAAAGGAAGGGAACATGGGAGCGTGGAGGGGAGGGGAGAAGGGGCGAACTGCGATCAGTGGGCAAGTAGGTCAGGCCATCGGGTGGTGGCCAGGCGATGGTGGCGGGTGCCAAGGGAAAGGATGAGAGGATTGGTAGATTGGCGGGAGTGGTGGTAAAAGGAAACGGCAGAGGAGCATACACGGTCGTGAAGGATGGGGATACCAGCAAGCAAGTGAAGTTCGCGTGTGGGGAAACGGTATGGGAGGCGGAGGGCAAGCCGGAGAGCACGGTTCTGCACTGTCTGGAGACGGTGGAGATGTGTAGGGGCGGCATTGCCCCACACAACCAAAGCATATTCGAGAATGAGGTGGATCAGGGACGTGTAGAGGAGGACGCCAAGATGCTGGGGAAGGGAGAAAGTCGGATTGATGAAAGGATAGAGCTGACCGAGGCGCCCCAAGGCTTTGCGCCGTATGTCCTCAATGTGGGGATGCCAGGTGACGGCCCTGTCCAGGGTGACCCCCAGATATTTGGCGGTCTCTGTTTGCCGTCCGCACCCGCCTGGCGCTGCTTGTAAGGTGTTGTCTCTTCCCTGGAGCTCCCTCGGACGTCCGCGCCTGACTTGGTCGCCATCTCTGGCAGCTCTCTGAGCCCTGTCCCGTGTCGGGCGTTCCGTTCGCGGTCCGGGCCCGTCTGGTGATGCTGCTGAGGTTTTGGCCCTTGAGACAGCTGCCACAACTGCAGATGGTGGACGAGGCGGGCGCAGACGTCCGTCAGAGGACCAGGGACAAGATAAAAATACTGGACAAGATCCTCCAATACGGCAGTCTCAGGTAGCACCTGAAGAAGGCAACGAGTTACGTGGCCGAAATAATGTGCCAGAGCGACACAAACATTTGGCAGTAGACCCGATGATTCCACATGTCAGAGAAATGAAATTTGGGCAATTCATAGAAAGAAATACGCAGTGAGAAGAACAAAAATGACACTTTTATGTAAAGACAATGATTACACTGAAGTCACGGCATTCATAATCGTCACATGACTTCATAAACGGCGGGCCATGGTTCTTAGTACGGTGAGTGATCACCATGGACGGCAGTGCATACTCTGAAACGTGCTCGCGTGCTGGCCACAAGTTTGGCGAGCAGTCCTTGTGGCAGGCTGTTCCATTCCTACACCAGCGCGGTTAATTAGTGCTGGATGTCGTGGCGAATGTGACTGCTTTGCAGTATATCTCCCCAACGCGGCCCACACGTGTTCGAGGGGACAACAGTCGGGGAAACGGGTATGCCAGACCATATGCCGAATATCCTATCGTTCCATGAGCTTCTGTACCTGCACCCGCCTGCACTTTTCGATATCGCTCATTGTCATTCATAAAAATCCAGTCACGGGCGAATTCACTCCAATAAGACGCACTCCGAGAAGGATTACAATCACACAATGACACTGAGTGATGAGCGAGCCGTGGTGAAACCTTTGAATATCAGGACGCCCATGTAACATTACACGCATCCCCACACCATAATAACTGGGCCACTAAAACGATAATGTTCGGCAAAATTTCCTGAGTGCAGCAAGTGCTCCCACCTCCCGCCGTATGAGGCTACCTAGTGCGGCCATGACGAATGGAACGCCCTACCACGAAAACTGCATAATAACCTTGATCCAGCATGGGAGCGTTGCAAAGCATGCACTGCCATAGTGGTGATCGCACACCGTATTAAGAACCAGACAGCGCCGTTTTTTATACCCAAGCGACCAGCATGAATGCGTTGACTTTGCTGAAATTATTGCCATTGAATAAAAGTATCGTTGCTGTTCGTCTTATTGTGTATTTCTTTCAGTTTCCTTCTATACAGTGAGCTGACGAGTCTCATGGGATAGAAATATGCTCATACAGGGTGAAAAGTATTTAAACCGACAAACTCTGGTAGGTTGTAGGGGACATCAAAACAAATATTTTCCCCTAATGTCATTTTTTCCTATGAGGAGTATTTAAACCGGTAGAGGAAGATTTATGTGGCGGTAAATTAATTAAACCAACAAACACTTTTCCATTTTTTTATGACCAAGAGACAACACAGTAACACAACCCAAATTCAATTACAGTAGATTTTCAAAAATGTCTCCATTGAAACGAAAACAAAGGTTACAATGCCAGATCATCTTCTGTCTGACACGGGCAAAAACATCAGAAGTGTCCTGAATTGTTCCCCACACAAAAAAGTGGGGATCGAACAGGCCATGGTACAGGACCACCTCTGCCAATCCACGTGTCTGGGAACCGTCGGTCCAGGAATCGACGCACACGACGACTGAAATGTGGCGGCGCCCCGTCATGTTGGAACCATATGCGTTGTCTTGTAGAGAGCGGGACGTCTTCCAGCAATGCTGGCAATGCTCTAGCGAGAAAATTGTAATAGTGCCTGCCATTTAATGGCCTAGGTAGCAGATACAGCCCAATTAAACTGTCCCCAACAACACCAACCCACACATTAACGAAGAACCGCACTTGATGAACTCTAGTAACTGTGGTATGCGGGTTATCCTCACTCCAATCATGCGAACTGTGCATGTTGAAGGTTCCATCACGCCCGAACGTTGCTTCATCGGTAAACAACACACAGGATGGTAATGTAGGATGCATTTCACTCTGTTCCAGGTACCACTGCGAAAACTGTGCTCTGGATGGATACTCAACTGGTTGCAGGTTGTGGACACGCTGTAAGTGAAATGGACATAGCAATTGCTCTCGAAGGACTGTTCTTAAACTCGTCTGATTCGTCCCCATTTTACGTGCAATTGCACGAGTGCTGATTGAAGGATCCCGCTCCACATGCTGCAAGACAGCCTCCTCAAATTGCAGCGTTCTTACCGTGCGACGGCGTCCCTGTCCAGGTAATCTTCTAAATGATCCGGTCTCACGCAGACATTGGTACACAGCAGCAAATGTCGTATGATGCGGGATACGGCGATTAGGATATTGTTGTTGATAAACCCGCTGTGCAGCTCGTCCGTTGTGGTGCGCTACGTAGTACCCACCAACCATATCAGTGTACTCATTCCAAGTGTATCGCTCCATTAGTAAACAGAGACAATGCACTTCTACACTGGTGGACAGCAGTTTCCTACAACTGAAGAGCGTAATACGCCCTCTAACAACTGAAGATTGTAATACGACCTCTAACAACTGAAGAGCGTAATACGGCCTCCACCGGTTTAAATAATCCTCATAGGAAAAATGACATTATGGAAAAATATTTGTTTTGATGTCTCCTACAACCTCCCAAACTTTGTCGGTTTAAATACTTTTCACCCTGTATAGTATCGCGTACACAAAGTAAAAAAGGGCAGTATATTGACATTGGCAGACCTGTCATTCGTACTCAGGCGATTCATGTGAAAAAGTTTCTGATGTGATCAAGGCCACATGGCGGGAATTGACGAACTTTGAACGTGGAATGGTGGTTGGAGCTAGACATGTGAGATATTCTGCGATGCACAGTGTCAAGAGTGTAACGAGAATACCATATTTCAGGCAAAGCAGTGACTGACGGCCTTCACTTAACGACCGAGAGCAGCGGCGTTTTCATACAGTTGTCAGTGCTAATAGACAAGCAACACTGCGTGAAATAACCCCAGAAATCAGTGTGGGAGGCACGACGAACGTATCCGTTACGACACTGCAGAGAAATGCGGCGTAAATGGGCTATGGTTGTAGACGACCGACGCGAGTGCCTTGGCTAGCAACGCGACATTGCCTGCTGCGCCTCTGCTGGGCTTGTGACCGTAGCAGTTGGATCCTAGACGACTGGAAAACCGTGGCCTGGTCAGATGAGACGCGATTTCAGTTGGTAAGAGCTAATGACTGATTTCGATTGTGGCGCAGACCTCACGAAGCCATGAACCCAAGTTGTCAACATGGCACTTGGCAAGCTGGTGGTGGCTCCATAATATTGTGAGCTGCGTTTACATGGAATGGACTGGTTGTCTGGATGTTCGGCTGCTTGGAAACCAGTTTCATCCATTTATGGGCTTCATATTCCGAAACAACGATGGAATTTGCATGGATGACAATGCGGCATGTGACTGGACCACAGTTGTTCGCGATTTGTTTGAAGAACGTTCTGGATATTTCGAGAGAATGGTTTGTCGATCCAAATCGTCAGACATGAATCCCATCGGAAATTTAAGGAACATAATCTAGAGGTCAGTTCGTGCACAAAATTCTGCACCGGAAACAATTCCGCAAGTAAGGTCGGCTATAGAGGCAA
The DNA here is from genome assembly GCF_023898315.1 of Schistocerca nitens. Lineage (NCBI taxonomy): Eukaryota > Metazoa > Arthropoda > Insecta > Orthoptera > Acrididae > Schistocerca > Schistocerca nitens. The sequence continues at coordinate 678,105,365 of NC_064617.1, read as the reverse complement.
GATGGCTCAATAGTTCTGCAAGGGACTACCAACGACTTGTTGAGTCCGTGCTACGTCGAATTGCTTCACTAAATCGGGTAAAAGGAGTTCCTAAATGATATTACGAGGTATCCTATGACTTTTGTCTGCTCAGTGTAGCATACTGTAGCAGCTCTTTCTAAGTATAGTCCAAGATCATTGAGCTATGCTACTTGTCGGTGACACAGCACGCGAAAATTACTTTTATCCATATGTTTTGCTCACCGTTGTATTATAAATCTGGAACAAACCAGGCGGCCGGGATGGCCGAGCGGTTCTAGGCGCTACAGTCTGGAACCGCGCGACCGCTACGGTCGCAGGTTCGAATCCTGCCTCGGGCATGGATGTGTGTGATGTCCTTAGGTTAGTTAGGTTTAAGTAGTTCTAAGTTCTAGGGGACTGATGACCTCAGAAGTTAAGTCCCACATAGTGCTCAGAGTCATTTGAACCATTTTTTTTTTTTTGCAAGAAATCAGAATTATTCTAGGCAGAGGAAATCATATGATAGCAGATGTATTTCTTTACGCATGTATTCAGAAGTAAAAACTGACGTTACTGACCGAATTTATAGTCTAAAAATATTTATTTACCATGGTAGGTTAGAAAGATCTCTGTACTTCTTGGATTGTTATGTTCTTTATCGCAACTCATAAAAGTACTATTTGGACCAATTTAATAAGTTATTTGGATGTTCTCTAATATATATACAAAAAGAAATAGAAAAATAAACAAACATAATTAAAAGCTCCAAATAAAAAGCTAATTTTCAACTTTTACGTCAGTGAACGTTTCGAATGCATGACACATTGACAAAGTAATTAATTGACCTTCTTTAAGATTTTTTCGCCGTGAAGTGCAACATAAATCTCTCACAAGCATATTGAAGTAAATCACGAAAACAATGGGGTCATCACAAAGACCGCAAGCGTCGTGCAAAATTATGATGCGCGTAACAAGACAGTGATGCAGCTCGAAAGTTCTTTACGTTCTATGACCTTAGGAGCACACTTGCAACGGTAGCAGGGCTCTTAATGGCGGACAAGGCCGTACATCCTTCTACTGAGAGCTTCCCCCGTGTATTCTGTAAGGTTAAGCACCGGACTGTGCAGGGCCTTATTTTCAACGAATAGGTTCTCCGCCAAGTACTGGTACTGTCCAGAGAATCATGACTGTCGACGAATTAGTCTTCCCACTCGTTCTTGCTCGAATAAATTGACGCAGTTCCACCAGATGTCATCCGTTAATCTTCGAACACCTGTTAAATATACAGGGTGTATCAAAAAGAAGCATCCGACTTCGCACGTCTATATTTTTGAAACTAATGAACATATATAATGAATTTTGTTTTCTGATGAACGGGAAACTCAAATAGTTTTTTATACATTTTCATGTGCGTTCAATGTGCCCAGCATGTGTCAATGCGGTATTCAAATTGTTCACACACTGCAGCGAGCGTGTCTTGAGTTACAGCATCCACAGCTGTTGTTTTGCCATGTCTCAGTTCACTCATTGTTGTTGGTAACGGAGGCACATAAACATAGTCTTTTATGAATCCCCACAAGGAATAATCACATACAGTCAGGCCCGGCGAACTTAGAGGCCAGTAATGTAAGGCTGACCCAGTGCGACCGATCCATTGTTCAGTAATCCTTTGATTTAAAAATCCCCGCACTTCCAGATGCCTTATGACGGTGTCCCATCCTGTTGGTACATGAAACCTGAAACAGTCTCCAACTGGTGGAAAAGAAAGTTCTCAAGCATATAGAGATACGTGTTTACTTTAAAAGTGTTGTCGGCAAAGAAAAATTGGCCATACACATTCCCCGTGAAACAGCACAACTCACATTAAATTTTGCAGAGTCCCTCTCATGTTGTACTACTTCGTATGAATGTTCCGTACACCATATTCTCACATTATGACGGTTCACCTTTCCACTTAAATGGAATGTTGCCTCGTCACTAAACATTAAGCGTGGAAGAAAACTGTCATCCTCCATCTTGTCAAGAACGAAATTACAGAACTGCACAGCCGGTCGGTGTGGCCGTGTGGTTCTAGGCGCTTTAGTCTGGAACCGCCTGACCGCTACGGTCGCAGCTTCGAATCCTGCCTCGCGCATGGATGTGTGTGATGTCCTTAGCTTAGTTAGGTTTAAGTAGTTCCAAGTTCTAGGGGACTGATGACCACAGATGTTAAGTCCCATAGTGTCAGAGCCATTTGAACCATTTGAACAGAACTCCACACGTTGTTGTTTGTCACATTTACGAGGAGCTTGCAATAGCTCAATTCTGTATGGTTTCATGTGTAAACGTCGACGCAACACACGCGAGACTGACATTAGGGGCATGTTGAGCTGTCGAGCCGCACTACGAACTGATTTTCTGCGGATTCCTTGTGAAACTATGACGGATGCGTTCGACGTTTGTGTCAGACACTCGGGGACGGCCCGGCGATTTGCATTTACACAAACAACTTGTTTCTCGGAATTGTTGATGCCATCGTCTAATGCTCTATGCTGTAGGAGGATTGACACCATACGAAAGTCACGCTGAACAGTTATCATCGAACCGCACTGCGCAAAACGTAGGACACAGAACGCATTCCGTTGCCCCGACACAATTTTTACTAGCACTGAAGTGAGTGCACACTGCTGCTACCTAGCGGGAACCATGTAAAATACAAGAGTTTTCTCTTTACAACAGTGTATTGTTCACGCACATATCTCAAATCACATACTAGTAGTTATGCTTTTTTAAAAATCGGATGATTCTTTTTGATGCACCCTGTATATTAGCCATGAACGACAGATGATACACTCTGCTGGTTTTATGTATTAATCTTCGAATCAAGATTTACTCCAACTATCGAATCACTGCTCTCATATCCCACGAAATCAAAATTTTGCTCCACATCCTGAACCAGCGTTTGAATCCATACATTCAATCACACATATCCACAGAACAAGCAGGTTTTGATGAAGGAAAATGAACTCGCGAACAGATTCTCAATACAGGATAAATAATCGAGAAATCGCGAGATTTCTGTTTTCCTGTCTTTATCTGCTTCCTAGACTATAGGAAAGTCTTTGACTGTGTAGTCTGGGAAAAATTGTGGCAGGTGCTTGCAGAGTTCGGCATCCCACCGCAGCATTGATCAGAAGTCTATATAATAATCACCCCGTAGCTGCGAGAACAAGTGCTGGCACGTCTGATTCCTTCGATGTATCAAAAAGCGTCAAACAGGGTTGCGTTCTACCCCACAACTGTACAACATGTCATTAGGAATTCTCTTGATCATTGGACTAAGGGCATGTCAGTTGGTGGCGGAATTACTAACAGCCTCCGTTTTACTGATATCACCGTGCTTTTAGCCAGCATGGAAGACGAACTTACTAAGCTATTAACAAAAGTAAGGGACACTAATCTATAATATGGATTGTACCTCAGTCTCAACATGTCCAGATTGATGATAGCTGATCGAGGAGTAGAGGTGAATCTCACTGGTCGATTAGAGGAACGAGAAATCATGCGTTCTTTCATCTATCTTGGGTCAACCATCTGTGACACGGGAAGCTGTGAAGATGAGATTAGAAGATGGATCACGCTAGGGCGAGTGCAAGCAGCCCACCAAGATCTGGCAGAACTGAGCAATAACGAACAACACAAAGGCCCGACTTGTTGAAAGACTCGTGTTTTCCGTCTTCTTTTATGGTTTCCAGACATGGGCCCGTAAAGCCAGAGACAAACAGCGCATCGATGCTTGAGCATTGGTGATCGCGAAGGTTCTGCGCATAAAATAGAGTGAAAGAAGGACAAACGTGTCCATTATTGAGCAACTCAGTATCTGTACTCGTCTTTCTTCTCTTGTCAATAAAAAAATTCTCCATTTCCTTGGACATGTTGTGAGAAGAGATGAAAATACCTAGAGAAAATAATCATGGAAGGGCAGAAAAAGGGTAAGAGACTGAGAGTAAGAGCAGCGAGCAGATGGAAGGATCAAACCAGGATCTTGGGTCTACCGCTTCAGCAGGTTCTAAGACAAGTTGATAACCGTTCGCGACGGAGACGCTTGGTTTATGGGATCACGACGCTCAGCAGTGAGCACAGCGACTTCTGATGATGATGATGAATCCTTCATCAATCAAAGGGTGGTGTTAAGATGTATAGCGTGATAAGAAAACGAAAACATTGAATGCAGAAGATATATGTAAAAGTCGGAAGTCGTTATTAAGGTTACACCTCTAAGCTTATCACACGCCTTCCAATTCAACAGCATTAGCCGGGAAGTACGTTCGAAACCACCCACGCAAAATGGTTCAAATGGCTCTGAGCTCTATAGGACTTAACATCTGCGGTCATTAGTCCCCTAAAACTTTGAGCTACTTAAACCTAAATAACCTAAGGACATCACACACATCCATGCCCGAGGCAGGATTCGAACCCGCGACCGAAGCAGTGGCGCGGGGCCGGACTGAAGCGCCTAGAACCGCTCGGCCACCGAGGCCGGCTCATCCTCGCATTATGTGTTACTGTATTATCTGTCGCTGAAAACAGGAAAACGCTTCGAGAACACGATATCAATCCTTTGCTCGTACTCGGAAGAAGCGGATCCGGACACCTACCCTGGCAACCACATTTCATTCTTCTATAGTTACCCTAAAGTCACAGCGAACGCCGCAATGGTCACTTTCAAAAAAGCAGGACCGTTTCAGTACTCCATTCCAGTCAAACACAATCTACTGTTTCATATTTGTTTATTTTTATCTTCTAATAGCAAAATCTCTCTTGATAGTTGTATATAACCTACTAAGTGACAACAAAGCTTCATTCGACATGTTACAAAGAATGACGAACTAGAAGCTCCAGGTAATTATTGGCCGATAGGTTTATTGTGCAGCATATCAAAAGGTTTAGAACATGTTTTTCATGAACAACCTATCTAGAATGGTGTTTACGTCATCCACATTAGATACGTCGATCTTCCCAAGTTTCCACAGGCTAGTATTTTATTTAATGTAACTTACAATGTCAAAACATCATGCACACACGAGAACCGGTCATTTTGTAAATACTTAAAAACAACAAGGTGCTTTACCACACATATTACTGTACTTCTGAAAATAAGGCACCTGAACCTGGTGAACTGTAAACTCGTGCGATTCGACAGCTACCTGAGAGCTGAACATTTGCGAGTTATCTTGGGAAGGGCAAAGTCAGCGTTGGAAGGGTCACATCCTGCACTTCCTTCTTACTTCCTTCCCTGCATAGCATGATATCCCCTCTACTTTACTTTGCCGCAACTATCACTTCTATGCAATTGATATTTAGTTGCACTAATAGCAAGTCCGAAGAACAGCACTTCCTCCATCTCAAGCAAGCATGGTGAAATTTTTTCCATACAAAGGTCAGATAAAAACTACGTCTCGAAGTGAGTCTCAATAATCGACTTATGATCTTTTATTGTATCGAAAGACTGTGAATGACTATTTCATTGAAGCAGCTTTTATTGTACTCCTACATGGTACAGTGACACACTATTAAACGTAGCTCAGCATAATTCAGAATGAGACTGTAAACTGTCCAGAACAGGCTGACACAGCACTCAGAAATTCTGTCACTTTCCTACAGGCAATTAAATACATTACAGTGTCTTTCATATATTATTCAGTAGTTAAACTGAAAAGTAAAATTTCGTTTTCAAGTTTACATCACTGTATTTACACTACTGGCCATTAAAATTGCTACACCAAGGAGAAAGGCAGAAGATAAACGGGTATTCATTGGACAAATATATTACACTAGAACTGACGTGTAATTACATTTTCACGCAATTTGGGTGCATAGATCCTGAGAAATCAGTACGCAGAACAACCACCTCTGGCCATAATAACAGCCTTGACACGTCGGGACATTGAGTCAAACAGAGCTTTGATGGCATGTACAGGTACAGCTGCCCATGCAGCTTCAACACGATACCACAGTTCATCAAGAGTAGTGACTGGCGTATTGTGACGAGCCAGTTGCTCGGCCACCATTGGCCAGACGTTTTCAATTGGTGAGAGATCTGAAGAATGTGCTGGCCAGGGCAGCAGTCGAACATTTTCTGTATCGAGGAAGGCCCGTACAGGATCTGCAACATGCGGTCGTGCATTATCCTGCTGAAATGTAGGGTTTCGCAGGGATCGAATGAAGGGTAGATCCAAGGGTAGTAACACATCTGAAATGTAACGTCCACTGTTCAAAGTGCCGTCAATGCGAACAAGAGATGACCGAGACGTGTAAACAGTGGCACCCCATACCATCACGCCGGGTGATACGCCAGTGTGGCAATGACGAATACACGCTTCCAACGTGCTTTCACCGCGATATCGCCAAACACGGATGCGACCACCATGAGGCTGTACACAGAACCTGGATTAATTCGAAAATATGACGTTTTGCCATTTATGCACCCAGGTTCGTCGTTGAGTTAACCTTCGCAGACGTTCCTGTCTGTGATGCAGCGTGAAGGGTAACCGCAGCCATGGTTTCCGAGCTGACAGTCCATGCTGCTGCAAACGTCGTCAAAATGTTCGTGCAGATGGTTGTTGTTTTGCAAACGTCTTCATCTGTTGGCTCAGGGATCGAGACGTGGCTGCACAAACCGTTAATGCCATGTGGATAAGATGCCTTTCATCTCGACAGCTAGTGATACGAGGCCGTTGGGATCCAGCACCGCGTTCCGTATTACCCTCCTTAACCCACCGATTCCATATTCTGCTAACACTCATTGGATGTCGACAACGTGAGAAGCAATGTCGCGATACGATAAACCGCAATCGCGATAGGCTACAATCCGACTTTTTTCAAAGTCGGAAACGTAATGGTACTCATTACTCCTCCTTACACGAGGCATCACAACAACGCTTCACCAGGCAACGCTGGTCAACTGCTGTTTATGTATGAGAAATCGGTTGGAAACAGCACGTTGTATGCGTCGCCACCGGCGCGAACCTTGTGTGAATGCTCTGAAAAACTGGTTCAAATGGCTCTGAGCACTGTGGGACTCAACTGCTGTGGTCATTAGTCCCCTAGAACTTAGAACTACTTAAACCTAACTAACCTAAGGACATCAGACACATCCATGCCCGAGGCAGGATTCGAACCTGCGACCGTAGCAGTCGCACGGTTCCGGACTACGCGCCTAGAACCGCGAGACCACCGCGGCCGGCAATGCTCTGAAAAGCTTATCATTTGCATATCACAGCATCTTCTTCCTGTCGGTTAAATTTCGCGTCTGTAGTACGTTATCTTAATGGTGTAGCAATTTTAATGGCCAGTAGTGTATTACTATTAATATCGGTTGTCATTCCGATTACTTGATCAATAGCTTTTTTTGTGTATTTCAGGATGTTTTTTACCATGGAGTGGTTCACAAAGGAGGAACGTGTTATCATCGTGAAAACCCCTTACAGAACTGGTGAGTGCTAACCACAGACTGCTCGTATAATTCGTAGACGTAATAATGCTCTTGCAGTATCATCTAGTCTACTATAGATAAAGAAATTCGAGGAAACCGGGTCCATTGCAACCATAAAATAGCCTGGATGGAAGAGTATGGTTCGTACGGAACAAAACCTGGCAGTGGTCAGGATAGGGTGGCTGTGAACCCTCACAAGTCGCTTCAACGTCGTTCTCAACAACTGAGAATTTCGACAGCCTCTTTACCACGAATTTTGAAAATGTATCTTCATACTCAACATGCGACATTCAGGTTGCACAGTATCTTAAACCCACAGATCATTCAAAACGAAGAAATTTCGCCTAATGGATCATCACAAAACAACAAGAGGAAAACAGTTTTTCAAAAAGAATAATGTTTAGTGAGGAGACACATTTTCGAGTGCGTGAGTTTGTTAAACCACAAAACTGCCCTATTTGGGGTCAAGAAAACCCTTGAGTGATCCAAGAGAGCCACAGGCATTCACCGCGAATCACGGCTTCATGTGGCTTGAAGGCAGGTGGTGTGATCGGCCCCTTCGTTTTTGGTGATTTTGACGCTGATGTTGATGTGTCGACAGAAGTGCCGACACAGTGTGATTTGAGGGGACCGCAATGCACGCTATAAACACACGAAGGATGGCGTGAAGGTCTGAAAAAGGATACGTAAAGAATGCTATAAATAAAAGTACGTAGCTTCTGGAATACTTAACTTTAATCCATCCTTGTGTTACATCTGGAGATTGTGGCGATACAAGTGAGACTCTTTAGATACAAGCTATGTAAGGCTAATGGCGCCTTGCTAGGTCGTAGCCATTGACTTAGCTGAAGGCTATTCTAACTATCTGCTCGGCCAAGGAGCGAGGCTTCGTCAGTGTAGTCGCTAGCAAAGTCGTCAGTACAACTGGGGCGAGTGCTAATACGTCTCTCTAGACCTGCCGTGTGGTGGCGCTCGGTCTGCGATTACTGAAAGTGGCGATACGCGGGTCCGACATGTACTAATGGACCGCGGCCGATTTAAAGCTACCACCTAGCAAGTGTGGTGTCTGGCGGTGACACCACAGATGAAGTAACAGTTAGCGGAGAGCGTTATCGTGAAATGATCGGAAACTACTTCTGGCTTCTCCTAAATGAAATGAATACGGCCAATATTTGCTTTCAGTATCCCTACTCCATGAAAAATTCCCTCAGTCTGTGATCTCACTTCTCGGCGAAATGGAAAGACCTCCCAGATCTTGTGACCTTACTCCATACGATTCCTTTTTATTGGGCTATGTAAAGCCTATGAGAACAAACCAAAAATAGTTCTTCAACTTAAGGAAGAAATTCTACGTGTCATCAACGCCATCAACAGAGATGTCTGTGAAAGGGTCATCACGACCTTCGTAGACAGAGTGACTGCCTGCCGAAACATGGAGGTGAACATTTGCTTGATATAATTTTCCGCAATTAAATGGGAGTGTATGTATATTAAAATAAAAAAAATATGTTTTATTTCGATGCATTTTTGACTTAATTGCATTTTTAAAAATTGCTTAATTTACGAAAGACCAATTCCAAAATATTTCAACAAAAACTAGTCTAGTAGTTCGTCCTGGTGTCTCTGTTACTGTAACGCAGCTCAATATGTTATAAACAGTGGAAACACCTAACTTCAGTAGCTAGACAAAATATTTATCATCAGACATCTGTCTAACATTGGCTTGATTAATCATTTTAGTCCGCTCCACTAAGGTGGATGTGATCAGACAGATGGAGTGATATCGCCACTTTTACGTCCGTTTATTAGTCACCAAATTCCTCAATATCTAACCTTGTAAGTCGAACACTTATCAACATTCCATATGCACAATGCACAGTTTGATACATCGAAAACCTTTTTCACAGAACGTCTACACTACCATCCGTCTGTCCGCTGATATTCTTGACAACAGTGAATAGAGACATTCATAAATTCATTCGTTTTAAAACTAGATTGAAAAGTATAACCAATCAGTTTACGTTTTGGATTATGTTTGTTTGTGTGTGTGTGTGTGTGTGTGTGTGTGTGTGTGTGTGTGTGTGTGTGTCTGTGTGTGGGTGTGTGTGGGTGGGTGGTAGGGTGGGGGGGGTGTGCGAGAGAGAGAGAGAGAGAGAGAGAGAGAGAGAGAAAGAGAGAGAGAGAAGAGCGAGACGTGCGTCTTTGTTTATTTTCCTGAATTAGAAAATATTGCAAAATGTATTTTCAATCACTTAGAAGTTTTTGAAAAGGCCCTTTAACTTTGAACTGGTAGAAATGGTGTATATTGAGGCCTAAAATAAAATAGAAGGTCTATACATATCAACACGCTGCTATTGGTCCTCACCCTACTTTTCTCCAGAGTAAACAGATTTTTTCGAGAATTAGTTCTTTCGTTGTTGCTTCCATGTCTTTCTGTTAGTAAGAGGAATGGATTTATTACGTTCTTAATGGAATGAACATTTTTGTAATAATTATTAACATTGTTGCAACAAATATTATTATCGTTCTTGTTAGTAATAGTGTATATCTTTTACAATGTGCTAGTGATGTTACAATGTAAACTGTAAATAGAATCTTTATGTAATCTGCCCAGGTAGAATAAATGTATAAATAGATTATGATCTTTTGCTTCCCTCAAGTAAAGAGATCTGTGTGTTTCTGGAGCTGGGAGAGATGGCGTGGGAGCATTCATACGACATCATTCAGGAAACGTTAAATTATAACAGCTGAATGTGATTTTTACTCCAGTCTCTTGAAATATGAATTTGTTGCAGAGACATAGAATATACACTCCTGGAAATGGAAAAAAGAACACATTGACACCGGTGTGTCAGACCCACCATACTTGCTCCGGACACTGCGAGAGGGCTGTACAAGCAATGATCACACGCACGGCACAGCGGACACACCAGGAACCGCGGTGTTGGCCGTCGAATGGCGCTAGCTGCGCAGCATTTGTGCACCGCCGCCGTCAGTGTCAGCCAGTTTGCCGTGGCATACGGAGCTCCATCGCAGTCTTTAACACTGGTAGCATGCCGCGACAGCGTGTACGTGAACCATATGTGCAGTTGACGGACTTTGAGCGAGGGCGTATAGTGGGCATGCGGGAGGCCGGGTGGACGTACCGCCGAATTGCTCAACACGTGGGGCGTGAGGTCTCCACAGTACATCGATGTTGTCTCCAGTGGTCGGCGGAAGGTGCACGTGCCCGTCGACCTGGGACCGGACCGCAGCGACGCACGGATGCACGCCAAGACCGTAGGATCCTACGCAGTGCCGTAGGGGACCGCACCGCCACTTCCCAGCAAATTAGGGACACTGTTGCTCCTGGGGTATCGGCGAGGACCATTCGCAACCGTCTCCATGAAGCTGGGCTACGGTCCCGCACACCGTTAGGTCGTCTTCCGCTCACGCCCCAACATCGTGCAGCCCGCCTCCAGTGGTGTCGCGACAGGCGTGAATGGAGGGACGAATGGAGACGTGTCGTCTTCAGCGATGAGAGTCGCTTCTGCCTTGGTGCCAATGATGGTCGTATGCGTGTTTGGCGCCGTGCAGGTGAGCGCCACAATCAGGACTGCATACGACCGAGGCACACAGGGCCAACACCCGGCATCATGGTGTGGGGAGCGATCTCCTACACTGGCCGTACACCACTGGTGATCGTCGAGGGGACACTGAATAGTGCACGGTACATCCAAACCGTCATCGAACCCATCGTTCTACCATTCCTAGACCGGCAAGGGAACTTGCTGTTCCAACAGGACAATGCACGTCCGCATGTATCCCGTGCCACCCAACGTGCTCTAGAAGGTGTAAGTCAACTACCCTGGCCAGCAAGATCTCCGGATCTGTCCCCCATTGAGCATGTTTGGGACTGGATGAAGCGTCGTCTCACGCGGTCTGCACGTCCAGCACGAACGCTGGTCCAACTGAGGCGCCAGGTGGAAATGGCATGGCAAGCCGTTCCACAGGACTACATCCAGCATCTCTACGATCGTCTCCATGGGAGAATAGCAGCCTGCATTGCTGCGAAAGGTGGATATACACTGTACTAGTGCCGACATTGTGCATGCTCTGTTGCCTGTGTCTATGTGCCTGTGGTTCTGTCAGTGTGATCATGTGATGTATCTGACCCCAGGAATGTGTCAATAAAGTTTCCCCTTCCTGGGACAATGAATTCACGGTGTTCTTATTTCAATTTCCAGGAGTGTAGATGCACACACGTTACAATGCGCCTCTTGTGGTGCCACGCTGTAATGTTAGTCAATCTGTGGTTGCTCTGAAGGAGAGATAGCACGCGTGCAAAATTGTGAGACAAACGGTCTCCCACTGTTATTTCTACTTTTTTAACGAAGCCATGCCAAGCGTTTGCGTAGCCTATAACTGCGCGTCCAGAAGCAATACAAGTACGAATATTTGAAGTGATTACTGTTTTGCTGACTGTTTGCATTACGGTATTTAAATGAAAGCTGTTGACACAGTCGAGAGGTGACACGTATCGAGTGCTTAGTGCACTATACGCAGAGGTAATATAATGTCTGGCTATAATTTCTAAACGAAAAAATTGTAGTTTCGTGATTTTGTTATGCACTATCGTGTAGCACGTCCCTTACTTGACTTACGAAAACAGGGTGGAGCGATGTTCAACTTGCTTCACTCTGGTCGCAGTGCTGCCACTCGGTGGTACTCTGTCTCTCTGGTCTGTTATATAAACTAAAACATCATCTCACTCTTTGTGGTGTGAAATCTGAACAGCTGTCAGCTGATTGCCTGAGTATGAAAATTCGATGACGTCGTCCTTGAACAGTGGCATTACTGTACCTATCATTAAAGAAGCAAACGTCATTTTACAGCAACATAATGACGTTACATTTAACTGAAAACTTTTCTGCACGATCTGGCAAGTTTCTGGTCTCAACATAAGATGCTTCAAAAAAATGGTTCAAATGGCTCTGAGCACTAAGCGACTTAAATTCTGAGGTCATCAGTCGCCTAGAACTTAGAACTAATTAAACCTAACTAACCTAAGGACATCACACACATCCATGCCCGAGGCAGGATTCGAACCTGCGACCGTAGCGGTCGCTCGGTTCCAGACTGTAGCGCCCAGAACAGCATGGCCACTCCGGCCGGCCATAAGATGCATTCACCATTCACGATTCACCACTGTGGGACGGTGGATCCGTCGGAGACACAACAAAAGATTGGCCAAGTGCGAGTAGGACATTCCCATTAAGGATTCCGTACAAACTTAATTATTGTATACAGGGTGATTCAAGAAATATTTCCAAACTGACATCACACATCAGGCATACAACAAGGATCAGTAATCACACAGGAACCGGGGGTCGCCAAGGGTATTCGAGGCTATTAAAATGGTTCAAATGGCTCTGAGCACTATGGGACTCAACTGCTGTGGTCATAAGTCCCCTAGAACTTAGAACTACTTAAACCTAACCAACCTAAGGACATCACACACATCCATGCCCGAGGCAGGATTCGAACCTGCAACCGTAGCAGTCGCACGGTTCCGGACTGCGCGCCTAGAACCGCGAGACCACCGCGGCCGGCGAGGCTATTAAATGGCGTTGCTGTTATTTACTACCATGCTACAAATGGACTCCGACAGGTATGACTTCTACGCCACATTGAACGGCACTTTCTCCCGAAGAGACTTTTTGTATCTCGAAGACATCCAGATCCTGCAAAAATCCTACCCACTAGGTCCTTCGGCAATGTAAGGTGATTTGAAATCTGAACAGTAAACCACTTGAAAAGCGTAAACGTTGTGTCAACTGATTGCCTAAGTATGTGAAAATTCGATGACGTCGTCCCTCAACAATGACATTAATGTATGTGCTGTTAAAGAAGGAAACGGCATCTTACAGTATCATAATGACGTTACTAAACTCCGTCCATAGCAGATCATGAAGATGTCAAACTTTCGTCTCGTAACCATAGCGCCTTTCAGATACCCCCACAGGAAATAACCGAGTGTGGACGGAAGAGTGTCCGTGGTGGCGATGCGACTGGCTCACCGCGACCAATCCAGCGGCCCGGAGAAGTTGCCTGCTGATGTGTCCTCATCTGTCGCCTGAAATGCGCGTGCTGGAGTCGAATGCGGAGACGAATAGGCATGGGAACATCATTCAGCATATCTGACTGGACCTCTCGCAAAAATACGAGATACGTGCGACGATCAAGTCGGTCTGGGAGAATGCAATCTCCGACGATGCCAGCCCACACGTTAAGGGTAAGCTTGCGTTGTGAGGCACGCGTACGTGCGGCATGTGGGTTCACATCCGCCCACGCGTGCAGGTAGTGAACATTCATCGCACCCTCGACTGAGGACGCCGCCTCATCGGTAAAGAGGACACTGGACGTGAAGCTTTGGTCTCGTGATCGGAGCGCTCTCTCGTGGCATTTGCGACCCCGGTTCCTATGTGATTTTTGATCCTTGTACGCCCCATGTGCCATGTCAGTTTATTCCTGTATAGACAGTTAATCCACTCCGAGAATCGAGAATCTCGACGACTTTTGTCTGTTAACGATATCGATACTGGCACGATATCGGTTGCGGGAATTCCGATACCGTATCAGAATCTCTACACTAGTTCATGAGACTATTCCGGTCGTGCAAAAGGAAGCGAGCAAGTGAGTTCAGTTCATATATGCAAAGAGAGAAAATTTAATAAAATATTATATTTACAATACTGGCCATTAAAATGGCTACACTACGAAGATGACGTGCTACGGACGCGAAATTTAACCGACAGGAAGAAGATGCTGTGATATGCAAATGCTTAGCTTTTCAGAGCATTCACACAAGGTTGGCGCCGGTGGCGAAACCTACAACGTGCTGACATGAGGAAAGTTTCCAGCCGATTTCTCATACACAAAGAGCAGTTGACCGGCGTTGCCTGGTGAAACGTTGTTGTGATGCCTCGTGTAAGGAGGAGAAATGCGTACCATCACGTTTCCGACTTTGATAAAGGTCGGATGTAGCCTATCACGATTGCGGTTTATGGTATAGTGACACTGCTGCTCGCGTTGGTCGAGATCCAAGGACTGTTAGCAGAATATGGAATCGATGGGTTCAGTAGGCTAATACGGAACGCCGTGCTGGATCCCAACGGCCTCGTATCACTTGCAGTCGAGATGACAGGCATCTTATCCGCATGGCTGTAACGACGAACCTGGATGCACGAATGGCAAAACGTCATTTTTTCGGATGAATCCAGGTTCTGTTTACAGCATCATGAAGGTCGCATCCGTGTTTGGCGACATTGCGGTGAACGCACATTAGAAGCGTTTATTCATTATTGCCATACTGGCGTATCACCCGGCGTGATGGTATGGGGTGCCGTTGGTTACACGTCTTGGTCACCTCTTGTTCGTATTGACGGCTCTTTGAACAGTGGACGTTAGATTTCAGATGTGTTACGACCCGTGGCTCTACCTTTCATTCGATCCCTGCGAAACCCTACATTTCAGCAGGATGGTGCACGACCGCATGTTGCAGGTCGTGTACGGGCCTTTCTGGATACAGAAAATGTTCGTCTGCTGCCCTGGCCAGCACATTCTCCAGATCTCTCACCAATTGAAAACTTCTGGCCAATGGTGGCCGAGCAACTGGCTCGTCACAATACGCCACTCACTACTCTTGTCGAACTGTGGTATCGTGTTGAAGCTGCATGGACAGCTGTACCTGTACATGCCATCCAAGCTCTGTTTGACTCAATGCCCAGGCGTATCAACGCCTTTATTACGGTCAGAGGTGGTTGTTCTGGGTACTGATTTCTCAGGATCTACGCACCCAAACTGCGTAAAATGTAATCACTTATCAGTTCTAGTATAATATATTTGTCCAATGAATACCCGTTTATCATCTGCATTTCTTCTTGGTTTAGCAATTTTAATGGCCAGTATTGTACTTACCAAAACGTGATTACAGTTTACATTTTATGTTTTCATGCAGTAATTTTTTTCTAATTTGCTTTCGACGGATGATGACAGTTATATAAGTTCTAATGGCAAAAAGATATTTTTACGTACTATTACTACAATTTAAGAGTTTTCGGATTTTTTTTCCGTTTACCGATACGGTGAAACCTTGGATATTTCATGATTCTAGGTCTTAGGAAGTATCCTATAGGCTTTGACGAGTGAGTTTGCGATTATCTAAATATGTGACATAAATGGCCGTATCTTTTGATTGCATTGATTTAGAAGCTTAAAAGTTTTACACTGTCACGGAGCCGTAGATATTAGTATGTGATATACATTTGAACTTGATACGCCTGTCCCTTCCTTAGAAAAAGTAATTTTAAGAGGCGACAGACAGACGGAGAGACTCACAGACAGACGGACAACAAAGAGGTCCTATTCGGGTTCCGTTTTTACCAAGTGATGTTCGAGTCCCAAAAACATGGCAACAGGACTACAAAACATTTACTGTTTCCCTTCAAGCTGCGATTCTTGTCAATAATTCGTCTTTCATATTAGTGTGAAAACGACGGTGGTGAAAATTGTCGAAAGTTAAAGGAAACGGAACTGAAGCAGCTAGAATAACATGAACATACTGCATATGGTCTCCGGCAGGCAGGAGTCGGAGTATACATCACTGACGTAAAATTCATGAATCTATTTTCAAGGCACTGCTGCTTACATCCCTGGCCGGGTGTGTCATTATTTACTAGACTGCTGTTCCATGTCTTAACATCACGATAATGAACTACGTTCCCAGTCGTTATTCATAACAATGAGTTGTTATACTTGCCATAAATAATGCTCGGTAATGTTGTCCATTACAGCTAATGCACTTTTACGCAAATGCACAACTCTGCGTTGGCCGCATGATATTTGCTTAAGAAAGAAAACAAGCTTGCAGTGTTTCAGTCCTTAAGTGCGCGAGCAGTGCAACAGTGTAGGACTTGAAGGCCAGTTCCCTTGCTGGGAGGTACCTAGCAGGCGGTTAATTGTGATTCGCTTTCAACCGGCCGGATCCCGCGCTTATGTCTGGACGCGTCTGAATGGCCACGGGACAGCCCATTGTAGTCTCGTCCCACGGAACCCGCAATTTCAATGCAACACGTGTCGCGATTGTCTCTCCATATTTGAACGATCATTCGAGAGAACAGCCATTAAAGGGAGACCAACAGCAATGCAACAGATACCTGCGAGAACAGAAGGAAGTTTTATTCTGAGAGGCTACGTATATTTCATACTTTCTTTGATGTGCCATTCGGAGATCGATTAAGTTCTTGTTTTAGTGTAATAGGAAGATTCAGTTTGTGCGTTTCTCACACTACCCGACCGTAATTATGAACATAATATTTTTTGTTCGTGTTCAGTGACCTCAATGTCGACACAGTTTTTCCATGCCTCAGGACTAATTGAGAAACGAAGAAATATGTTGTACGGTGTAAACAAATGGAGGTGGTTTCCAGATCATTGGTGCGCAGAGGTATACAGAGTGACTTTTTTTTCTTTTTTCTTACTCAAGAAAAATATCTTGAACACGACGCATCGTACGAAAGAAAGGTTCTAGGTGAATAGTTGATATTAGTAAAGGGAACACTTATCTACGCTCGGAAGGACGACGGTTCAATCCCGCGTCCGGCCATCCTGATTTAGGTTTTCCGTGATTTCCCTAAATCGCTCCAGGCAAATGCCGGGATAGTTCCTTTGAAAGGGCACGGCCGACTTCCTTCCCCGTCCTTCCCTAATCCGATGAGACCGATGACCTCGCTGTTTGGTCTCTTCCCCCAAAACAACCAACCAACCTTATCTACGCTACAACCAGCCACCTCCCAACCACCCAACCACCTACCCTGCGTGGACGGGGGACAACTTCGTGTTTTCAAATGGGAACCCCTTCGCCCACTGTTAATACATATTCGGATCATACGCCAAAAAATACGTACGGTATGTATAGTCAGATTATTGTTTCCCATTCGTGGCAGATGCCACTGTAATTGTCAAAAGTATTACTGTTTTTACGATTAATAACCGACGCATTTGATTCTACATTTAGTTTACGATGTGAGTGTAGACCTTTGTGTTCAAACAGTTGATACTGGTGTTCAAACGTTACTTGCGTAATCCAAATGTTTCTGTGCAGCACAAATAATGTGGCTAGACATTGACAACTCTGGAAAATAAGCCACTTACACGGTAATGTAGTTTTCTGTTCCTTACAGTGTCGATTGTGGTGAGTACCAAAAGCATCGAAATGCTTGATTTAGGCAGCCGTCCTCGAACCCCGCCATTTGGGGTCATTGGTTTAGGTGTGTATTTCCATCCAACAGCAGTAATTCTAGCTCTGGCCGCTTCGCAGCTACCAGTGGAATACAAACTATAACCATTGTAATAAGGTAAAATGTCCATGAAGTAATACTAACAGGTACACGTGCCATGAGTGCTCACAGAAATGAAGCACCTCAATAGTGAGAGCCAAGGTGACTAACCTTGTGAGGTAAGAGGACTCGGCGGTATCAAGTATCACGATGGGAACTGAAAAATATGACATTCACGTCGTTGTTCCTGGATCACGCTAAACGTAGATTCTAGCCAGACGTTGAAACTGATAACCATATTGTACTTTACGATCGAATTTGCAACACTAACATAAATTTCGGACATAAATACCAATCTTTAGAACGCAAATGTTTACATTTACATCGTGAATGAAATGTACCATCAAATGCGTCAGTTTTTAACCTAAACACAGGCAAACCCGATATTTACCGATAATAGCCCTCTGCCACGAACGAAAAGCAATGGTTTAAGTATGCAGTTCGCATTTTTTGGCTAGAACCCGAACACGCGATAAAAAATGAGGGAGGGTTCCCATTTGAAAATACATAGCTGACCCCGTCCACACAGTAGGGGTGGTTAGAAAGTGGCCAGATGTAGCACAGACAGATATCCGCTTTACTACCATTAACTTTTAACCTAGGATATTTTTTTGTACGATGCGGCCTTTTTGAGATAGTTGTCTCAAGTTCTGTGTTGGATCCACTCACCATCGTCATTATCAGTACATCAACATCAGCCATTTGACATTTACAACAAAATAAAGGCTTTCTGTATAAATTCCCATGAATTTCAGTCGTCAGATTTATGCATTTAGGTTTCTTCTTGTTTTCTAATGTCATCTGGCATCTTCCGTTAGGCAGTCGCCTTGATCTCTTCGTATCACTTGAACTCCAGCAAAGAACTTTCTTCATCTAGTATCCATTCGTCTCGCTAAATATCCCTCGCACTTTCATTTGCTTTAAGGATACAATCACGCCATATACTCCACTCTATTCCATTACCGGTTTGAATGTTTCCCTGACTCTCCTAGCAATATCCAACGTGTACCCGTCCATTATTCGCCTAACAACACTCAGCTTTTGGATGGTTCTCACTTTCAAGACCACAGCTCACTGCTGTACGTTAACAATGATACTGCACACTGTTGTAAGCTTCCAAATATCAGATCTTCAGTAGCTGAGTTTTCAATACCCTAGTTAGTTTCCCGAAATCGACCCAAGCTACTTTTATTCTTATTATTTTTTTTCCAACTCATCCGTTAGAAACTTAAGATGCTTTCTTGCATGACTAAGGGACACTAATACAAGGGATGCTAAAAAGTAACGTTTCCGAATTATTTATGTGAAAAATTTTAAAGTTTCTGAAATAAAACAAACGTTCCCCTCTTCAAGACTTTGTAATTAACAGTCTAAGAAACCTATCTGGCCTAGGATATTGGACGGGTGACAGGTGCCGGACAGCAAACGTTCCACCAGGTATGGTGGACAGCTGCGAGTACACAATAAGCAGTCCCGGACCAAAGCAAAATAAAGACAAATCTACTTTACGTCGGTCTTGTAGCAAGACGCAAAGTGGTCAGTGTCTGTCCATCAGTGGTGTGGCTGAAATTATTTTCTGGAACTAAACCTTCCAGTCTTAACACTCCGAAGTCACTCAATGAGTCTACTCAACCCCTTCTGATTCCAGGTGCAATCTTCGTGGACCATTTTGGTAACCACAATAGTACCCCAGTTGGTCAGTCCACCGCCAGTATTACTAGCGCAACTGGTCTTTCGGATTCTGGCGCGGCAAGGTTAAAATGCAGTGTGATTCAACTGGGGAAATCGGAGTCCTCTGGCCAACTTAAAACCAAAACAAATACATTTTTTGCAACACTTAACATACAAACACTTTTGCAACCAGGTAAACTTCATTAATTTGGAGAAACGTTAAGGTCACTTGCTAGTGAATCTGCTTCAAAAATTCCAAATTTTTCCGTCTTAAATCAATATTTAGAGTTTTGTGAACACAATGGTAGTTAAATGAATCGATTCGGACATCGGGAACATCTTTAAAAACAAATTTAAATATATGTCGGTAAGCAGCAACGGCCGTGTTTCCGCTGCGGTCGGAAGTCAAAGGGCGTCATAATTATTTTGCCACGTCGAAAAGATACTCTGCGTAATCGTTTTTTGTGTTGGTAGCCTTGTTAGCACACACGCTTTCCGATGCTTCTTTGTTTTCCTTTGTATATCTATGGTTTTCAAGAGTTGTTTTGTGTTCAGACTTCCGTGCGTTGTTGAGTTGTTGGTGCTGTGTCATTCTCGGAAGTAGTTATGCCTCTACAAAAGTGTTTTGGAACGGGAAAATGTAAGCTTTATGGTAATCAGTTTACTTCGTTGGAACGAAGAGACTGTGTAATTACACCCACAAACCAACTGCATGTTATGTCGACTCCGCCAAGTGCCTCAAGACAGAAGCTAAAATATTTGAGTATCCAGAGTGACATTTCTATAAAATGTGATCAAAACACTGTAACAGAATGTGTTTCCATAATTTCTAAATTGAGTGCTTTATGTTCGCTTCTACATAATGCTACTGTGTGTGCGCTTTGTGGAAAAGGTGGTATTAAAATCGTTGAAGATTTTAAGGCAGGAAAGGTGTGGCTAGTAAGTTACAAGTGTTTTGTGATTTCTGTGGGGTAACTAAAACTGGTTATTCTTCTGGGTTGTGCAAAGAAAGAGTTTATAACACAAATATCAGACTTTCATATGGAATGAGGTGTATTGGGAAGGGTAAAAAGGCAGCTCAAACTTTTGTGCTATCATGAATTTGCCCTCACCTACAGTATTTGAGAAGTACACACAGTTACGTCTTGAAAGTGTTGGCCATGTGAGTGCTGTGTCCATGAAGAAAGCAGTAGAAAAAACTGTGTTATACAATGAACGTGAGACTGACATAGCTGATGGGACATGGCAGACGTGTGGTCACCTATCACTGAATGGTGCTATCACCGCAACATCCCTAGAAAATGGAAAGGTGATTGACATAGAATGTATGACAAAGTACTGCCATGGTTGTGAAGGAAATAACCAGATTTATGTTTGTGTACAGAATATTTCTGGGTACAGTGCTGGAATGGAATAAGAGGGAGTTCTCAGAATATTTCAGATGTCAGAAGAGAATTATGGTGTACGTTATGTAAAATACCTTGGAGATGGAGACTCCAAAGGGTCTAAAAATGTTTTGGAAAATATGCCTTATGGGAGAACTGTAAAAACTGAAAAGTTAGACTGTGTTGATCATGTCCAAAAGAGCATGGCCACACGTTTATGTAATCTAATAAGAGATATGAAGGGGAAAAAGCTCAGTGATGGCAAACCATCTGGTGGTCAAGGTTGTCTTACTAAGGGTGGACAAACTGCAGCTCTGTTATGGTTTAGCCATAAGAAGGAATCGAGACAACATTGCGGCCATGAAGAAAGCAGTATGGGCTACCTTTTTCCAGAAAGATTCTACAGATGACCATCCACAACATGCTCTCTGTGGCAGTGGTGTAGACACATGGTGTGGATGCAAAAAAGCAGTAGCAAATGGTGAGACTCATGCACACCATCACTCCCTGCCATTTGAGGTATTGGAAGAAATTAAGCCCATAAATAGGGACCTAACTATTGTCACAGTGCTTACATGGAAAGACACAAAATGTTAATGAATGTTTAAACCATGTGCTATGGGAACACCTGCCTAAAACTGTTTTTGTTGTTTTCAGTACCATGAGATTAGATATATTAGATGCAATTATTTGCTTTAATGATGGGGCAGTTATCAGATGTGATGTTTTAGAGTTGTTGTGAATAACTCCTGGTGTCAATATGGCACTGGCACTGATGGCAATTGATTCCTTGAGAGTGTCCGTAGGCAGGAAATGGGTGCTTGAGGCAACTAAAGAGGCCAGAATAGCAACGAGGATTAAGAAAAGGGAGAGAGAAGATGAGGAACACAGAAACCAAGAATATTAAGCAACTGGAGGGTTCTAAGAACAATAGAGGTGAGTAACAGATAAAATCTACCTTTAAACTAAAATTCACAAGAAACAAATTTCCTGATATGTTTATTTTATGCAAAAGAAGCTATTTGACCTAGAGGTCTGACATTTTTTGTAATATTTCAGGCTACTATTTGGAGAAAAGTAGACTACAGACACCAGCTTACTATCACCAGAAGCAAAAATATATCCTTATTAATTATAAAAACATTACCTTAATTTTTATTGTCTAATTTATGCATTTATAGTATAAAAACTAATGATTGAAATCATTTGAATGTAGTCTACTTTATAGATAACACTGCCATAAATGTGTGCACAAAGTTTTAGGCATCTAAGAAAAGTATTCAATTAGTCTATATACTTCAAACATAGACAGGCAGGAAAAATTTTAAATTACTGACCGATATAAATGTTTATATAATAAAGCTTATATCAAAGCTATTCTGATTATTCTTATATCAAAATCTTCATCCTTAAAACACTTTCATTGTCCTAAAATTTCTTTGTATTCAGAGTTCACATTATGTAGTTAGACCCTCATAAAATTTATGAAATTTATTACTGTTTTCCCAGCCGTTCACTGGCAAGTTACCTTAAAAGAACAGAAGATTTAAATTTTGACACTTCAAGAAACACGAATGACGTACAATAAGACCATGGATTTCGGTAAGCATCGTCTTTTTAAAAGTGAAACTGATAAAAGAATACTTAATAATACACCACATCTGGAGTTACTTTTGCAGTCTCTAAAAATATTTTAAATTCAATAACATAGGTAAAACCCATCAATAGTAAGCTAATGACAATTTCGCTTACATGTGCAAATAAGCAATACACTTCAATTAATGCCCATATGCCTGTCAATGAGGACTAACGTAAAAAAAATGAAGAAGTGAATGAAGCTTGGGAAACTTAGAAAGCATCATCTCGAAAATTCCTTCAAACCGTGTCAAAATTTTGATGGGTGATTTTAATGTTCAATTAGGGAAAGCGAAAAAATATAAGAAAACGATGGGTGGATTTCCTGCACATATATGGACAAACCAAAATGGCCAAAGACTTGTCGAAACGTGCAAAAATTTTAACCTTAAAATCATGTCAACGCATTTTTAAAAAGAACCCTTCCAAACAAAAAAATTTGGGGACACACAATACATTATTGGGGAATTTCAAAAACTCTTCAAAACAAAAACTGTTATACCAAAATTTGAAACATTTAAAATAACTCCAACTAGCGAACTTGACAAAAAATAATCCAACAATTGACAAAGCCTAAAAGAAAAGTTCATCATAACAGCACAAAATTTATTTCTGCTTCAAAAGGAACAAAAACACCGTTGGTGGAAAACGGATTGTGAAACAGCAGTTACATCTAGGCATGAGGCATTCAAAAATTGGAATAGTAACGAAACTGAAAATACGTACAACACCTTTCTAACTGTGCGAAAATGAACATCTAAATTAATTCGACAGACTAAAAGAAACTACAAAAAAGCCTAACTTTTAGTAATCAAAAAAGACTTCCAAAAGAATAACTCAATACATTTTTATAAAACATTCAAAACAAAAGTAACTGGTTACCAACTTCAAAGTTTGTGTTTCAAAAATGAAAATCGCTGTTTGGATCTTAACATCCAGGAAAATTGTAAGATACTTGCTAATTATTTTGAAAAATTATTTAACTGTCCAGAACCAGTGAACAAATTTCAACCACAGCAAACTACACTCCTGGAAATTGAAATAAGAACACCGTGAATTCATTGTCCCAGGAAGGGGAAACTTTATTGACACATTCCTGGGGTCAGATACATCACATGATCACACTGACAGAACCACAGGCACATAGACACAGGCAACAGAGCATGCACAATGTCGGCACTAGTACAGTGTATATCCACCTTTCGCAGCAATGCAGGCTGCTATTCTCCCATGGAGACGATCGTAGAGGTGCTGGATGTAGTCCTGTGGAACGGCTTGCCATGCCATTTCCACCTGGCGCCTCAGTTGGACCAGCGTTCGTGCTGGACGTGCAGACCGCGTGAGACGACGCTTCATCCAGTCCCAAACATGCTCAATGGGGGACAGATCTGGAGATCTTGCTGGCCAGGGTAGTTGACTTACACCTTCTAGAGCACGTTGGGTGGCACGGGATACATGCGGACGTGCATTGTCCTGTTGGAACAGCAAGTTCCCTTGCCGGTCTAGGAATGGTAGAACGATGGGTTCGATGACGGTTTGGATGTACCGTGAACTATTCAGTGTCCCCTCGACGATCACCAGTGGTGTACGGCCAGTGTAGGAGATCGCTCCCCACACCATGATGCCGGGTGTTGGCCCTGTGTGCCTCGGTCGTATGCAGTCCTGATTGTGGCGCTCACCTGCACGGCGCCAAACACGCATACGACCATCATTGGCACCAAGGCAGAAGCGACTCTCATCGCTGAAGACGACACGTCTCCATTCGTCCCTCCATTCACGCCTGTCGCGACACCACTGGAGGCGGGCTGCACGATGTTGGGGCGTGAGTGGAAGACGGCCTAACGGTGTGCGGGACCGTAGCCCAGCTTCATGGAGACGGTTGCGAATGGTCCTCGCCGATACCCCAGGAGCAACAGTGTCCCTAATTTGCTGGGAAGTGGCGGTGCGGTCCCCTACGGCACTGCGTAGGATCCTACGGTCTTGGCGTGCATCCGTGCGTCGCTGCGGTCCGGTCCCAGGTCGACGGGCACGTGCACCTTCCGCCGACCACTGGCGACAACATCGATGTACTGTGGAGACCTCACGCCCCACGTGTTGAGCAATTCGGCGGTACGTCCACCCGGCCTCCTGCATGCCCACTATACGCCCTCGCTCAAAGTCCGTCAACTGCACATACGGTTCACGTCCACGCTGTCGCGGCATGCTACCAGTGTTAAAGATTGCGATGGAGCTCCGTATGCCACGGCAAACTGGCTGACACTGACGGCGGCGGTGCACAAATGCTGCGCAGCTAGCGCCATTCGACGGCCAACACCGCGGATCCTGGTGTGTCCGCTGTGCCGTGCGTGTGATCATTGCTTGTACAGCCCTCTCGCAGTGTCCGGAGCAAGTATGGTGGGTCTGACACACCGGTGTCAATGTGTTCTTTTTTCCATTTCCAGGAGTGTAGTAACACCAACACTAACTGTAAAGAACCTGAAACAAATTAAGAGACTTAAAAACAATAAAGCATCCAGAGTAGACAGTATAATTGCAGAAATACTAAAATCAGCTGGCCGTAACACTATTAAAGTGATCACTCAACTAATAGGACATAGTTGACAAACAGAGAAAATACCTAAGGACTGGAAAACTGCCTTAATTCATCCATTGCATAAAAAAGGGGATAGAACCGATTTTAATAGTTACTGAAGAATCTCCCTCCTTCTGGTCAGATCTACTTGATCGAGCCCAAGAACAGTTAGAACCTAAAATTGGCGATTACCAAGCAGGCTTTAGACCAAACAGATCCTGTCCAGAACAAATTCTTAATTTGACACTAATCCTTAAGCGCCAAAGGATTCCTGGTAACAATATTGCATGTACTTTTGTGGATTTTAAAAAAGGTCTATGACTCAGTGGATCGTGAAACTTTTTTCCAAATTTTTAAGGAGCAAGAGCTAGATAATAAAACTCTTGACACTAATTAATGAATCCTTAACTGACACTAGCTCTGAAGTTAAATTCATGGGAGAAATTTCTGTACCATTTGATATAAAGACTGGTGTTAGACAGGGGGACTGACTCTTCCCATTATAGTTAACTGTGTTTTGGAAAAGTGATTACAGAATGGCGACAGCAAAACTCGAGTCGAAATATAGATCAATCAATCAAGTTAGGCCTAAGTAATATTAGAGTAGAATGAGATTTTCACTCTGCAGCGGAGTGTGCGCTGATATGAAACTTCCTGGCAGATTAAAACTGTGTGCCCGACCGAGACTCGAACTCGGGACCTTTGCCTTAAGCGGGCAAGTGCTCTACCAACTGAGCTACCGAAGCACGACTCACGCCCGGTACTCACAGCTTTACTTCTGCCAGTACCTCGTCTCCTACCTTCCAAACAAAAAGGCAAAGGTCCCGAGTTCGAGTCTCGGTCGGGCACACAGTTTTAATCTGCCAGGATGTTTCATATCAGCGCACACTCCGCTGCAGAGTGAAAATATCATTCTGGAAACATCCCCCAGGCTGTGGCTAAGCCATGTCTCCGCAATATCCTTTCTTTCAGGAGTGCTAGTTCTGCAAGGTTCGCAGGAGAGCTTCTGTAAAGTTTGGAAGGTAGGAGACGAGGTACTGGCAGAAGTAAAGCTGTGAGTACCGGGCGTGAGTCGTGCTTCGGTAGCTCAGTTGGTAGAGCACTTGCCCGCGTAAGGCAAAGGTCCCGAGTTCGAGTCTCGGTCGGGCACACAGTTTTAATCTGCCAGGAAGTTTCAATATTAGAGTAGATTTCCTTGCCTTTGCAGATGATCTGGCACGTTTAACTAGGCACGTTACTACAGCTTAAAAACCAATTGAAATTCTTAAACAAGTTACGGGAAAAGGAGAACTACAAATATCATTCGAAAAAAAGCAGTATATAACATGCAACAAACAAGTGTGGAAAAATAAAATGGGTTTCTTAGTTTAAATACTTGGAGGAAATCATACAAGAAAACTGTCTGGAAAAAGTTGCAAACAAAGACCGCTGTCAAAAGTAGCAACTGCATTCAGATCAACACAAAATGTTTATAATAAAAAATCACTTTCTAAATCCAGTAAAGTTAGACATTACACAATTGTAATCAAACCTGAATGCCTTTAAGCAGAAACTTTAATCTTAAATAGAAAGAGGAATCTTGAACAAATTAAAAACAAACAAAGAAAAATTATTAGGAAAATATTAGGCCCCCAAAATTACTGAGGGAAGATCTACAGGCTGAGAAGTAATAAGGGAATAGAAGAATACACAGAAATTCATGGTGACATGAGAAAACGAAGAATTAAATTTTATGGGCATATTAAAAGAATGACACCCACTTCGTTGACAAAACAAGTAGTTGAATTCTATGAAAACAGAAGTAAGACCAAATCTGAGCCAATTAAATGGATCGCCACAATTAAGGAGGGTCTTTAGTAGCCGGTATAACTCAAGCAGGCGTTACAGACAGAAAAACATTCAGGCAAAAGATATTTGCATGGAAGGTTGGTCAGAGGGAAATTAGAAAAGGGCCGCACGGCGTAGCCGCGCGGACTGGGGCGCCTTGTCACAGTCCATACGGCTCCCCTCGTCAGATGTTCGAGTCCTCCCTCGGGCATGGGTGTATGTGTTGTCCATAGCGTAAGTTAGTTTAAGTTAGATTAAGTAGTATGTGGGCTTAGGGACCTATGACCTAAGTAGTTTGGTCCCATAACACTTTCCTGAAGTTTCCAATTTCCAAATTGGGAAACGGACTGGAACATTGTGGTCTTATGAAAGAAAGAAACTTCATTCTGAAAGGATGAAACAAATTTGGACACAAAGGAGGCCAACCATCAAAAGTGATATTGAAGGATTGTACCTCAAGTGGTCCTATTGCGCCCATACGTGAATAATAATAAAACAATCGTTATTAATATTCTATATCTTTATACTTCGTGTTGTCTTTTTTCTTTTTCGGTTTCTTTCTTCCGCAGTTGCACATACACAAGTTGCAACTATAATAAAAGTATTATGAAGGTCAGACGCGGTTCGCTATATTCTAACGCAGCTTTAATGGTCAGTGCAACAAAATAGGTTTTCTCTTCAAATTGGGTTCACTGTAATCGATCATCCTCCAAACAGTCCCAACTTGTCCCCGAGACAATCAGATACGTGGAAAACTACCACATTATGGACGACGTTTAAATTCACTACTTCTCTGCTACTAATTCTATTCGCAACATAATTTACAGAGAGTATCCGCATATGCCGCCGAATGTACTTGCACAAATATATCAATGTACGACAGGTAGTTCAAGAGATATGACATCATAAACACGGAAATGCGTCCGTAAATACCGCATCATGCATGAAGTTTTAATACATTACAACCTTTATAATTGTAGAAACAGTGGAGCCACCTTAAGGCAATTCCTGACCGCTGGCAGTGCTTTTGAAAGCTTTCAACAGCGAAGCGCAGACAGGTATAGGCGAGAACAATAGCCGTCTATAGGACTATCAGGAGGCGATGCCATAGAGTCATTTACAAAATATCACTGTAGACAAACGAAGCAGCTATTTTCAGCCTACAGAATCAGTCCGGGATCATCTCGCTTAGAGTCTATTGAGTCTGCCAGTAACAGCAAATTGCCAATTTCGAATGTGCCAACTAGTTTTGATTACAACTGAAATCGTGATACGTGAAGACTTCAGAATGTTTTAAGTCCTGGGCAAAGACTATAGCACCAGAAGCGAGGCCTATTGCCAGGACAGAATCTATTTTCTGGGTTTCCTGTAGCTACAGCTTTGCTAAGGAACGAATAACAGGCGCATCACAGTCTAGGAGTGAAATGGCGCTACAACTGCGAAAGTAGTTTAAAACTGAAGTTCGTGGGACAGAACGATTCTTATGAGATAGACGCCTAAACTGCACACAGATTTACCGTGAAATTTTATCGATACATGGATCAAACGCAGAGTCGCGGCCAGCCGATGTGAAATGGTGTCAGCAAGTTGATCAAGGCAGCACAGATGTGGTTATGCTGATCGGGAAGTCTAAACCGGGCATCATGCAATTTCCATCTTCTCAGCAAAAGATATTCCAGCGACGAGGATACAACAGTTCTCGAATGGCTCCGTAACCAAGGAGTGGATTGCTGTCGTAGAGAAATTGAATAATTGGTAGAATGTTCTTACCGTTGTTTACAGGTACTTGGTGACTACCTTGAAAAATAGGGGCATATATACATTTCGCTTTATAACAGATGCCTTAAGGGAAAAGAGCAGTTCTGTATGGAGCAAATATACCTAGTAGTGGCAAAGAATTTATTTTCATGGATGTGACAGGCGTAAGAGATGATATCTCAGATAATGATTATCTGCAAAACAAATGACTAAGACTTTCAATAGTTATTATTCTTCCGTTCTGTCTCTTAGAGTTTGGAGAGGAACGTCTTAGCGTAATCGACCAGACGCTTTACAGTTCTTTAGTTGATAAAGTAAGTCATCAAAGGTATGTTAAATATCATTTTATTAGCGGTCTCGTATCGTAGATGTGTTCTTACGGACCAGCAACCTGTATCTTTTAAATATAGAAGTTTGATGTTTCCTTGTCAGGCGACAGTAGAAATTCTATTTGAGAGGCCGCAACTCTAACCAGTAATAACAATATTTATGTCATTTTATGAACAAGCCGACCTTTATTGGCGACGTGCGTGAAAGACTATTGTAATTGTGTACTAATTTTATTTCATCTGTTGTTTCAAGCGACAAAACTGTTCGGAGAACCACTGGAACCGGAATGTAAAATTTACCTGACGAGAATATTAAAAAGAGAATTTTCTTGAGAAGAACCAGAAAAGGTGGTTTGTAGCAGGGCTTAGCGGCAGCACATTAGCAACAGCGCGTATGTGTTGTAGATTTTGTTATGTGAAATGTTGTTTAGTTCGAAGTTCATGCAGCACTTCTCATTTCAAAATTCATATAATATACACTCACACTACAACAGGGCATAACTATAAAACGTAAAACATTGTTCTAACAAGATGGCTTCATTTGGCTACATCATTCATAAAATGGCGAGCCGCCATCAAGAAAATAATGCTAGGACAGATTTTTTTTTTTTAATTTAAGTTTATGAATTTTGGTAGCAGGGGATGTTTAAAAATCAGACATTTTCTGTTAAAAAGAACTTTATTAATGGAATTTTTGTACCGGGATGGTTAAACCACGTAGACAATTAGCAACAATTGAGCATAACACTGAAAATGCAGATTTTGACACGGACATTGTTGTAGATAATGGAAATGACCAGTTGTGTTACATAGTATCACAGTACCTACACTAAACGTAGACAATAAAGAAAATCTGCTAGGAAATATCATTAGTAGGATGACTGAAGCTACGTCAGCACCTTTGATGTGAGCCGTCGCCGTCGTGTTATTGTTAGACGCTACAGCCACCACACAGTCTGCGCCGTCATCGAACGCCACTGACTTACTTCAAATCCTATTAAGCAAACTGGACAAACTGGACACACTCCAAACCAAACTGAATAGCGTTCAAACTGATCTCACTACTTTAAGAACTGGATATTATGATATAAAAGCAGAGTTAGTCACACTGCAAAACAGTAACACTGCACTAAACACCAAAATTGACGAAATAAATATTAGACACAAGTGTCAGATTACAGGTTTACACACACAAATACACTCCTGGAAATTGAAATAAGAACACCGTGAATTCATTGTCCCAGGAAGGGGAAACTTTATTGACACATTCCTGGGGTCAGATACATCACATGATCACGCTGACAGAACCACAGGCACATAGACACAGGCAACAGAGCATGCACAATGTCGGCACTAGTACAGTGTATATCCACCTTTCACAGCAATGCAGGCTGCTATTCTCCCATGGAGACGATCGCAGATATGCTGGATGTAGTCCTGTGGAACGGCTTGCCATGCCATTTCCACCTGGCGCCTCAGTTGGACCAGCGTTCGTGCTGGACGTGCAGACCGCGTGAGACGACGCTTCATCCAGTTCCAAACATGCTCAATGGGGGACAGATCCGGAGATCTTGCTAGCCAGGATAGTTGACTTACACCTTCTAGAGCACGTTGGGTGGCACGGGATACATGCGGACGTGCATTGTCCTGTTGGAACAGCAAGTTCCCTTGCCGGTCTAGGAATGGTAGAACGATGGGTTCGATGACGGTTTGGATGTACCGTGCACTATTCAGTGTCCCCTCGACGATCACCAGTGGTGTACGGCCAGTGTAGGAGATCGCTCCCCACACCATGATGCCGGGTGTTGGCCCTGTGTGCCTCGGTCGTATGCAGTCCTGATTGTGGCGCTCATCGCTGAAGACGACACGTCTCCATTCGTCCCTCCATTCACGCCTGTCGCGACACCACTGGAGGCGGGCTGCACGATGTTGGGGCGTGAGCGGAAGACGACCTAACGGTGTGCGGGACCGTAGCCCAGCTTCATGGAGACGGTTGCGAATGGTCCTCGCCGATACCCCAGGAGCAACAGTGTCCCTAATTTGCTGGGAAGTGGCGGTGCGGTCCCCTACGGCACTGCGTAGGATCCTACGGTCTTGGCGTGCATCCGTGCGTCGCTGCGGTCCGGTCCCAGGTCGACGGGCACGTGCACCTTCCGCCGACCACTGGCGACAACATCGATGTACTGTGGAGACCTCACGCCCCACGTGTTGAGCAATTCGGCGGTACGTCCACCCGGCCTCCCGCCTTCCCACTATACGCCCTCGCTCGAAGTCCATCAACTGCACATACGGTTCACGTCCACGCTGTCGCGGCATGCTACCAGTGTTAAAGACTGCGATGGAGCTCCGTATGCCACGGCAATCTGGCTGACACTGACGGCGGCGGTGCACAAATGCTGCGCAGCTAGCGCTATTCGACGGCCAACACCGCGGTTCCTGGTGTGTCCGCTGTGCCGTGCGTGTGATCATTGCTTGTACAGCCCTCTCGCAGTGTCCGGAGCAGGTATGGTGGGTCTCACACACCGGTGTCAATGTGTTCTTTTTTCCATATCCAGGAGTGTAGAAACAGAGAGCAACAGGGGCAATCAGTTACTAAAATTGAAACTTTGTTTGATCAGAATAAGAAATATGAGGATCAGCGAAAGTTACTCGCGTCTGGTGTTGAGAAGCTGTGTTCTGATCATGATACATTAATCACACAAGTAGTAACTGTTGCTGAGCGTCTGTAAATACGCTCTTCTGTAAATACACGTGTCACAGAGCCAAATACCGAGGTACATAACTTAACAAATACTTTGAAAGACAGTTTGAAATTGTGTAACCTCCCCACAAAAATTTGAAAGATAATATTTAATAGAAATGGAGCCAAGTGTAAGCTCCCCAGAGAAATTTAAGATAATATTTTAAATGAGAATAGACATAGAGCTAAGTGTAGCCTCCCCGTAATTATATTTAATGACAATGACAATTAAATAAAAATTAGCAATCTGACCCTAATGTAAGCTGCCCACAAAAAATGTAAGACAATTCAATGATAATGAAATCTCAGTGACAATGAAAACACAAATAGACCGAAATGTCGATCTTTAGGCCCTGATTAAACTCAAATTCTTACCTCAGTAAAACTGGATCTGCTCTTATTTTTCGCCATAGCTCGAAGGAAATGCATTGCAAAAATTTTGAATTTAAGGGAAACTTTTCTTCAAGGAATACCAAGGGAAATATTTCTTTCAATAAAATGTTTCTTTTGTTAAAATGCTTGGTTTGAAAACAAGTTATTCTTGAATAAATTAGTTACAGTTAATATACATTACATTATCAAATGTGCGCAATGCTGCTTCAGTACCTTATTTAAAAATCTACCTCGTCCTGAATCTTCACCAGTGTGCCATGTCGACGCCCGCCGACTCCTCACACACAACTGCGACTACATGCTCTCGCGACTCGTTACGTACAACTGAACTCCCTCGCAACTCGACCGCAACTGCACTCTCGCGCTACTGGACCGCAACTGCCCTCTCGCGCTACAGAACTGCAACTGAACTCTCGCGCGGTCAAGCGCAGACTAGGGGCGACAAATAGCTCTCTGGTCAGAGACTCTGCAATGCCTCGCCATCGCCGCCACACAACATACGTGTTTCATAACCCTCCACTGGGGGGGGGGGGGGGGGGGGGGGGGGCAAAAATTTGGCAGCGATGGTGAGTCATTTGGACTTGCCAAGCGCGGCAAAATTTTTCTTTAATTAATCATCTTTTACAATTTACAGAATATTCAGATGTAGTACATGAATTGAATGTGGTGCACATGCACCGTGTACAAAACATTTCAGACAAAGACAAAATATAAGTGCAAAACATATCAGGAAAATGTATATATAAATTATTTGATAGATAACAAAGTGCACACGCACTGAAAAATTCTTTAGCATTTTCAGAACAGAATGGCAAAAAAACATGTTGACAAGTGACATGAGTGCACATGCACTGCAGTTCAGAACATATCAGCAAATGACGAAATGTATATATAATGAGTAACAAATGACATAAGTGCATACGCACCGAAGTATTGAACATATCATAAAAGGTATACAGAATGAGTACAAATCATATTGAAAAATGAGAAAAGTGCACAGGCACTGAAGTTCAGTAGAAAACATATTAACACACAACATAAGTGCACATGCACTGAAAAACTCTTTAGCATTCTCATAACAAATAAACGCAAAGGTAAAAAATCATTTTAACAAGTGACATAAGTGTACATGCAGTGCAGTTGAGAATATATCAGCAAATCAGAAAATATATTAATAAACGGCAAAAATACACACACACTGTAGTACAGAACATATCAGAAAACCACAAAATATATACGTAATGAGTACAAATGGCATAAAGTGCACACGCACTGAAAAGCTCTCTAATAATTTTACGACACATAAACCTAATGAGTACAAATCATATTGACAAATGACCAAAGTGCACACGGGCTGTAGTACTCTCTACTATTTTTCTACAACAAACAAACAAATCAAGGAGTGTAATAAAGTGCACATGCACTATAGAAGTCTTTAGTAATTTCAGGATAACTGATCTTATTAAGAAAAGAAAGGAAGTGCACACGCACTGTATATGACTTTTTCATTTTACAAGAATTAGGGAAGGAATAGGAAGGATTGCATCATGGTTGTAGCACTTAGGTTGCACGCAGCTGCACTGAAAGTCCATATCTTTCCACAGAAGTACAACACCAAGTGAGACAATTTGCAGTTCTTTTCCCAGAAGTATTTATCAGCGTATCCAAGACACTGAAATGTCGTAGTAATATTCCCTGTTATCACTTTGGCAGTCCATCAGGTACACCAAACAGTGGGACCATAATAACGTCTTCATCGCTCACGGTGTTGGACAGTATGTCGTGTCAACACCACGCTCTTACAAGGCACACCAACGTAGAATTAGTGCAAAAACCAAATATAGTGCTCCGTGATCATGAGGATGGACGGGACAAATGGATATTACAGTAATTCCAGGTAGTTAGGTCAGAAGGTGAAGGACATTAAGTCACATAGTAGTCTTCATTGAGAATTACATTAGTAGTTTGCGGCATTCATAGCCCAGTTATTGAACATTTCTGTACCATGTATTTAGTATTACAGAATAATGTTCATAAAATTAACTTACTGGCATCATGGGTAATCGTATTACAATAAACAGTGGCAGTCCTTGGCCAGTCACTAAGCATATTTAGTATGACAGAATAATGTTCATAAAAAGTCATCATTGAAAAGGAGGGTCAATTATTGGCATAGCATTAACATAATTCATTGAGTTATACAAATTATTGGCACTCATTGGCCAGTTACCAAAACATGAAAACTCATCATTGAAAACAGGAGCTAATTAATGGCATAATTAATAACATAATTCATTTAGTTACATTAATTATCGGCACTTAATGGCCAGCAAGTATTGAATAGTATAAAACATTGTTCATCATTCAGTATTATTCAGAACTCTCTTAAATGAGTAGCATTATTTGAAACTGGTGATACACACCATTAAGAAGTCATGATTAAAAATCAGTTAATTACAGTCATAGCATTAATAATCATGGGCATTATAAATAGTCTCATTACAATAAGCAGTGGCAGTTATTTGCCGGTTACAAAGCATTACTTTATATTTTTTTTGTATCATTAAGAAGTCATTACTGAAGTGACATACTATTCAGAGCTGATCTACATCTACATCTACATTCATACTCCGCAAGCCACCCAACGGTGTGTGGCGGAGGGCACCTTACGTGCCACTGTCATTACCTCCCATTCCTGTTCCAGTCGCGTATGGTTCGCGGGAAGAACGACTGTCTGAAAGCCTCCGTGCGCGCTCTAATCTCTCTAATTTTACATTCGTGATCTCCTCGGGAGGTATAAGTAGGGGGAAGCAATATACTCGATACCTCATCCAGAAACGCACCCTCTCGAAACCTGGCGAGCAAGCTACACCGCGATGCAGAGCGCCTCTCTTGCAGAGTCTGCCACTTGAGTTTATTAAACATCTCCGTAACGCTATCACGGTTACCAAATAACCCTGTGACGAAACGCGCCGCTCTTCTTTGGATCTTCTCTATCTCCTCCGTCAACCCGATCTGGTACGGATCCCACACTGATGAGCAATACTCAAGTATAAGTCGAACGAGTGTTTTGTAAGCCACCTCCTTTGTTGCTGGACTACATTTTCTAAGCACTCTCCCAATGAATCTCAACCTGGTACCCGCCTTACCAACAATTAATTTTATATGATCATTCCACTTCAAATCGTTCCGCACGCTTACTCCCAGATATTTTACAGAAGTAACTGCTACCAGTGTTTCTTCCGCTATCATATAATCATACAATAAAGGATCCTTCTTTCTATGTATTCGCAATACATTACATTTGTCTATGTTAAGGGACAGTTGCCACTCCCTGCACCAAGTGCCTATCCGCTGCAGATCTTCCTGCATTTCGCTACAATTTTCTAATGCTGCAACTTCTCTGTATACTACAGCATCATCCGCGAAAAGCCGCATGGAACTTCCGACACTATCTACTAGGTCATTTATATATATTGTGAAAAGCAATGGTCCCATAACACTCCCCTGTGGCACGCCAGAGGTTACCTTAACGTCTGTAGACGTCTCTCCATTGATAACAACATGCTGTGTTCTGTTTGCTAAAAACTCTTCAATCCAGCCACACAGCTGGTCTGATATTCCGTAGGCTCTTACTTCGTTTATCAGGCGACAGTGCGGAACTGTATCGAACGCCTTCCGGAAGTCAAGAAAAATAGCATCTACCTGGGAGCCTGTATCTAATATTTTCTGGGTCTCATGAACAAATAACGCGAGTTGGGTCTCACACGATCGCTGTTTCCGGAATCCATGTTGATTCCTACATAGTAGATTCTGGGTTTCCAAAAACGACATGATACTCGAGCAAAAAACATGTTCTAAAATTCTACAACAGATCGACGTCAGAGATATAGGTCTATAGTTTTGCGCATCTGCTCGACGACCCTTCTTGAAGACTGGGACTACCTGTGCTCTTTTCCAATCATTTGGAACCCTCCGTTCCTCTAGAGACTTGCGGTACACGGCTGTTAGAAGGGGGGCAAGTTCTTTCGCGTACTCTGTGTAGAATCGAATTGGTATCCCGTCAGGTCCAGTGGACTTTCCTCTGTTGAGTGATTCCAGTTGCTTTTCTATTCCTTGGACACTTATTTCGATGTCAGCCATTTTTTCGTTTGTGCGAGGATTTAGAGAAGGAACTGCAGTGCGGTCTTCCTCTGTGAAACAGCTTTGGAAAAAGGTGTTTAGTATTTCAGCTTTACGCGTGTCATCCTCTGTTTCAATGCCATCATCATCCCGGAGTGTCTGGATATGCTGTTTCGAGCCACTTACTGATTTAACGTAAGACCAGAACTTCCTAGGATTTTCTGTCAAGTCTGTACATAGAATTTTACTTTCGAATTCACTGAACGCTTCTCGCATAGCCCTCCTTACGCTAACTTTGACATCGCTTAGCTTCTGTTTGTCTGAGAGGTTTTGGCTGCGTTTAAACTTGGAGTGAAGCTCTCTTTGCTTTCGCAGTAGTTTCCTAACATTGTTGTTGTACCACGGTGGGTTTTTCCCGTCCCTCACAGTTTTACTCGGCACATACCTGTCTAAAACGCATTTTACGATTGCCTTGAACTTTTCCCATAAACACTCAACATTGTCAGTGTCGGAACAGAAATTTTCGTTTTGATCTGTTAGGTAGTCTGAAATCTGCCTTCTATTACTCTTGCTAAACAGATAAACCTTCCTCCCTTTTTTTTATATTCCTATTAACTTCCATATTCAGGGATGCTACAACAGCCTTATGATCACTGATTCCCTGTTCTGCACTTACAGAGTCGAAAAGTTCGGGTCTGTTTGTTATCAGTAGGTCCAAGATGTTATCTCCACGAGTCGGTTCTCTGTTTAATTGCTCGAGGTAATTTTCGGATAGTGCACTCAGTATAATGTCACTCGATGCTCTGTCCCTACCACCCGTCCTAAACATCTGAGTGTCCCAGTCTATATCTGGTAAATTGAAATCTCCACCTAAGACTATAACATGCTGAGGAAATTTATGTGAAATGTATTCCAAATTTTCTCTCAGTTGTTCTGCCACTAACGCTGCTGAGTCGGGAGGTCGGTAAAAGGAGCCAATTATTAACCCAGCTCGGTTGTTGAGTGTAACCTCCACCCATAATAATTCACAGGAACTATCCACTTCTACTTCACTACAGGATAAACTACTACTAACAGCGACGAACACTCCACCACCGGTTGCATGCAATCTATCCTTCCTAAACACCGATCAGTATTGCTCAGAATTCTCTTAAACTAGTAGCATTATTTGGGACTGGTAATACATTTTTTTTTTGTTTCTGTGCTAGTTAGTTAGCAATGCATTGCTTTGGGTAATTATAAGGGAAAGCAAGAAGAGAAAAAGAAAAAAAATTGCTTCTGGGTTGTTCCTGTAAATGAAAAATATGTAACGTCATTCGTCATGAGTCAGCTGTAGCAAGGTTGTGACACAAGTGGGTAAAATAAAAAAAAATGCAAGTAATAGTATAGGCTTAATAAGTAACAAGTTTAGTAAATATCATGAAAGGCTTCTCCTGGAAAAAATACAAAATGGATTATTGAGCTGAAAGAAGAAACGCATACTATGCTGAAAAGTATTGTTGTGGTCTTCAGTCCTGAGACCGGTTTGATGCAGCTCTCCATGCTACTCTATCCTGTGCAAGCTTCTTCATCTCCCAGTACCTACTGCAACCTACATCCTTCTGAATCTGCTTAGTGTATTGATCTCTTGGTCTCCCTCTACGATTTTTACCCTCCACGCTGCTCTCCAATGCTAAATTTGTGATCCCTTGATGCCTCAAAACATGTCCTACCAACCGATCCCTTCTTCTAGTCAAGTTGTGCCACAAACTTCTCTTCTCCCCAATCCTATTCAATACCTCCTCATTAGTTACGTGATCTACCCACCTTATCTTCAGCATTCTTCTGTAGCACCACATTTCGAAAGCTTCTATTCTCTTCTTGTCCAAACTGGTTATCGTCCATGTTTCACTTCCATACATGGCTACACTCCATACAAATACTTTCAGAAACGACTTCCTGACACTTAAATCTATACTCGATGTTAACAAATTTCTCTTCTTCAGAAACGATTTCCTTGCCATTGCCAGTCTACATTTTATATGCTCTCTACTTCGACCATCATCAGTTATTTTACTCCCTAAATAGCAAAACTCCTTTACTACTTTAAGTGTCTCATTTCCTAATCTAATCCCCTCAGCATCACCCGATTTAATTTGACTACATTCCATTATCCTCGTTTTGCTTTTGTTGATGTTCATCTTATATCCTCCTTTCAAGACACTGTCCATTCCGTTCAACTGCTCTTCCAAGTCCTTTGCTGTCTCTGACAGAATTACAATGTCATCGGCGAACGTCAAAGTTTTTACTTCTTCTCCATGAATTTTAATACCTACTCCGAATTTCTCTTTTGTTTCCTTTACTGCCTGCTCAATATACAGATTGAATAACATCGGGGAGAGGCTACAACCCTGTCTCACTCCTTTCCCAACCACTGCTTCCCTTTCATGCCCCTCGACTCTTATAACTGCCATCTGGTTTCTGTACAAATTGTAAATAGCCTTTCGCTCCCTGTATTTTACCCCTGCCACCTTCAGAATTTGAAAGAGAGTATTCCAGTTAACGTTGTCAAAAGCTTTCTCTAAGTCTACAAATGCTAGAAAAGTAGGTTTGCCTTTTCTTAATCTTTCTTCTAAGATAAGTCGTAAGGTTAGTATTGCCTCACGTGTTCCAACGTTTCTACGGAATCCAAACTGATCTTCCCCGAGGTCCGCTTCTACCAGTTTTTCCATTCGTCTGTAAAGAATTCGCGTTAGTATTTTGCAGGTGTGACTTATTAAACTGATAGTTCGGTAATTTTCACATCTGTCAACACCTGCTTTCTTTGGTATTGGAATTATTATATTCTTCTTGAAGTCTGAGGGTATTTCGCCTGTCTCATACATCTTGCTCACCAGATGGTAGAGTTTTGTCATGACTGGCTCTCCCAAGGCCATCAGTAGTTCTAATGGAATGTTGTCTACTCCCGGGGCCTTGTTTCGACTCAGGTCTTTCAGTGCTCTGTCAAACTCTTCACGCACTATTGTATCTCCCATTTCATCTTCATCTACATCCTCTTCCATTTCCATAATATTGTCCTCAAGTACATCGCCCTTGTATAAACCCTCTATATACTCCTTCCACCTTTCTGCCTTCCCTTCTTTGCTTAGAACTGGGTTGCCATCTGAGCTCTTGATATTCATACAAGTCGTTCTCTTCTCTCCAAAGGTCTCTTTAATTTTCCTGTAGGCAGTATCTATCTTACCCCTAGTGAGACAAGCCTCTACATCCTTACATTTGTTCTCTAGCCATCCCTGCTTAGCCATTTTGCACTTCCTGTCGATCTCATTTTTGAGACGTTTGTATTCCCTTTTGCCTGCTTCATTTACTGCATTTTTATATTTTCTCCTTTCATCAATTAAATTCAATATTTCTTCTGTTACCCAAGGATTTCTATTAGCCGTCGTCTTGTTACCTACTTGATCCTCTGCTGCCTTCACTACTTCATCCCTCAGAGCTACCCATTCTTCTTCTACTGTATTTCTTTCCCCCATTCCTGTCAATTGTTCCCTTCTGCTCTCCCTGAAACTCTCTACAACCTCTGGTTCTTTCAGTTTATCCAGGTCCCATCTCCTTAAATTCCCACCTTTTTGCAGTTTCTTCAGTTTCAATCTGCAGTTCATAACCAATAGATTGTGGTCAGAATTCACATCTGCCTCTGGAAATGTCTTACAATTTAAAACCTGGTTCCTAAATCTCTGTCTTACCATTATATAATCTATCTGATACCTATTAGTATCTCCAGGATTCTTCCAGGTACACAACCTTCTTTTATGATTCTTGAACCAAGTGTTAGCTATGATTA
This sequence comes from Schistocerca nitens, assembly GCF_023898315.1. Lineage (NCBI taxonomy): Eukaryota > Metazoa > Arthropoda > Insecta > Orthoptera > Acrididae > Schistocerca > Schistocerca nitens. Next base: position 678,065,257 of record NC_064617.1, on the reverse strand, counting down.
AGTTATGCTCTGTGCAAAATTCTACAAGGCGGCTTCCTCTTTCATTTCTTCCCCCCAATCCATATTCACCTACTATGTTTCCTTCTCTCCCTTTTCCTACTGACGAATTCCAGTCACCCATGACTATTAAATTTTCGTCTCCCTTCACTACCTGAATAATTTCTTTTATCTCGTCATACATTTCATCTATTTCTTCATCATCTGCAGAGCTAGTTGGCATATAAACTTGTACTACTGTAGTAGGCATGGGCTTTGTGTCTATCTTGGCCACAATAATGCGTTCACTATGCTGTTTGTAGTAGCTAACCCGCACTCCTATTTCTTTATTCATTATTAAACCTACTCCTGCATTACCCCTATTTGATTTTGTATTTATAACCCTGTAATCACCTGACCAAAAGTCTTGTTCCTCCTGCCACCGAACTTCACTAATTCCCACTATATCTAACTTTAACCTATCCATTTCCCTTTTTAAATTTTCTAACCTACCTGCCCGATTAAGGGATCTGACATTCCACGCTCCGATCCGTAGAATGCCAGTTTTCTTTCTCCTGATAACGACGTCCTCTTGAGTAGTCCCCGCCCGGAGATCCGAATGGGGGACTATTTTACCTCCGGAATATTTTACCCAAGAGGACGCCATCATCATTTAATCATACAGTAAAGCTGCATGTCCTCGGGAAAAATTACGGCTGTAGTTTCCCCTTGCTTTCAGCCGTTCGCAGTACCAGCACAGCAAAGCCGTTTTGGTTAATGTTACACGGCCAGATCAGTCAATCATCCAGACTGTTGCCCTTGCAACTACTGAAAAGGCTGCTGCCCCTCTTCAGGAACCACATGTTTGTCTGGCCTCTCAACAGATACCCCTCCGTTGTGGTTGCACCTACGGTACGGCCATCTGTATCGCTGAGGCACGCAAGCCTCCCCACCAACGGCAAGGTCCATGGTTCATGGGGGAAGGCTGAAAAGTAGTGAACTTCGAAATAACAGGTAGTGAAATGTGTATAAAAATGTGTATAAAAATGTGTTCCATAGCTGTCCTTTCTAAAACCTTCAGTCATCATACCATACGATATAAAACATACTGTCAAAACAAACTGCAACAAATACTTAAATAACTACATAGCATAAATACATAAACTTCGACATCATCCTCATCTGTAAAGAAAAACTTCATTATCCATATTATCTTAACTTCATTATTATCATCACCTGTAAAGAAAAACTTCGTTATTCATAGTAGCATATTCTTCATCATTACTCTTCATCAGCATTCATTATCATTTGCAAAAAAATCACTTCATTATTCATTACACAACTATTCCTTATCTCTAGCATATTTCATCACTAAAACTAAGATGTGTAGTTCTTTCTGACAGCCTGCATCAATCGCCTTGTATTCTGAAAGAAAAAAATTACTTAAGACTGCTATTCTACGATGTGCATAGTATATTCTTGTTAATGCTTGTTAATTCTGATCCATTTACTCTTCCTCATAAGGTTTTTGCATCCTCTTTCGTTTATTCCGTATGTGAAATTCCCATTTCTGTTTAATTTATTTCCTTTACGTATCATTTCTTTCTGAAATTGATGAACAAAGATTAATGCCTTGCATTTAAATCATATACCCTCTAAATAATGACTGGTTTATGGTGACATAATTAAGCATACAGCATAACATGACAGAAAACGTAATATGTCAAAGGCATAGACAGTGTTCAAAGGCAAAATGTACAGAGAATATCACAATGCAGCAGCAAAAAAAAGAAAAATGTAAAATAGTCACGATGTTGAGATATCATAGGGCAAAAATGTCAAAGTCAAATGGTGTGTTATACCTTAACTATTTCACAGTGCATATAAACAAAACATGAAAACAATCGTACATAAAAAGACAAAATGTGACGTTCGTTGTGTTCAGCTTGTATGTAGTGTAGTTAATAGAGGCGAGAATTAAAGACTTTAATGGAGAGAGAATTAGATAAAATTAATACGTCATTACATAGAATTGCATAATTATTCATAAAATGCGTAAGTTCATCTGGAAAAATGTGCACGGTCTGATGTGTAACGACAAGAAGAGCGACCTGCTAATCTTACCTTGCCGGGCACTTGCCAAGAAAAAATACGATAGTCATCAATAATTAGTCACGTGAATATAATTGCAGAAATGATCATAAAAATTAGTAAATAGCATTACTGTGTGATAAATCGTAAAGTATGTTCACTCAATAAAGGGTTTTATGTCGGATTAGTGGTGGTTTCCTTTCGATTTTCTGGTTCTCAGAGTCTCGACGTGTACAACATTGGGATGAGGAATGCTGCGAATCCGATATGGACCTGCGTATAGAAGTTCAAATTTACTGCACTTACCTTTTATTCTGCTGGATAAATAGTGTGTACGTACTAATATCTTCTGTCCAATGTGAAAGTCTCGGCGCGTACAAACCTGTTTTTGTTGTCTTCTCCGGCGCTCTGCGGCACGTTTGATGTTGTTCAGCGCAATGTCAATTATTTCGTGGTGTCGTAATCGACGAGATGTAGGAAATGTTACTAATTCTTTAATTTTGTTTGGTGGTTCAACGTTTTTCAGTATAACAGACGGAGATAGCATAGTGGATTCATTTGGAATGGAATTATTTACATCTTGGAATGAGAATATGTGTTTGTCCCAATCAATATGTCTTTTGTGGCAGTATATTCTACACAGTTGACCAATTTCTTTCATTAATCGTTCACAAGGGTTCGAAGAAGCATGGTACTTGGATATATAGATCGGAGAAATGTTTCTAGCTCGTAACATGCGTGTCCATATAGCAGAACGAAATTGTGATCCATTATCGGAAATTACTCTCATCACATGCCTTACATGAAATAGAAAATGTTTTACAAATGCTTTCGAAACAGTTTTAGCAGTAGCTTTGCGTAACGGAGTGAAAGTAACAAATTTTGAAGTGAGCTCAACAGCGACAAAGATGTAGCAAAAACCTCTATTAGTTCTCGGAATTGGACCAAAAATGTCTACAGCGGCCATATGTCTTAATTTAACAGGTACAATGGGATATAATGGAGGAATGTGTGAAGTGGTGTCTGACTTAGCTTTCTGGCAAATTTTACATGACGCTAAAACTCGTCGAATACGTTTCTCCATGTTGGCAAAATAACAGTTCTGTCTCAGTATAAGAAAACATTTTCTGGCTCCGTAATGTGCGTAACTTAAATGAGTGTACCAGATTAATTTGTTAACCAGTTTGTCAGGAATGCATAATAACCAATTGTTGCTGTCAGGATGAGAGCGGCGAAACAGAATGTCATTGCGTACACTGTAATGGTTTCTAATCGTAACATTATTCTTATCTTGCCAGAGGTATTTAATTTCTTTCCACACGTTGTCTTTATTTTGCTCTTTTGCTATGTACTGTAATGACGACGAAATAAAATTTTCAAATGCAACTTGCTGAATGTACATGACGCTGAAATTTGCTTTGCAGAAGTTGGTTGCTACGTCTTGCTGATTGTTGCTGAGGGAACGCGATAGTACGTCTGCTATAACATTTTGTGTGCCGGGAATGTGAACTATCGTATAATTAAATTCCTGTAAATAAAGTTTCCATCTGATTAATCTGTCGTGAGTGAATTTAGCCGAAAGTAAGAATTGTATAGCTCTATGGTCTGTGTAGACGGTGGTATGTCTGCCATAAAGAAAGTGCCGAAATCTCGTAAAAGCCCATACAACACATAATGTTTCCAATTCTGTAACGGAGTAATTTCGTTCAGCAGGTGACAAAATGCGGCTTGCAAATGCAATGTTTTTAATTACTGTTGAGCCGTCGTCTTCAATTTCCTGAAAAATGTGTACGCCTAAAGCGGTGCTAGAACTGTCGGTGGCAATGGAAAAATTTCTGGTAAGATCTGGGTGCGATAAAAGTGGAGCATTCAGCAAAGCATGTTTCAGGTTCACAAATTCAGAATGTGCTTGCTTATCCCGTGACCAAATAGTGTTTTTACCTATTAATTGGCATAATCTAGGTGTGTCTAAAGCAGAGTGATGAATAAATTTGCGAAAAAAGTTAATTAAGCCCAAAAAACTGCGTAGTTGCTTTTTCATCGTAGGAAGAGTAATATCACGTAGAGCTTGAAGTTTTTCCGGATCAGGTGCAATGCCTTCTGCTGAAATTACGTGTCCAAGAAATTTTATAGAAGTTTTACCAAAATGCGATTTACCGAGATTAACTGTGAGTCCTTGTGCATGAAAAGTTTGTAACAGTTGTTCAAGAATCAGATTGTGTTCAGTCCAGTTAGCTTCTGCAATAAGAATGTCATCTACGTACGTCGTAATTCTGTCTTTAAGTTCTGTCGGAAGTATTGTGTTCAAACCGCGAATAAAAGCTGCAGAGGAAATAGTTAAGCCGAACGGTAATTTACAAAATTGATAACAGTCGCCAAAACAGAGAAATGCTGTATATTTTCTGCAATTCGGATGAAGTTGAATTTGCCAAAATCCCGATTTCAAATCTAATGTAGAATAAATAGCCGTACCATGAAATTTCTGTAGCAGTTCCTCTAAAGTCTGTGGTCGATCTGTTTCATTAATAATAATGTCATTAATGTGACGTGAATCAAGTACGAGGCGAAGTGAGCCATCCTTTTTCTTAACAATATGTAGCGGGTTTATGTATGGACTAACTGCTGGTTCTATAATTCCTTGGTCGAGCATATCCTGCAATTCTTTTTTAACTTGTTCTCTATGAATATATGGAATGGGATAATGCTTTGCTTTAAATGTGTCGTGCTGTTTGACTTGAAATTCATACATAAAACCGGACATAGTACCAGGAATGTTGTCGAAAACTGGAGCTTGCTGTAAAAGAATTTTGTGTAATTGCGTTCGTTCATCGTCTGTATTTGCACTGCTTTGTTTAACTTTATCGGAAATCATCTGTGTTACGTCGTAGTCAGCTTCGTCTAGAGTGTTATAGTTATGTACGTACGTATCCGTGAACAATGTGGAACTACAGTCTGTGTTAAGTGATACGGAAATGACCTCTGTGCGATTAATTGTTTGTTCTTCTGCCGATAATGAGTGTTGAAATTCTAAAGCCAATTGCACATTTTCATCCTTCAACATTAAATAGGAATTTTGAAAATCAACCACTGCGTCGTGTTGTACGAGAAAATTAGTACCTAAAATTACGTCTGTTGTTAATAAAGGATCAATCCAAAAATTTGAATGAAAAGTATGACCTGCAATACAAAATGATAAATGCGTCTGTAATTTAACGTCTACTCCTTTACTCGATACTGCTCCTTTTACTTTCGTTTTGCCTAAAGGTAATGTAGGATAGGTATTCTCTTGTTACACTCGTTAAAAGTTTCCTCATTTATAACTGACATAGGTGATCCGGAATCGATTACTGCTGAAAATTTCGATGAACCAATTTTAATTTCGATGACAGGATTTGAAATGGTTTTCTGAATAACTGGTCATTCCTGTAAAAGAGTGTCTCTGATATCGTCAAAAGTAATTATATTTTCGTGAACAACATTCTGCGTGTCTAAAGTAGTGCCTGTATTACTGGAAGATGCGTCCTGTACAGTATCTAGTCAGATTCTATCTGACGTGTTACTATTATCAGGAGAATGCTGTGGTATTTCTACTATTTGAACAGTTCTATTATTTCTTACTGAAGTATTACGCTCTGGGTGATACCTACTATCGGGTTCATTCACGAGAATATGTTCTTGTGAATAATTTTGCTTTTGGTAAGACCGACTGTTATTATATGTACGCTGATAATTGTGCTCATCATTTTTACGTCTGTCGTAATGGTCATTCCTATACGGTGCATTGCGATAGGAATTGAAATACTGCGTTTTCTGTACGTAGTTGTTTCTTTGCTGCCGTGCGTTACTACACTCCTGGAAATGGAAAAAAGAACACATTGACACCGGTGTGTCAGACCCACCATACTTGCTCCGGACACTGCGAGAGGGCTGTACAAGCAATGATCACACGCACGGCACAGCGGACACACCAGGAACCGCGTTGTTGGCCGTCGAATGGTGCTAGCTGCGCAGCATTTGTGCACCGCCGCCGTCAGTGTCAGCCAGTTTGCCGTGGCATACGGAGCTCCATCGCAGTCTTTAACACTGGTAGCATGCCGCGACAGCATGGACGTGAACCGTATGTGCAGTTGACGGACTTTGAGCGAGGGCGTATAGTGAGCATGCGGGAGGCCGGTTGGACGTACCGCCGAATTGCTCAACACGTGGGGCGTGAGGTCTCCACAGTACATCGATGTTGTCGCCAGTGGTCGGCGGAAGGTGCACGTGCCCGTCGACCTGGGACCGGACCGCAGCGACGCACGGATGCACGCCAAGACCGTAGGATCCTACGCAGTGCCGTAGGGGACCGCACCGCCACTTCCCAGCAAATTAGGGACACTGTTGCTCCTAGGGTATCGGCGAGGACCATTCGCAACCGTCTCCATGAAGCTGGGCTACGGTCCCGCACACCGTTAGGCCGTCTTCCGCTCACGCCCCAACATCGTGCAGCCCGCCTCCAGTGGTGTCGCGACAGGCGTGAATGGAGGGACGAATGGAGACGTGTCGTCTTCAGCGATGAGAGTCGCTTCTGCCTTGGTGCCAATGATGGTCGTATGCGTGTTTGGCGCCGTGCAGGTGAGCGCCACAATCAGGACTGCATACGACCGAGGCACACAGGGCCAACACCCGGCATCATGGTGTGGGGAGCAATCTCCTACACTGGCCGTACACCACTGGTGATCGTCGAGGGGACACTGAATAGTGCACGGTACATCCAAACCGTCATCGAACCCATCGTTCTACCATTCCTAGACCGGCAAGGGAACTTGCTGTTCCAACAGGACAATGCACGTCCGCATGTATCCCGTGCCACCCAACGTGCTCTAGAAGGTGTAAGTCAACTACCCTGGCCAGCAATATTTCCGGATCTGTCCCCCATTGAGCATGTTTGGGACTGGATGAAGCGTCGTCTCACGCGGTCTGCACGTCCAGCACGAACGCTGGTCCAACTGAGGCGCCAGGTGGAAATGGCATGGCAAGCCGTTCCACAGGACTACATCCAGCATCTCTACGATCGTCTCCATGGGAGAATAGCAGCCTGCATTGCTGCGAAAGGTGGATACACACTGTACTAGTGCCGACATTGTGCATGCTCTGTTGCCTGTGTCTATGTCCCTGTGGTTCTGTCAGTGTGATCATGTGATGTATCTGACCCCAGGAATGTGTCAATAAAGTTTCCCCTTCCTGGGACAATGAATTCACGGTGTTCTTATTTCAATTTCCAGGAGTGTATTTGTTGGATCTGGGACTATACGTCCACGTGGCGAAACATTAAAGTTAGGTTGACCTTGTGTATTACATTGTTGGTTAGGTATGCCAACCGACTGGTTTTGCTGCTGTTGTTGTGAAAAACGTCTATTGTTACCAAAATGTGGTTCCTGTTGCTGAAAATTTTGACGATATTGATAATTAGAATTTTGTCTGCTATTAAAGTTTTGGTAGTTGTCGTGCCTAAAGCGTCTGTTACTTTTACTATTGAAATTATGTGACTGATCGTAATTATTGTAAGTTTGTTGACCTTGGTTGTTATACGAAAAATTTTTGTTTACAAAGGAATAATCAGATTGTTGTACTTCCAAGAGCTGTAACAGATCTCTAAATGCTGAAATGTTTTCCTTTTGTTGACCCGTTAGATGCGACACTCCTAATGACCGTGGTAATTTAGAAATGCATAATTGTATGAGTGCAGATTCACTGTACGGTTCACTTAGATACTGGTTTTGTTGGACCATGTGCTCAAAGAATTGCGTGACACTGGGAAAATTTGTGTTCTCATAATTTGGTAAGCTAATTAACTGATCTTTAATTCCGCGCTGTGTCGTCTTCGACCAATACGCTGACAGAAAAGCATTCTGAAATTCTTCTACTGAATAACATTGTCTCGCGATCGGTCTCATACGAGTTGCCGGTTCGCCTTCCAAAAAACTGCAAATAAATTCAAGTTTGTGTGTTACGGGCCAAGTCGGTGGAAAAGCAAGCTAAATTGTTGTATCCAATCTAGCGGATGAATCTGTGTTCTATCATTTCTAAACACTTTAAATTTTCTCACTGATAGAAAATGTTTGTAATCGAAATTATCGTCTCTGTATGATGGAACAGGTTCATGATTGTAAGAGAATCTATTAGTCTGTGTCTGTTCTGAATCTAAGTCCCGTACTCTCTGTATATTACTCAAATTATACGCGCTGCGTGAATCTGACAAATGTTCGAAAAGTGGCGTCTGCTGTGATGTGTTATTAACTGAAATATTTTTCATCTCTGTTACTTCTTGCTCTAAGCTTGACAATTTTCTACGCAACGTGTTATTAGATGAATCTATCTCATTAATTGTTTGCTGTAAATTTTGGAATTCTGGTGTTTGATTAAATGAAACCGGTGCAGTATCGTCTGATTTATTGTCATTAGTACTTTCGATAACATCAATACGACTGGCCAATTCATCACATTTTTCTGTCAGTATTTTTACCTGATCATCGGTTTTAGAATCGGAGGCATTAATCTGTTTTTGCAACTTACGTGTAATTTCGTTCAGTTTTTTAACATCAGCTTTGACGACATCGGAATCCTGTGTTAGTTCTAATTGTTCGAGTCTGTCGGTCACTGTTTGAAAATCGGTTGTGTATGTGTCTGTTTTTGACTTAAGATCAGAAATTTCGTCATGTAATTCTGTGTTCGACTGTTTGATGGAATTAATTTCGTCGGACACTGTAGCAATATTGTTGTCTACGTATGTCTTCACTTTCGCGAACAATTTACGTTTGTCTTCCTGTCTCTGTGCAGTGATTGTTTCCATGACTTGACGTTTGACTTTATTTTGATCCTTAATAAATTTGCGGAAACGCGTATCACTGTTTTGTATGTGAAGACTAAGACGTTCGTTAATTTGAGAGTTATGTTGGTCGAATTTCGCGTCAATCTTTTCATCCATTGTGCGCGAAAGTTCTGCTGTCATTGCTTTAAACTCGTCGCGTAATTGTGTAGCCTTTTCAGGGCATTGTTTAGCGACTCGGCTAATTTCGTCTCTAAGTGTTTCTGTTGTAGCTGTTTGCATTTCCCTTAATTCTTGCGCAACAGATCTAATTTCTTCGCAACTTTTTCTTGAACACGCCTCAATTTCCTCGCGTAACTGTTCCTTAGTATCATGACACTGCGCGGCAACGGCTGTAATCTGCTCGCTAAGCTGTCTAGAATTGTTGTCTAATTTTTTATTAAGATTGTCTTGTTTTTCATTAAGTTGTTTGAAATTTGCATCATTATTGTCTAGTTTTTTATTCTGTTGCTTGATCTGTTCAATAAGTTGTTTGAGATCTTCACTCTGTTGTTTGTTACCCTCACTAAGGTTGTCTTGTTTTTCAATAATTTGGTTAACTCGTTGCAGCAATAGTGCCATAATTTGATCCGAGCCAAAATTAGCATTTCTATTCTCAGTGCTGTTTAGTGGTGTACCTGCAATTGTCGCGCTTTGTGTGACCATTTGGTCATTCTGAAATTTACAAAAAGGATTATCAGTCGGATGTACACTGTCAGACACTATTTCGGAATTAAATAAATCCGTCGTACTTTGTGTATCCTGTTCATTTTCATTAGACAAAAAATGGTTCAAATCGCTCTGAGCACTATGGGACTTAACATCTGTGGTCATCAGTCCCCTAGAACTTAGAACTAATTAAACCTAACTAACCTAAGGACATCACACACATCCATGCCCGAGGCAGGATTCGAACCTGCGACCGTAGCAGTCGCGCGGTTCCGGACTGAGCGCCTAGAACCGCTAGACCACCGCGGCCGGCTTCATTAGACAAATTTGTGTGTTCATCACGTGAATTTAGTAAACCGGTTGTGTTAGACTGGGCAGCGATCATTACAATAGAGCGTCCCGCGTCATCGATTGTCGTCAAATCAACAGAGGACATAACCGAGTTCGTTTGTTCATCATTAAGACAATAATCATCATTAGTGGTTGGAACGCACTGATTGTCGGTGAATGCAGGATTGTCATCATTACACTGCCTGTCACAAGTACTATCAGTCACGTTGTTTAAATCGGTAATTTCATTCATAATGCCTCGCGATACACTATTCACAGTTTTTCGCGGCATTTTTGCTAAAGTCACAAATATTCACAAAAGAAATAAGCACAAATGCAAAAAGCAACAAACACAAATACAACAGAACAAAGAATTGCGGATGATCTGAGGAAAGAAATTCACAAATTAGTAAAAGCGTTGCGCCAAATGCTAATTATATTTAAGCAAATAAGAGCAGATATCTGGCTATGTTTCAGAAGATTCTCAACGAAATACGATCCTGGACCGGGGTCGCCATGTGTAACCTCCCCACAAAAATTTGAAAGATAATATTTAATAGAAATGGAGCCAAGTGTAAGCTCCCCAGAGAAATTTAAGATAATATTTTAAATGAGAATAGACATAGAGCTAAGTGTAGCCTCCCTGTAATTATATTTAATGACAATGACAATTAAATAAAAATTAGCAATCTGACCCTAATGTAAGCTGCCCACAAAAAATGTAAGACAATTCAATGATAATGAAATCTCAGTGACAATGAAAACACAAATAGACCGAAATGTCGATCTTTAGGTCCTGATTAAACTGAAATTCTTACCTCAGTAAAACTGGATCTGCTCTTATTTTTCGCCATAGCTCGAAGGAAATGCATTGCAAAAATTTTGAATTTAAGGGAAACTTTTCTTCAAGGAATACCAAGGGAAATATTTCTTTCAATAAAATGTTTCTTTTGTTAAAATGCTTGGTTTGAAAACAAATTATTATTGGGGCGATTCTTGAATAAATTAGTTACAGTTAATTTACATTACATTATCAAATGTGCGCAATGCTGCTTCATTACCTTATTTAAAAATCTACCTCGTCCTGAATCTTCACCAGTGTGCCATGTCGACGCCCGCCGACTCCTCACACACAACTGCGACTATCTCTCGCGCGCTACTACATGCTCTCGCGACTCGCTACGTACAACTGAACTCCCTCGCAACTCGACCGCAACTGCACTCTCGCGCTACTGGACCGCAACTGCCCTCTCGCGCTACAGAACTGCAACTGAACTCTCGCGCGGTCAAGCGCAGACTAGGGACGACAAATAGCTCTCTGGTCAGAGACTCTGCAATGCCTCGCCATCGCCACCACACAACATACGTGTTTCAATTGGAAACCGACAATCACTTTAGTAAAGTTAACAAAGGTTCCCACACTTGGCTGAAGGAAAAAGATAAGCGTTTAGAAAGTTGTTTACAACAAAATTTGCCTACGATTATCAATGATAGAGCTAAAGAAATTTTTAAGAGTGGTACACATACTGTACATTTTACACCCCAAACTGACACAAACGTATACAAACAGTCATGTGATTACATACCAAATGAGTACACAAAACATACGAATAGTAACTCATATGCAAATGAACAGATTAATCGTAGATATTCTTTTGACCCCATTCAGCAAGAACAAGAGTAAAGAAATAATATGCTGTCTCCAACGTATATGGGAAACGAGCATATTTTAAACCAGGGGGTAGGATGCATTACCAGAAATGTTACAGGATGAAAGTTTACTAAAATACTGGCAATTCCATATCTTCATCCATGAAAAGAGATCAGTCCATCCAATTGTTTTCCTCAAAGCTTTTAGAAACGCTTTTCCCCGTACGTGGACAGACAGACAAAAAATATGTCATCGGATTCATAAAATGTGAATTAGTCATATGGGCTTATAACGCTGCCGATCATTGTACAAATTATGAACGATTCGAGTGAGCTTTTCTGAACTTACTCTGCTCAGCCTCATTTTAGGACAGGCTTCAAAAAATGGTGTTAGAACCAGAAACGTTCAATTCATGGCAAGCTTGAAAAGTATTTTAATGTGGTCGGATGATCCCGTGCCTCCGCGAGACGTAATCCGTGCATTAAAAAGACGATTACCATTCCACGCAAGGAAAAAGTTAATACAGGTGTCAATCATGATGTAGAACAGTTTCTTTCGGTCTTACATTCACTTGATATTATTAATGAAGACTTGCGGAGCGTGCGGAATTGCAATTACGGCACGACTGAGTCAGAAATGCAAACAGCGCTGGTTAGCCAACCTAATCTACGCAGAGTAACGTCATCTGCATGGCACAGCAAAACATGCAACCATATCTGAATTCGTACAATAATAACAATTGACACTTTCAAATGGAGGCAATCCAAACAGAAAAGGAAAAGCCTCTAACAATAACAACAGTCGACGTGGAAATAATCACAATTACCGTCAGCATGACACGCGAAACTCACCGTACCAAAACAATTCGCAACCACGGTCCTAAGGAAACAAATACGGACATAGTGGTTTTTCATACTTTAATAACCAGCAAAGCCTTTGGCAACCACCTCCATGTGTTACGCAGCAAAAGAGTAATTTAAAGAATAAATGGCAACCAAGCAACAATAATATGACAAATCAAAACACGACATCACACACACCCCAAGACAAAACGGTGACTGGAACAGACAGAATCCGAGTGTAAATATTGTGGCGGTGCCGAGTGAAGTCACTCCAAGAACCACACATTCGACAAACTAAATAAGATCACAACTCACTCCCAGGTGGTGACTGAAGAATGCGTGGGGGTGGAGGGGGAGGGGGTGATGATAAAATAACAGACGTGTTTGACGCAGCGAATGAAAAACAGTACGCAAACACAAGTATAACAAGCGATGTAAACAAACCACACATACTTTTGCAAGGGTACAATCACGATGGAAGTTTAACAGAAGAGCTACTTGAGAATCATACTCAGTGCCGATCACATGTATAAGAGATCTTCTAGCAACGACTAAAAATATTGTAGTTAGTATACCGATGAGTACTGTGATTGCCACGGGAGGGGCTGTTAGCAACGTACCTCACAATTTTTATAAACAAATGATTTAATTAGGATCGATATCTGAATATCCTCTTCAAAAATGCCGAATCTTGACTGTGGTATGATTGAAATCAAACAGGGTAAGTAAGGAAATATTTATGACTATGGAAGTAGAAAGTGATACAAAAGAATGGTCGTTCCTTGTTGTAGAAAATATGGTCATTAATTGCCTGACTGGTGTAGATTTGTTAAGTAAGGAGGACAGTGTAATTGACCTCTCACAAGGTAAATGTTTTATGAAGCACAACGGCACACAGATCGAAATTAGTCTGGACCAGCAGACACTTGTTGCGAACAAGATGGCACTAGTAGCAATTAACCTGTATTTGATTATGATATGGAAGACTTAAAATTCCTAATTAATGATAAATTAAATGAAACTACAACTATTAACAAGCAACAACAAGAAACACTGTACAACCTATTGATAAACTACGTCTACGTATTTACAACGAAACCAGGTGTGATCAATATGCATATACGAGGGTCGTCCACAAAGTAAGTTCCGTTTCTATTTCCATCCGCGGCAGCTCTTCCATCGCAGTTTCGAGAATGCGCAGCAGTTCCTCTGACTCAAGGAGAAGACATGTACGCCATTTTCAGATCGCTGCTGCCGACGTGTGCTTTGTAGTGCTTCTTTATAATGTCAGCCGTAATTGAAAATGCTACCGTGTGTGAAATCAGATCCGTGATACGTTTTCTAAATGCAAAGAAAGTTAAACCAAAGGACATTCATCGGCAAATCGAAGGGGCTTAAGGACAAAAAAGTTTGTGTGATTCAATTGTTAGAAGATGGGTCAGACTGTTCAATGAAGAACGTGATCAAGTGCACGATGAAGAACGAAGTGGACGCCCGTCTGTGGTTACCGATGAACTCGTTCACACAATTGAAGAGAAGATCAAGCACAACTATATGTTTACACTTAGTGCCCTTGCTATGAAAGTTCCGCAAATCTCACGATCACTAATTCATGAAATTGTTACTGAAAAACTGAAACTTCGAAAACTTTGCTCACTTTGGGTACCCAAAATTCTTACTGAGCGACACAAAAAAAAACAATGGATGGGCAGTACACTTCAGTTTTTTACACGCTACAATGAAGAAGGCGATGTTTTTCTTTCTCGGGTAGTCACGGGGGATGAAACTTGGTATCGTACGACATTCCTGAAACAAAGCGGCAATCCCCAACGTAGGTTAAGCCTAAGCAAATCTTGACACCTCAAAATGTCATGTCCACCGTTTTTTTAGGACAGAAAAGGCATTTTGGTGATTGATTTCTTACCACGAGGCCAAACAATCAATGTACAAGGCTACTGCGAAACGATTAAGAAATTGCGCCGCGCAATACAAAGCAAGCGCCGAGGATTACTGTCAAAAGGTGTTGTTTTTTCCACGATAATGCCCAACCTCACATGGCGAATGTGAACAAACAACTCTTACGGGAATTTCACTGGGACACATTTGATCATCCTCAGTACAGTCTGGAACTTGCTCCTAGCGACTTTCATCTCTTCTTAAACCTAAAATCTGTCCTTGGTGGTCAACACTTCAACAATAATGACGAGCTGAAAGAACATGTTACCACATGGTTGAATACACAGGCGGCAACCTTCTATGAAGAAGGCATACAAAAATTTGTGCCATGCTATGACAAGTACCTACAAAATTTCGGAAGCTATGTAGAAAAGTAGTTTAACAGTTTTACATTTTTGTACAACAAATATTTTTTCTGTATCTGTACACGTTTCTCTTGTATAACCAAACGGAACTTAATTTTGTGTGTGATCCTCGTATATAACATTGAAGTTGAACCTCGCGAAATCTTTTGCAATAACACATATAAGATTCCTCTGACGAAGCAGCCTGCGGTGTGTGAAGAAATCAAGCAAACATTTAAGTGGACCATCATAGAATCATCAATATCTCCTTATTGCACACCATTGTTAACAGTTATCAAACCAAACGGAAATATAGGCTTAGTTCTGGATGCACGCGCAATCAACAAAATCATCGTGCTAGTTCGCACAAAAACCAGAAATTTTTAGGGGTAAAGCACTTATCAACAATAGATTTAAAAAAATTCGTTTTTCCAAGTACGGTTAATCAAAGAGTGAAGGAAGTACACTGCGTTTATTATTGCTGGCCGCAGTTACCAATTTTGCTTACTACCATTCGGACTCAATGTAAGTTCAGGTGTTTCCATTACTGCTATAGATACAGTTCTAGGTACAGAATTACTGAAAAAGGCAACGTTGTACTTTGATGACAATCATATAGCCACACAGACATGGGAAGGTGACATATACATTTTACAAAAGACATTATGTAACTTCGCTCAAGCTGGTGTTACAACAAATCTACAGAAATCAAAGTTCGCGTGAAATGAGATTAAGTACTTGGCACACATAATCAGTTGTGAAGGCATTATACCATATAAGCCGATTTGCGAGGAAACTAACTGTGATCCGAAAGGATAGGCTAAACTCAGTTGGCGGTGACGTGTTATGTTGCTGTTAGAAATAGCGTATCTTGTCGCGGAAATTGAGTTAGATAGTTTACGTCAAAGCGAAAAGTCGGCATCGCATTAAAATTTCTATACTGACCGGTTTCGGCTTATATACAAGGCATCTTCAGAATTTCTTGGCCCCCATGGCTGGAGCTGATGGTGCCTCGGGTTTGTCGTGGTAACACGATCGTACACTGTGAGTCGCGGATGGGCCGTCAGCAACAGCCACAGGGGGCCAAGAAATTCTGAAGATGGCTTGTAGAAATATAAATGTGATCTCGACTGTTCATTTTCACGTAAACATAACACCAGGTCGCTGCTCTCCGGAGACTATGTCATCGAAATTTATGAAGTAGATAGTTCCTGTGAGATAACGTGGGCAGAGGTCAGTCCTGGCAACCGGAATAAAATAATTGGATCCTTTTAGCGACCTTCCAGTTCAGATGATGCAATTGCTGAAAAGTTCAAGGAAACTTGAGTTCAATTTCAAACATGTACATGTTCGAGTATAATGACTTTTCTGGAGACTAGGAATCTACTCTGTAGGAATCAGCATGGGTTTTGAAAAAGACGATGGCGTGAAACCCAGCTCGCGCTATTCGCCCAAGAGACTCAGAGGGCCATAGACACAGGTTCCCAGGTAGATGTCGTGTTTCTTGACTTCCGCAAGGGGTTTGACACAGTTCCCCACAGTCGTTTAATGAACAAAGTAAAAGCATATGGACTATCAGACCAATTGTGTGATTGGATTGAACAGTTCCTACATAACAGAACGCAGCATGTCATTCTCAACGGAGAGAAGTCTTCCGAAGTAAGAGTGATTTCAGGAGTGCCGCAGGGGAGTGTCGTAGGACCGTTGCTATTCACAATATATATAAATGACCTGGATAATATCGGAAGTTCACTGAGGCTTTTTGCGGATGATGCTGTAATATATCGAGAGGTTGTAACAATGGAAAATTGTACTGAAATGCAGGAGGATCTGCAACGAATTGACACATGGTGCAGGGAATGGCAATTGAATCTCAATGTAGACAAGCGTACTGTGCTGCGAATACATAGAAGGAAAGATCCTTTGTCATTTAGCTACAATATAGCAGGTCAGCAACTGAAAGCAGTTAATTCCATAAATTATCTGGGAGTAGGCATTAGGAGTGATTTAAAATGGAATGACCATGTAAAATTAATCGTCGGTAAAGCAGATGTCAGACTGAGATTCATTGGAAGAATCCTAAGGAAATGCAATCCGAAAACAAAGGAAGTAGGTTACAGTACACTTGTTCGCCCACTGCTTGAGTACTGCTCACCGGTGTGGGATCCGTATCAGATAGGGTTGATCCAACGGAGAGCAGCGCTCTTCGTTACAGGATCATTTAGTAATCGCAAAAAGCGTTACGGAGATGATAAACTCCAGTGGAAGACTCTGCAGGAGAGACGCTCAGTAGCTCGGTACGGGCTTTTGTTGAAGTTTCGAGAACATGCCTTCACCTAGGAATCAAGCAGTATATTGCTCCGTCCTACGTATATCTCGCGAAGAGACCATGAGGATAAAATAAGAGAGATTAGAGCCCACATAGAGGCATACCGACAATCTTTCTTTCCTCGAACAATACGAGAGTGGAGTAGAAGGGAGAACCGATAGAGATACTCAAGGTACCCTCCGCCACACACCGTCAGATGGCTTGCGGAGTATGGATGTAGATGCAGATGTAGATGTAGACTCAAACAATTGTAGTTGCTGGTGACTTTAATTTACCCTCGATATGTTGGCGAAAATACATGTTTAATTCCGGAGGTACGCATAAAACATCATCCGAAATTGTGCTAATTGCATACTCTGAAAATTATTTCGAACAGTCCGCAGCTCGTGGTCTTGCGGTAGCGTTCTCGCTTCCTGCGCACGGGGTCCCGGGTACGATTCCCGGCGGGTCAGGGATTTTCTCTACCCCGTGATGACTAGGTGTTGTGTGTTCCTCATCATCATTTCATCATCATTGACTTGCAAGTCGCCGAAGTGGCGTCAACTAAAAAGGACTTGCAATACGGCGGCCGAACATCCCCGCAAGGGGCCTCCCGGCCAACAATGCCATACGATCATTTCATTTTTTTATTTCGAACAGTTAGTTCATGAACCCAAGCGATGTGAAAACACACTTGACCTCTTAGCAACAAATAACCCTGAGCTAAAAACAAGCATCAAAACTGATAGAGGGATTAATGCATGGTTTTCGTAGCGAGACTGAATATTGTAACCCCCAAACGCTCCAAAAATAAGCGAAAAATGTACCTATCCAAAAAAGGTGATAAAAACTGAGTTGACGCCTTCCCGAGAGACAATCTTCACTCCTTCCAAATGAACAATTTAGGTGTAGACCAGATGTGACTTAAATTCAAACAAATAGTATCGGCAGCAGTTGAGAGATGTATACCAAATAAATTAACAAACACCCTAGCTGATCCTCCTTGGTACACAAAAGGAGTAAGAACACTGTTGCAGAAACAACATACCAAATTTAAATAGACGCAAAATCTCCAGGACTGGCGATATTTTACAGACGCTCGAAATTTAGTGAGGATTTCCATGCGAGATGCTTATAATAGTTTCCACAACGAAACTTTGTCGCGAAACCTGACAGAAAATCCAAAAAGATTCTGGTCGTATGTAAAATATGCTAAGCAAGACACAATTAATGCCTTCTCTGCGCGATGGTAATGGGAATACTATCGACGACAGTGCTGCAAAAGCAGAGTTACTAAAGACAATCTTTCGAAATTCCTTCACCAAAAAAGACGAATTAAATATTCCGGAATTCGAATCAAGAACAGCTGCAAACTTGAGTAATGTAGAAGTAAATATCCTCGGAGTAGTGAAGCAACTTAAATCACTTAACGAAAGAAAGTCTTCCGATCCAGACTGTATACCAGTTAGGTTCTTTTTGGAGTATTCTGATACAATAGCTCCATACTTATCAATCGTATACAACCGTTCGCTCGACGAAAGATCCGTACCCAAAGACTGGAAAGTTGCACAGTTCACACTAATAATCAAGAACGGTAGTAGGAGTAACCCAGTAAATTACAGGCCCATATCATCAACGTCGATATGCAGCAGGAGCTTGGAACGTTATTGTATTCGAACATTATGCATTACCTCGAAGAAAACAGTCTATTGACATACAGTAAACATGGATTTAGAAAACATCGTTCTTGTGAAACACAGCTAGATCTTTACTCACACGCAATTTTGAGTACTATTGAAAAGGGATTTCAAATGAATTCCGTATTCATATTTTTCCACAGGCTTTTGACAATGTATCACACAAGCCGCTTGTAGTGAAATTGCTTGCTTATGGAATATCATCTCAGTTATGCGACTGGATTAGTGATTTCCTGTCAAAGGGGTCACAGTCCGTAGTGACTGACGATAAGTCATGGACTAAAACAGACGTGATTTCTGGCGTTGGAAACCTTGGAAACTATAGGTTTTTAAGAAATTTAGTATTATATTTTTCTAAGACGTGAAAGCATACACTGACCACCAGGCGTTAACCTTTTTAATGATGGACACTCGTACATGTACGATTATCGAGATGGGCAATGACCTTGCACAACGACTCGTTCGCAATAGCACACATTAAAGGTAAAGGCAACATAATTAAAGAGGCGTTGTCACGTCTATCTCAGGGACTATCTCATGACGTAGATGATCTGGAACATATGAAAGATTATCGCATCATGCTCATGCAGGACAACCAGTGCCGTAAATATTATCTGGACTTCTGGAGAAATATGTCAACACTGCAGAAGGCTGACAGTAGGAGGAGCAAAGTAAGATCGACAATAGCAAATAACCGTGACCTTGTTATTGGAAAGCATTATAAACTATATCAGGACATCTTATTCTACCGTCTGCGTTCCTATAGTAATCAATGGTTCGTCTGTATTCCAGAAGAATCAGAAGCAAATCTAATCTGGCATACACATTTTACTTGAGGACACTATGGCACAAATAAATGTATGCAGAAACTAAACACCTACAGTTATTTCACAAACATGCGGAGGAAAATTCACAAACTTATCAAAACATATACTGTTTCTCAAAAAGCAAACCCTGAGAATCTAGGTTGTAAAGTAGAATTGAATCTGATTATTCCCAGTAAACCTAAAGAAATTTTAGCGACAGACGTAAGTGGACCGTATCCTAGAAGTAGAGGCACTGTCAAGAATGTACTCGCTCTGTGTGACCTTTTCGCAAAATTTGTGAAACTATATCCCATAAAAAGCGTGACAGCCAACACAGTCATTAAACGGGTAAGCAGAGATTATGTACCTACCGTTGGTAACCTGTCACCATCCTTTCGCACAATGCATCATATTAAAAAGATTATAAGCGGAGGAAGTTTTTGAAAGATAATATCAAAATTATCCTTACCTCAAGATTTAGCTCTCAGTTTAATCCGTGTGATAGAGTATTCAAGGAACTAAACCATTTTATGCAAACGTACATATCAGGGAATAATTCCAAGTGGATGAACTGTTTGTGTCTTTTCGAGGACGCTTACAGCAATATGCCAATATATGACTAATTGTACACCTACAGAAAGCATGTCAAACTACCAGAATCCTATGAGAAAAAGATACGAGACGTTTTAATTGCCCTAGCAAATAACCCAGAATCAGAAAACAGAAATTTGAGACAACTATAAAAAGAAATCTGGGATTTACAGTAGCCATCAAAGTACTTTGGCGTGCTCACCCAAAATCTTGTGCATTGAAACGACGTAACTCTAAGTGAGCGTTTCATTATGAAGGTACATACATCACGGCTCTCATTCCACAAGCCGGGTCGTATTCTTACAAACAGAGTAGTTGGATATACAATCGTAGAGATTTACGTAAGTTTCATATGAAAGCAGAAACAAAGTCGTTAAGAGACAAGCAGGCAGTGGATCACAAATCACGGATGTAAAGCACAACGCCGTATGTATAGCTTACAAATATACAAAATCGTCTAAGATATTTTATTTCAGGTCAGTAGCTAAGAAGAAAGAAAAGAGGGTGAGCAATAAAAGTTTATTATGATAAAATGACCTCTATATGATAAATGATTTAATTTCTAATCGTGCATAATGAAGGCTATTCCTAACACCCAGGAATTTTATGTGTAACGGTAACGACAAAAGACTGAGCAAGCATGAACCTGACACAAGCAAAAATCATTCCTAGAAACGAACTACATTTCAAAATACAGGATGAAACCAAATACTTTCAGAATATAAAGGAAAACATCAAAGGAAGCAGACAGATGATGTATGAACGAAATCGTTACTCAACATTGGAAAACAGATTAGGGTCCACAAACACATCAAGTGCTGTATCTTGCAGCTGGATTTAGGACAATTTAAATTCTTATTTTAACCATAGCATTTAATTCACAGATGTGCACTAGAGTTCAGGTGTCGTTGTACAGCGTCTGTTGAGCCTAATCTTTTCTCTCAAGTTTCAGTAGTTTTGTACAGCGTGTGTTGGGTCCAATCTTTTCTCTCAGGTTTCAGTAGTAACAGAGGAAATCCTATGATGACACAAAAGAAACATAGAATTGCTGCATAAACAGATGTATAGAAGGATCTTTAGAGTGACAGAAGTAGTTGAACAGAAACTTTTAAAAGAGCCGGCCGGGTTGGCCGAGCGGTTCTAGGCGCTACAGTCTGGAACCGTGCGACCGCTGCGGTCGCAGGTTCGAATCCAGCCTCGGGCATGGGTATGTGTGATGTCCTTAGGTTACTTAGGTTTAAGTAGTTCTAAGTTCTAGGGGACTGATGACCTCAGAAGTTAAGTCCCATAGTGCTCAGAGCCGTTTGAACCATTTTTTTTAAAAAAACGAACGAAATCGTACAAACGATGAAACAAAATTTTGTAAGGCACCATAAACTGTGGTGAATTGAAACACTGGAGTTGAGCTTAGTGTACAGTGAGACGTGTGTAACGCTACGACAAGTAGCAAAAAACAAATACGAGGGCGGTTCAGAAAGTAACCTCCGATTGGTCACAGTGCGGGTTGTGGGGCGAGTAGCGACGCCATCTGTGCGTTCACGCACTCAACAGGTCAGTCGGCATCAAGCCGTGGTCGAGTGAACGTCGTACCTGCGCTAGTTTAGTTTTTGTGGCAGTTTGAAATGTGTGCTGCAATAGAAAACCCCGCCAAATGTGAAGTGCGTGCTGTCATAAGGTTTTTTACAGCCAAAGGATATTCTGCAGCAGCTATTCATCGTGAGCTTTGTGCCGTGTACGGACCAAGAGTTATGAGTGAAGGAGTTGTCCGTGAATGGGTACGTTTATTTAAAAGTGGACGAGAAAACGTTCATGATGAAGAGAGGAGTGGTAGACCATCATTGGTGACTGACGAACTCGTTCAGACAGTTGATGCAAAAGTTCGTGAAAATCGACGTTTCTCAATGTCGGAGTTGTCTACTGGTTTTCCACAGATTTCTAAGACTCTCTTGTACGAGATAGTGACAGCAAGATTGGGTTACCGTAAGTTCTGTGCACGATGGGTGCCCAAAATTCTTACCGACCACCACAAAACTCAAAGAAGGGCCTCTGCATTAGACTTTCTGTCACGTTAGGAGGACGAAGGAGAACCATTGTTAAACAGAATCGTGACCGGTGACGAAACCTGGATTAAGTACGTGAACCCTGAGACAAAAGAACAATCAAAGATGTGGGCATATTCAAATTCGCCTACCAAACCAAGAAAAGCCTCGCAAGATTTTTCTGCCAGAAAACTGATGGCAACGGTGTTTTGGGATGCCAAAGGGGTGTTGTTGGTTGAATTCATGGAACGTGGTACGACCATTAATCAAGACGTGTACTGTGAAACAATAAAAAAGTTACGACGGGCTATACAGAACAAACGCCGTGGTATGCTGACTTCCGGTATCGTTTTTTTGCACGATAACGCCCGTCCTCACTCTGCTCGCAGAACAACGGCCCTTCTTGAGTCCTTCGAGTGGGACGTTATCAACCATCAACCTTACAGCCCAGACCTGGCGCCAAGTGATTATCACCTCTTCATGCATTTGAAGAAATGGCTCGGGTCACAGCGGTTTGATGACGACGAAGAGCTCAAAGATGCGGTCACAGGCTGGCTCCAGGCACAAGCGGGTGATTTTTATGCAGAAGGAATTTCAAAGCTTGTGAAGAGATACGATAAGTGCCTCAATCGCTATGGAGACTATGTAGAAAAATAGTGCAAAGATGTAGTTGTAAGATGTATATATTAAAATATTTTTATTTAACTTGGTGTAATTTTTTTAAATCAACCGGAGGCTACTTTCTGAACGGCCCTCGTATAAACGAGTGAAAACTACGAGTCTGAGAACTGTTGTGGAATTTGGAGGGCAAAATGTTTTCAGAAACGACCCTACAACCCACCTGCCAAGTACAGCATCCAAAACAGGGGTCGACACTCTTCGACACGGTTCCGCAAAGAACGAGTGTTTTATGGCACTTGTTCCCAAATGAATCGCCACCACGAAGACCACCAGATGGATGTTGTGTGCATGCGTTATTCTGAAAAACCGGACGTGTGAAAAACCGTCTGTGTGACGTATTCTGCTGGCATTGAGACAAGAATAATGCCCCAAGCAGCACTGCGCGAGAATTTACATTTGATTATTGTATATAAATGTAAAAGAGAACTGGTATATGTATGTTTTTGAAGAATATTGTGAACAAGCCCTAGAAGTAAATAGTTCGACTGTACTTTGACACTCAGCCTCGCTATTTAGGGGCAGACCAATACATCTTTTAAGGTAAAAGAAAAATTCTGCGTGGAATATACATTCCTAGTAGCGACAAAATATTAATTTATGTACATGTAATAGCCGTAAGAGATAATATGGCAGATAATTTTTATTTCTAAAACAAAAGACAAAAACTTTCAATAATTATTATTCTTCCGTTCTGTGTGTTAGAGTTTGGAGAGAAACGTCTTAGTGTAACCGACGAGACGCCGTACTGCTATTTAGTTGATAAAGTAAGTCATCAGCGGTATGTCAAATATCATTTTATTAGCCGTCTCGTATTATATATGTGTTCTTTCAGACCGGAAACCTCTATATTTTAAATATCGAAGTCTGATGTTTCCTTGTCCGGCGACAGTAGAAATTCTATTTGAGAGACCGTAACTCCGACCTGTAATAAGAATATTTATGTCATTTTATCTATAAGCAAACCTTTAACGTTCACATGTATTGCAGCATTCAATAAAAGTTACTTAGCCTGTTATAACAACGTGTAAGTTAATTTTTGTAGTCCCCTCGTGTGAGATGATGAGTGATGACAATGCAGTCGACTAGACACGTGGCTAGGGTCTGCGAAGGTGACAGCAACAGTTCGACCTAGAGCGAAGTCAACTGAGACACTTTGAACTAATGAGAATCAGCGATCAGTATTAATGCTCTATTGTGCCGTGATGTGTAGAAACAGTGGGATAACCATTGAACCACATGCCCAGAAGCTTCGCAGCAACGTATTTCAATGTCACAAGTTAATGACGACGTTGTTAGTACAACACCAACGACTTAGACACGCCTCAATCTCGTGTCTGGACTGTTAAACAATCTTATTTCACTTTTCAGAAAAATTACGTAATACAGGCATATAATATATCACAATTGCATGTAAAGTAAAAAATGCATAACGTTTGTAGAAGCAAATATAGACTCTGTCCGTAATTGATTAGACATGAAACACGGATTGACGCTGAAAAAATTGCTAAAGATTAGGAAGCTGAGGAGATGTACTATCGATGAATAGAAAAAAACTGTTAGTTATTGAGAGTTTAAATAGGATATTAGGCTACCACTGACAAAAATAGAGGAAAGAAACAATTAAAGATGAATGTGTAGCTTCTAGAGGTGTAATAGTAAAGGAAGTAAAGGAAGAGGAACCGAAAAGGCAAAGCCACGTAAGAATCCTTGACTAACACAAGAGATATTAAATGTAAATGATAAAATGATAAAATATGAAAGGCAGTATATGACACCCTCGAATGTTTATAAAAACGTCCAAAAACTGAAAATGACAGGATATTCAGAATACCTTAGGACGAATTGCTAGAGAAATGCAAAACTTAGAAGCAAACGTATCGGAACCATAGATGCCGCGTTCAGGAAAATCAAAGAAGTTTTTGGAGAACAGAGAAGCGGCTGTATGAACATCAACAGCTTCGATGGCAAGTTGGTAGTAATTAAAGGGTAAAAAATATATAGAAGGGCAAAAGAAAAGAACAAACTGCAAGGTAAATGAAAAAGAAAGTGGATGTTGCGTGAGAGAAAATACTCTGAGAGAATAATTTGAATTGAAATACCCACATCCAAACAAAGCAGGTGTGTAGGCAACATTCTCTCACACTTATCGATATTCTTTGGAGATCTGACCATGGCAAAACTGATGCAGTTGTTACATATGGTATTTTTTTTCATTTATTGGCTTTCGGTACATGGGAATAAAGCCATCCCAGCATGGAAATGTTATACTACAGTTTGTCCCGACAATTAAGAGTGTACATTAGTTTAAGTCGTATCCTGGTGCGAAGTTTCACACACAGAAGTAACAAAGTGCAGATTCCGACATAAAACAAATATTACACCCACATTATAATGAAACGAGTAAACACAATGAAAATGTATGCTGTAAAACTCCTATAGTAACATAATAAGAAACAGTAAATGGCTGTTAGTACACTTTTGAGGATTTCCCAGTTCAGGCCACATTAATAACTGCGTATCTAAATTAGCAAAAAAATGTTCTATTGTATGTACCGTAAGAATTGTTACGAAAGCTGCGGATAGAAAATTAAATATTTGAGCATGTCTGTAAGTACGATTTAAACTGAGATGAGAACAGTGTACAAGAACCTGATTTGGATATTACAGTCACACGTATAGATACACAGGTACCCATACACTTACATATAAGAGATACACAGTGGCATACATTTATAGGCTGAACGTTCCATGCCGAGTAGCACGTATAAATATAGTCACTTAATTGTGCATTGGACTCATTCAAGTTACCAAGAGTATTACATTAGCAGCCAGCGCAGGGAGTTGTATTGGAATGCTGACACTGTTGGCGAACTTGTACAGTATGTTATACGTTGCTTTATGCTGGGTGCTATCAAAGTCTGGAGGCTGCTTGGAAATTGATGACCAAGAGGCTGAAGATTACTTACAAGTACATTTGACACGTGTATCGAGGACATTGTAGGAATGCATTCTTTGGATCATCTTCACATCTGCAAACTCACAGAGTAGTGGCCCTCAAGTTGACCCAATAAAGGTGTTTGCTGAACTTTCAATGAGTGAACTACAGCGATCCTATATTGTCCTGAAGCTCCTCAATGTGTCTTGTTATAAAATGCTACTCTTGGAGTGGTGGGATTAATTTCTGCGTAGTGACTGCCTTTGTAGCTGTTAGCGACCAGTTCTCTTGCCAGTCCGATCACAACACCTTCCTGAGCGTGGGTATCATATCTGTGAGAGGGAGTTCATCATATTTGAAACGTCCCCTTTTAATAATTTTACAGGACTGTGCTTAAACTGACGCACAATATTTTTAGCGCAACGCAATCTGACTTTAAATAATCTCTAGAAAAGAATGGCCCTGAGTAACATTAAACTACACTCCTGGAAATTGAAATAAGAACACCGTGAATTCATTGTCCCAGGAAGGGGAAACTTTATTGACACATTCCTGGGGTCAGATACATCACATGATCACACTGACAGAACCACAGGCACATAGACACAGGCAACAGAGCATGCACAATGTCGGCACTAGTACAGTACATATCCACCTTTCGCAGCAATGCAGGCTGCTATTCTCCCATGGAGACGATCGTAGAGATGCTGGATGTAGTCCTGTGGAACGGCTTGCCATGCCATTTCCACCTGGCGCCTCAGTTGGACCAGCGTTCGTGCTGGACGTGCAGACCGCGTGAGACATGATCACACTGACAGAACCACAGGCACATAGACACAGGCAACAGAGCATGCACAATGTCGGCACTAGTACAGTACATATCCACCTTTCGCAGCAATGCAGGCTGCTATTCTCCCATGGAGACGATCGTAGAGATGCTGGATGTAGTCCTGTGGAACGGCTTGCCATGCCATTTCCACCTGGCGCCTCAGTTGGACCAGCGTTCGTGCTGGACGTGCAGACCGCGTGAGACGACGCACCATCCAGTCCCAAACATGCTCAGTGGGGGACAGATCCGGAGATCTTGCTGGCCAGGGTAGTTGACTTACACCTTCTAGAGCACGTTGGGTGGTACGGGATACATGCGGACGTGCATTGTCCTGTTGGAACAGCAAGTTCCCTTGCCGGTCTAGGAATGGTAGAGCGATGGGTTCGATGACGGTTTGGATGTACCGTGCACTATTCAGTGTCCCCTCGACGATCACCAGTGGTGTACGGCCAGTGTAGGAGATCGCTCCCCACACCATGATGCCGGGTGTTGGCCCTGTGTGCCTCGGTCGTATGCAGTCCTGATTGTGGCGCTCACCTGCACGGCGCCAAACACGCATACGACCATCATTGGCACCAAGGCAGAAGCGACTCTCATCGCTGAAGACAACACGTCTCCATTCGTCCCTCCATTCACGCCTGTCGCGACACCACTGGAGGCGGGCTGCACGATGTTGGGGCGTGAGCGGAAGACGGCCTAACGGTGTGCGGGACCGTAGCCCAGCTTCATGGAGACGGTTGCGAATGGTCCTCGCCGATACCCCAGGAGCAACAGTGTCCCTAATTTGCTGGGAAGTGGCGGTGCGGTCCCCTACGGCACTGCGTAGGATCCTACGGTCTTGGCGTGCATCCGTGCGTCGCTGCGGTCCGGTCCCAGGTCGACGGGCACGTGCACCTTCCGCCGACCACTGGCGACAACATCGATGTACTGTGGAGACCTCACGCCCCACGTGTTGAGCAATTCGGCGGTACGTCCAACCGGCCTCCCGCATGCCCACTATACGCCCTCGCTCAAAGTCCATCAACTGCACATACGGTTCACGTCCACGCTGTCGCGGTATGCTACCAGTGTTAAAGACTGCGATGGAGCTCCGTATGCCACGGCAATCTGGCTGACACTGACGGCGGCGGTGCACAAATGCTGCGCAGCTAGTGCTATTCGACGGCCAACACCGCGGTTCCTGGTGTGTCCGCTGTGCCGTGCGTGTGATCATTGCTTGTACAGCCCTCTCGCAGTGTCCGGAGCAAGTATGGTGGGTCTGACACACCGGTGTCAATGTGTTCTTTTTTCCATTTCCAGGAGTGTATACCTTTCACAAATCACTTACCTCACAAAAATCTTCGCTGCTCAAGCTACTGCAATACAGCGAGCGCCACTACTGCCAGCTAAATAAAAGATTCAAACTATGGAAGGCACTAACTACTGATAGGGATAGTTAGCAAATGAAAAATATTAATAGAGAACAAAGAATGTATTTACCTTGATATCATCATATATATATCAGTTCATGACAAATTACAAAACTCCGCCATCTCTCTCCCCACATCCACCACTGCTGGCGGCTCACCTCCAACTGCCCAACGCTATGCGCTGTTCACAGCCAGCTGCCTAACACTACAATGGCGAGTATTACAACAATGCAAAGCAGCCACAGACTGCACACCGCACAGCCAGTGATTTTCTATACAGAGGTGGCGTTACCAATAAAAAAACCTAAACAGCCTACTTACATGGCTCCCATGCTCCACACAAAATATTTTAAAAATTGGTTTGGGCAGTGCCCAATACAGATTTGAAAAAATTTTTCATAATTACAATAACAAAGAAATCAAATGCACACACTTATTGATACAATGTTGGTCAAAAGCTAAAATTTTCTCACAGTCCATAAAGACAGTCCTAATCGTTCATCACAGTAAAATATCAGTCGTTTTCTCAAAGTCTGAGCAGTAAAAGAAAATGCACACGGAAGTAGTGGATTTCCATGCAGTATTGAAGAAGTATTGTTGTCCTTCCAACGAAAAGACAGTGCTGACTCTACATGCAGACAGGTAATGGGCCACAACAGAGTAAACCCACAGCGGAGTCAGTCGAAATTTTGAAGAGTATTGGTGGGTAGGTCATCACAGAGCAGACCCACTGTAGCCCTGGTAGAGATTACGGTATTGGTGGGCCACCAGAGGCGCAGACCCACTGCAGTCCTTGTAGAGATTACGGTACTGGTGGGCCACCAGAGGTACAGACCCACTGCAGTCCTTGTAGAGATGACCAGCAGCCATCTGTTGTGACTGTGCAGGTGCACAATCACCATTGAAGAGTCTTGCGGATAATATAGCAAGTCCATAACCACCATTTGTGCACTCACAAAGTTTTTGGAATTGTCCTTAGAACCAGCAATGCTGTTATCCAGTCCCTTGCTGAATTATTAACACACGTGCAAACACTATCAGTCCCTACTTCTCACATATTGTCCATATACTATGACCAACAGAAATGTGTGCAGTGAAATGTAACTTACAAGTTGCTTAATTTGATGAACTGGTGTCAATTACAATTTTATAACATAAGAACACAATAACAAAGGTACAAAATACATCAGTAAAGAACATAACAATACAGATAACATTTGTGGTAATAGGGGCTTTACAAAAGAATAGAAATAGACATATACGTCAGTGTTACAAGAATTATGACATGAGTACATACATAAAAGATCAGAATAACTTTCGAAACATCAACTTCACACATGAGCATTAAAATAACACAAAATAAATAATGTCTAAGCATATTTACAAGGTAAATAACATTTTATTAATGCCAATTATATTTGAGTATAACAGTATTCCTCATCATAGTGAATGTAGCTTAGTATTAGAAGAAGAAAAAATTCTATGAAACTACACAGAGACAGGAAGAAAACAAATACACAAGGGTACACAAACACATAGTGGGATAACACAAAAGGAAAGGACAGGGTTTGTTTTACTGCAGTATTTTGCATGGAGATCTCCCTTCGTTCATCATTATTCCCAAAAGTCCTATCTAAGCCTGTTTTCTGTATTCTGTTCACATCCTCTGTCAAAAATAGTTTTTCTCCACTGTACAGTATCCTTTTTTTTGCAAACCATTTTCTGATAGCTTCTCAATGCATTTCTTATAAATTCATCATAGTTAGTTTCTTATATAGTCTACCCCCTCTTAAGCTAACTTAAATCTACTGAGCTCAGATATATATACCAAGGGACGAGGCAATGCAGCATCACATAAAACAATTAATATAAACAGCAATGAAAAAAACGCAGATTTGCGAAGCAAGCAGCATTAAGAAATTAGCAAAGCAATTGTAATATTGCAACTAATCTAAGGCAATGTGCAGCAAACAATAAAAATAAATCATTAGTAAAACTGGCTTAACAGAATAATACAAAGTCAAATTCAATAACACTATGCCTGGCAAACAGCAGCAACTTATACCTAAACATGACATAGCTCAAGCAGAAAAAATATTACACTAAAAATGGCCATGTCTAATACCTATGTCACATCTTAACACTAGAGTGATGCGTCACGAGAACTTACACTAGCAGATAAGTTACCAAATAGTAAAGAAATTGTTTATGCAATTCCTGTGAAGGGAAATGTCTTTTTATGCTCCCTCATTTTTTGGAAATATATCACAAAACTGTTATTTACTGGATCTGGAGACAGAAAATATTTATATTAGTACATCTATAAAATTTTATTTTAACCAGTGCTGCAGTGCAGCTGGAAACTAGATATTAAACAAAATGAGTAAATAAATACATAAAGCAAGCCATATGGCATTTCTCTCAATTCTCGTAGATAGACACTTGTCCTAATCAGGTGTGCAGATGTAAGAATGTTTCCAAGCTATTATTAGCGTGTCATATTTACGATGCTTTCTACAAACGAATGTCAATGGCGAGGATAATGGCCTCCCCCCTTTTTTTTTCTATAACCTGCGCCACACACTAATGGCTTTTTCTCAAGGCGGCTGGCACACCTGGCCGCTCACAACGCATTACGTGCAGGTGGTCACTTAACTTTTGTACAGAAATATTTACGACACCAGTTTCTGCTACAGTTACAGTCTCATATAAAAATATTTCACAGGTCAAGAATCTGGGTTACAAATCTGTAGAAACAAAATCCTATAAATATAACATTGTCCAAAAAATTTTCGCCAGCATTGTGATACATTCACGCATATACACACATTTCATAACTCTTAAAGTACGATTCTTAGTTTCCAACAACCTTTTTCACAAACCATAGTCCGTAACTTCTATTCATTATTCATATACATATAAACACGTAATCACATTCCTTATATAGCATCAGCTTATTGATCATAAACATACCGCAACAACATAATACACATAGTCGTCGTAAAAATAACATCATAACACCTCAGTCAACTCTCAAAATCGTCGTAGCTTCCTCCAATAATATCAAAACTTAAAAAAAATTCTCTG
This sequence comes from Schistocerca nitens, assembly GCF_023898315.1. Taxonomy (NCBI): domain Eukaryota; kingdom Metazoa; phylum Arthropoda; class Insecta; order Orthoptera; family Acrididae; genus Schistocerca; species Schistocerca nitens. The sequence continues at coordinate 678,034,169 of NC_064617.1, read as the reverse complement.
CTCATGTCAAAAGTGTCATCTACCTCAAACGTACTTTAAAATCATGCTCCCTTACCAAATATATCATTCAAAGCTCTCATAGTATCACAATGGTTCTGAAAAAATATGAACAGTTCACAAAGTACAAACAACATACAATTTCGTAAGTGTGAAGTTATCCAACTGTGTAATTGCGTAAACATCTGTCACTGACGTAGTAAAAAGAATGTTTATTTCTCTGTCAAATAATCAGATAGCTGTGTAATTTATGTGTTGGAGAAATATGGTACCGATGTGTAAAGTTGTATAAGCAAATACCATATTAGCTAGGGTTCCTTGTGGTTGCCACACACATGGTACACAAAGTAAGCGTGTACCCCCCTGAGGATTAATGTAATTATACCCTCAGGTGTTACAGATTACAGCAATGGAATGAAATGTATCACGGAAAACTTTCTTTGCAATTTAAAAAATCTTTAAAAATAAATGTTTTAAGTACAAAATTAATCACTCAAATACGTGTCCTGTAGCGCTAAACTGTGTGTCATGTCGCAACATAATCTCTGTGGAAGTCTCGTAGTTATCGTCCTCCGAAAGCTAAGTTCTGCAGAAGTCAATGTACTTACCTCATGATAAACAAAAGTGAAATGCTTTGTGTATAGATATCGTAGTTATTACGCTTATTGTTGTGATGAAGAAAGTACTGTACTGTAACGTATTGTTGTGCCACGAAAAAGGCTGTCTCATTGTTGCTATACCACAAAAGTTAAATACTAAAACATGTTTCACTTTCCAGAAGAATTCAGAAAAATTGTGCAGATGTAAAACAGATACACTGCAAAAGCAACATTGTAAATTGTCACTCATTAGTAGCGTCTTGATAACATCGTGTAGCTGTCACATAAACTAACCTTTGTGTCATCTGGTATCTCTCAGAAAGCACTTTAAATTCAGAATGTATTTTCAAATAAACTAAAATGTTGCATTAAAATCTCAAGTTAAAAAAGCACATTATCTCTCAATAAACGGTTTTACATGTGAAATGTGGTGCAGAATGCGGTATAAGTCGGTAAAGAACACTGGAATTTTTCTCAAGGTTAACGTCTGTGTGATTTTTCTCTGAGCCAGCCGGTGCAGGTGGCTGCCTGTGGTGCGGGTCATTGTCTGTTTCTTTGTTGGCGCGCGTCGTTATTGGGATTAGGAGACCGAACTTCTACAAATTCGCCTTGCCGAGAGGGCCCAGCTCTGTTTGAATCCCGCCAGTTCTGATGCAATCCAGGTCTTTCGTTACGATCATATCGTCTGTCGTCATGTTGGTAGATGCCATAGTTTCTTTCTTGTCGGTCACATGGTGGAGAATTTCTCCCTGAATCGTAACTGTGCGCCGAACTGTTGCGTCTGAAGTTATTCTGCCTCCTTTTCTTTTTTTTTTCTTTTTAACAGCTTATAGTAAAAATCATGGTTCGGCGAGTAGCATATCGGTCATTGTTAGGTCGTGTCGGCGGTTCCATCTCTAAATTCGGTGCACATTGCCAATTTCTTTCATAATTTCCGAAATGCGCTGTGTTATTATTTTGTGGCTGTTCCGTATTTCTATGTCCCTCTTCCTGTACTGGAGCGCGAGTGTCCTCTGAAATATGTAATTCTTGTATTACCTGCGTCAACTGATCTTGTACTTCCCGGATTTCTCTTTTGTACTGTGTATTGATTTGATTTTGATTTTGTTTGAATTTTCTAATTTGTTCATACTCTTCTGTGTCAGTGAAGGCTACAGGTCTTGTGTCATTCAGATCATCATCTACCTTTGTAGATAAGTTAGTGACCTGATCCGAAAGTTCGGCTACTTTCTCTGATAGTGAACACATTTCCTCAGTGTGTTTTTCTGAACCAAGTTTCAGAGTGTCCATTTGTGTTGAAATCGAATCTACTGTGTCCTTCAAGTTTTCCTGAGTTTTTGCAAGTTGCGTAACCGAATCGGTAGATGCAACTGAGTCAAATTTAGCTTGCAAGGTCTCATGATTTTCATGAACAGTAGTTTGCAGTTCTTTTATGGCTGCTTCGTGATTCTGTAGTGCATTTTCATGACGCGAAAAAATAGGTTGGAAATGCTCACAAATTTGTGTTTTTACGTCACTACAGACTTTTTGACATTTCGATTCAATGTGATGTAACTCAGTAGTTAAATCCTCGCGTGTTTGTTCAAGAGTTTGCTCCAATGAGTCTAACTTTTGAAGATTTTGTTCCATTGCGTCTAACTTTTGAAGATTTTGTCCTATTTGTTTCTGATTTTGTTCAAGTGTTGTGTCTAACTTTTTAAGATTTTGTTCCACTGTGTCTAACTTTTGAAGATTTTGTTCCATTATGTCTAACTTTTGAAGCTTTTGTCCCATTTGTTGCATTAATTGTAATAACAGTGCACTGGTGTCTGAAACATGTTCCTCAGTGCTATTCGGCGTGAAGTTGCACCGGCAACATTCATATTTTGACAAGCAGAAAATGTGTCTTGACTCATTTGAGAAAACGGTGAGGACCCAAAACCTGAGTCTACAATATTTGCGAGATTGTTTCCTGTCATTTCAGATTCCTGAGGCGAGCTGTTGCTGACCGATCGATCGATAATGCTTCCCTGTTCTCTAATTGTTTCACTGTCTACACCATTGTTTGCCGCCCGCTCCATTTCCCTATGCGCAATTACCAAATTACTACTTTGAACATTAGTTAATTCATTACTCTGCGGCGCTAACACACTGTCATTTCTCAATTTAGTTTGGAGCCTAGTATTACGTTTCTCACACGCCATTATTGTCACAGTATTTCACACGACAACACAGAAAAGCACAATTTGAAGAGCAAAAATAAGAAAACACATTAACATAACACTGAAAATAATATCTAGTTAATTGCAGCTGCGAAATACTTGGTGCAAATCTACATGCGTGCCACACCTGTTTTACTGTACAACAATGAAAGACTGCAACTACAAAGGAGATTCTCTCTACAATTACGCGCTAGCAATAAACAAAATCTACACTAATTACACAAACTACAAGAAAAAATCAGAAGATTCCAGTGAGGTATCCTAGGCAAAGGGTCGACATATGAAACGTCCCCATTTAATAATTTTACAGGACTGTGCTTAAACTGACGCACAATATTTTTAGCGCAACGCAATCTGACTTTCAATAATCTCTAGAAAAGAATGGCTCTGAGTAACATTAAACTATACCTTTCACAAATCACTTACCTCACAAAAATCTTCGCTGCTCAAGCTACTGCAATACAGCGAGCGCCACTACTGCCAGCTAAATAAAAGATTCAAACTATGGAAGGCACTAACTACTGATAGGGATAGTTAGCAAATGAAAGATATTAATAGAGAACAAAGAATGTATTTACCTTGATATCATCATATATATAGCAGTTCATGACAAATTACAAAACTCCGCCATCTCTCTTCCCACATCCACCACTGCTGGCGGCTCACCTCCAACTGCCCAACGCTATGCGCTGTTCACAGCCAGCTGCCTAACACTACAATGGCGAGTATTACAACAATGCAAAGCAGCCACAGACTGCACACCGCACAGCCAGTGATTTTCTATACAGAGGTGGCGTTACCAATAAAAAAACCTAAACAGCCTACTTACATATTCAATAGCTCCCTGTGGAGGTGCTTACTTTGCTAGGACATCTACTTGTCATTTCCAGGTATCTCGGGATATCCTTTCTTCCATACAATCACGATAGTTCCGCTGCACCCGAATACACATCGAAGAAGCAATGATGGAAATAAAAGAAAGATTCGAAAGTGGAATTAAATTCAAGGTGAAAGGATATCAATGACAATATTCACTGATGACATTCGTATTCTCAGTGAAAGTTAAGAAGAACAGCTGGATCTGGTGAATGGAATGGACAGTCTAATGAGTACAGAATATGGACTAAGAAACTAGGAAAATAAGGAAAACGAGAATAATGAAAAGTAGTGGAAATGGGTGCAGTGAGTAAGTTAGGGTCAGGACTGATGCTCCAAAACAAATAGTGTTGCGGAATTCAGCTACCAAGGTAGCAAAATAATACATGACGGACGGAGCAAGGAGGACATCAAAAGCAGACTAGCGTTTGCGAAGCGGGCATTCCGTGCCAAGATAAGTATCTTGCTATCAAACAGAGTCCTCAATTTAGAAAGAAATTTAGGAGAATGTACATTTGGAGCAAGGCATTGTTAGGTAGTGTAACAGGGACTGTACGAAAACCAGAACGGAAGAGAATCGAAGCATTTGAGATGCGGTGCTACAGACTAATGTTGAAACTTAGGTGGACTGATAAGGTAAGGAATGAGGAGGTTCAGTGCAGAATTGGAGAAGAAAGGAATATATGGAAAACACTGAAGAGAAGAAGGAACAGGATGACAGGACATCTGTTAATACATCAAGGAATATCTTCCATGGTAATAGAGAGAGGTAGCAGTAGAGGGTAAAAGGTGCAGAGGAAGACAGAGATTGGAATACATCCAGCATTTAATGGAAGATGTAGGTTGCAACTTCTATTCTGAGATGAACGGGTTGGCACAGGAGAGGCTTTTGTGGTGACTCAAAAACAAAGTGTCGAGTCTTTGGAGCGTTGCTGGCTGTCGCTGTTCCGTAGCATATGTGTCTATAATCTAATTATATCACCGAGCGAGTTGACGAAGTGGCTAGCACGCTGGACTCGCATTCGGGAGGACGATGGTTCAATCCCGTGTCCGGCCATCCTGACTTAGATTTTTCTTGATTTCTCTAAATTACTCCAGGCAAATCCCGGGATGGTTCCTTGGAAAGGGCACGACTGACTTCCTTCCCCGTCCTTTCCTAATCCGATGAGACCGATGACCTCGCTGTCTGGTCGAAACTCTTTGTTATCAACAATTTCTTTGTTGTGTTTGAATACCTAAATCATTTAAATATAAAATTTATCGATATTTGGTAATTAACTCACACTTACGCATCATTTTTTTTCAAGAAAAATGCACGTCTCGTGGTTTTCAGTTACATACCACACGCAGAATTCCGGTTTTCAGTGCAAATACACGCTCTTAATTATTGATATATTATAAAAAATTGTTACAGATTTTGAAGTTCAGAAAACATCAGACAATTAAATTTTTTGGAGAAAAATGAAAAATCAAATGGTCTTTATTTGAATATGCCCACTTTTTATAGGACACATGTGGTCTCACAGCAGTGAGAGTGATAAGAATCGTAGAAACATGGAAAATAATAATTTTCATGGCGGCAAGCGCACTGTACAAATGCTGCATTTTTACAGTTGTCGCCGTACCACAGCTATCTGAACCCAACAGAATTTATCTGGTGCCAAGTTGAGAGAATTGTCGCAATAAATAACAAGACATTTAACCTGCCAAACTTACCAGAACTAATGCATGAAGCTTTATGACACATTAGTGCCAAACGATGGCAAAATGCAGAAGAAGAAATGGGGACACTCTGATGGCTTGGTATTCTGTTGTTAATCGTCTCGCTATCAGTGTAGCAGCACTAACATGTACCGCTTTCCTCGAAGTCCGACATGGTAGAAGTTCAGAGATTTCCAGACGAGCGACTGTAATACCTCCAGTGGCTTCAATATTTAACTACGTGATTAAATCCCAACAGTGCACTTTTACGCTGCACATACTGTAGCTCCTGCAGAAAAATTACCCTTGTTAAAGTCAGGAATTTTCATTAGTCTCGTTTTTCATTACAGTACTATGTTAGCTAAGATCGAGAACATGGTTTCCTTCAGATCACCTAAGAAGAGTGTCGCCTGAGTTTTATCATTGTTTCCTTATGCTCAAAAATTCAAAAATTAAATGACATTCAAGACTATATTTTTCCCTGCTCGTCTGGCCCGCATCTCGTGGTCGTGCGGTAGCGTTCTCGCTTCCCACGCCCGGGTTCCCAGGTTCGATTCCCGGCGGGGTCAGGGATTTTCTCTGCCTCGTGATGGCTGGATGTTGTGTGCTGTCCTTAGGTTAGTTAGGTTTAAGTAGTTCTAAGTTCTAGGGGACTTATGACCACAGCAGTTGAGTCCCATAGTGCTCAGGGCCATTTGAACCATTTTTCCCTGCTCGTCACTTCTTACGCCTTTACTACAACTGTTCACATCACTGCAGTTTAGTCGGACCAGGTGGCTGGCAAGTGCTTTTCAAGTTAAATGCGCCGGTAAAGCTGTTGTCGCCTATTATCGCTGAGTCGATGTACGCGTAACGCACAGCATAAAACGTATCCTCACTATCGTACTTGATTGTACTCGAGACAGATTAACTTCTGCACCACATGGAACGAAATCCAATGAGGATCCAGCAAACGCGGAAGAATACATAAGGTAATGTTTACATGGTGTTTATTCTTATGATGAATGGGGTACAGTGTGAGTGTTGGTGGTTTATATTCAAGAAGTGCTGGTTTATTTATTAGAACTGCATATTCATAAAATTCGTGAATTTTCAAAACATTGTGTGTGAGCTCCTAAGGGACCAAACTGCTGAGGTCATCGGTCCCTAGGCTTACGCACTACTTAAACTAACTTACGCTAAGAACAACACACACACCCATGCGCGAGGGAGGACTCGAAACTCGGGCGGGAGGGGCCGCGGGATCCGTGGCATGGCGCCTCAGACGGCGCGCCAACTCCGCGCGGCCTGAATTTTCATGTAACTACGTCGTGTGACATATTGATTTAACCGGAATCGTCTCAGGAATTCAATGTAAGGTGTGTTATTTGTTTGACACCTTACACGCCGTCTGTGTATTTTATTATTTGGATGCCACTGGCAAAGAGGTCATGAAGGTCAGCAGTACAGAGATTGAATAGCACGGGAGTCCTCTGCTAGCTTATCTGGGTCCCAATGTAGTTTCGCTTTGCAAGATGATTGTTTTTCTATTGCCGCCAAACTTAACACTGCTACACATACGTGGTTTTGGAATCCGAATTTTCTCCAGTTTTTCCCCCTAAGATTGGCAAGATGACGTTGTCGTATGCTTTAGTCAAGACTAAGAATGCAGCTACGAGTATCACATAATTATTCCAAGAGAAATTTGTATGTATGTCTGTAACTAATCGTAGAAGGATTTTAGTTGTCTCTTTTCCTTTTCAAAATCCAAGTTATTTTTCTGTAATATTTTCTTATTTTCACACCACCTATGCCCGCTTAATAATACTTTCCATTACCCTCACCGAAGACAGTAGTAAGGTGATAGGCCAATACGACTCAGGTTTCTTACCTTTTTTTCCAGTTTTGTAGATGGGGACGACAATTTTTCAGCGAGTCAACTTTGCTTGACGTATGTAGTCAGGATCAAAGTCGTCTTTGCTTCCGCTCGACATCGAATCCCGTCATTATAACCTACTAAGTGTGTAAGCAACTCATCGTCAAACTCAATCTCATCTCTGTGTACTAACGATCAGGACCGCTTTGCTGTGTACTGGGTAGTGAAAACTGTTTGCATTCAAGTACCACTCACTGCGCATCAGTTTCCTGTACGCTGAATGCCTTCCGCTAAGCAACTAAAACGTCCAAGAACAATAGCTCGCCATCCCTCTCCACATCCGTTCTAAAATTCGATGAACTGCTTCAGTGCATTTTCACCGTGAGGCCTTATCAGAAAGGTGTCGTCGACATACCACGTGAAGCAAGCAGAATGCGACTTCGCAGAGTTCAGAACTCGCTTCTCAAGTGTTCCAAGAAGATGTTCGCGAGAATAGTGCACAGCGGAACACACATAGTAGGGAACAGGAGCAAGATTTTGGATATCGAAGGAATGCTTGACGCTTCTAGCGAAGGGTAGAGAGGGGGAGAAGGGGAAGAGGAGGGGGATCGACAATTTCAAACGTGACACCGGAACCTCGCGCCACCTGACGTCACACAATCCCGTGGCCGGCCTTGCTGTTTTGAGCTGCCCAGCGCATCTTCCCGCTCATGCCTCACTCAGGACTTCTGTGGCAGGAACTAGACTCTCTTATAAATGCGTGGTGTCTATACTTTCGGAGATGCCCGAAAAAAGGACACCTTGCATTCATGTAATTTATTCGCCTCGATAGGCAATGTGTTGTGTCCGACTTCTTGGACACTGAGATGGCTAATATTAATACAGTTACTTAGAACACCCTGATAATTACACCCCGAATTAATTACAGCAAAACGTATCATTGCTCGCCAGGCTAGACTAAGCTATGAAGCCGCACACGTGGACCTGCAGTTCAGAGTACATTAAATGAACCACGATTACTGAGTGGCGAATTGACACAAGTTCAGAATGACCGTATTGTGGCTTCATTACAGTCTTTAGCAAACACAAGTTCGTAGAGATTTATTGTACGATTTTGATTGCGTTGGCGCGAAGGCACAGTTCATAGGAGACAGAAGTCTCTTCACTCCCCGACGGTTGCCAAGAGCTGTGTTACGACGAGGATGCAGCACAACGAAGTTACTCCTACAGGAACTTCCTGGAAATGGCAGTATCTGACGTCGAATACAACTGTGTTCCTTGCCTCTCGCGACTCCATTTCAAAGCAAAGACACGGCGGTGGCGTCTCGCAACTACAGGAGGCACGGCTTCTTCCTAGCATGCAATTTTGTCATATATAGACATGCTTGGAGACCGTGGCTGTTGTATAAAATAAAATGGTTGACAGTGTACAGCAATGATTGTGACTGTGAAAATACAAACATCCTTGAGAACGTAATTCATTGCAAGAAAACTGCTAATACAAATGTGCCAAATGGATATTTCACTTAAGTTGCAATCCAACACAAATATGTAGCGCAACCATATTGGTCACAGGAGAGCAACGTGTAATCTGCATTGATGAAGCAATGAAAATACCTTCTGATGATGAATTATAAAAAATTCGAAACCGGTAACGTCACTTTTTGAATAAATAAGCTAAAGCTAGTTTGTCGCTTGTTGCTCTACACCATCAACAATTCGTCCTAGCATGTCATTGGCACCTCGTGATAACGCTTTGCTGTGCAGTATATCTGCGGTGGTCGATACTCAAAATGGTTCAAATGACTCTGAGCACTATGGGACTTAACATCTGTGGCCATCAGTCCCCTAGAACTTAGAACTACTTAAACATAACTAACCTAAGGACATCACACACATCCATGCCCGGGGCAGGGTTCGAACCTGCGACCGTAGCGGTCACGCGTTCCAGACTGACGCGCCTAGAACCGCACGGCCACACCGGCCGGCGGGTCGATACTTCTAGCGCCGCTCTCGATACTGGCAGACATCGCACAATGAATCCACAGCCTGCTGTGCGGAAGCACATACACCTTCGACCTCCACGAGAATCCAAAAATTTAGCGAGCATGGAAGACATGGATGGGGACTGTGTATAGGTAGGGATAGGTGGGAATGTGGGTCGGCTGGAGAACGTGCCGAGATAGTCGGCGCGTTTAAGATCATTGCTGTGTCCGGATGACGCAGTGATTAACGGAAATGCCCTGTCAACAGGAGATCCCGTGTTCGCGTCCCAGTCCGGCACACATTTCCACTCACTGCCGCTGATTCTGCGTATGTTCCCGATGCAACTGATACAATTAGTTCCTTCCCTTTCCTTTCCACCCCTCCACCTTCAGTTTACGTAATATGTATCAGACGCTGGTAACGCCCCTATGTAAGGGGAACATCGTAGCAACGACAGCGGTCAGTGTATTTTACTTCTGATGACGATAACGGAGACACCTGTCAAAACCTACAATGTTTTACTCATATTAACGCAACATGAAAATTCACATTTGATTCAAAGGGAGGCTGTAATTGAGAACGGAGTGACGCAGAGTGGGAGCCCCCCCCCCCCCTCCCCACGATGTTGCATTAAATGAAAGCAAGCGGAAGTTTGGAAGGGAATTACAGTTTAGAATTACAGTTTATGAAGGCAAAACAAAGTACTTAAAATCTTTTGATGATGCAATCTTTTCAGGGAGACTGAAACACATGGAAAATCAGTTGAACAGAGTGAATAGTCTATTGAAAATAGGTTGTTAGAATAAATAAAGTTAAATTAAGGTAATGGAATGTAGCCGAATTGAGGCATTAAATTAGTAAGTAGATGCATTTTGTATTTTCGAAATAACTGACGACGGCCAAAGTAAAGAAGATACGAAAGGCAGATGGGCAGTAGAAGACTGAAAAGCGTTTCTGATAAGGTGACATATATTAGCGTCGAATGTTCGTTTAAGAATTAGGAGTCCATCTTGAAAGATGTACTGTTCGACATGCCCATGCATCTTCAACACGATACCATAGTTCATCAAGAGTAGTGACTGGCGTATTGTACGAGCCAGTTGATCGGCCACCCTTGACCAGTAGGAAAGTAGGAAAGCAGCTGCAAGGGAAATCCTTTAGATTCACGTTAGACTGAACATGGAGGCCGCACTGCCTTTTATGAAATTTTGTGTTAACTGTGTCACTTTTTCAAGCGTGATTATTTGTGTCTGTGTGTTGATTTTTTCCCTGATTGATGTTCTAATCGTAATTAATTGAGAGAGATCGATATTAGACTCAGAAGTTAATGTGCTATTTAACAGAACATTAGTTAGAATTGTGTCCTAAATTACTGACATGAAGTAGCTGTCGCTTTTTCTTTTTTCTACTATGTCGGCGGTGAAGTTAACTTCTTGCTTTCACAATTATGTTACAGTTGTTTTACCTTCTTTACCTGAATTTGAAATTGTCTTCTTGTGTATTGTATACGCTTCATGTGGATTATTTCGAAGTTACCATAGCACTTCAAATGATAGTTATTCAACTTTTCATTTACAGTGTATAACTACGACACTGAGTATTGTCGAATACATTAGTTTCAAGGCAGGTGTTTCTCTGGTGTAGCGCCCTTTCTGTTGTCGGGCAAGTAGAGTGTGAATCTCGCAATAACTGCTTTCGAATGTCTGCACTATTGCTTCCGAAATTGAAACACTACATGTTCAAGTGAGAGTGAATCTCCTCTCTTTAGCGGAAAGGAATAATTTTTGCTTTTACATCTACATCTACACTTTGAGAGCCCCTGTTAAGAGCGGCCGGCCGTGGTGGCCGAGCGGTTCTAGGCGCTTCAGTCTGGAACCGCGCGACCGCTACGGTCGTAGGTTCGAATTCTGCCTCGGGTATGGATGTGTGTGATGTCCTTAGGTTAGTTAGGTTTAAGTAGTTCTAAGTTCTAGGGGACTGAAGACCTCAGATGTTAAGTCCCGTAGTGCTCAGCCATTTGAACCATTTGTTAAGAGCGTGAAGACGGTACGTTCCTTTGTATCAGTTACTACGGCCTTTTCCTGTTTCACTGACATATGGAGCTCAGAAAGAATGATTGCTTAAATGCCTCTGCGAATATTGTAATTAATCTAATCTGGTCCTCATGGTCCCTTTGGGAACTATATGTAAGGTATTACAGCATATTTTAAGAGTCATGATTTAAAATAAGTAAGTAGAGTGGTTCTTAATTTAATTGTCTACTAGAACTTAGGTTACGAGACATCCCAAATTTTCCAAAAACTTTTCCTTTTATTGAATTCGAATTCCAGGACTATTTTAAGTTAGTAGTGGTCAAATACAAAGGAGCATCTCAGTACTTACAACTTCAGTGTCCTACTAAAGTCTATTAATGCTCACCGACTCGTAGCGTAGTGGATCGCTGTTAGAGAGGCGTCACTGAAGATAAATTATTCATTTGGACGGATGGAGTATACCTGTATCTAAAAACGTATACTCTTAATTATAACCAAGTCTCGAGGTAATAACGAGACAAAGTGTCTTCATAAGCTGGAAAATCGTAGAAGACATCTGATAATGTAGTTGCACTCGAAGAAATAAGCTGTAATTGTGTGACAGACGGCTCGAAGAGCGAATGAATACATAGAAAGACTACAAAAGTGAAAGTTATTGACAATATTACAGGAAGCGATGACGAAATGAGTGATGTGATACTAAGAGAAGAATCTAAAAGGGCGTTAAAAGGTACCACTTAATGAATGGCACCGCGTGTATACACCAATTCCTCAAAATTATGAAGATACTTGACAGAACCTTGCGTAACAAAACTATTTCACCTCGTGTCTTCGTGTGTAGGATTTATGACGAGAGCAATTGCGAAGGTAAGCCCTGGTTTGTGATGAAGCCGTCTCATATTCGCCTTTGTAGTGCTTCAACATAACTCAACTTCTGCGACAAAGATGTGGCGTTTTTATTACAATGCTGAGAAGAGACAAACATCGGTACTCGGAGGAAGATCGCCATAGCCTTCCCCTGTTCGACGGTGTATGGAATGCCGGTACATTGGAGTGCCAAGATGAAATGCCATCACAAGGTGTCAGACTAACCTGACTCAAGCACTTCAGACATCTCACAGGCGAAGTACTGGGTAGAGTGAGGAAGCTGTATCCGTTGCAAAAACCAGTGTCCAAGCTGATCCCACATGTTCGCGTAGAGCTGTGTAAGACAAGAATAGGCCCGGTTTTCGAGTACCTGACGCTACAGAAATGCCTGCGAGTAGTGCATCGTTAAACTATGAGGGCTATTCCTAAAGTAAGGTCCGCTCGGTCACGAAATGGAAACGACTATGAAAATCCGATAAAGCTTTGCACAGATGTGTTGGGTAGTGTCTCTAGTATAACCCCAGTTAGCATCACGTCGCTCTTCTCATTTCTGAGCTCGCAGTGAGTGCGTAAAGATGTGTAGAAAATAGTGTCTGCCGCCAAGTACGGGGGCCTGGTGAGAAATTTCCCCTGAAGCTATGCAGCTAACATTACATAACTGTCGTGCTGTTTCGTCTTCAAGACAATTCTCAGCCGCATTCTGCAGGGGCAATGAAGATGCTCCTGCATCGTTTTCAAATGGAAATGTGAGAGTACCCACAATACAGCCCGTAATTGTCTCCCTCTGAGTTTCATCTCTGGTCACATGAACCGCTGGTTATGAAGACAACATTTCGGCACAAGACAACGAGCCGTAGGCCAGCGTAGAGAATTGGCGGAGAGCACTGGCGGCTGCCTTCTATAGCGAGGGTATGGGAAAGTTGGTACAACGCTACGATACACGTCTAAGTCGGGTCGGCGACTATGGAGATAAGTAGCTGCAAGGTGTATCTAACTGTTGCAAATAAAACATTTTTGATTTTTACCGTGGTTTCCATTTCGCGACCTATCGGACCTTACTTTCGGAATAGCCCTCGTATATTCCTGCCACTGCAACTCCCTACAGGAGCCACTTACACTACTGGCCATTAAAATTGCTACACCAAGAATAAATGCAGATGATAAACGGGCATTCATTGAACGAATATTTTATACTAGAACTGACATGTGATTACATTTTCACGCAATTTGGGTGCATAGATCCAGAGAAATCATTACCCAGAACAACCACCTCTGGCCGTAATAACGGCCTTGATACGTTTGGGCGTTGAGTCAAACAGAGCTTGGATGGCGTGTACAGGTACAGCTACCCATGCATCTTCAACACGATACCATAGTTCATCAAGAGTAGTGACTGGCGTATTGTACGAGCCAGTTGATCGGCCACCTTTGACCAGACTTCAACTGGTGAGATATCTGGAGAATGTGCTGGTCAGGGCAGCAGTTGAACATTTTCTGTATCCAGAAAGGCCCGACCAGGACCTGCTACATGCGGTCGTTCATTATCCTGCTGAAATGTAGGGTTTCACATGGGTCGAATGAAGGGTAGAACCACGGGTCGTAACACATCTGAAATGTAACGTCCACTGTTCAAAGTGACGTCAATGCGAACAAGAGATGACCGATGACGTGTGACCAATGGCGCCCCATACCATCACGCCGGGTGATACGCCAGTATGGCGATGACGAATACACGCTTCCAATGTGCGTTCATCGTGATGTCGCCAAACACGGATGAGACCATCACGATGCTGTAAACAGAACCTGGATTCATCCGAAAAAATGACGTTTTGCCATTCGTGCACCCAGGTTCGTCGTTGAGTACACCATCGCAGGCGCTCCTGTCTGCGATGCAGCGTCAAGGGTAACCGCAGCCATGGTCTCCGAGCTGATAGTCCATGCTGCTTCAAACGTCGTCGAACTGTTCGTGCAGATGGTTGTTGTCTTGCAAACGTCCCCATCTGTTCACTCAGGGATCGAGACGTAGCTGCACGATCCGTTACAACCATGCGGATAAGATGCCTGTCATCTCGACTGGTAGTGATACGAGGCCGTTGGGATCCAGCACGGCGTTCCGTATTACACTCCTGAACCCACCGCTTTCGTTTTCTGCTAACAGTCATTGGATCTCGACCAACGCGAGCAGCAATTTCGCGATACGATAAACCGCAATCGCGATAGGCTACAATCCGACCTTTATCAAATTTGGAAACATGATGGTACGCATTTCTCCTCCTTACACGAGGCATCATAACAACGTTTCACCAGGCAACGCCGGTCCATTTCTCCTCCTTACACGAGGCATCATAACAACGTTTCACCAGGCAACGCCGGTCAACTGCTATTTCTGTATGAGAAATCGGTTGGAAACTTCCCTCATGTCAGCACGTTGTAGGTGTCGCCACCGGCGCCAACCTTGTGTGAATGCTGTGAAAAGCTAATCATTTGCAAATCACAGCATCCTGTCGGTTAAATTTCACGTCTGTAGCACGTCATCTTCGTGGTGTAGCAATTTTAATGGCCAGTAGTGTAATATCGTGAAGTTCATCTTATGTTCCTCTCCTCTGGACAGGATACTAGAAGATAGGAAGCGTCTTCTCTAACAGGAGACAATAGTCAAAGGACATATTAGGGCGTTTTCAAAAGCAATGCTTCCGAATTTTTGTAGGAAAACACGTAAAGCTTAAAAAAGTTATTAAAATTCTACACATTAATTTTTCGTGTCAACCTATTTATTTTTATGCATTGTCACCCTAGCGACGAAAACATTTCTCCCAACGAGGGGTCGGTTTCTCGATACCGTCACTGTAGAATGTTTGACGTTTCTAACGGAGCCAAACCTCTCCTCTGCTTGCACCGCTTCATCAGTGTCCAAGTGCTGTCCTCGAAAGTATCGTTGTAAGTGGGTTCAAATGGTTCAAATGGCTCTGAGCACTATGGGACTTAACATCCATGGTCATCAGTCCCCTAGAACTTAGAACTACTTAAACCTAACTAACCTAAGGACACACACAACATCCAGTCATCACGAGGCAGAGAAAATCCCTGACCCTGCCGAGAATCGAACCCGGGAACCTGGGCGCGGAAAGCGAGAACGCTACCGCACGACCACGAGCTGCGGACGTTGTAAGTGGGCTGTTTAGGTTTTTATGCTAGTAACGCCACGTAGCGCTCTATATGAAAATCACTGGCTGTGCTGTGTGCAGTCTGTGGCTGGTTTGCATTGTTGGAATATTTGCTATTGTAGTGTTGGGCAGTTGGATGTGAACAGCGCGTAGCGTTGCGCAGTTGGAGGTGAGCCGCCAGCAGTGGTGGATGTGGAGAGAGAGATGGCGGAGTTTTGAGAGCAGATGATCTGGACGTGTGTTCATCAGAGACAGTAAATTTGTAAGACTGGATGTCATGAACTGATATATATATATATATATATATATATATATATATATATATATATATATATATATATATATATATATATATATATAGACTTAACACCATTAAGGTAAATACATTGTTTTTTCTCTATCAAAATCTTTCATTTGCTAACTATGCCTATCAGTAGTTAGTGCCTTCAGTAGTTAGAATCCTTTATTTAGCTGGCAGTATTGGCGCTCGCTGTATTGCAGTAGTTCGAGTAACGAAGATTTTTGTAAGTGATTCATGAAGGGTATAGGTTATTGTTCGTCACGGCCATTCTTTTGTAGGGATTATTCAGAGTCAGATTGCGTTGCGCTAAAAACATTGTGTGTCAGTTTAGAGTTGATCAGAATAAGTAAAGAGAGTAATGTCTGAGTACGTTTAGTTTTGCTCAGCTGTTTGAAAATCAAATAACGTATGGGGTTTACTAGCCCAGTAATTCATGAATTTTTCAAAGGGGATGTTTCATTGTTTAAGTTTCGGAAACAGACGAAAATCGGAAAAGGCCAAGTAGGGGTTGTAAAGACGGATCGATGACAGTGAATCCAAGGCGTCGAGTTGTTGTAGACGTAGCCGCGCTCGTGTGTGGTTTGGCATTGTCATGCTGCAGGAGAGGGTGCTCGATCTGTGGACGAACTTTTCGAATTCGAAACTCTATTACAGCACGCTGTTTCTCACGCACCAACTTACATTGCGCATAACTTTGGACGTCTGCCATACTCCACTGAACAATAGTTGCGGACTACGCATGTTATCAAATTATACATCTTTCAAAAATTAAGTACACAAGAAAACGTCATTAGATCCTTGATCTTCTTCAAGAAAAGAAAATGAAATGCCCGACAATTGACAGAAACAAAGTGGAAACTATCATTCATCACCTCTTCCTGGAGGTTTTTCATTGGGCTTTAAGAACTTCAATAACGTATATGCCCTTTGTGAGCGTTTATCACTGCATACTCGGAATGCTCTGCGGAAGTCTACGGAGATACTCTATCACTCAGTGGTGTCCGAACCCATTCTTCACTGAAAATCCATAACAGTCGTTGGAAAGTCTTTAGTGGAACAGGACGGCCACGAACACCTCCGTCAAAGATGTCCCACATATGCACGACAGAGTTTAGGTCTAGACTCACTGCCGGCCATTCCACTACGTCAATCTCTGGTCAACACAACGCACCACTGTTGACGCCCGCCAAGGAATTCAGGACAACCAACGTATTCAAGAGAAACTGGATGGTCCCACAGGATCTGTTTTATGTACTGCCTCGCGGTAAGGTGAACATGGACAACGACAAGATCCGTATGGATATCAACAATGAAGCCTCTCCACAGCGTCACAGAACCTTAGAAACATGTCGATTTACTGGCAACATCTGGCAGATTCCGCTCACCACTGGTCTCTGAACACGGAAAACGGCGATCAGCTTGCGTCGGAGGATATCTGGACTCGTATGTTAACAACACATTTCCCCAGTGACAAAGTTGCCATCTGACATGGGAACGGAGAATTGAAGGCGAGCTGCAAACTGAGCGAGGTGGCGCAGTAGTTAGCACACTGGACTCGCATTCGGAAGGACGACGGTTCATTCCCGAGTCCGGCCATCCTGATTTAGGTTTTCCGTGATTTCCCTATATCACTTCAGGCAAATGCCGGGATGGTTCCTTTGAAAGGGCACGGCCGATTTCCTTCCCCATCCTTCCCTAACCCGAGCCTGTGCTCCAATGACCTCGTTGTCGATGGGACGTTAAACACTAATCCCCTCCTCCTCCTCCTCCGAGCTGCAAGACGTCGTTGGGTCAAGAGAGGTTCTCGCGTAGGACGTTTGTGTCGTAGGGTCCTTCCCCGTAACCTGTTCATTACAGATTGATCGGACGTAGTCGCTCCAGCGGCCATTCTAAGAGCTTCATGCAGTGCTCTGGCGGTATCTGTACGACGGCCCAACGCAGAGGTGACCAGACATCAGTCTCCGCTCGGGGTTGTAATCCGTCGGCGATCTTGTCCAGCTCGCCTGATATACTGACCCGTCTCCTTGTAACGTGTCCACAGCCAATGGATGACATGGAGAGGAACTGGAATCTTCAGCAACACTGCCGATAGTCCATCTATTCTGGATCAAACAGATCGCCCTTGCAACTTGCACTACTTGAAGAAGTCGCATTACATGTGCTTGGTTGAATACAACGTCCAGAAATGAGAACAGTCATCTGCGTACCTCACTGAAAAATAATGGAACACTGGTACTGATTTCCTTCTGAGGAGTCACCTGACACTGTAAAGCATAGCGCAGCCAATAGATGGTGAATGATTTTTTATCTATGGCCTACTCTGAAAGCCTGTATCAAAAAAGAGCTAACATTATAGATGTTGATACTTGTGTTCCCCTAATTCTTTTGAATCGTATACTTACGTTACACATCGCCATGTTACACGCTAATATTCTACGACTTCTAGCAGCAGAGGGATGGACATATGTATAAAGAATAAGGATGTAGAATACTAGTAACGTTTGTCTTTTTTAAAAAGCTTAAAGAGTTTTCACATAAAAAAATTGGAGACATTACTTTTTAGCATGCCGTTCGTATAAAAAGGAATTAAGAAACTCTGAGCACCGGAGACGAAAAAATTGCTGTTGACACCATCTGTATGCTGGAGTAATGCAGCAGTTACTTTGAAGAACAGAGACTAAAAGAGAGACAAAAAGAAGAGAGACAACCAGTAAAGTTGGGCAGAATGGACCAGTCTTATATGAGCCTATCTCAGTTCTAGTTTTGTTGGAAACAGACAGCTAGAGAGATGCTCTCACAATCAAAGTTATGCAGAATGGACCAGTCTTATATGAGCCTTTCTCAACTCTAGTTTTGTTGGAAACAGAGAGCTACAGAGATGCTCTCAGCATCAGCAGCCACTTTAGATGAAGCCAAAACCTAATTGCGAAACAAAAGATTGGGCGAATCCATAAAAGCGTAAGGAATTAGTAACTGAGGATGTTAATAAGATTTTATATAGCACTCTAATAAAAACTCATGTAACATCAGTAAATGGATAAAAGTCGTATACACTGACGAAAATAAATAAAAAGAAACCAAGAAGGAGTTGTGCGCCATAAACGAAAATTGGTAGGTGTGTTTCTGCATCTGGAAGATGATGTCTACTCATACTTCGCTCCAGTCGCATACGAAAGGCGCTAGTAGCGCCACTATGAGAATGCAAGTGAGGTTTCCTTTAAATACACGCTGTATTGGTGCTGAGAGCAAGTTACCTTTGAGATTGGACGTGGTGAGCTGATGTTAGTCAACAACCGTATTAGGCGATAACGACACTTCACTGATTTTGAACGACGTCATGTAATGGGGCTACGAGAAGCTGGGTGTTCCTTTTGTGATACTGGAGAATGAGTTGGAAGGTAAGCAGGCACTGTACATGACTGCTGGCAGCGGTGGCTACTAGATTGTACGGTCAAAAGAAGACCAGGCAACAGACGGACACGAGGCATTACCGTGAGGGAGGGCCACCGTGTCCGGCGCATGGCTGTGGCGCATCGTACTGCATCTGCACCAACAATCTGAGCAGCAGTTGGCACCTCAGTGACACAACGTTCTGGTACAAAAACATTACCTCAAACACAGCTCCGAGCTAGAAGTCCTGTAGCGTGCGTTTTACTGACCCCAGACCACTGCCATTTGCGACTTCAGTGGTGTCAAGCGAGAGCTTGTGTTTTCTGCTGAAAGCTGGTTCTGCCTCGGTGCAAGCGATGGCCGTTTGTTGGTTAGACGGAGTCCAGCTGAAGACCTGCAACCAACCTGTCTGCGTTCTAGCACGTGGAGTTACGGTCTGGGGTGCGATTTCCTGTGGCATCAGCAGCGCTCTCGTGGTTATCCCACGCACCGTAACTGCAAAATTGTACGTCAATCTCGTGATTCGACCTATGATGATACCATAAATGAACAGCATTCAAAGGGTTTCTCTAACAGGGCGACGCTCGCCCACACACCACTGTGACAACCCAGTATCCTGTACACAGTGTGGACATGTTGCAGTGGCCTTCTCTATCAACAGACCTGTTTTCAGTCGAGCACAAATGGGACATCAGCCGACGACTATTGCAGCGTTCAAAAAAATGGTTCAAATGGCTCAAAGCACTATGGGACTTTGTATCTGAGGTCATCAGTCGCCTAGGCTTAGAAATGGCTCTGAGCACTATGGGACTTAACTTCTGAGGTCATCAGTCCCCTATAACTTAGAACTACTTGAACATAACTAACCTAAGGACACCACACACATCCATGCCCGAGGCAGGATTCGAACCTGCGACCGTTGCGGTCGCGCGGTTCCAGACTGTGTCGCCTAGAACCGGCAAGACTTAGAACTACTTAAACCTAACGACATCACACAAATCCATACTCGAGGCAGGATTCGAACCTGCGACCGTAGCAGCAGCGCAGGTCCAGACTGAAGCGCCTAGAGCCGCTCGGCCACCGCGGCCGGCTATTTCAGCGTCACCCAGAAACAGCATTAACCGTTCCGAACTTGACTGATTATGTGCCACAGGCATGGAACTCATATGCAAAATCTGACATCCGGCACCTATGCAACACAATGCATGCACGTTTACATGCTTGCGTTCAACAAGCGGTTACATCGGTAATTAATGTACTAGCATTCCACACTTGCGCTGGCTTATCTCGCGTTTACATTAATCTGTGATCTTGCAATTTTGATCACTGAAATATGTTACCTAGACAAATGTATTTCAAAAATTTCATTACTCTAGTTACTTTTCGATGTTGCGACTTTTTTTCATCAGTGTATGTTCGATTGCCGATAGATTTGGTCACCAACGAAGTGTTGTAACCAACCGGAAATCTGAGCTGGTCATTCTCATCTTTACAAAGCGTCTCGGACAGATGTTCGCCATCACTACAAGTTTCGAGACTCGATTAATAAAGAATGGAGAAAGGGTACATGGTGGTTTTAATGATTCAGATGTTCTACACTTGAGTATAACGCAGTCAATGTTCATAAAACAAAACGAAACTGTCAATATAGTCTTTAGGGACGTTTTTTCAACTCATGCATCCCATTGTCTTCAATGTCGGTTACGTCATCAACCGAACGACCCTTCATGTGCATTTCTGGGCATTGTGGCTTAATGGTAAGTTTATGTTGACAACACCAATTACTGTCAGCCGTGATGATTTTTTCCAGAAAAGAACTGTTCACATTTTGCACTTAAATCAAGACACAACTGGCGCCCACGCGTAGTGTGTTTTTCTCGGGAATCAATGTGCGCCAGACAAACTTTGCACACACTTTTCTCTTCTTCATAACATTATGGAAACCTTTCTGATCTCTTAAATTACAGATATGGCTTCACTGAGATTTGTAAGACAACACTGACATACTACAGCCGTATCCACTACTTAAAATAACTTAATGTTGCCTATTGACGACTGACTCATTGAATGCACATCTTTTGTTTACAGTTGTTGGTTCAATCTGCCACAATAGTTACAGCGCTGACGTCGCTTGTACGCCAAGAATAAAACCAGTCTCGGAACATTTTGGACGGACGGTGTGTATTTTGTGATGACATGTTGATATTCCCACACGAATATAAAATGTAATGTCTGAGTGCCACTGCCAAGGAAAGAAAAAAAAACTAGTTCAGGAAATGGATATATGGAGTAATATAATGAAATCACAAAAGAAGAATACTACTTTCAGACACTGCATTCTCACAGATTGCCGTAGCCGCTTGTCATCCTCATTCGTTAGCCGAAGACAAGCTCTGAATCAGAGGTAGTACATGTTTTTATCTTTTCATAGGCAACATCTAACCAATTTCTCCGTTTTATCTCAGTGTTAATAATAAAATCTAAGAATAACACGACGTCTGGGTGTTTCGGACTGTAAATTTGACCACAGTCCAAATAAGAGATCCAGTTTCTGCGGTATACCGACCGACATTGGCAGTTAACTTCAGGACAGGTTTTATTCTCCATAAACACCGTATCCTGATGTGCCGGCGCGAAGATTTTGCACGCGGCTGAACACAGTAACTGACATGCTCAATATCGGCTACGCCTTACGTAAAACGACTTGCTGTATGTAATTAAGTGTTACGTCAGTTTAGGGTAGGAACTCAGATTTACGGCGTCGCCGCAGAGGATTAAGACCGGCGGGAACCTTGGGAGAGAGTGTTGGCTTCGCCGTCTCGATGTGTTTTCAGGGGTTGTCATCCGACAGGCATTTTTTTCTCGTGTGGACATCTCGTGGAATAGGCGTGGCGATTCTTTTCGCCTTATAGGGAAGCGGTCCGATCCAGGCATAGCTGCCAGCGTCTTGGGCAGTCGCGGCCAAAGTACAGCCGAGCCATCAGCTGCCTCGCCTCGCTCCTTAAATGCGACTCGTCTGCGGAACAGGCCTTGTCACTTGTGGCCAGCAGGTAGCCGAACTCGCGGTGCGCTCAAATAAGTAGATGTTTCGAACAGAACTGCAAACGGAGTGTTCGTCACACACTTCGCTAGATGCTGAAGCAAAATATGCTAGCATATACCGGAAAGAAATCGCCGTCGTGTTCCCCTAGCAAAACGTGAACGCTGTTGAATACATTAAGATGACGTGCTCTGTCCATTAGGCTGGCCCATCTCTGCCAGCCCAGCTCTCTCCAGGATATCGTCCATTATCCAGTGTCTTCTTCTTCCTTTTGTCATCAAAACTACTTCTGGTGCAATGTTAGCGAGGGCGTTCGATAAATAATGCACCACATTTTTTCTCGGCATGTTTCAGTTGAAAGAATGCAAAATTTACTGTGGGATATCATGGAGTACAAGGTGCGGCTAGAAAAAAACCGGACTGATGCTGGAAAAAACATTTATTTACAATTATTTACAATTTCATGTTATCTCCTTCAATGTACTCTCCTCCTCGGACTCTACACCGCTCCATACGAATTTTCCACTGTTCATAGCAATGCTGCAGATCATTTTCGGTAAGTCCATACATTACTTCCGTCGCTTTTTCTTTTACTGCTTCAACAGTCTCAAATCTAGTACCTTTCAAAGCTGACTTGACTTTAGGGAAAAGAAAAAAGTCACAGGGGGCCAAATCAGGTGAGTAAGGTGGATGATCTAAGATGGGAATGTTGTGTTTTGCCAAAAACGTCTTCACTGACAACGCACTGTGAGCTGGGGCATTGTCTTGGTGAAGGATCCATGACTTTTTTCTCCACAAATCGTTCCGTTTTCTCCGTACTCGCTCACGTAGGGTAGCCAGGACGCTAATGTAGTAATGCTGATTCACTGTTTGTCCCTCTGGTACCCAATCAATGTGCACAATCCCTTTGATGTCAAAAAAAAAAACAATCATCATTGCCTTGAATTTCGATTTTCACATTCGTGCTTTTTTTGTCGTGGAGAACCAGGAGCTTTCCAATGCATCGATTGGCGTTTAGTTTCGGGATCGTAAGTAAAAAACCACGATTCATCGCAAGTAATAACATTTTGTAAGAAGGTGGGATCACTTTCAATGTTTTCCAGGATGTCAGAACAAATCATTCTTCGGCGTTCCTTCTGTTCAATTGTGAGACACTTTGGAACAATTTTTGAACACACTTTGTTCATGTTGAAACTTTCATGAAGAATCTGCCTAACACTTTCCTTGTCAACTCCTGTTAACTCAGACATTGCCCCGGGTTCCCGGGTTCGATTCCCGGCGGGGTCAGGGATTTTCTCTGCCTCGTGATGGCTGGGTGTTGTGTGCTGTCCTTAGGTTAGTTAGGTTTAAGTAGTTCTAAGTTCTAGGGGACTGATGACCATAGATGTTAAGTCCCATAGTGCTCAGAGCCATTTGAACCATTTTTTCAGACATTGCTCTGATTGTTAAACGGCGATCTTGTCGAACAAGTTTACCGATTTTTTCAATGTTTGCATCAGTTTTTGCTGACAATGGTCTGCCAGTGCGAGTGTCATCACTGGTGTCTTCGCGGCCATCTTTAAATCGTTTAAACCACTCAAACACTTGTGTTCGCGATAAACGATCATCGCCGTACACTTGTTGTAACATTACAAACGTTTCACTTGCAGATTTTCCTAGTTTGAAACAAAATTTGATGTTAACACGCTGTTCTTTCTGTGCACTCAACATTTTCCGACGCAGAGACAAAACGTCAACTACTTAAAACAGACGCCACGGGCAGACTGAGTGCAGGAGGCAGATGAAACTCGAGCAGTAGGTGGAGCGAGAGTCACGTGACAGGCCACGCGACTTTCAGCCTTATTGCATTCGTTTTATTGTTTCACCAGTACTAGTCCGGTTTTTTTCTAGCCACACCTCGTATTTCTGCTCCAGCCCCTATAGTTTCAAGAAGTTGCGGTAGGTGGTGCTTCCAGTCTAGCCTTCACAATAGCGTCTGTAACGGAGACGCAGAGAGCTGCCATTGAGTTTCTTTTGCCGGGAAACCAGAGCATTGCAGATATTTATAGGTGTTTCCAGAATGTTTACAGAGATCTGGCAGTGAACGAAGCGCGGTAAGTCGTTGGGTGAGGTGTCTGTCATCATCGCAACCAAGTCGTGGAACCTGTCCGATCTTCCGCGTGCCGGTTGGTCGCAATCTGCTGTGACACTTGCAATGTTGGAACGTGCGGACACTCTCATTCGAGGTAATCGAAGGACCGCAGTCAGGCTTCTCGCTTCTCAACTGGAAATTTGTCTTGGTAGTGCTGACACACTCGTCCACCAGTGGAGTGCTTAAGGTGCGTTCTCTGGGTTCCTCGCACCCTAACAGAAGACCATAAACAGCCACGAATGACCATCTGTGCGGAACTGCTTGCGCATTACGAGACTGAGCGCGACAATTTTTTGTCGAACATCATCACAGACGATGAAACATGGGTTCGTCACATCGAACCGGAAACAAAATGGCAATTCATGAAGTGGCGCCACTCCACCTCTCCTCCGAACAGAAAGTTCAAAGCCACATCCTCAACCGATAAAGTCATGGTAACAGTCTTCTGAGACTCTGAAGGGATTACTCTGTTTGATATTCTTCCACGTGCTGCAACGATCAACTCTGCAGTGTATCGTGGTACTCTCAGGAAATTGAAGACATGGCTTAGCGTTCTCGTCGACAAAAAAAAATGAAAACCACTTTCCTTCTCCCAAGACAACGCAAGACCTCACACAAGTCAGCTCAGCTGAGAGGAGCTCACAAAACTTCACTGGACAGTTGTTCCTCATCTATGTCCCGGATCTCGCACTTCCGGCTTCCAGCTGTCTGGCCAAATGGAGGATGCACTCCGCTGGAAGCATGAGGATTTTATTGATGCTGCAAGATGTTTGCTCCGACGTCGAAAAGTAGAATAGTACCATGCGTACATATAGACAATCCAATTAAGGTGGCGTAAGACCGTCGCATTGAATGGAGATTAAGCTGAAAAACAGGGATTTGTAACCAAAGGACTGGGGGAATTTTATGGTGTATTGGAATCCCGAACAAAACGAACCTGCTTCCGGAAAAAAATTTTTTACTTATCGAACCCCCTCGCATTATCTAGTTTCTTCTTATCCAGTGTCGTAGCAATTGTATTGTCCTCTCCTTAAATGTTCCATTATGTGTCTTCCTCATTTACCCCGTGTAGCACACCGTCATTCATTATAATATCTGTTCTTTTTTCTCAAAATCCACATTTAAAAATCTTCTGAGAGTTTCTCCTCTCCCCGCTGCTGTGTCATGTTTCAGTACCATACTGAATATTACTCCAGAAAGAACACACCATTCATGTTTCGCTTAAAGGAGTAAATAATTCATAGATATTGTAATTTGTTTCTGTGTGTGT
The DNA here is from genome assembly GCF_023898315.1 of Schistocerca nitens. Classification (NCBI taxonomy): domain Eukaryota; kingdom Metazoa; phylum Arthropoda; class Insecta; order Orthoptera; family Acrididae; genus Schistocerca; species Schistocerca nitens. The sequence goes on along the minus strand of NC_064617.1, from coordinate 678,008,758 downwards.
GTGTGTGTGTGTGTGTGTGTGGAACCGCGCGACCACTACGGTCGCAGCTTCGAATCCTACCTCGGACATTGATGTGTGTCCTTAGATTAGTTAGGTTTAATTAGTTCTACGTTCTAGGGAACTGATGACCTCAGATGTTAAGTCCCATAGTGCTCAGAGCCATTTTTTGTGTGTGTATGTGTGTGTCAAATCGTAAATATGGTATTTGAGAATAATCAAATATAATAGTATGTAGAATAATAGATTTATTGTGTTTCTAGGTTACTAAGTAGACACAGCTACCTTTAAGAGTATTCGATAAGATGTATTAAATAAAAAGAAGTAGATAATCGGTTGCTTTGGGCCAGTGTACCAAATAAAATTAGAATTGATGATTCTTCTGTTTTATATGCAATATCTGTCACAAAATGAACTGAGAGAGCATTTTAGAAAGTGTGTGTAAAAATATTACATAATGTATAGCGCAGGTGTCTGTTGTCGTAATTATTTGCTGTTCGGTTTCCCATTGTGGTACTGGGACACTGATGTCTTGAAAATGTTCCGTCAAAATTCGGCATGACGCTATGTAACTGACAAATAACTTCAATGATACCATTAATTCTGCAAAATTTGCAAAACAATGGCGAATTTATAGTTTTGGTTTTTTGGTATTAAGGTATCAAATTAGGAATGCTATTGATTTTCGTGTCCTTAACACTCTCCTGTTAACATACTTCGCTCATTTGTTAGCTGACTCCTTGAGAATGGTTTTTGTCTCATTTATGCAAAGGAAGGACACCTCATCTCCCAGAAAACAGAGAGTAACCTGATGAGTTTCATCTGTTAACTGATTCTAGTAAGTTACGATATTCTCATTACAAAGATGATCTAAATTTACAGTAGTGAAATGCTCAGTCTATCGATGTTACAATTACATCGAACTATGTCGACTATTACAAATAAATTATCTCTTCCTACGGCCGTGACACGTTTGACACACCCGTTCCCACCAGCTCCCGGACGTTAAGCACTGTGGGGCGTGGCATGTATTGGACGGTTGACCGTCCGGGTACACCCGTGCTGTTGACAAGTTTTTCTTTTCCTTTATAGCAGAATGGACAGGATGGATGGTGGCGTGAAACCCTGAACACCCGCCAATGTTCTAGATTAAATCCCAAACCTCTTCAAATGTCTCGTAAAGAGAGGGTATGCGACAATGTTAATGGTTATGTGTCCGTCAGATGGGAATTTTAAGCTCGATGACCCCTTGGTGCTATTCGAGTGGCAGCAGGCTGTGCGCCAGCACTTTGCAAAGGAAAGCTTCCTACGTGAGAAGGACAGAAAACACATTTCCGATACAGGCGGCTGAAACATCTCTTTGCGCTCTTCCAGCCGATCATGCCGTACAACTTTAATAAATAGTCAGTATCTGTGAATCCTGAGAACATATTTCAAATACAGTCCTGTTTGTTAAGCGGAACCATTGTCCTTTGTGTCCAATGTCGTGCTTGGGTAGCTCAGATGGCAGAGCACTTGCCCGCGGAAGACAAAGGTCCCGAGCTCGAGTCTCGGTCCGGCACACAGTTTTCATCTGCCAGGAAGCTTCATATCAGCGCACACTCCGCTGCAGAATGAAAATCTCATTCTGGAAACATCCCCCTGGCTGTGGCTAAGCCATGCCTCCGCAATAGGAAGACTGCACTGTAGTTCCTTCTCTAGATTGTCGCACAGATGACAAAATGGTAGACATCGAAATAGACGACAGAGGGATAGAGAAACAATTAAAATCGCTCAAAAGAGGAAAGGTCGCTGGACCTAATGGGATACCAGTTCGATTTTACACAGAGTGCGCGAAGGAACTTGCCCCCATTGTTGCAGCGGTGTACCGTTGGTCTCTACAAGAGCGTAGCGTTCAAAAGGATTGGAAAAGGCCACAGGTCATCTCCGGTTTCAAGAAGGGATGTCGAACAGATATGCAGAACTATAGACCTATATCTCTAACGTCTATCAGTTGTTGACTTTTGGAACACGTATTATGTTCGAGTATAATGACTTTTCTGGAGACTAGAAATCTACTCTGTAGGAATCAGCATGGGTTTCGAAAAAGACGATCGCATGAAACCCAGCTCGCGCTGTTCGTCCACGAAATTCAGAGGGCCATAGACATGGGTTCCCAGGTAGATGCCGTGTTTCTTGACTTCCGCAAGGCGTTCGATACAGTTCCCCACATTCGTTTGATGAACAAAGTAAGAGCATATGGACTATCAGACCAATTGTGTGACTGGATTGAAGAGAGAAGTCTTCCGAAGTGATTTCAGGTGTGCCGCAGGGGAGTGTCGTAGGACCGTTGCTATTCACAATATACATAAATGACCTTGTGGATGACACCGGAAGTTCAAAAAATGGTTCAAATGGCTCTGAGCACTATGGGACTTTACTTCTAAGGCCATCCGTCCCCTAGAACTTAGAACTAGTTAAACCTAACTAACCTAAGGACACACACACATCCATGCCCGAGGCAGGATTCGAACCTGCGACCGTAGCAGTCGCGCGGTTCCAGACTGTAGCGCCTAGAACCGCTCGGCCACCTCGGCCGGTTATCGGAAGTTCACTGAGGCTTTTTGCGGATGATGCAGTAGTATATCGAGAGGTTGTAGCAATGGAAAATTGTAGTGAAATGCAGGAGGATCTGCAGCGAATTGACGCATGGCAATTGAATCTCAATGTAGACAAGTTTAATGTGCTGCGAATACATAGAAAGAAAGATCCCTTATCATTTAGCTACAATATAGCAGGTCAGCAACTGGAAGCAGTTAATTCCATAAATTATCTGGGAGTACGCATTAGGAGTGATTTAAAATGGAATGATCATATAAGGTTGATCGTCGGTAAAGCAGATGTCAGACTTAGATTCATTGGAAGAAAACTAAGGAAATGCAATCCGAAAACAAAGTAAGTAGGTTAAGTACGCTTGTTCGCCCACTGCTTGAATACTGCTCAGCAGTGTGGGATCCGTACCAGATAGGGTTGATAGAAGAGATAGAGAAGATCCAACGGAGAGCAGCGCGCTTCGTTACAGGATCATTTAGTAATCGCGAAAGCGTTACGGAGGTGATAGATAAACTCCAGTGGAAGACTCTGCAGGAGAGACGCTCAGTAGCTCGGTACGGGCTTTTGTTGAAGTTTCGAGAACATACCTTCACCGAAGAGTCAAGCAGTATATTGCTCCCTCCTACGTATATCTCACGAAGAGACCATGAGGATAAAATCAGAGAGATTAGAGCCCACACAGAGGCATACCGACAAGCCTTATTTCCACGAAGACTGGAATAGAAGGGAGAACCGATAGAGGTACTCAAGGTACCCTCCGCCACACACCGTCAGGTGGCTTGCGGAATATGGATGTAGATGTAGATATCCTTTCTTCCAGGAGCACTAGTTCTGCAAGGTTCGCAGAAGAGCTGCTGTAAAGTTTCGAAGGTAGGAGACGAGGTACTGGCAGAAGTGAAGCTGTGAGGACGGGGCGTGAGTCATACTTGGGTAGCTCAGATGGTAGAGTACTTGTCCGCGGCAGGCAAAGGTCCCGAGTTCGACTCTAGGTCCGGCAAACAGTATTAATCTGCCAGGAAGTTCCAGTTTTCCTCTCATCTGCCATATTCGCTGAATGCTGTCGTCATACATTTTGACAATGTTGACTGGAATATTCTCTTTCAAATTCGAAAGGTGGCAGGGGTAAAATACAGAAACCAGATGGCAGTTATAAGAGTCGAGGGGCATGAAAGGGAAGCAGTGGTTGGGAAGGGAGTGAGACAGGGTTGTAGCCTCTCCCCGATGTTATTCAGTCTGTATATTGGGCAAGCACTAAAGGAAACAAAAGAAAAATTTGGAGTAGGTATTAAAATCCATGGAGAAGAAATAAAAACTTTGAGGTTAACTGATGACATTGTAATTCTATCAGAGACAGCAAAGAACTTGGAAGAGCAGTTGAACGGAATGGACAGTGTCTTGAAAGGAGGATATAAGATGAACATCAACAAAAGCAAAACGAGGATAATGGAATGTAGTCGAATTAAGTCTGGTGTTGCAAAGGGAATTATATTAGGAAATGAGACACTTAAAGTAGTAAAGGAGTTTTGCTATTTGGGGAGCAATATAACTGATGATGGTCGAAGTAGAGAAGATATTAAATTTAGACTGGCAATGGGAAGGAAATCGTTTCTGAAGAAGAGAAATTTGTTAACGTCGAGTATAGATTTAAATGTCAGGAAGTCGTTTCTGAAAGCATTTGTATGGAGTGTAGCCATGTATGGAAGTGAAACATGGACAATAAATAGTTTGGACAAGAAGAGAATAGAAGCTTTCGGAATTTGGTGCTACAGAAGAATGCTGAAGATTAGATGGGTAGATCACGTAACTAATGAGGAGGTATTAAATAGAATTGGGGAGAGAGGAGTTTGTGGCACAACTTGACGAGAAGAAGGGACCGGTTGATAGGACATGTTCTGAGGCATCAAGGGATCACAAATTTAGCATTGGAGGGCAGCGTGGAGGGTAAAAATCGTAGAGGGAGACCAAGAGATGAATACACTAAGCAGATTCAGAAGGATGTTGGTTGCAGTAAGTACTGGGAGATAAAGAAGCTTGCACAGGATAAGGTAGCATGGGGAGCTGCATCAAACCAGTCTCAGGACTGAAGACCACAACAACAACAACAACAACATACATTTTGTTTGACGCACTATAGAAACATACTGGAGACTTTCTCTAAATATTCCGAAAATGATTGGAATAGATGTTCAGTTCATTCATTTCGTCCAATAATCCACATTTATCCTCATTTTTATAACTGTGGTTAACACAACAAGTATATTCTCCACTGCTAAAGGCTTACGAATCGCAAAATATTCAGTGTATCTCTGTCTTTTCCTATTGAAGACGACATTCTATAGCCACTGCAGAGTTCCTCGACCATGTCACCGCCGTGCCACCTCGCTGTCCCGCCGCCAGTCATCCGCGCCACGTACATTCTGTGTGGCCGTCCGAGGTGGCCGAGCGGTTCTAGGCGCTACAGTCCGGGGCCGCGCGACCGCTACGGTCGCAGGTTCGAATCCTGCCTCGGACATGGATATGTGTAATGTCCTTAGGTTAGTTAGGCTTAAGTAGATCTAAGTCCTAGGGGACTGATAACATCAGAAGTTAAGTCCCATAGTACTCAGAGCCATTTGAACCATTCTGTGTGAACTGCGTCATACAGGGTGGGTAACGATCTGTTGACTGTCATTCTGCATGCACTCAGATGCAGCTGAACAGCTAATACGATTCGCTTTAATACCTGTTAGTTTCCTCGTTTAAAATAGATGATGTGTACGATTTTATATCGATATAACGCATATACGATGTGTCTTTTTTGTGTGGAACTATTTGCTGGTTTTTTACAAATTATGGAATATAGCATAAATTAAGTTCTAAAACAAAATGAGCGTATTGGTCTTTGACATTACTTATGTTGCTAGATAAAAGTATTTAAATTTAACATTAAACGTCTTATCTTCTATACTACGTCTGCATAGTTTTTCATTAAGTAGTCTACGGACTAGGTATCCAAACGAAGGATCTGAAATTATTTTTGAAATTTTCTTGACCACTTATGATGTATTTTAAATTATTGACAATTCTTTGGTGACTAAACACCTTTTTGGTAAAAAAAATGTTTCAAATGGCTCTGACCTCTATGGGACTTAACATCTGAGGTCATCAGTACCTAGAACTTAGAACTACTTGAATCTAACTAACCTAAAGACATCAACACATCCATGCCCGAGGCAGGATTCGAACCTGCGACCGTAACGGTCGCGTGGTTCCAGACTGAAGCGTCTAGAACCGCTCGATCACAACGGCCGACACCTTTCTGAGGCACCGAAATTTTTTTTTTGGGTGGTAAGTGACAACTTTTTCTGATTTTGGTTTTGGACATTGTTATTGATTTGCTATTGTTCTCAAATTGCGTTGGATCGTTTATGGTGAATTTCAACAAGGTAGGATTAGTATGCCTATCTCCTTGAAGAGACGTCTGGGAGATGAGTAAAACGTATTTTTCCCAGAGGTGGCTTTGATAAATCATGTTTCTGGTGAATTGATTGCATTAGAGGCACAATAATTGGCATATAACGTTGCTGTTGTTATTAATATGTACATACAAATGACTGTAACATTCTACGTTATTCACTCTCCTGTTCGTGTCCTATATTAATTGTTCCTATTCTATTGTTTGTTCCTCATAAATTCCGTTTTGTGTCACATTACAGCAGTGTCAGTATGCAAGGAACATTAATTCTTTGAAAAACATTATTAATGATTTTCTTTCCTGCTGTCGGTCTAATAATTTTAAATGCTTCTGCACCTGCGGAAATTACCAACTGTGTATGTGATATGTTCGCCGGAGTGTCTTTCACACATACAACCCATTGAATCTTCTGGTTTGTAGTTTTGAGATAACTCTCACCAGGGGTGGCAACCTTTATGGGGACATCAGAATGAGGTTAATCAGAGATTAACAAACCGTTGAGGTTCACAGTGACATTAATTATTTTTACGAAAATTAAATTCCTTTATATATGTATTGCGAGGGCTAACGGGATATACAAATTAGTAAATGATTCCCTGGTATCAGTTCGTACATAACAGTGCACGGTGCCAATATGACGCAAAAAGCCGCCAGCGAAAATACCATTTTTAAGGCGGTTATATCTCGTGTTCTATTGGGCACAGAGATAAAGGGTCAAGTGCTTTGGGTAGCTCTTGGCCTAGCGGCCATCTCTATACCTATTGGAAGAACGGCCGTTGTACCCAGCCCACAGTGCAGGGTCAAAATTCAAATACTACGCACATCAACCACCCCAGGCGAATTGAGCAAATTGGTTGCTTCTTTTGGATTATGTGTACTTAAGGGTGGATCTTGGATGGCTTATACTGTAAAAGTGCTATTTTTTAATGGGCGGTTCCTAAGAAAACCCAGAAAAACGATGATTTTTGGGTACCAAAAGTACCAAGTGAAGGGAAGATGGTCACAGCTATAATTTCTGTTAATGGCAAACCTTATGTTCTTGAGGTGATGTTCTCGTGGAGCTTCGAAAGTATTTTCGATATCACAATCCCTTGCCGAGATACAGAAGTTCAAGTTACTATAAATGAAGGTAGTATCTGTTCCCGTATGAGCAAATACCACTGATGACCTTGCAGCTTCTCTAGAATGAATTGATAGTTAAATCGACACCCTGGCTGCAAACAAGCGTTGATATACATCATTGGGGACATGTTGGAAATGTGTGACCCGACCGGGACTCGAAGCCGGGATCTCCTGCGTATGGGACTTGGTAGATTAATCTGCCACGAGTAATGAGTGTGATGCGCAAACATCTATTAGGCGCACTACGAATGTAGTGGTGTGGACATGGGAATGTGCGTCTCACTGGAAGCGTGTAAGGGATAAGTCCCTGCAGGCGCACTGTCTACTGTGCCCTCGTTGGCTCAGATGGATAGAGCGTCTGCCCTGTAAGCAGGAGACCCGGGTTCGAGTCCCGGTCAGGTGACACGTTTTCATCATATCCCCAGTGTGTACATCAATGCCTGTCTGCAGCTAGGATGTCGATTTAATTATCATTTGGTTCAAGTTACTGTAAAATATGCATGCAGTATCCGGTCTGAGGCGTAAATGTACACACATCAACTAAAAAGTTTTACGTCAACTCGGTTTCGAGACTTCCGGAACCTGTATAGAAAACTGGAATAGAGATCGACATAAACATCATTTCCGTCCTTTCTATTGCTCCTGAAAACCACACATTGCATATTGTACCACCATACAGCGAGACCTTGATGTGGTGGTCCAGATTGCTGTACCCACCGGTATCTCTAATAACCAGCAGCACGTCCTCTTGCATTGATCCATGGCTGTATGCCTCGTGGCATACTATCCACAAGTTCATCAAGGCACTGTTGGTCCAGATTGTCCCACTCCTCAATGGCGATACGGCGTAGTTCCCTCAGAGTGGTTGGTGAGTCACGTCGTCCATAAACAGACATCTATCACAGGAATGTTCGATAGGGTTAATGTCTGGAGATCATGCTGGCCACTCCAGTCGAGCGATGTCGTTATCCTCAAGGAAGTCACTCACAAGATGATGGGGGCTCGAAGTGTCATCCATGAAGACGAAGCCCCGCCAGTATGCTGCCGATATGGTTGCATTATCGGTCGGAGGATGGCTATCACGTATCGTACAGCTGCTACGTCGCCCTCCATGATCACCAGCGGCGTACGTAGGTCCCACATAATGCCACCCCAAAACAGCAGGGAACCTCCACCTTGCTGCACTCGCTGGACTGTGTGTCTCAGGCGTTCAACCTGACCGGGTTGCCTGCAAACACGTCTTCGAAGATTGTCTGAAGGCATATGTAACACTCATCGGTGAAGAGGACGTGATGCCAATCCTGAGCTGTCCATTCGCATGTTGTTAGGCCCATCTGTACCGCGTTGCATGGTGTCGTGGATGCAAAGATGGACCTCGCCATGGACGTCGGGAGTGATGTTGCCCATCATGCAGCATATTGCGCACGTTTGAGGCGTAACAAGACGTCCTGTTGCTGTACGAAACGCATTATTCACATGGTGGCGTTGCTGTCAAGATTCCTCCGAGCCATAAACCGTAGGTAGCGATCATCCACTGCAGTAGTAGCCCTTGGGCGGCCTGAGCGAGGCATCTCATCGACAGTTCCTGTCTCTTTGTATCTCCTCCATGTCCGAACAACATCGCTTTGGTTCACTCCGAGACGCCTGGAAACTTCCCTTGTTGAGAGCTCTTCCTGGCACAAAATAACAATGCCGACGCGATCGAACTGCATTATTGACCGTCTAGGCATGGTTCAACTACAGACAGAGCGATCCGTGTAATTCCTTCCTGATGGAATGACTGGAACTGATCGGCTGTCGGACATCCTCCGTGTAATAGGCGCTGCTCATGCATGGTTGTTTTCATCTTTGGACGGGATTAGTGGCGTCTCTGAACAGTCAAAGGGACTGTGTCTGTGATACAATATCCACAGTCAACGTCTATCTTCAAGAGTTCTGAGAGCCGAGATGATGCAAAACTTTTTTTGATGTGTGTGGTATTAAACGACGTATCACTACATGGTAAGGCGCTGGGGTCACCGCAGGTTGTTTGGGAACATCAAAAAATGGTTTTGGTCAGCATTTTTCGCCAATATAATGTTATGTCGCGCTCTCTTTGTATAATGGGCACTTCACACCTTCACAGGTTGTCTAGACCTGTAAAACATTCGATGGTCACATCTGGCAGCGTAAGCATCTTACAAAAATCATTTTCTCACACGAAATTCTCTGTACTTGCAAATCAAACACGGTATTCTTCTGTATATCGTAGTTGTTGCCTAAAATTGTTGTGCGTTATTACGTGCTTGCGTTGGACGGGAGACGATTTTGAGTTAAACATATGTTATGCGTGCTTTTTTGTTGTTTATATGTGTAAAAGTGTATAAGCGTATCGAAGTATCTAAATTAATTGTAAAAACTTTATTGACCTACAGAATTAGTTTTATATAACAGCCCATCCAGCTGTAATGCCCCTGTTGGAGCATAAAAAAGGCTTCATTTTAAAGATTCTGGCGGAGAAATTGGGGGAACCAGCTGCTTCAATCTTCATTTTGCCTTATTCATCAAAGTTTTTGCCATGTGAACACATTCGTGTTCTAATGTGCCGCAGCAGAGACACAGTGGCGGTGGAAGAGAGGGGAGCACCTGTGGGAGAGAAAAAGAGAAGAGACAATAATAGTGGGAGAGAAAAGGTGGCAGTGAAAGAAAAAGAGGGGTAGATGGAGACAGCAGTAGTGGAGTGAGTGGAAATGAAAAAGAGAGATGAGTGAAAACTATGCATAAGTTTAGCGGGGTGTGGGTGGGGGGGGGTTGGGGGGGGGGGGGAGCGGCCTTTAGACCCTTCCTCCCAAAACTGGCGAACTTTAACACGAAAAAAATTGCTCTCTTTACCCCATCCCTCTACACCCATGTGTTAATGTGCCCCACATAGTGGTCAAAACCCCAAGCAAACCATCTAAAAGGCTAAAAGGACGTGTGTGAACAGGAGACAATTGTGGTTGAAGATAAAGACAGCAGACAGTAAGCGAAAAGGAAAGAGACGGCAGCAAAACGAGAGAAAAATAATGGGACAGAGACAATGCAGTGGGACGGAGACACAGTGGAAGTGACAGAGAAGGTGACAGTGATGAGGAAGAGCTAGAGAAAGGGTTGAAGGCAGTGACAGTGGAAGAGACAGAGGATAAAGTTCCATTGGGAGGAAAAGGAGAGAAACATAGAGGCAGTGAGAGAGATGCTGTGTATGAAGGCTTAACTACAAAGATAGATTGGGTAAAAGGACTTAGAACAGCGGCCGTCACCCTGCTGCTATGCTATGAATTTTGAGTCGGAAGTAACGTGGATACATGAATGCACATTATAGAGACGGTTATCTTCAAATGTATGCATATTTGTAGCGAGAAACATGAAACTAAATTAAAGCTGCTGTTATACAATGCGATGAGTAGAAGAAAAATGACATGCAAAACATTTAGTAAACATTTGTGATCGGACTCATATTGCATAATACATTTAAAAATCAGCATAGTTACTGGTATTAATCAATTAATCGTCCGCTGACATAGACAAGACAACAAGATTTCGTTAGTCAATTACACTATCAAAACACTGGAGTCTCTAAGCGTGGCAGCAATTGGAAACAAAGAACAACTGACACGAAATGTGCCGATTGTCAACGACCAACACATGAGGGGCCAGCTGCCAACTTATGGCACCGGTACGACAGATGGCCTCTTACGCCTACTAATTTATGTAGGTTACCATTAATAATAAGATTTGTACATATGCGGCCCGAAGTGCCGTCCTACAATGTCAATATTGGCGCCTGAGCAAAAAGGATTCGGACCACTGATTCAGAATGTTCTGTATTAAAAGAGCGCGGATGTATTCGCATGCCAAGTTTTTTTCCTGAGTAAACCGGTATGAAGTTTGAGGCAGCTGGTTCCCCACTTTTCCGTCAGAGTCTTTTAAAGATGAGCGTATTTGTCTTCTTTGTGTTCTGGCAGCAGCGTCTTTCTGCTGGCAGAAGTATTGTCCATAATTTTTGTTGGTAGGAACTGTGATTAATTCAGAAGTTCGTAATTTTCAGCGTTTACTTTTGTAAGGGAGCTCTTTGTACTAAATTTGAACGGTCCTTCGAGCATGAATACATCAGAGGCGCCAGAGAAGTGGTTCTGGCTGCTGGAAGGAAGTATCTGGCAGCCTAACACAACTAAATAGCCTGAACAAAACTGTGCAAATCAGCATACTGAAAGGAACATTCAAACAAATTAAATTTATTGAGATGATGAAAAGCTGTTCAAATTGATTAAGAATCCAGTTTGCCGCGTTAGCTGTTTTATTGTGGTCGCTCACAGACTGGTACAACCGGTTTCGTATCATGCAGGTACATCCTCATGTGTATATCTGTGAAAAATTTTTGTACAAATCTTTTTAAAGCCGTGCTGCTCTCCTACCAAGTTAAGAGTCCTTGTTATTAAAAAATTAAAATCATTTCAAGCGATTTAAGACAAAAGGCATAAGCCACTATTATAAAATTACTTGCAAGGTCTAATGTCCCGCGTTATATAAATAATTTAAATAACATGAGACATTAATGCGTGTTCCGAGGTGCAATGACGAACACTAACTGAGGCAACTATCATCGGTAGTGAAACTTAGTAAAGTCATATATGGATGTCCATCTTATTCCATGGACGAGGGGCTTCAGCTGATGACAAACACGGATGCGCCAAAGATACTGGTGTAGGCATGCCTATACAGATACAGATATATGTAAACAGGCAGATACAGCGCTACGATCGTCAACGCCTATATAAGACAACAAGTGGCTGGTGCAGTTGTTAGTTCGGCTACTGACTGATACAATGGCCCGTTATCAATATTTAAGTGAGTCTGAAGGTGGTATTACAGGCGGTGCATGAGCGATGGGACACAACATCTCCGAGGTAGCGATGAAGAGTGGATTTTCCCGTACGATCATTTCAGGAGTGTACCTTGAGTATCAGGAATCCGGTAAAACAGCAAATCGCCGATATCGCTTCCAGCCGGAAAAAGATCCGGCAAGAACGGTACCAATGACAACTGAAGAAAATCTTTCAACGTCGTAGAAGTGCAACCCTCCCACAGATTGCTGCAGTTTCCAATGCTGGGCCATTAACAAGTGTCAGCGTGTGAACCATTCAACGAAACATCATCGATATGGGCTTTCGGAGCCGAAGGCCCACTCGTGTATCCTCGATGACGGCACGACAGGAAGCTTTACGCCTCGCATGGACTCGTCAACACCGACACTGGACTTCTTACGATTGGAAACTAGCTTCCTGGTCGGACGAGTCTAAACTGTATCGAGCGGATGGACGTGTACGGGTATTGACACAAATTCATAAATCCACGGACCCTGCTTCGTAAACATCCTGTCTGATCACCTGCATGCATTCATGTCCATTGTCAATGCCGACGGACTTGGGAAATTCCAGCAGGACAATGCGACACCCCAGACGTCTAGAACTGCTACAGAGAGGCCCCAGGAACACTCTTCTGAGTAAAAACACTTCCGCTGGCCACGTAACTCCCCAGGCATGAAAGTTATTGAGCATATCTGGGATGCCATGAAACGTGCTGTTCAGAAGAGATCTCCACCCTTTCGTACTCTTAAAGGATTTGTGTACAGCCCTGCTGGATTCATAGTGTCAGTTCCCTCCAGAACTGCTTAAGACATTAGTCTAGCCCATACCACGCAGTTTACGGCGCTTCTGAGAATTCACGGAGGCCCTACACGATATGAGGTAGGTGTACAAGTTTCTTTAACACTTTATTATATATTCAGCAAGGCCTGGGAACCCACACTGGGACTGATTAGGCAGACACACAGAAAACACAACGTAAATCGTATTTATGAGGAAAGAGTAGTTTTATATTCACATCACAAGTTATTTTGCAAAAAATGCCTAAATGATGATCCTTTACAAGTATTTTACTTACTTATTTATTTTAAAAGAAGACATACAGATGTGCGTTATTAATTCTTACCCACCACGTTTCACATATCTCAGTAATAGAAATTCTTCTACGTGATAGATGGAGATGGCAAGGAGAAAATTTTTCTGTTTATTTTTCATATTTTACTTTGCTATCTGTCCAACAAGTGAGCAAAAATTTAGTTTGCAGCTTCGTGCGTCCGTTTTAACGCAAAAGAAAATCTTAATGAGGCCTAATTAATGCCCTTTTTCCTTCTAGTGTTGTAATTAAACATATCAGTGTTCCTTTTGAACTTCAGTGGATTATTTACAACAAATTTAATGAGGGAATAAATATAATGTGAGGCAGTTGGCTAGTCACAATGTCTAACTCCTTAAACAGATCTCTACAGGATGACGGTGGATGAACATCGCATTTTATTCGTACATCACGCGTTTCAGAAATGAAGCCATTCTTTCTCAAAGATACGAGTAGGTTACACCAGAAAATTTTTCCATATGACGTTATGAAATGAAATTACACGAAATACGTCAGCTTATTGATTTTTTGTCCACAATATATGCGATGATTATAATTGAGAAAGCGGCTGAATTAAAGTTTCTCAGAGTGTGTTTTTTTTTTAGTTTTTATTGTCATCATTATGGACACATAAAAATTTTGAAGTTTCCACCCATTTATCGTTTCCTCAGTATGTGTTACAGTTATCACTGATGTGGAGAACTGAATATGTTATGTGTTTTTTAAAACTGAGGGTGTGATCATTCGCAGAAAACTAGTCGATAGTACTTTTAGGCACTTATTTTACATTTCTTCTATCACTCTCCTATCACCTTTCTTATACAGTCGTGTAGGAAAGACGTATTTCAGTTATTCTATAAAAATGCTTTGTGTTAGTGATGCTTTATCTATTTCAGATAAGACAGGTTTATTATATGGGAACTAATCTTTAGTACTCTATTGAAAGTACCATCAAAATCCAATAAGCTTTTATTTTTGAGAGAATGTATAGTCTGCTTGATTTCAAAAGGAAAAGCTGCTGGTACATTAATATGATTGAAATCCTGAGTGTTATTTTTGTAACATATTGCTGTGATTTTTCTTTTGAACTGTTTCTTCCTACGTTTTCTACTATATTTAGGAATATGACTGTTAAATATATTTTTTACTTGCGACTTAACATTAATAGCCCTTCCATACACTTCAGTAGTGATCTTTTCGTGTTGTGTGGCTGGTTGTCCTGTCTTTCGTTTCACTACATTTCATAGAGCCTTAAGCTGTATAATCGGAATTACTGATTTCTGACATAATACTCATGTTTCTTGATTATTTAACAACTTTTTGCAGCAATTTTCAGTAGGTTTTTTTAGTGTGCAACTGTTGTAGGATCTGCTTGTTCTTGCGAAGAGATATATTTCCCTTTTCCCTTCACAAGCTACTTTAATCCCTCTAGTGATTCATACTTTCTTACATGGCTGTTTAGTGCCGTTTATGATTAGCTTATGTGGGAAGCTCTTTTGAAATACGATATGAATTTATAACTGAATACATACTTACTTACCTGTGTGGTTTTCTTTTTGCCTGAGCATTGTTCTTCTGTCTGAGCGCTGTAGCCACCTATTTAAGTGCCTTTTTATAACTTGTTCACTCTGTGAGCTTACTTTTCCATCCTTAATATGCTCCACTACGATTCAGCATCACTTTTAGCGTATATATAAGTATGGTTCAAAACAATGAGGAAATAAAGGAGGACAAGACGACAAAATGAAAGTTTAAAAAAGGAAAGACAAATACAAAATGTCGTATGTAGATTGTACTACCAAAACGGCGTTATATTTATCATTGATTTATGTTGTAAAATCTGGAATACAAATTCACATTTCAGTCGTACGTGGACACAAAGATCGTCCTGACTGGAAATCATACGACACATCGTCGAAATGGTACTGTTACTGAAAGATGAAGCTGAGCATATGTTTACCACAGCAGGTAAAATATGATCTGATCCATGAAACAGTATCGAAATGTCAGCTCTCGTTACATTAAAACAAACTGACGGCTTAAGGCAAGGTTCTCGTTCAAATGGTCGAAAATTCGAATTTTATTGCATTTTTTTGAAAGGTATATGTGTCTTTAATGAGGGAGGAAAAGGTTTTTTAATCCATGCGTCACAAAAGTTTCTGCAGCCCATTGTTCGAAGTAGTGTCACGGTCGCCGTGGGATGCTCTCAGCCAGCTCAGGTAGAACACCTTTCGTTCCGTGACGCACGTTCACAAAACGATTTATATTGCAGTAGGCATGCAAACATATTTGCCGGCTGTAGAACACAGCATACCCACCTCAGCCACATTGGCTTTCTGGCCAGGAAGAACGGGAAAATTGCTCTCCAGGAACAATTAGAGTTAGAGGAAGGGTTAATATACGGTCCTGGAATTGCATACTAAACGTAAGTAACGCTACAAACTTTTTTATCAAATTTTGGTCACAAGTGGTGAAAACGTAATTTTTCGTGCGCCCCATTGGATTAACCATATCGAACTTCGGAAATCTAACTTCACGTAGTGTTCAGCGATATCAAAAATATGTAATAAGATGTAGTGTTTATGCACATTGAATTAATAATTCATATAAAATTTTTCCCTAAACTTTAAATGGGCGGTTGTTCGAGGTCTCCCTCGGGCATGGGTGTGTGTGTTTGTCCTTAGGATAATTTAGGTTAAGTAGTATGTAAGCTTAGGAACTGATGATCTTAGCAGTTCAGTCCCATAAGAAGTAACACACATTTAAACATTTTTTTTTAAATGGACTTTTCTAGAGAAACGAGTTTTCGTAACTGCGTGCAGCATAAAATAAAAAAGATTCAGTCTGTTAATTTCTATCTTTTGTATTTATATTTTTTGTAAAGACATAAAGAACGAAACAAACGCCGAAAAATCTAACTAACATTTCGAGTTAGCACCATATTATTAATTTATGGTTATTTAATTGCGGTTACAGCGTTGTAGCCTCTCCCCGATGTTATTCAATCTGTATATTGAGCAAGCAGTAAAGGAAACAAAAGAAAAATTCGGAGTAGGTATTAAAATCCATGGAGAAGAAATAAAAACTTTGAGGTTCGCCGATGACATTGTAATTCTGTCAGAGACAGCAAAGGACTTGAAGGAGCAGTTGAACGGAATGGATGGTGTCTTGAAGGGAGGATATAAGATGAACATCAACAAAAGCAAAACGAGGATAATGGAATGTAGTCGAATTAAGTCGGGTGATGTTGAGGGTATTGGATTAGGAAATGAGACACTTAAAGTAGTAAAGGAGTTTTGCTATTTGGGGAGCAAAATAACTGATGATGGTCGAAGTAGAGAGGATATAAAATGTAGACTGGCAATGGCAAGGAAAGCGTTTCTGAAGAAGAGAAATTTGTTAACATCGAGTATAGATTTAAGTGTCAGGAAGTCGTTTCTGAAAGTATTTGTATGGAGTGTAGCCATGTATGGAAGTGAAACATGGACGGTAAATAGTTTGGACGAGAAGAGAATAGAAGCTTTCGAAATGTGGTGCTACAGAAGAATGCTGAAGATTAGATGGGTTCATCACATAACTAATGAGGAGGTACTGAATAGGATTGGGGAGAAGAGGAGTTTGTGGCACAACTTGACCAGAAGAAGGGATCGGTTGGTAGGACATGTTCTGAGGCATCAAGGGATCACCAATTTAGTATTGGAGGGCAGCGTGGAGGGTAAAAATCGTAGGGGGAGACCAAGAGATGAATACACTAAGCAGATTCAGAAGGATGTAGGTTGCAGTAAGTACTGGGAGATGAAGAAGCTTGCACACGATAGAGTAGCATGGAGAGCTGCATCAAACCAGTCTCAGGACTGAAGACCACAACAACAACAATTGCGGTTACGTATAAGTTACCACAAATTTAATGAAGTACCGACTGATGTTATCCATTTCTGGTTCCAGATAACTTCTGAGGGGCTACACTGCACGTAGTCTGCGTACTTCAGACTCGCAGGCCCTTGATCAAACAATAATTACGGGAGCCATTACTTTTTGTACTGAAAATCTAAAATAAAGTTGAAAGTACCGGTATGATCAGTCACAATCCCAAAAAAGATCCTCTGATGTCTTTTTACTGTCTCAAAAAGAACTCCAATTTGTGCCTATTTTTTGTTCAAATGAATGAGAACCCGGCCTTAAGCTCCAATGCTCCTGTTCATTACAGCAATATTATATCCGTGCAGTGAGAGTCGTGCACTTCGTACAAAGCTGGTCTTAGTGCGGGGCTGGCGCCCTAGTCTGCGCTGCGGAAGCGGATCCTGACGAAGCGTGAGGCCGCCCTCCAGAGCGCCATGACGCGAGCGTCCAGGAAGCCGTCGGGCGGCGTGGCGCAGCCGGGGTGCGAAGAGGCGCACCAGGGCTCGGAGGCGGCCGCCGCGCCCTGCAGCCACGCAGACACGTACTGCGCCTGCGTCTCCTTCCTGCAACACACCGAGGGCACCGGCTTAGCTGCTGCTCACCGCTCTTGCTCCCGGCAAGGCTGATACACTACTGGCCATTCAAATTGCTACACCAAGAAGAAATGCGGATGATAAACGGGTATTCATTGGACAAATATATTATACTACAACTAAGATGTAATTACTTTTTCATGCAGTTTTGGTGCACAGATCCTGAGAAATCAGTACGCAGAACAACCACCTCTGGCCGTAATAACGGCTTTCATACGCCTTGGCATAGAGTCAAATACAGCTTGGATGGCGTGTACAGGTACAGCAGCCCATGCAGCTTCAACACGATACCATGGTTCATCATGAGTAGTGACTGGTCTATTGTGACGAGCCAGTTGCTCAGCCACCATTGACCAGACGTTTTCAGTTGGTGAGAGATGTGGAGAATGTGCTGGCCAGGGCAGCAGTCGAACATTTTCTGTACCCAGAAAGGACCGTACAGGACCTGCAACATGCAGTCGTGCATTATCCTGCTGAAATGTAGGGTTCCGCAGGGATCGAATGAATGGTAGAGCCACGGGTCGTAACATATCTGAACTGTAACTTCCACTGTTCATAGTGCCGTCAATGGGAATAAGAGGTGACCGAGACGTGTAACCAATGGCACCCCATACCATCAAGCCGGGTGATACGCCAGTATGGCGATGACGAATACACGCTTCCAAAGTGCTTTCAGCGCGATGTCGCGAAACACGGATGCGACCATCATGATGCTGTAAACAGAACCTTGATTCATCCGAAAAAATGACGTTTTGCCATTCGTGCGTCCAGGTTCGTCTTTGAGTACACCATCGCAGGCGCTCCTGCCTGTGATGCAGCGTCAAGGGTAACCGCAGCCATGGTCTCCGAGCTGATAGTCCATGCTGCTTCAAACGTCGTCGAACTGTTCGTGCAGATGGTTGTTGTTTTGCAAACGTCCCCATCTGTTGACTCAGGGATCGAGACGTGGCTGCACAAACCGTTAATTCAATGTGGATAAGATGCCTGTCATCTCGACTGCTAGTGATACGAGGCCGTTGGGATCCAGCACGGCGTTCCGTATTACACTCCTTAACCCACCGATTCCATATTCTGCTAACACTCATTGGATGTCAACAACGCGAGAAGCAATGTCGCGATACGATAAACCGCCATCGCGATAGGCTACAATCCGACCTTTATCAATAATCGGAAACGCGATGGTACGCATTTCTCCTCCTTACGCGAGGCATCACAACAACGTTTCACCAGGCAACGCCGGTGAACTCTTGTTAGTGTCTGAGAAATCGGTTGGAAACTTTCCTCATGTCAGCACGTTGTAGGTGTCGCCACCGGTGCCAACCTTGTGTGAATGCTCTATAAAGCTAATCATTTGCGTATCACAGCATCTTCTTCCTGTTGGTTAAATTTCGCGTCTGTAGAACGTCATCGTCTTGGTGTAGCAATTTTAATGGCCAGTAGTGTAGTTTAACTGCTTGGTAGAGAATAAACGGGGTCGGCATTGCGTATGTGTGTTCATCTTGTGTCCTATCTGAGAGAATTTAATCACGTTTCCCGTTACCAGTTTTCAACGGCTGGGGCAAACGAAACCGTCCCTACTTGCAGGTTGGCAATAAATTTATCAAGATATTAGGAGGTGGACAGAGGTTACAACAAGCAATGAAATATTCATATATTAAAAGAAACTTTGGTAGTGCGGAGACCAGCTTTATCAAAAGTAAGGTTGGAGCGAAGAATTCACTGCAGACAACCGATACCAAACCACTGACATTTAAACGGAAATAGGCATGGTTAATAAATTACTAAATAAGTTGTGGTCAAGGATTGGCGAACTACAGGGGCTGAACAAAAATATGGAAACACCACGAAAACGCATGCTTGAATATACACTGAAGCGCCAAAGAAGCTGGTATATGCATGCGTATTCAGCTACAGAGGGATTTAAAAAGGCAGAATACGGTGCTGCGGTCGGTAACGTTAATATAACACAACAGTATTACGCAGTTGTTAGATCGGTTACTGCTGCTACAATGGCAGGTTATCAAGATTTAAGAGAGTCTGAAGGTGTTTTATAGTCGGCGCACAAACTATGAGACACAGCGAGGTGGTGATGAACTGCAGATTTTCCCGTACGACCATTTCACGAATGTACAGTGAATATCAGGAATCCGGAAAAACATCAAATCTCCGACATTGCTGCGCGCAGATAAAGATCCTGCAAGAACGGGATCTATGACGCCTGAAGACTATCGTTTAATGTGACAGAAGTGAAGCTCTTTCGCATATTGCACAATTCAATGCTGGGCCGTCAACAAGTGTAAGCGTGCGAACCATTCAACGAATCATCATCGATATGGGCTTTTAGAGCCGAAGACCCATTCGTGTACCCTAGATGACTGCACGACACAAAGCTTTACGCCTCGTCTGGGCCCTTCAGTACTGATACTGGACTGTTGATGACTGAAAACATGTTGTCTGGTCGGACGAGTCTCGTTTCAAACTGCATCGAGCGAATGGACGTATACGGGTATGGAGACAACCTCATGAATCCATGGCACCTGCATGTCAGCAGGGGACTGTTCAAGCTGGGGGAGACTCTGTAATGGTGTGGGTCGTGTGCAGTTGGAGTGATATGGGGCCTCTGTTACGTCTAGATACGTCCAGTATGATCACCTGTATCCATTCATGTCCTTTGTGACTGCTGACGAACGATGCCAATTCCAGCAGGACAGTGCGACGTCCCACACGTCCAAAATTGCTACAGAGTAGCTCCAGGAACACTGTTCTGAGATTAAAAACTTTCACTGGCCGTCAAACTCCCCAGACGTGAACACTATTGAGCATATTTGGGATGCCTTGCAACGTGCTGTTCTGAAGAGATCTCCACCTCCATCGTACTCTTAGGGTTTATGGACAGCCCTGCAGGATTCACGGTGCCAGTCCTTGCAGCACTCCTTCAGACATTAGTCGACTCCATCCAACGTCGTGCTGCGGCACTGCTGCGTGCCCGCGGGGGCTCCACACGATATTAGGCACGTGTACCAGTTTCTTTGGCTCTTTAGTGTAAATGGAGCTTTCGCTGCTGTATGTAAACACGAACGGTACCTGTGCAGTGTCCTCAATTTGCTGAAAGTGCTAGTCGGGGCCAAAACGGTCTGCTGAGTCGTTGTGAGTGCATTACGTCGGAATTAAGCGAATTCCAGCGTGTACTATTTATTGACGCACATATGGAGGGCGCTTTAGTAACCCAGATAGCCGTAGTGTTTGGCGCTTCAAGACACACCGAATCGAAGATTTACACTGATCAGCCTGAACATTATGACCACCGACCTAAACCGGTATAAACCCGTCCGGACGATAGCAGCATCACCTGACAACGAATGACTGCTAATGAGAAACATACATCTAGTATCTGTGAGAGGGCTGTTCGTGTGTAGAACGGGAAAGGCGTGCGATCTGTATGAGTTTGACCGAAGGCGGGTTGCGATGACCTGGACGCTCGGCAGGAGCATTTAGGAAGCTGCATGACTTGCCCGGTGTTTGAGGAGTGCTGTGGTGAGTGTATTCGACACGTGGCGAAACCAAGATGAAACCATGTCCAGACGTCGTGGGATTCGGCGGTCATTCCTCATTACAGGCTCGACAGACTGACAAAACAGGAAAGGTGGTGAACTGAGGAGGAACTAACATCAGATTTTAATGCTGGTCGTAGCACGAGGGTGTCTGAACACAGTGTACCGAACACTCCCAACGATGGACCCCTGCATCCGACGACCCACGCATGTGGCAATGTTAACACCACGACATCGGCAGCTACGACTGAAATGGGAACGTCAGTGCAGTGGCAGAGCATTTCATGGTCTGTGAATTCCGCTACCTTCTGTATCATGTCGATGGGAGGGCGCGAATCTGTCGTCTTCCAGTGGACTAGTCTTTGACACTGGTACTGCATGATGGAAATAAGCTAGCGGCGGCTCTATTATGCTCTGTGGAACATTCACGTCGGAATCCATGGGTTCAGTGGAGCTCGTGCAAGGCAAGTAGTGTGGTAAAAGGGTCGCATGTTTCCCGAAGTTAGCCGACCGGTCTGGGGCGCTGCAGTCATGGACTGTGCGGCTGGTCCCGGCGGAGGTTCGAGTCCTCCCTCGGCATTGGTGTGTGTGTTCGTCCTTAGGATAATATAGGTTAAGTAGTGTGTAAGCTTCGGGACTGATGACCTCAGCAGTTAAGTCCCATAAGATTTCGCACACATTTGAACATTTTTGTTTCCCAAAGGTAGCGGTATTTTGCAACAAGACAATGCATCAAGTCACAAGGTGAGGAGTGTGATGGAGTGGTTCGAGGAACACAGTAGCGATTTCCAACTGACGTGCTGACAGCCTCACTCGCCAGATCCGCACCAGATCGAAGACATCTGGGATGTGATAGAATTTAGCGTCAGGGCTAATCGCTCCCCTCCCCCTAGTTTACTAGAATTAGTTGACTTGTGTATGTAGATATCGTGGCAGTTCCCTCCACCGACCTACCAAGGCCTCATTGCTTTCATGCCATGATCCGCCGCCTTTTGTTATCCATCCCAAAGGTGGACATACCGACTATTAGGTATCTTACATAGGTGGTCATAATGTTCTGACTGGTCACTGTATTGAAGGAAAGTGACAAAACCGTTATCGGTAAGGTCACAACGCGGTTGAATGTGTATTTGAGTGTTCGTAAGGCAATTGTGGAGGAAAATAAGAGTATGATAGCTGCAATAGTCAGCGCAGAACTGGACATCGCACTCGCGAACCCTGTCAGCATCAAAACAGCGCAAAAGTGGGTGTATAAGATGGGAATCGTGGGTCGAGATAGAGTTCTAAAACCACTCGTGATGAAAATTCCCATGCCAGGAAAAAGTCGTGCCGAAATCATCAAATCTGATTGTCGAATAACGGAAGAAAGTAATTTGGGCGGATGCCTTGTTTCACGCTTTTCCCAACTTCTAGATAGTCTACGTCCCAAGAGTGAAACATGGCTGGGGTTCAGTAATGATTTGCGCTGCCATATCGTAGTATTTTATGGGTCCATGCTTACTCTGCAAGATCGCATTACTGCCAAGAATTATGTGATCATTTTGGCTGATCAGGTCCATCCCATTGTACAATGTTTGTTCCCCGGTAGTGGTGCTGTGTTTCAAGACGGCAGAGGCCCCTTTTCACACAGTTCACATCTTCCAGGATTGGTTTTGTATGCTCGATGATGAACTGTCTCTTCTCCCTTGGTTACGACAGTCAGCAGATGTCAACATTATTGAGCCTTCGTGGTCTACTTTGGAAATAGGGGTGCGTGGTCACTACCCACTTCCATCACCGCTAGTTGACCTTGCCACTATTTTGCAGGTGGAATGGTACAACATTCCCTCGGAAACCATACAGGACCAGTATTTATCCCCACGAGACGACTGGAAGCGGTTTTAGGTACCAACTGCTTTCTTACACCGTTTTAGGCGTGGTAATCTGTTGTTGTTACGGTGCTCTCATATTATATTCACTACCATTAAGTGCCGTTACCGTAGAAGCAAAATTTAACCTCTGAGCTACAGACACTGTTGGGAAAAAAGCTTTTGATTTAAGAGGGTAGTTGCGATGTTTTCTCGCCACATAGCGGTGCCGAAGGTTTCTTGATACATCCAGGACGATGCTACAACATTCCACCTAGAAACAGTTACTCTTGCCGCTTTCAAATTATGGTGCTTTACTGCAGGCATCTCTGCCCACACGCCTGACCGCCATCCTTGCTGCACCCTCGGAACGATTACAGTTGCACCACTGTGCAGTTTGCTCTGATGTCCTGCTTATTTATTTCGACGCTTTCCCCTCGTCAGGGTTTTCATGTTTGATTACGAACGTTGGGATGCGTCTCAGTGCACCACTATGACACTGTTTTCACCTACGGACGCTGTATTAATGCATCGAAACCGGTCGTAACAATAAAGAAATCACCAATTACAGATGTCTTGCGATTCATTTTACTTCAGTTCATTATGAAGTTCAATGGCTGTCGCTACGCGCATTAGCATGTTCTACGTAAGCAATTAATAGTATTCCGATATTTAATTATTACACTGGTGAAAATAGATATTAGACTTGTTCCAAAACTGTTAAACAGAAGAGAAGTGATAGTACAAATCACTGTAAAAAATACACAAGGAAAACTGTAAGCACATTTAATGAAATCGCCAAACAGAATATTAGTCAATCCCTTAAAGGGATGCTTCGATCTATTTGGAGTGCTACAGAAAGTGAATACCTAGTACGAGGTGATCGTGGCGCTTTCCATTGCTAACGTAAGTTGTGGTAGGGAAGTGGGAATGTGCCTCGAGTCTGTACCGAATCAGTCCAGTATTTTGGGCCAACGGGAAGACTTGACAGAATGGCGGAATGGAACTATGTTCTGGATATGTCCTTGACCACATCGAATGAAGCCGTCTGAGTAGTTGGTGTATCAACACACTCTAATGTTTGTGGGTGGAATTGTACGAGGGCTATTCCGAAAGTAAGGTCCGATAGGTCGCGAAATGGAAACCACGGTAAAAATCAAAAATGTTTTATTTGCAACAGTTAGATACACCTTGCAGCTACCTATCTCCATAGTCGCCGACCCGACTTAGACGTGTATCGTAGCGTTGTACCAACTTTCCCATACCCTCGCTATAGAAGGCAGCCGCCAGTGCTCTCCGCCAATTCTCTACGCTGGCCTACGGCTCGTTGTCTTGTGCCGAAATGTTGTCTTCATAACCAGCGGTTCATGTGACCTGAGCTGAAACTCAGAGGGAGACAATTACGGGCTGTATTGTGGGTAATCTCACATTTCCATTTGGAAACGATGCAGGAGCATCTTCATTGCCCCTGCAGAATGCGGCTGAGAATTGTCTTGAAGACGAAACAGCACGACAGTTATGTAATGTTAGCTGCATAGCTTCAGGGGAAATTTCTCACCAGGCCCCCGTACTTGGCGGCAGACACTATTTTCTAGACATCTTTACGCACTCACTGCGAGCTCAGAAATGAGAAGAGCGACGTGATGCTAACTGGGGTTATACTAGAGACACTACCCAACACATCTGTGCAAAGCTTTATCGGATTTTCATAGTCGTTTCCATTTCGTGACCGATCGGACCTTACTTTCGGAATAGCCCTCGTATACCACTCGCAGCAAAGAAACCCTGCGTAATAACAGTAATCGACAAGGAATGCTACTATCCATGTATGCAGGTCCATCTCATCCAGTTTAGGAAAGAACATTGCGAAGGAAACTGTGAGCAATGTGAGTTTGGATTCGGATAAATCTCAGAAAGCCATACCTGGCAGCGCCACATGCCACTGCATGCCTTCAACGGGCCACACAACACAGAAACCGGACAGTAGATGACCGAAGGCACTTTTCAAATGAAGAAAGGTATTGAATCTATCGACGCCCCAGTGACGAGTTTAACCCGTAGTGAACGGAGCGTGTAGTTTTTGCTAGAGGTAGTTCGATGATGTTTTGATGGTTTTCACACTTCGATTTATTCAAACACATTTACCTTACCCTGAAAACAAACCTGGATGTCTATTTCAGCATTCTTCGTGACCAAATGTTGCTCTTTATCCTACATCTTCATTATTAATGTGCTACGTACACTCCTGTCTTGTAGGATGGCAACTGCCTTGTTCATATGGTTGCATGCGTACTTTTTAGGTTCGTCGAACTCTCAGGTACCATAACACACTTCTATGGCCCTATGATGATGAGGTCCCATACTCCAAGGAGCTTAGGGGCCGATGCGGGAGACCCGCACCACCGACTAGGCAGGGTCCTAGCGGAGGTGGTTTGCCATTGCCTTCCTCTGACCGTAGTGGGAATGAATGATGATGATGAAGACGACACAACAACACCCAGTCATTTCGAGGGAGGGAAAATCCCAGACCCCGCCGGTAATCGAACCCGGGATCCCGTGCGCGGGAAGCGAGAGCGCTACCGCAAGACCACGAGCTTCGGACCTATGGCCCTATAAATCACATTAATTCGATATGTCTGGAAGTATTTGGAATAACGGACGAAACGTAACACTCATAATCTCTGCACTTTGATAGTTCTACGTGGTCTAATCATCACAAGTGGCATGAGATGGATATGGCACACCTGCCGAATCGACAAGAGGAGAGTCTGACACGGGTCATAGATTTTGTTCACGTTTTGCAAGGACGTTCTGTACCGAGAAAAAAGAGACCTGTGTTTCAGCCTTTTTGCTTGACACTCCCTAGCTTTTGAAAAATCGAGGTCAAAGTGAATGACGGAAAATCGTATTTTCAATCCTATACATCAAAAGATAGTCTAAAAATAAACATTTTTATTAATATAATGTTCGGTCCTATGTTAACAATGTTCGAGTTAGTAACGTTTTTGAGTTTTCGTGGTGTATCCTGGTAGCTGTCATTCAGTGTATAGCAGAGCGACGTCGACGGTCCAGCGGTCACGGCATTATCCAACCAAACCGCTGGTCCGTGTTCGATTCAAGGTTTTGGCTTTCTTACCACTCGGTATTTTTTTCGGTGCATCTGAGAATATTGTGATAATCGGAATAGTTTTCTTGTCTTTTTTTAAGTAAAACATTGGGAGGTTTGATTACTAGTGAAATAAGTATATATTATGATGTAGTAAATACACCTCAAGTATGTTATTGCTTAATCCTAACTGATCGTCTATTCGTGAGCCTTCTCGCAATCAGTGGTCTTAAACTTTTCATAGAAACATACAGAAAATAAAATATTGCTCGCACCATGCGCAACAAACGAACGAAATCTCGCCGCATTGTCATGTTTTCCGATACATTACTCGTGGAAAAAATAACTGATTCACGTTGCTGATAACACATGTAAGATGTCAATTTGGATGCGTATCAAGTGCATAAAAGCATATCTTGAAGGATAGCCTTGGACAACTGTTTATGAACCAAGACATTGCACCTGCCCTACCTTCTATTTGCCTGATCTCCTGTGATGTCGCGTGATTTAGAAGGCACGCGATGAAATCCTTTACCTACCAGGAAAAGTGAGCATCACACGGTGGACGAAGACAGGTACTATCATGCGCAAAATTATCAGAACAACCTGAATTCTGATCCGCCTAATTTGCATGCAACCAACATAACGTAGCTGTCTACAGGGTCAACTAATCACTACGCGGTACAGTCGTTCGACTATACAAAATGAGTATCACGAGAGACCACTAGACAATACTGTTCTTTAAGGCAATCAGTGCGATGTAACATCACACCATGATACTGCAAAAACTAGAGAAACGTGCAATTAGAGATGAGTTAGTCCCTAACGCTTGTACAGTTTACAATGATTTTCAAAAGCGTTACCTTGTCATTACAATCTGAAACAACTAACTATGGCAGGTAAACTATGTATCAATCCTTAAACAGAGTAAATGTTTGCATGAACAAGATATTCTGAGATAATGTCTGACCTAATAAAGGTCTATGACAGTTCGAAGTATTTTTCCTCTGTATAAGGTTTTCCCACACCTGCTAAACGTGCCAGTGAAGATTGGGTTTTACATAAACTGGCCTTTAAAGGAACTAGTTAAAGAATACGCGCTAAACAGCGGTAAACGCTCTATAGAAACTGCAATATTAATGGAGTACAATCAGTAACGTCACTGTACTAATTATTCATGGAGAACTATTTGGCCACATGTTTGAACTATAAATGACATGGCGAAATTTTTAGTTCTAGATCTGGACAAAAACCCAGCAGACGTAACCACTACTAACTAAAATACACTTTCGCACCTGCCTGGGAGTTGATCAAGGCAACGATCATCAATGCTGACTAGCTGTAAAGAGACGCGAAATATAAAAGTTTTCACCAGTATTAGTTAACACATCTGAACTTGAAACGGAATGACGAAATTATTTCTACCACATCAAAACCATTATCGCCCTGTTAACTGGCTACGAAAGACGTTTAATATACTCTTCTTCACTAGTAACCAAGTATGCATGTGCTGAAAATTGGAATGCTATGATTTAAAATGTTATGACGGGATTTTCTACCCAGCACTTTATCGGATTGTTAACTCAGTAAAATCAGATGTTAGAAATCGAATTTATTTACCAGCAGCGCGCTGTATCAATGAGGTCAGGGTACAATTTGTTTTGCTTGCCCGGGAATCGAACCTGGCGTGTGCTGTCGTTGGTTACCATCCTTAAATAGACGTTAAGTATCAACTGCTTGCTCACCAGTAGTGAGATGCTCGCGTGTTTCACTAAAAATAACGGTACCTATTGTTATTGTTGACTGTTCATGAACAGACATTAAATATACAAATTATTTTTCGGTGGTAGGTCAGTGTGCACATGCTAGGGCGTAAAATGAAATTATGAATATGTCTGTAATGGACCAGGCAACCCAGATACGTTCCATTCCTAGAGATCCGAATTCGAATTCCAGTCGAGGACCAAAAGTTGCAACGTCTCAAGTTCAAATTAAATATTAACCTGTGAACGAACGAAATAACCATTCCTAAATTAAACGAAATAAACTTTTTAGTGCTAGTTTACTGGCGACAGAGTTTGTGCCTTCGGCGGCTGCCGCCTTTGTTAGGGCGCCATTTAAACAGGCTCTGACGCTGTTGGTAGTGAAGGGATATTGTGTTTAATGCGAATTCTGAACCACTGTGCCACCTAAAATCCTGGACTTAGCGTTAACATAGGAGATTTAGATCTTTTAGTGAATGCTATGAGTGAGAATCGAAAGTTTGCCCCACAATTATCAAACTAAGATAAACTCAGCAGACCACTTCAACCCACAGTTCGCACCGTCCTGATTATGTTGTTGTGACCGACGATGCGCCCAGTAGCTGTGAAAAAATCAAGCTCTCTCGATTAACTGGTTGATTGCCTGCTACTTTCTAATGCAGGTATTATTCTAATCTCATGAGTGCGTGATATAAGGACCATTCTGGTCTTCATAGTTCCGATTTGATACCAGCATGAAATTTTTTCTGTGACAACTAATGTTTTAGTTCGAAAAATACAACTGCAGCGTGTGAGGTTACCAGATAATTCGATGATTACTGCCATGACTGTTATTACTGTCTTCATTATGCTGCTGCTACACATGTGATTCAAGGAAAGATGCCTTTTGACTATTTTTAGAGCATACTGACCAAATATAGTAATTATGTAGTTCCTTCCATGTAGAGAGAATACTTTTCGATTTAATGTCGGAAAGCACCAAATCTTCGTTAATCACATTAAAATTAAATTAATTGCTGAAACCTTTATTTGAGAGCAGAAATCGTGTTGCTTTTCTTTATTTATTTGCGCTTAGCAACGATGCTTGTAAAATGCGAAATCATGAGGTAAAACACTATTCAAAATGCTGGGATGTTAATGTCTGCCGTTAAATGTCAAGTGCATGCTTTATAAATGACTTGGTCAGACTGTTGTGAATCATATGGGCGTTACATTGCTGCTGATTAATATCTCCCTCATTTTTGTGTGTCGTCTTTAATAAACTACCGAAATACCATATGCAGCATGCAATATAGTAATCAAAAATTGATTACAACTTACCATGATAACGGTACAAAACAGTCTGCCTTCTTAAGGCAAAATACCCCTAATCATTACGGATTTGCAAGACGAAGTTAAAAAATCTTTCAGTGCCACACTCAAGTTAATATTATTGTCAGAAGCAGAAAAAAGGGATTAACGTGTGTGCAATTTTGTCAACGTTGTGTCACACATCCAAGGACTAGAGAATAGAGGTAGTGATGTACTGGCAGAGAGGTTTTCATTCAATGTCTTTACTGATTGTTGATCTGCCTTCGAGATTCTATTTTAGAGAGGAGGAAACAGTATTGTAGCCACGAGTATTCAAACCCACAGAAGGCGCAGTTTACAATTTCATTTCCAAACACTTTACCCCTACGCTAGCAGCCATCTGCAACAAATATTCCATCCTTGTCGCCTGAATCGTAGATTCGTCAGCTAAACAGCGACGTAAATAGCGAAATCAGCTGCAGTTTCTGTTGAAACGAGCTTCCTGGAATCAAAATTATTCATTTGATACCTTCTATATCATCCTCTAAGGGAGAAATATTCAGGATATTTAATGAGAATGATAAGATATTAGTGAGTGAATTTAGAAGGGAACCTTTACACCAGTTCAAGAAGTAATTATAAGACCACATTGCTGCCAATGTATGCTGCAATGTTGCCAATTCTCTATTAGACTGGTGACAGGCAAAGACGCCTGCTAACGCGAAAAGTCTCTTCAGCTTGTAACCATAGGACAAGCTTGCGCAACACAGACGTGGCAGGGCCGGCGTTGGAACAAGCGATGGTTCTCCCACTTTGACGGGGACCTGAATTAACAAACGTAAAGGCCAATTAGCTACTGGTTGCAACTTGAACATCAGATATAAATATCGGGGGAATAATTTAAGGGGCCCTCCTTTGCACTAGTTGCTGTAGCAATTTTTGTTATTATGTCTTATAAGAACTGCAAACCAAAAAAAATTATTTGCCAGAAGTGATTAGGTTCTGTAGTATCACCTGACACCGTTAACAGAATGAGTAAATAATATTCTATTTGCTATTAAATGCGTGAAAATAACTGGTATCACGTAGGATTTCTTTGGCACTACTACTGACACATAATAAAACAGATGAAACCACAACATGACACTGATTTCATAACACAAACATCATCAAAGACGTTTCATAAATTATGAATACCACATTGTTTCATTTACATCTCACAACTACGTTACAGTGTGTGATAGAGGGCACTTTCTACATCACTATCACTTCTCCAATTGTTTGCTCCAGGCACGAATATTTCGTGGGAAGGACGATTGCTAGTAAGCATCTATGTGCATTCTAATCTCTCTAATTTTATCTTCACGGCCTTTCTGCGAGATATAAGTAGCAAGCAGCAATTTAATACCCCACAATACAAGTTACCTACAGTCTAGGTATTAAACAGTAGACCATACCGCCTTGCAGGCTGCCTCTTTTGCATCGTCTTCACCTGGAAGTGAATGAGCAACGCTCTGACGTTTTCGTGCTTACTAAATAATCCAGTAACTGAAGGATTACTTGGATCTTCTCTTTTCTGACTATCCTACCTGGTATGGATCTCAGAATGATGAGCAGTACTTAGGTACTGGTCAAACGATTGTAAGAAGTCAAGATTGTAAGAAGTCAAGGAGCATGGCATCTACCTCGTCACCTGTGTCTACTGTTTTCTGGAATCTCGTGGGTTGCCCACGATCCTTGTTTACTGAAATCGTGTTGATTCTTACAGACTAGATTTTGAAACTCCGAAACTTGCTTAACGTGCGAGCATGAAACATATTACGAAGTTCTACAACAGACCGAAGTCAGAAATGTAGACCTATAGTTTTGTGCATTTTTCCGACGACCCTTCCTGAAAATGAGAATAACCTGTTCTTTTTTCCAATCATTAGGATGGCTCATCATGACATCTAAGGTAAAATGATGTTAGGAAAGGAGCAAGTTCTTTCGCATACTTTGTGTATAATCCAGTTGGTATACTTGCAAGTCCACTGCACATTCTACTGATGAGTGATTTCTGTAGCTTTACTATCCCGTGGTCACGTAGTTCTATATCTGTTTTGTCGTTCATGCGACGATTTATATGGGGGACGATGTTTCTTTCACAGAAGTAACTAAAGTCCATATTTAGTATGCACTATACTCAGAAAAATGAATTACAACTTATCACGACAAAGGTACTAAAATGTCTGATAAATTCAAAGTACCCCAAGTCGTTAAGGATTATCAACAGATTATGTAAATTCGGCCGCGAAATTCTCTTTGTCTATGTTCAGTCCACAGTCATACAGGAGCGTCACAGAACAACCACAAAAGTTTGGAATTTAGCAGTGTGTGCAGATGCATAAAGTAATAAAGTACAAGTAAAGGAATAAATCCGAAAATTGTTGATTTGTAATGATATGGCAGGGAAAATTACATTTTCTTTACCATTTGTTATCCATCTGCCTGTCTTTCCGTCTGCTAAGACTTCTTGTTCTCAGGACATGTAAAGATATGAGGTAGAAATTTGTGCCACGTGCTAAGGTCTACGGTTCCGTGACTGTGTAAATAAATTTAAGCTCCTAAGTTACTTCTCTCGAAAGATACAGCCTGGTAAGTCAAACGTTCTGATACTCGCAAACTTAATCCATAAAAGCTACAGACGAATATTTGTCGGAAGCATTAGGCTACTGGTTTAGCGGCATGCCGGCACGGTAGCTCACCGTGTTCGGTCAAAGGGTTAGCTACCCTCTGTAATAAAACAACTGAGTGAACGGATCAACGAACAACCTTAACGGGTGTCATGAGACGTCCGCCCCGATCATATACAACGAACAAAATTAGATCAACAAAGAATTTTTTTTAAAAAGCGGTAAAGCGCGCTCCAGCAATTAGAAAAATCTCAGGATCGAATCTCGTTTATACCATGGATTTTTCAGTCATCATTTTAACCTAGTGTTCATCTCTCAATGATGTAACGATTGGCCAGAAATATCGCGTGTTTCGGTTTCCCTATTTAACTGTACTTGGTTTCTCTCCGCTTGGATGACTGGAGTAATTTAGGGACACACAAGTCACCGAAGTGATGTCCAATACAAAAACTTGCACCAGGGCATGAAGCAAAAGGAATTACTGTTATCTAAGTACGTAATTGTGATTGTACATAACTCACATATTGCGAGTCATACTCGCACATTTCTGATTATTCACTTTCGGTATTTTTTCCACTCAGTATTAAACAAAAATAATCTCTCTTTTATGCTCCCGACGGTAGTGGAGACCTGCCTGCACAAATAACTCAAAGTAATATGCCTTCTAATGACGTCAAACAAAATTAATTCTTTCACTTTGATGGCCTCATCGGATTTGACGTCATTTGCAATGTGAAAAAAAAATATTTTTCCCACAGTCGTCTTGATCAATGACTGAAAAAGAGTGAAATAGACTAATTGAGTTATGTGTATAGCCGCGCGGGATTAGCCGAGCGGTGTAAGGGCGATGCAGTCATGGACTGTGAGGCTGATCCCGGCGGAGGTTCGAATCCTCCCTCGGGCATGGGTGTGTGTGTTTGTCCTTAGGACAATTTAAGTTAAGTAGTGTGTAAGCCTAAGGACTGATGACCTTAGCAGTTAAGTCCCATAAGATTTCACACACATTTGAACAGTTATGTGTATATCATGGTCTTCTTCTTTCAATTAAATGTATTAGCTGGTGATGATCAATCGTTTTCGATTTAGTTACGTTACACCGTCATTTAAAAAAAGTTTAGGACAAAAACATTTTCCTTTTGTTCATAGTAACGCAAATGCTCAATAAAAGTAATCGAACGGTAAACAAAACGTTCTTTTGTCATAAAGTTTCCTCCCTAATGACACAATGGATTCAGTACCGCGTCCAGTTTCCATCCTCCTCTACAACAGCATTTAGCCGCCGGGGAACAGAGGCAACAAGTTTCCGGATGAATCTGTTATTCTGCGACAGCTGTTCCCATGAATCATGAACTGCTTCGGACAGCGATGCCTTGGTTGGTGGTGTAGGTCTTCTACACCAAATAATTTTCTCCATCTCTGCCCATGTCTCCATTCATTTGAAACCATTGTTTTATACAATTCGCTGTATGGACTGAGGAACGGTCATGTTGGAATATTGTACTGCCTCCCAAAAACCTCTGACGAACAGTATTTGGCAGTAGTAATGACTAGCAAGCGAACGGTCGAGTTCCCACATAACGCCACAACCATCTGCTGATGTCCATCTCCAAACTGTGACAGAAGTTCGGCCACACCTTTGCCTCTGATAAACACAGTTTCTGTCAAATCTCGTTCCACGTGGACGATATACAAGGACAGAACTATTTGGCGCAGTAGAATACATCTTCTCGTCCGTAAATATAACTTGCTCCCAGTAAGAAAGTGACTTATTCCTGTACTCCAGAGCGATGTTCAACCTGGCAGCCCTATGTTGCTCTTTCAACATTTCCATACCCGCGGATTTTCGTCCATGCCTTCCCTTCTCGTTGAAACGTCGTCATATGGTCGACGCTTAGCTGAAGGATGTTCCTTATTTCTGTGCTGGTCCTGAATGGTTCAAATGGTTCAAATGGCTCTGAGCACTATGGGACTCAACTGCTGTGGTCATCAGTCCCCTAGAACTTAGAACTACTTAAACCTAACTAACCTAAGGACATCACACACAGCCATGCCCGAGGCAGGATTCGAACCTGCGACCGTAGCAGTCGCACGGTTCCGGACTGCGCGCCTAGAACGGTCCTGAATGGGTCATCATCATTGCATAGGAGTGTACTGTTGTCTTGATACTCCTCGGTAGTCCGTGGGCGCCCAGGGCGACGATGGCGGTTGACGTGGCCTTCATCCGCCATCCTCTTTACCCAGAGTTGAATCGTAGATTTGCTGTATCCTAGGGCACGGGAAATGGCGCTGATACAGTATCCATCTTGCTAAAGCGCAAGAATGTGACCTTTATCGAATTCCTTGAGCTGAGACATTGCAGGTAAGAACCTACTGACTAGGCAAGAGGAAACGAAGTGCCATACAAGCTGGACAGCATTTTCCTCGCCTCAGAAGTCACATTCATTCCCGTCTACATGCTACGAAAAATATTTCATAAATAAGTTCCTCTTAAGTATTATTTTGAGTATCAAGGAAATTATTTTGTCTCTAATCTTCATACACAGTAATGATGAAATTGTTTTTAGAGATTTAAAGCAACATTTATTTTCATGTAGTGATTCAGATCTTGGTGGTCTCCCTAAAGCACGCCATACACGTCTGTAACAACACATTCAGCCAGTGGCGGCTTAGCGTAGTGGCTAAAGCGCTAGGTTTGAAAACTTATAGAATGAGGTACGAATCCTGCCATTACAATTATTTTTCAATTTGATATAAACAACGAGTTACTAGTTTAGATGGACAATGCTGCTTTTATCGTTTACATTATTTGTAGTTTTTCTGTGTATACGCTTTCGAATGCTCTGTGGAGGAAATGAAGAACATTTAATCTCCAGTAGCTTCCGTATTATAAATTCGCCTCATTTTAAAGATGAACTCAGCCTTCAGTATATAATACTTCTGTATTTCTAGCAGTACCATATCTACAGGTGCTAAACTTTGCTTCAACTAATGATTTCTACAGCTATACGAACACAACTTGCGATACCTCTTAGAATAAGTACTTACCCAGTGCCGTCAGACGAAGAGATATACTTACCCCAGACTTTGGGGACTTTGATTTAAAACTCTTCCTACCTCAACAATGAGTATTTCATTTTTGGGAAATCAGAGAACGTTGGTGCTTAAGACGTATTAAGAGGAAACTAAAGTCCTTCACCTACAACAACATTAAAATAGCGGTCTGTGGATCTATTACAGGCCGAATTTTGTCACATTTCGCTGGCAGGAAGAAAAAGAGCTGATCAATAAGAAAACAAATCTCCCAGCAGGAATGGAGGAACGAAATTAAACCTCTCGTGTCGGAGGCTATATGATTTTATTTTAGTGATTTCAGAATCAAGTGCTGGTGTATGATGGTGCACAACCTGAACCGTAATTGATGCAGAGCCTTAAATTCTGCAATCGGTATTATCCATTGCACACGAAATTACTGTTACGGTATAGTTGTGGCTCCCAGTTTGATAATTGCGTGGTTCGATTTTCACACAGGTCGTTCATTTTTAACACTCACTAACGAATCTACTGCATCTCTGGTAACGCCAAGTGAAGAATATTATGTCACACCATAGTTCAGAATCCGCATTAACACCATATCCCTTTGCCAGCAACAGGGTCAGAGCCTGTTTAAATTTCGCCATAAGAAAGGCGGTAGTCGCAGAAGACAGAAATTCTGTTCGGGTAAACATGCACAATTTTTTTTCATTTAATGACCTAATAGGAATTACGTTCACAGGGCTCATATTTAATGTAAGTTTGAGACGTAGAAAATTTTGGTGATTGAGTGGAGTTCGAATTCGGTTCTCTATGATTGGAACGTATCTGGGTTGTAATCCTGGTCCAGTACAATAATATTTATATTTTCCTTGTAAGCCATAGTGTGTGCACAGCGAAGTATCAGCGAAAAATAACTTTCGTTTTTAATGTCCCTTCATAAATTTTCAACAATAACATAGCTGCCATTATTTCTAGTCAAATATGTGAGCATCTTACTACTGGTGAGCAAGCAGTCAATATGCATCTTCAGGTTTTGGCGGCGAAAAGACTGTTCCATTAAGTTTCGGGTGTGCAGCCGCAAGAAATCTCCTTCTTCTTCTAATATTTCGGCTGTATAACTTTCAGCCATCTTCAGAGTGAGCCGCAAGACTGCCGCTCCAGTGCTCGCTTCGTCCCTTTATACTCGTGTACCGCGCGACTGCGCATGCGGCCACAGATGAAAATGCGCCAGAGACGTTGGTCGGCGGCAGAGACGTGCTTAATGCGCGAGTTGTATCTATGACTCCGCAGTTGAGGTGTGTTGGCATATCGATATATCATTGTGAGCTACACTGTGACGACGTCTTTGTGAGTTTATTACAGCAAGTGCCGGATTCCATGATTTATCAAGATTGAAACCACTATCACTATTAATTAAATTCGTCGTCAAGCGAATTTCAATCGCCTCCTTCACTATCGAGTCCCAAAAGGATGATGTAGTTGCCAAAATTGCCATACAACATACTGTGACCATTATCAATACAGTGCTCTGCCACTGCCGACTGCAGTCTGCAAGATGAACTTTCCCACTTACAAAGAGTGTTTGAAGACAATGGGTACTCTCCACAACAAATACAGAGGGCACTAAAAATGAAACCGAAAGAGGCCACAAAGAAAGCAGAAGAAGATGAAGAAACCTTTAAATCGATGGCCTTCCTGCCATATGTGGGTAGCCTCTCATCAGAAATAGGACGCATCCTTGACAGACACAAAGTAAAAGTGATTTTTCGTCCTCCACCCAAGACAGCGGCACTCGTGGGCTCCGTGAAAGATGATTTGCTGCTCCGAAAATCTGGAGATTACAAAATTCCATGTGAATGTGGCCTTTCTTACATCGGACAAACAACTCGTACTGTCCAAGAAAGATGTACAGAACACCGGAGGTACACACGACTTTTACAACCTAATAAGTCGGCAGTGGCAGAGCACTGTATTGATAATGGTCACAGTATGTTGTATGACAACGTCGAAATTTTGGCAACTACACTCCTGGAAATTGAAATAAGAACACCGTGAATTCATTGTCCCAGGAAGGGGAAACTTTATTGACACATTCCTGGGGTCAGATACATCACATGATCACACTGACAGAACCACAGGCACATAGACACAGGCAACAGAGCATGCACAATGTCGGCACTAGTACAGTGTATATCCACCTTTCGCAGCAATGCAGGCTGCTATTCTCCCATGGAGACGATCGTAGAGATGCTGGATGTAGTCCTGTGGAACGGCTTGCCATGCCATTTCCACCTGGCGCCTCAGTTGGACCAGCGTTCGTGCTGGGCGAGCAGACCGCGTGAGACGACGCTTCATCCAGTCCCAAACATGCTCAATGGGGGACAGATCCGGAGATCTTGCTGGCCAGGGTAGTTGACTTACACCTTCTATAGCACGTTGGGTGGCACGGGATACATGCGGACGTGCATTGTCCTGTTGGAACAGCAAGTTCCCTTGCCGGTCTAGGAATGGTAGAACGATGGGTTCGATGACGGTTTGGATGTACCGTGCACTATTCAGTGTCCCCTCGACGATCACCAGTGGTGTACGGCCAGTGTAGGAGATCGCTCCCCACACCATGATGCCGGGTGTTGGCCCTGTGTGCCTCGGTCGTATGCAGTCCTGATTGTGGCGCTCACCTGCACGGCGCCAAACACGCATACGACCATCATTGGCACCAAGGCAGAAGCGACTCCCATCGCTGAAGACGACACGTCTCCATTCGTCCCTCCATTCACGCCTGTCGCGACACCACTGGAGGCGGGCTGCACGATGTTGGGGCGTGAACGGAAGACGGCCTAACGGTGTGCGGGACCGTAGCCCAGCTTCATGGAGACGGTTGCGAATGGTCCTCGCCGATACCCCAGGAGCAACAGTGTCCCTAATTTGCTGGGAAGTGGCGGTGCGGTCCCCTACGGCACTGCGTAGGATCCTACGGTCTTGGCGTGCATCCGTGCGTCGCTGCGGTCCGGTCCCAGGTCGACGGGCACGTGCACCTTCCGCCAACCACTGGCGACAACATCGATGTACTGTGGAGACCTCACGCGCCACGTGTTGAGCAATTCGGCGGTACGTCCACCCGGCCTCACGCATGCCCACTATACGCCCTCGCTCAAAGTCCGTCAACTGCACATACGGTTCACGTCCACGCTGTCGCGGCATGCTACAAGTGTTAAAGACTGCGATGGAGCTCCGTATGCCACGGCAAACTGGCTGACACTGACGGCGGCGGTGCACAAATGCTGCGCAGCTAGCGCCATTCGACGGCCAACACCGCGGTTCCTGGTGTGTCCGCTGTGCCGTGCGTGTGATCATTGCTTGTACAGCCCTCTCGCAGTGTCCGGAGCAAGTATGGTGGGTCTGACACACCGGTGTCAATGTGTTCTTTTTTCCATTTCCAGGAGTGTACATCATCCTTTTGAAACTCGATAGTGAATGAGGCGATTGAAATCCGCTTGACGACGAATTTAATTAATAGAGATAGTGGTTTCAATCTTGATAAATCATGGAATCCGGCACTTGCTGTAATAAACTCACAAAGACGTCGTCACAGTGTAGCTCACAATGATATATCGATATGCCAACACACCTCAACTGCGGAGTCATAGATACAACTCGCGCATTAAGCACGTCTCTGACGCCGACCAACGTCTCTGGCGCATTTTCATCTGTGGCCGCATGCGCAGTCGCGCGGTACACGAGTATAAAGGGACGAAGCGAGCACTGGAGCGGCCCCCAGGGCTCTGTCCTCTCCCCTCTCCTCTACCTCCTGTACACGGCAGATATGCCCCAACCCCCCCCCCCTCCAGTACACCTCTTGCAATATGCTGATGACACCGCATTCCTCGCCCTCGCTCCTACCCTCCAACGGTCCCAACGCCTTCTCCAGAATCACCTTGAACTTTTTGCTGCATGGTGTAACCAGTGACTCCTGAAACTCAACCCTTCCAACACCCAGGCAAGCATCGTAGGTCGTACCACTCGCTCCTTCCGGCTTCTGGATTTCTTCCTTACTGTCTGCGCCCGTCCTGTCCGCCTCACCCCCACCCTCACCTACCTTGGCCTCACCATTGACCGTCACGTCACCTGGATCCCTCGTCTCCGCTCCATCCAATCCAAAGCCCACAACCGCCTCCGACTTCTCAAACTCCTCTCCGGCCGGACTTGGGGGTTGCACCCCTCTACCGTCCTCCACACCTACAAATCCTTAATCCGTCCCATCCTCTGTTATGCAAGTCCTGCCTGGATATCTGCCCCCCCCCCCCAAATTCTATAAGTCCCTGCAGATCCTTGAGCGTCATGCACTCCGCCTCGCCTTCCGTATACGCCTCCCGTCCCCCATGCGGATCCTCTGTGATCTCATTCCTTTCCCCCGTCTGCTTCTATTCCTCGAACATATCCGCATCCTCTACACCTCCCGCCGTCTTGAACCCCCTCACCCCCTGGTTGCTCCTCTCCTCTCCGATCCCCGCCCCCTGCCACGTCTTCACCGTTGTGTCCCCCCTACCCTCCATCTCTACACCCTACATCTCCTTTCCCAAGGTGGCTTCCATCAACTCCCCCTCCCGGATGATGCCCTCTCTCCCTCCATTTATCCCTCCTATCAACTCTGATCCTCACTCCCCCTCCTTTCCTCTGTCCTTTCCCTGGGCTCCCTCTTCCCCCCTTCCGTCCTGTTTTCTCCCCACTAAACCTCTCCCTACCTCCCTTGTCCTCCCCCCCCCCCTGAGTCCTTTTGTATTCCCCTCCTCTGCCTACCCCACTCCCTGTCGCGTCTGCCCAGCGCCCCCCACCCCTCTCATGGGTCCTCAGCCTCCATCAGCTCCTTTCCCGGCTCCCCCCCTTTTTTATTTTCCCATCATCTGTCCAGTTTCCCCCCACCTGCTCTCGGCTGTGGTCTGTCACATTTGCCAACTTTTTAGTGCAGTGTTCCAGTGACTGTTCAGTGTTGTTCGTCTTTCTCGTGTTGCGAACGGAAACCATGCTGTCGCTGAGTGTGAATTTTATGCCTTTTGCGAACAGAAACCAGACTGTCCCCGTGTTTTTTTAATTGTCTGTCTATTGTTTTACCTGTCTGCTTTGTATGTATTTTCTTAGCGTCATCATCCCTCTGTTCTTTGTTTTAAGTTCCACGATTTCTTTTCGCCATGTTACTCTTTAAGTCTCCGATTTTATCGCATGTTTTTATTATTTATTCTCTTCATCTTTCTAACAAAGTCTGTAGGCTGAAGAGCGGTATACTAAGCTGCTGCCAGCCCGCCCCCTTCGGGGGGAATTGAAATTCAATAAGGGGAAAAAAAAACTGGAGCGGCAGTCTTGCGGCTCACTCTGAAGATGGCTGAACGTTATACAGCCGAAATACACTCCTGGAAATTGAAATAAGAACACTGTGAATTCATTGTCCCAGGAAGGGGAAACTTTATTGACACATTCCTGGGGTCAGATACATCACATGATCACACTGACAGAACCACAGGCACATAGACACAGGCAACAGAGCATGCACAATGTCGGCACTAGTACAGTGTATATCCACCTTTCGCAGCAATGCAGGCTGCTATTCTCCCATGCAGACGATCGTAGAGATGCTGGATGTAGTCCTGTGGAACGGCTTGCCATGCCATTTGCACCTGGCGCCTCAGTTGGACCAGCGTTCGTGCTGGACGTGCAGACCGCGTGAGACGACGCTTCATCCAGTCCCAAACATGCTCAATGGGGGACAGATCCGGAGATCTTGCTGGCCAGGGTAGTTGACTTACACCTTCTAGAGCACGTTGGGTGGCACGGGATACATGCGGACGTGCATTGTCCTGTTGGAACAGCAAGTTCCCTTGCCGGTCTAGGAATGGTAGAACGATGGGTTCGATGACGGTTTGGATGTACCGTGCACTATTCAGTGTCCCCTCGACGATCACCAGTGGTGTACGGCCAGTGTAGGAGATCGCTCCCCACACCATGATGCCGGGTGTTGGCCCTGTGTGCCTCGGTCGTATGCAGTCCTGATTGTGGCGCTCACCTGCACGGCGCCAAACACGCATACGACCATCATTGGCACCAAGGCAGAAGCGACTCTCATCGCTGAAGACGACACGTCTCCATTCGTCCCTCCATTCACGCCTGTCGCGACACCACTGGAGGCGGGCTGCACGATGTTGGGGCGTGAGCGGAAGACGGCCTAACGGTGTGCGGGACCGTAGCCCAGCTTCATGGAGACGGTTGCGAATGGTCCTCGCCGATACCCCAGGAGCAACAGTGTCCCTAATTTGCTGGGAAGTGGCGGTGCGGTCCCCTACGGCACTGCGTAGGATCCTACGGTCTTGGCGTGCATCCGTGCGTCGCTGCGGTCCGGTCCCAGGTCGACGGGCACGTGCACCTTCCGCCGACCACTGGCGACAACATCGATGTACTGTGGAGACCTCACGCCCCACGTGTTGAGCAATTCGGCGGTACGTCCACCCGGCCTCCCGCATGCCCACTATACGCCCTCGCTCAAAGTCCGTCATCTGCACATACGGTTCACGTCCACGCTGTCGCGGCATGCTACCAGTGTTAAAGACTGCGATGGAGCTCCGTATGCCACGGCAAACTGGCTGACACTGACGGCGGCGGTGCACAAATGCTGCGCAGCTAGCGCCATTCGACGGCCAACACCGCGGTTCCTGGTGTGTCCGCTGTGCCGTGCGTGTGGTCATTGCTTGTACAGCCCTCTCGCAGTGTCCGGAGCAAGTATGGTGGGTCTGACACACCGGTGTCAATGTGTTCTTTTTTCCATTTCCAGGAGTGTATTAGAAAAAGAAGAAGGAGATTTCTTGCGGCTGCACACCCTAAACTTAATGGAACAAGCAGTTAATAGTTTACATCGGTTTGTGGATGGATAAGGGCGACAGTGGGTGCCGGGTTCGTTTCATGGACAGAAAATAAGTCTATCGTTATTACATATAGATAAATCTCGCTGCTGGTGAATTCGATATTTAACATTTGATTTTACTTAGTTACCCATCTGATAACGTCACAAATTTTTACATCACATCACTGCAACTTCCAACACGTCCTCACGTGGTAAATTCTGAAGGAAACTATACTAAATGTCTTTCGTGGTTAGTTAACAGGTAGATAAGGGTCTTGATTTAGCACAACAAATTTCGTCATTTAGTTTCAAGTTCAGGTGTGTTAAGTGATAGCTTACAAATCAATCGTTTGACAAAGCTACTCATCAGCCTACAAGCCGAACAAGAGCAACACAGTTACACAGTTATTTAGTAAGCACGAAAGTTTCAGAGAGATGCTTAAACACTTTTAGTTGCAGACGCTGCAACAAATGGATCCCACTTGCCGGTATGCATAGCTGTATAATACCGAGAGCTTACGACACATGAATAGTCAGCTAATATATGGATTCCTCCTACTTACATCACATGGAAAGACCATGTGGATAAAATTAGAGAGATTCTTCCGCACACAGAGTTTTACTAGCACTCGATTTTCCTACGAAATATTCGTGCCTGGAGTAAACAAATGGGGAAATGATAGTGCTGTTATAGTGCCCTGTATCACACACCATAATGTGGCTTGTGAAATATAAATGTAGATGAAATAATGTGTTAATGGCAGTTTATGTCTTTGTTGATGTTCGCGTTTTGTAATCAGTGTCATGTTGTGGTTTCATCTGTTTTATTATGTGTCAGTTGTAGTGCCAAAGAAACCCTAAGTAATAAAAATTATTTTCGCGTATTTAATAGCGAAAAGAATATTATTTACTCATTCTCTTAATGGCGTTAGGTGACACTACAGAACCTAATCACTTCTGGGGGATAATTATTTTTGTTTGCAGTTCTTATAAGGCACAATAAGAAAAATTGCTACGACAGCTACTTAAAAGGAGGGCCCCGTAAATTATTCCCCCGACATTTATATCTGATGTTCAAGTTGCAATCGGTAGCTAAGTTGCCTTTACGTTTGTTAATTCAGGTCCCCGTCAAAGTGGCAGCAACCGGCGCTAGCGCCAACGCCCGCCCTGCCACGTCTGTGTTGCGCAAGCTTGCCCTATGGATAGAAGCTGAGGAGAATTTTCTCGTTAGTAGGTGTCTTATGCCTGCCACCGGTCTAATAGAGAATTGGCAACATTGCGGCATACATTTAGCAGCAACGTGGCCTTCGAATTACTTCCTGGA
Organism: Schistocerca nitens; assembly: GCF_023898315.1. Taxonomy (NCBI): domain Eukaryota; kingdom Metazoa; phylum Arthropoda; class Insecta; order Orthoptera; family Acrididae; genus Schistocerca; species Schistocerca nitens. The sequence goes on along the minus strand of NC_064617.1, from coordinate 677,965,652 downwards.
CTGGTGTAAAAGTTCCCTTCTAAATTCACTCACTAATATCTTATCATTCTCATTAAATATTCTGAGTATTTCTCACTTAGAGGATGATATAGAAGGTATCAAATGAATAATTTTGATTCCAGGAAGCTCGTTTCAACAGAAATTTCATCTGATTTCGCTATTTACGTCGCTGTTTAGCTAACGAGTCTACGATTGAGGTGACAAGAATGGAATGTTAGTTGCAGATGGCTGCTAGCGTAGGGGTAAAGTGTTAGGAAATGAAATTGTAAACTGCGCTTTCTGTCGGTTTGAATACTCGTGGCTACAATACTTTTTTTCCTCCTCTGAAAATAGAGTCTCGAAGGCAGATCAATAATCAGTAAAGACATCGAATGAAAACCTCTCCGCCATTATATCACTACCTCCACTCTCTAGTCCGTAGAAGTGTAGACACGACACTTACAGAATTGCACACATGTTAATCCCTTTTTTCCTGCTTCTGTCAATAATACTGACTTAAGTGTGGCACTGAATGATTTTTTAACTTTCTCTTGCTAATTCATAATGATTTCGGGTATTTTGCCTTAAGAAGGCAGACTATGTTGTACCATTAACAAGATAAGTTGTAATCAATTTTTATTACTATAATGCATACTGCACATCGTCTTTCCGGTAGTTTATTAAAGACGACACACAATATTGAGGGAGATATTAATCAGCAGCAATGTAACTCCCATATGATTCACAACAGTCCGACCAAGTAACCTGTAAAGCAAACACCTGACATTTAGAATGGTCCTTATATCACGTAGTCATGATATTAGAGTAATACCAGCATTAGAGACTAGCAGGCAATGAACCAGCTAATCGAGAGAGCAGGATTTTTTCACAACTACTAGGCGCATCGTCGGACACAACAACACAATCAAGACGTTGCCAACTGTGAGTTGCAGTGGTCTGCTGGGTTGATCTTAGTTTGCTAATTGCGGGGTATACGTTCGTTTCTCACTCATGGGGTCCAGTTTTCAACATTCACGAAAAGATCTAATTCACCTATGTTAAAGCCAGGTCCAGAATATTAGGTCGCACAGTGGTTCATAATCCGCATTAAACGCAATATCTCTTCACTACCAACAGCGCCAGAGCCTGTTTAAATGGCGCCATAATAAAGGCGGTAGCCGCTGAAGGCACAAACTCTGTCTCCAGTAAACCAGCACTAAGAAGTTTATTTCATTTAATTTAGTAATGATTATTTCGTTCACAGTGTTCATATTTAATTTGAACTTGAGACTTTGCAATTTTTGGTACTCGTCTGGAATTCGAATTCGGATCTCTCGGAACGGAACGTATCTGGGTTCCAATCCTGGTCCAGCACAAACATATTCATAATTTGATTTTACATCCTAGCATGTGCACACAGACCTACCACCGAAAAGTAATTTGCATATTTAATGGAAGTTCATGAACATTCAACAATAACGATAGGTACCGTTGTTTCTAGTCTCACTACTGGTGAGCAAGCTGTTGATACTTAACGTCTATTTATGGATGGGAAACGGCGACATCACGCGCCCGGTTCCATTTCCGGGCAAGCAAAACAAATTTTGCCCTCGTATCATATTGATACAGCTCGCTGCTGGTAAATAAAATCGATGTCTAACATCTGATTTTACTTAGTTAAAAATCCGATAACCTGCTGGGTAGAAAATCCCGTCATAACATTTTAAATCATAGCATTCCAATTTTCAGCAAATGCATACTTGGTTACTTATGAAGGAGAGTATATTAAACGCCTTTCATGTGTAGTTAGTGGTTTTGATGTAGTAGACATAATTTCGTCATTTCGTTTCAAGTTCAGATGTGTGAACTAATACTGGTGAAAACCTTTATATTTCACGTCTCTTTCCTGCTAGTCAGCCTTTATCAACTCCCAGGCAGGTGCGAAAGTGTATTTTAGTTAGTAGTGGCTACGTCTGCTGGGTTTCTGTCCAGATCCAGAACTAAAAACTTCGCCATGTCAGTTATAGTTCAAACATGTGGCGAAATAGTTATTCATGAATAATTAGTACAGTGACGTTACTGATTATACTCCATTAATATTGCAGTTTCTATAGAGCGTTTACCGCTGTTTATAGCGTTTTCTTTTACTAGTTCCTTTAACGACCAGTTTATGCAAAAACCAATCGTCACTGGGACATTTAGCAGGTGCGGGAAAACCTTACGCAGAGGAAAAATACTTCGAACTGTCATAGACCTTTATTACTCCAGACGCTGTCTCAGAATATCTTGTTCATGCAAACATTTACTTTGTTTAAGGATTGCTACATAGTTTATGTCCCACAGTTAGTTGTTTCGGTTTGTAATTTGATGGTAATGCTTTTGAAAATCATTGTAACCCGGACTATCTCATCTCTAATTACATGTTTTCCAATTTTTTCTGCATCATGGTGTGATGTTACATCGCAATGATTGCCTTAAACAACGGTGTTGTCTACTGGTCTCTCGTGGTATCCTTTTGTATAGTCGAACGACTGTACCGCAAAGCGATTAGAGGACTCGCTAGACAGCTACGTTAAGTTGGTTGCATGCAAATCAGACGGATCACAATTCAGGTCGTTCGGATACTTTTTTGCGTATGATAGTACATTCCAGTGGTACCACTTTCACGGTGCAGGTCGGTTGAGCATCATTATCTACGAAAAGCCTATCTAGAGCGTCATGTATCACGATGAACATTATACATTATACACATTTATTTTATTATTAATCGATGTTTTACTTCAAAAAAGGAAAGAAACGTATTCCCACTATCACATTACTATCAGCTACACTAAAATAAATATCGAGTGCAATAAAAGTCACGACCAAGACGAACATGGACCAGTGGTTTGGTACGGTAATGTCTTGACTGCATTTATTAAAATTATTTTGCTGGGAATTACTCTACCGACGCTTCGTTTTTGCCTTAACGTACTTTTTCTGTACTTTTAATTTTGTTTTTGAGCAGGATGCAAAAAAATGGTTCAAATGGCTCTGAGCACTATGGGACTCAACTGCTGTGGTTATCAGTCCCCTAGAACTTAGAACTACTTAAACCTACCCAACCTAAGGACATCACACACATCCATGCCTGAGGCAGGATTCGAACCTGCGACCGTAGCAGTCGCACGGTTCCGGACTGCGCGCCTAGAACCGCGAGACCACCGCGGCCGGCAGCAGGATGCAGGTAAACAAAATATCTTTATTCATAGAAGTATAAATACAACATAAAGGTCGCCTTTCCGGAGGAACTCACTTTAGACACTACACGTACAAGGTGTGCAAACGTCTTTATAAGAAGGTTTGGGAAGAAAAGAAAATATAAAGCCTGAAAAGAAGCAAAGAGGTGTGACGCCATAGACAGAAAAGGAAGAGAGGTGAGAGGCGTGGTATGACTTGCAGACATCCTCCTGCTTGGCAGATGGGGCAGGGTGGCGTGGTCGGCAGGGGTCAACATGCGATGCTTAACCACGATGTCCCCGGCACCGCTTCCGGTCAGAAGCGCACGAAAGGAAGACGGAAGCCAAGGAGGAAGGGACAGCATAGTTGGGGGGGGGGGGGGGGGGGGGGGAATGGTTGGCTTGTTCTGGTATAGTGCATAAAAGAAAGGGATGTGTGTCCATGCGCCTACCTCGCTTTGGGGTACGTTATAGAAATGTAGCAAGCGGAGTGTCAGACGTCAACCTGGGGAGGGGCGGGTGGATAGTGTCGTCACAGTGTGGCGCCATCCAGCTGAGCAGGGGTGTGACGCAAAGATCGCCCGAAGATACTCGATTTCATTGTGAACAGTTTGTAGGTACTACCAGAAGTAAAGGAGTAATTTATCGCTATCAGTTTACAGGTAACTGAGTGTTCATCCCTTGACCCATACAATCGCATGATTTTTGGTGGCGGGGAAATGAATATCCTCTGGATAGATAATAGTAAATGGGTGAAACGGGTTCTGCGGAACGCGCAGGTAGCGGGCTACGAATTCTCGACACAGTTTCCTGATGTCACTTGTTGCAGCATAAGTCAGGTGGTGGGCATCGTCCACAAGGTGGAAAATTGTACAAAACGGAGTGTCCTACTGTCCTGTAGCGCGAAGAGCTTCATTTGTGGCAAATTTTGCACATAAAACATGGTACCGTGTTCCTCGGACGCTGGAGGAAAGCAAACGCCGGTGGATATGACGCCAAATCGTGGGCCATCACGTCGATGGATGTTTCAGTTCGATGTTGTTGCCGTATATGCAACAGCGTAGTGTGGTGTAGAAATCCTTGTATCGACGAAAGCGCGTGCTTGCTAAATGAGTGTGACCATAACAGAAGTCGACAATGAGATCACAAACGTGCACTAGATGGTGCATGGTGTGGCCTACTGCCACTGGTGGAGATACAGTCGTGAGCGTAAGTACGTCCAGCAAACGTCGCGAAAGGCACACGCCTCTGTTCCACTGCTTGAACATGGTGTGGTTGTGGTCTTAAAAAGACACTGGTGATTCCGGCGTTACAAGTGACGTATTTGGCGCGTCAGGTGTAGATCTCGGTGACGAGTCGTTGTTTCCCATCAGAGACGATACAATACATGGTGGGGTGTTCCTGTGCCGCCGAATCTAGATGTATGGATCTCAGCAGTCTCCCCCCCCCCCCCCCCCCCCCCTCTGCAGTCTACTGCGTGTCAGTGTTAGCTTCACGATTTGTGTCTTAATCCATCTGCGTTCCTCTCTGGATGGGCGGCTGGGCGTCCAGGAAGCGGAAACTGGCGTAGAAATAGTCGGTAGTGTGTCGGTGCCACGCACCTGCTTCCTTCCTTTACTGAATTAAGGTTTTGCACATTCCAGCCACCAAGTCAAGGTTGTGAAGTGCTGTGGAAAGCGGCGTTCACAGGTGATCCACGTCTCTGTAACACGTTGAAGACATTCGGGATCGTGGGTGTGGGAGGTGTTTAACACCCACTAAGGCCCTTTGCTCCAGACTACTTGTTGCAAGAGGACGATATTGCGGATGTAGACATAGTTGTCTGAAAAGGCCAGGGGCCGAAGTTCTGCACCTCAAAGAGCAGATGTGGGAGGTCAAGAGACCTAAATCATTCCAAGGCGGCTCGCGGAGTGACTCGTCTGGCAAGTATGTCCAGGTGCGTCGCAGTGCCGAACTTCCAACGTATCGCGGAGCAACAGATCACAGACAACAAGGCAAAGTTCTTGACAGGTGTTTAATGGGGCATTTGATCCTCAGGATGCAGGACACAATTAAACTCATCCCCAAGCAAGTAATAGTCACAGCGCCCAAAAAATAAAGGGGGAATTTCTACCGAGTAGAAGGGTGCTCTGTCGTGTCTGCGGGTGGAGCCTGACTGAGAGTACATGTTGACAATACGTGTAAATTGGTTCAAATGCCTCTGAGCAGTATGGGACTTAACATCTCAGGTCATCAGTCCCCTAGAACTTAGAACTACTGAAACCTAACTAACCTCAGGACATCACACACATCCATGCCCGAGGCAGGATTCGAACCTGCGACCGTAGCAGTCGCGCGGTTCCGGACTGCAGCGCCTAGAACTGCTGGACCACCACGGCCGGCAATAGGTGTCCCCATAACGAAGATTGCCATGCCTCTGGCGGACGGAAGGTATGTGACATAGCTACCGGGATGCACTCAGGGGCATAGATGGCTACGCCACTTCCCAAGTGGTCACCAGGGGAGTTACAGCACGTGACGTCTGGGAGTGTGGTCAAGCGTACTTCCTGGAATAGTGCGATGTTGACGTCCGAAGCCCATACTAACTCTCGCTGAAGTTTAGTTTTAAGCCGTGAGCTAATGTTGTTAGAGTTGATCGTTGATATTCGGTACGTTCGAGCCCCGATGTGGTGTTGGGGATGGGGGGGAGGGGGGGGGGGGGTGAAGAGAGGCGAGACACTGACGAGCGATGCCGTACACCAACTGACGGCATAGCTAGGTCTCCAGTTGGGATAACTCCGCCTCGGCGTGTGGTTCGGGTCATCGTCGACGTCGTCATTCCATGCCGTCGAGGGTGCTGTCGTTGTGGCGTTCCACCTCGTCCGTGGCAGCGGAAAACGCCTCGGCGGCAATAAAAACGGTAGAGTCCATAGGTTGAGGTGCACCTGGGTGAGACGGCGGAGTAGGTACCGGTGCAGAGAGATCCGGTGTCACGCTGTCGTCATTCCTGTGGTCGTCCAGGTTCTCGGGGCCTCGTCGGGCCTGATGGCCTCTGGAGCCTGAGGGAGAGGTGAGTTTTCTCATTCTGAGACAGAATGACGCCTTCTACATTCGGTTTGGGGGAACATTGTTTGCGTGTCGCCGGCCGCTGTGGCCCAGCGGTTCTAGGCGCTTCAGTCAGGAACCACGCTGCTGCTACGGTTGCAGGTTCTAATCCTGCCTTGGTCATGGATGTGTGTGATGTCCTTAGGTTAGTCAGGTTTAATTAGTTCTATGTCTAGGGGACTGATGACCTCAGATGTTAAGTCCCATAGTGCTTAGAGCCATTTGAGCCATTTTGTTTGCGTGTCCGAACATCGGTGTCGGAAGACGGGAAGGAGTCAAAGCGATCCGAGAGGAAGGCCGTCGCAGAGACGATAAACGACATGACGTCCAGATGATCGGCCGGGAGGGGATCGGCAAGCATCGCTGTTGACAATGGAGCTGGAGTCGCGTCAGGTTATGAACGCGACGCGTCGACCCAGGCGTTATCCGGCAGCTCGGAGGGACACAGTTACGTGGTTAGACTGACGACGGATGGCAAGAGGAGGAGGAGAAGAGGCCGCAGATGGATAGGTGATGGTGAAACCGTCGTCCGAGTCGGAGGAGCCTCTGTAGCCGGCGGCAAGTGACTGTAGACACTCAGGCCTGAGGTTGCCTTTTTTAGCCGCACCCGGAACAAGTCTTGGGTTGGCCGTTGTTTATGATGAACGCGCGACATCCGCTGATTTCTGGATAAAAAGTCACGTAGCAACGGAGATCGATGTTGGTCTGTCGCACACCGTTAAGAACGAGGTTCGTGTGAAACTGCGGCCAGCGTTGGGCAGTGTGACCATGTACAACGCCATAGGGTGGAAGGCCGCGGTAATGTCTGCCAACGAGAATTCGAATTGTAGTTCGATAAGTCGTACGGTGCTCATGCCCAAGCCTGAGTGGTCGACTTTGCCGTCAGCGTGGCAAAATAGTAGTCCATTTTTGGTGTCACGAAGTATTCGTTCGCACGCCGCGTCATTGACGACTTTGACGTACACCATACTGCTTAAAATGGGCAATTGGATGCCCAAAATGTCTCGAGCTGGGATCTTAGCTAGGTCACGTAGGAAGCATTCCACTGCCAAAGCTTTTGGTCGAGGATGATCATTGGGGAAGATGAAGCGTAGTGTGGATTTTCGAAAACGTTTGCACATGGTTCTAGGCACCCGTAAGTGACACTGAAGTCACGGCCGCAGAAAATGAACAATAGCGAGCGTGAGCCCCGAAGGCGACAGAGGATGGTAGAGCACTTGCCCGCGAAAGGCAAAGGTCCCGAGTTCGAGTCTCGGTCGGGCACACAGTTTTAATCTGCCAGGAAGTTTCATATCAGCGCACACTCCGCTGCAGAGTGAAAATCTCATTCTGGAAACATCCCCCAGGCTGTGGCTAAGCCATGTCTCCGCAACTGTCTCTTTGTTTTCAATATAGAACATACTTGCAAAACTTGATCAAAATCGATGACCTACATGTCAACATGTCAGACCCTCACTTCATGAGACATTATTAGCATGATGTCTACTGGGGTGACTAATTTGTTATACAGTGTGTTTATTTCACTGTCAGGCCTGAATTCCCTTATTTCCCTGTTATGATGAACGCTTCCAAGAAGTCAGCTCTACAGCAATTTTTCCATGACGAATGTCTCGCGATGATCACTGTCGAAGAAGGTATGTAACTAGAATCATGCGCTTTGGGTAACCATCACACGTGGTGTTTTTATGGGTAACAGAAATTGATGCAATTGAGCCGCGCTGCAAGAAGAACTTGTCTGCTATGGTCGCTGCAGGACCTGCTATTGCAGATGTATTGTTTGTAACTTTTACAGGCGCAGAGAATCGTAGAAGGTAAGTGGAGATGCGCTACTTGTATGTAGACTCTAATCTACGACCACGAATTTTTGTGTATATGTTAAGAACAGAGAGCAGCTGGGGGTTCACTGAATTTTCTAGGTCACGGAAGATATTCGAAGCCATGTACAGAGAGACAGGAGCTACCATTCAGCTATACAGCACCATCGGTGTACATTAAATGCAATTCACTTTGAGAGCGTCTCTTTCATCAGCTCACGTCGTGCCGTCACATGGAAGCTTCCTCCAGAAGTGTTATTTAGTTTTATGTATTCTATGACGTTTTCCAAAAGATACCTGCTTTGGTTTGGTAAAACAAAACTCACTAATACCGTCAGGCAGCCATCAGGCCAACAAGAAAAATGCGTTTTAGTTACTTTCCAGAGCTCATTTTCGGAGCCTCGAAGCTCGAGAACAAATGCGGCAGTTCTGTGACTATATCGCTCTTACTGTGTGAACCGTACAACCCTATTGCGCCAATGTCCTGTAGCCTCCTGTTACATGCGGCAGCTTACGGAGTACAGTATGAAAGAAGGGATATTACAATCGTGCCCGATCAAAATAGAAAAAAATGCAGGTATGATTACTGTGGATCTCACCAAAAGGACAAAAACTTGATTGCGGGTTTCTTTACCTTAGACTTCATTCATTCATGTTGATCCTTGCACTTTATCAACGAAGTTGTGAAATTCGTGTGTGCCGTGGCAGTTTCACAGGGAGTCGTCCGGGCTTCGAGCTCTGGCAGCGTTGTAGCAGCACTGGGATAACCCAAGCACTGCAGCGATCACGATGGCCGCGGGATCAATGTCGAGCCTTTTCCGTGGCGACAGAGGTCATCAAACTGGAAAGTTTGACTTTTTTTAATCTCATGCAGAGATGTACTTTGCAATTAGGAATACCAGCGAAAGCAGGCATTAAGAGGATGAAATCAACAGATATTGCCATCATTGTCACGTCTTCCAAAGTTGGTTCAGCGGAAGGTAGGACTGAAAAATGGGAGATTAGAATTTAATGTGTTCAGAGGGGCCGTATGATGTCAGAGCGTCAGGGATTGTAATTTATTATGAAACAATTTTTATTTTCTCTCAATATCGTAAACAACTTGTACAACAGTTGGTGATCGGAAGTTGTGCCTTCAGTTATGGAAGACTACTGGACACAATGTTCCCAGACGGATCGCGAGCCATAAGTCTAGGTATTTAAAGATGACTTAACCATCGATACCGTTAATAAGTGTTTTGGCATTTCTTAACTTGGGGAAACGAGTGAAAAGTTGAATGTAAATGACCAAACAGTGATTTTGAACCGGCATCCTTCCGAGTCTACCATCTTATCCACTGCGTGATCTTGCTCGTTGTTGTTGCTTTGTAAATACTATCGTCAAATAGATTGCGCGGTCCTCGCAACACGAATCATATCTAGTTTTAGATAGTGTTCACACACGTTGCCTGTGACATTACTTTCTTCTGTTGGCTAGAAGATGGCACAGAGATGGAATTTTCACACACAGAACTGCTGAAGCGTCTTAACAAATCTCTGTTTGCAATGCGAATTTTGTCAGACATAGGGGATATAAAAATGAAAAAGCTGGCATACTATGCTTACTTTCATTCCATAATGTCATATGGGATTATTTTTTGGGGTAATTCATCAAGCCAAGCTAAAGTTTTCCGGGCACAAAAACGTGCAGTGAGAGTTATATGTGGTGTGAACTCACGAACATCCTGCAGAAGCCTGTTTAGGGAACTAGGGATACTAACTACTGCTTCCCAATATATTTATTCCTTAATGAAATTTGTCATTAAAAATATATCACTTTTTCAAACCAACAGCTCAATTCATGGAATCAATACTAGAAATAAGAATAATCTTCACAAGGATTTAAAGTCACTTAGTCTTGTACAAAAAGGTGTGCATTATTCAGGAACACACATTTTCAATAACTTGCCAGCAGCCATAAAAATCTTAACAACCAATGAAATTCAGTTTAAGAGAAGCCTAAAGGATTTATTGATGGCCAACTCCTTCTACTCCATTGATGAATTTCTTAGTAAAACCAACTGATTTGTATATAAGTACAACATAACTTCTGCACAATTTCAGTGCAGTAATGTGTTCATTGAAAATTTGTGTGTGTGTGTGTGTGTGTGTGTGTGTTAGTATAATCTAACTTCTGCACCATTTCAGTGCAGTAATGTGTTCATTGTAAATAAGTATTACAGTAGTTGTATTACCTTATAAATAAATAAAAAACTTTTTTATTTTAAATTCAGTGCATTAGTATTTGTAAAATTACTCTTAGTGTTCATTAAAAAATGACGATCATTCAACTTGGGACCTGTGGAATGGTACATTAGCTTATTTGTTTTAATTGTAAATATTTGTCATGTATTGTTGTTTTTCTGACATGTTCCACATCCTGGAGGACCTCCTCACTACGGATCAATTGGAATGAAAGTAAATCTAATCTAATCTAATCTGTTGAAGAGTGGGACAATCAGGTGTCACTGGAGATGAAGTGAGTTTTGAAACAGCCGACCATAATTTCAAGATTATTGAGATCCTGGGGGGAGCAGGCCATAACAAAACTATTCCAGCAATTGTACCCGACATATGAGAAAAGCGAAATACCCTCATACTTCTAGAGGAATATAATGATTCAAATTCCAAAACAGGTAGACGCTGCCAAGAGTGAGTATTACCGGATTATTTGGTGTAGGACGTCATGGTTGCACAGTGCTTACATAATTCTTTTTCGCAGACGTGAGGAAAAACTGATAGAGGCCGACGTAGGGAAGATCAGTTTGCATTTCGGAAAAATATACCAACACGCGAGGTAACACTGAACCAGCGACTAATCTTACAAAATAAGTTAAAGATTAGTACACGTACATTTATAGCATTTGTAAATCAAGAGAAAATTTTTGACAATGTTGACTGAACTACACTCTCAGTTATGTACAGCTTGTACAAAAACCAGACTGCAGTAATAAAAGCAATAGGATATGAAAACGAAGTACGTGGAGTGGTGTGCGGCGTGGTGACAGCTGATCCCAGACGTTATTCAGTCTGTACATTAAGCAAGCCTTAGAAGAAAACAAAGATAAATTTACACAGGAAATTAACGCTATTGTAATTCTTTCACAGATAGGAAAGGACTTGGTAGAACAGTTTAACGGAGTGGAAAGTGCTTAACAAAGAGGTTATAAGATAAAGATGAACAACAACATAAAAACAAGGGTAACGGAATGTGGTAGAACTAAATTCGGTGATACTGTGGGAATTAGATTACGAAATGAGGCACTGAAAGTTAGTATATGAGTTTTGTTATTTGATCTGCTAAATAACTAATGAGGCTGAAGTAGGGAGGATATAATATGCTGACCGGCAATAGCAAGAAAAACGTTTCTGAAAAAGAGAAACTTTCTAACAAGGAATACAAATTTAAGTGTTAAGAAGTTATTTCTTAAGGTATTTGTTTGAACTGCAGCTCTTGAAGTGAGATGCTACGAAAAATGCCTAAGATTATACGGATAGATCAAATAACTAATGAGTAGGTACTGAAGAGAACTGGGGAGAAAAAAGGTTCATGGCACATGTCAAGCAAGAAAAGAAAATCGGATGATAGGGCACACATTCAGGCTTCAAGGATATGTTATTTTGTTTAGGGAGGGAAGTGTGGGGGGTCAAGGTTCCAGAGTTAGATGAAGACTCGCAGACAGTAAAGAGGTCTAAATGGGTGGAATTGCTGTAGCTATGGAGAGAAGGAGAGACTTGCACAGAAAAGAGTAGCGAGAAGAGCTGCATCAAACTAGTCATCGGACTGAAAATCGAAAAAACGCCAACAACAACAAAGGACAGATAAAATTTAGCCACTCGAACAGGTGTCACAGTAGAGACAGCAATCGGAAACTTACTATCGAACGTGTGGTGCAAACAATGTCATACGTTTTCTCAACTTGATAATTTCTGCGTTTTTCTGAAACGCCAAACGTTTGTGGCACTGAACATGAGCCACATCCCCCCTCACCAACTCGGTTTGGCAGTATAAAATAATCACAAATTAGTTACTTGCGTCCATTAATGCATTAAGTAGCATGGAAACAGTCTGCCTCACTGACTTCGCATTTGTTAGAGATAGCGTGCGCGATAGTATTGGACGACGACCAGAGACAACTGTCCTGCAGCTTGTCTCACTTGATTGATGCGAAGCACGGGAAACGGTTGCGTGCATGGGATCGTAGTCCCTGATCCTGCGCAGTAAGGGATTCGTTGCCACCCGCTGAGAGACTTTCATTCCTACATTTGAGCTCCCTGTTGTTGTACACGGCGGCTGGTCTTGCACATTAGGTCATGGCATGACGATCTGTTCAACTGTCTGTAACTCTTTACCTCGGAGTAAATGAGCAATTAGCTTCCGCCACATAATAGACGGCATACAGTAGCCGCAGAAGATGTTTTCTCGTACTCTTTTCTAATATCCTGCACAGGACTCACTCTAATGTTCGCAACAAACGCTATGTTTACTTATGAAAAGGTGCCACAGAGACTTTGTAATTATTCGCGCAGAGCTGCTTCGCACAGCTGGTATTCACGGGAACACGCGCCTCGCCTTGTTTCTCTCTTTCAGTTGGCCGGCGGTGCCTCCGCCGCGAGACGAGCCGTCGCATCTATCACACACTTTACGCATAGAAACAAGCGGACTGGGCGCGCGTCTTTGTATGTCAGCTGCATTCATACACAGGCGGTTGCAGCAGCGGGCGAACCGTGCCAAGTAGCCGCACGTGTCCGGAATGGCCAGTTCATCAGGCCTAATATACGTACGACAAGCGACCTGCCGACGCTGGGGCAGGCGGCCGTGCGCTGCCTGCGCTGATCAGCTGCAGGGGAGGTCTGCAGCTCAAGCGCAGCCGGCACACATACCCTCACGCTGATTGCCGCACTATTTTCGTACACTGTGCACCGTAGCAGTAAGAACGTCGCTCAGTGTTTACTTCCGACACGTCCACATTGACAAAACCAGCACCTTCAGTTACATCTGCTCCTGTAAGCTGTTGTTGTGGTCTTCAGTCCAGAGACTGGTTTGATCCAGCTCTCCATGCCACTCTATCCTGTGCAAGCTTCTTCATCTCCCAGTACCTACTGCGACCTACATCCTTCTGAATCTGCTTAGTGTCTTCATCTCTTGGTCGACCCTTTACGACTTTTACCCTCCACGCTGCCCTCCAATACTAAATTGGTGATCCCCTGTTGCCTCAGAATATGTCATACCAACCGATCCCTTCTCCTTGTCAAGTCATGCCACAAATTTCTTTCCTCTTCAATTCTATTCAATACCTCCTCATTCTTTATGTGATCTACCCATTTAATCTTCAGCAATCCTCTGTAGCGCCACATTTCGAAAGCTTCTATTTTCTTCTTCTCTAAACTATTTATCGTCCACGTTTCACTTCCATACAAGTGCTTTCAGAAACGACTTCTTCACACTTAAATCTATACTCGATGTTAACAAATTTCTCTTCTTCAGAACCGCTTTCCTTGCCATTGCCAGTCTACATTTTATATCCTCTCTACTTCGACCATCATCATTTATTTTGCTCCTCAAATAGCAAAACTCATTTAATACTCTAAGCATATCATTTTCTAATCTAATTCCGTCAGCATCACGCGATTTAATTCCACTACATTATCAACGTTTTGTCTTTATTGATGTCCATCTTATATCCTCCTTTCAAGACACTGTCCATTCCGTTCAGGTGCTCTTCAACGTCCTTTGATGTCTCTGACAGAATTACAGTGTCATCAGCGAACCTCAAAGTTTTTATTTCGTCTCCACTGATTTTAATTCCTACTCCGAATTTTCCTTTTGTTTCCTTTACTGCTTGTTTAATATTCAGACTGAATAACATTGAGGATATGCTACAACCCTGTCTAACTCCCTTCCCAACCGCTGCTTCCCTTTCATGTCCCTCGACTCATAACTGTCATCTGGTTTCTGTACAAATTGTAAATAGCCTTTCTCTCCCATTTTTTTATCCCTGCCACCTTCAGAATTTGAAAGAGAGTATTCCAGTCAACATTGTCAAAAGCTTTATCTAAGTCTACAAATGCTAGAAACGTGGGTTTGCCTTTCCTTAATCTATTTTCTAAGATACGTCGTAGGGTCAGTACTGCCTCATGTGTTCCAAAATTTCTACGGAATCTAAACTGATTTTCCCCGAGGTCGGCTTCTACCAGTTCTTCCATTCGTCTGTATAGAATTCGTGTCAGTATTTCGCATCCGTGGCTTATTAAACTGTTAGTTCGGTAACTTTCACATCTGTCAATACGTGCTTTCTTTGGGATTGGAATTATTATATTCTTCTTGAAGTCTGAGGGTATTTCGCCTGTCTCATACATCTTACTCACCAGATGGTGGATTTTTGTCAGGGCTGGTTCTTCCAAGGCTATCAGTAGTTCTAATGGAATGTTGTCTACTCCCGGGGCCTTGTTTCGACTTAGGTCTTTAAGTGATCTGTCAACTCTTCCCGCAGTATCATATCTCCCATTTCATGTTTGTGGTGTCACCGCCAGACACCACACTTGCTAGGTGGTAGCCTTTAAATCGGCCGCGGTCCGTTAGTATACGTCGGACCCGCGTGTCGCCACTGTCAGTGATAGCAGACCGAGCGCCACCACACGGCTGGTCTAGAGAGACGTCCTGGCACTCGCCCCAGTTGTACAGCCGACGTTCATAGCAATGGTTCACTGACAAATACGCTCTCATTTGCCGAGACGATAGTTAGCATAGCCTTCGGCTACATTTGCTACGACCTAGCAAGGCGCCGTATTCAATTGATATTGAGATTCTATTAATGTATCATCAAGAGCGATGTTCTACAAATGTGGATTAAAGTTAAGTATTCCAGAAGCTATGTACTTTTCTTTATAGCATTCATTACGTATCCTGTTTCAGACCTCACGCCAGCCTGCGTGAGTTTAAGCGCGTGCCTTTCGGCTTCCTCTCATTGTGTCTAGGCTGTCTTGTCTAGACACAACATATTTGGCGACGAAGATTTAACGGTCGTATTGCTCTAATTTACTTGTGTCATGGCTTCGCCACAATCTCCAGATGTACTGTCTGAATTTTATCGCTTGCAGAATCAGCAGACGCAGGCGTTATTGGATGCCCTTGGACAACTCGTCCAGGGTCAACGTGCAATGCAAAACGATGCGGCAGCCGCCGCTCCACCGCTACCGCAGCCACGACACGCAGTTGCACCATCTTTTCGTCCCTTTGACGCGGAACTGGAAAGCTTGACGGAGTGGTCACGCCAATTTGGATTCCATCTCGCCGCCTACAGAATTCAAGGTAATGAGCGGCAGCCATTTCTTCTTTCCGCCGTGGGCGTGCACACGTACTGTGTGATAGTGAAATTGTTTCCCCGACGCGACGTAGCAACTCTGTCCTACGAAGAAATTTTGTCGGCATTATATGCCTATTTCAAGGAATCCGTCATTGTAGTTGCAAAAAGGTATACGTTCTTTCGTACCAAACGTACGGCCAGTCACACTAATAGGGAGCGGGTTGCAACTTTGCAAGGCCTTACTAGGGATTGTGCTTTTGAGTGTGAATGTGGACTCCCTTATTCCGATACTATGGTGCGTGATGCAATTGCACAGAACGTTTCTGATGTTCGTATACGGGAGCAAATTTTGAAACTAGTCAATCCCTCCCTTCAACAAGTGATGGACATATTGGATAGGCAAGACACACTTGACTTTGCTCAGGCATCATTTGAAACTTCGCCAGCTGTGTGTCACATTAACCGGCCCGCCGGGCGAGCTGCACGGAACTGTAAACAGCCCTCGCGCCCGTCCGTGCAGCTGCCGCCACGATCTCAACCACGTGTCCCGCGGCAGCAAGCAGATGCAGTGAAATCATGCCCGTGGTGTGTTACTAGACATTCGCGTGAGAATTGCCCGTCACACCAAGCTATTTGCTTTTTCTGTAATAAAATAGGACATGTTCAGAGTGTTTGCCAGAAAAAGCTCAGATCGGACACTAACAACCATTCCAGGCCCTTTGCTTCGCGCCGGAATCGGAATCGAACCAAAAATACTCAGGCTCATGAACCTTCGCCCATGGACATTCATGTAGTTAATTCCACTCCGCCCAGTGCCACTCTCTCTAACAGTGGCTGTGTTCGTCCCACAAAAAGTGTGCGTCGACGTCGCAGGAAATCCCGTCAAGTCGCGAGTGATTCTATAGCAGTGTCTGTTCACGTTGCACAAGACAGTTGCTCTTGTTGTCAGCAGGACAATAAAGTTTTTGTAGATTTGGACATTCACAGCCACGTAATACCATTCCAGCTCGATACCGGAGCTGCAGTTTCATTGATCAATAACGACACATACAAACAGCTGGGCAAACCTCCATTGCGTGCCGCAAATGTTAAGCTAACAACATATTCAGGAGAGCATATGCCAGTGTTAGGACAGTGCAGCCTTCTTGCAACATACAAGGGACAAACAAAACTTGTGTCATTTTACGTCCTTCGTTCTTCTTCTGCTGTGACCTTGTTTGGTTTAGATTTATTTCAGTTGTTTAACTTGTCTATAGTCAATCAGGTCCTATCAGTGAACCAGACTGTGCCTTCCGCCAGTGTTTCTCGTCTATGTGAAGAATTTGCAGACATTTTTGCACCGGGCCTTGGTTGCACTCAGAACTATAAAGCACATTTGGAACTGAAAGTAAACGCGCAACCGAAATTTTTCAAAGCGCGCAATGTTCCCCACGCATTGCGTGATGAGGTCGCAAGAACATTACACGAATTGGAATCACAAGGTGTAATTGAACATGTGCAGGCTTCTCTCTGGGCATCACCCTTAGTACTTTTGCCAAAACCTTCCGGAAAATTGAGACTTTGTGTGGACTTCAAGGCAACAGTGAATCCACAACTAGTGATTGCAACTTTTCCTTTACCCCGCCCGGAAGATCTTTTTGACAAACTGTGCCCGGGTAAATATTTTTCGAAGTTGGACCTCGCAGATGCGTACTTGCAAATACCGGTGGACGAAGAATCCCAGCGCGTTTTGGTGGTTAACACGCATCTTGGTTTGTATAGATGTAAAAGACTGCCATTCGGGTGTGCATCCGCCCCTGCATTGTTTCAGCAATATCTGCAAACTGTTTGTGTGTCGGTCCCTACTGCAGCAAACTATCTGGACGATATTGTGATCTCCGGAAAAACGGAAGAAGAACATTTAGCCAATCTCAGAACATTATTTCAGGTCTTGCGACAAAATGGTCTTCGCTTGCGGAAGGACAAATGTGTGTTTTTTGCTCGTGACTTACCATATTTGGGACATGTAATCAATGCACAAGGCATACATCCGAGTCCAGATCACCTCCGTGCCATACAGGACTTGCCTTCGCCGCAGAATTTGAAGCAGCTACAGAGTGTTTTAGGTAAAATTAACTATTATCATCGCTATGTTCCCCATGCCTCTTCCATTTCAGCTCCGCTTCATCGCTTACACCGTAAAGGTGATCCGTTCGTCTGGACGACGGAATGCGAACGCGCCTTTCGCCAGTTGAAATCGGCGTTGCTTTCAAATACTTGCCTTACGCCATTCGATCCCCAGAAACCCCTTTTGTTGATGGTAGATGCATCGGATTTCAGGATCGGTGCTGTGCTTGCGCACAAAGATGGATCGCATGATCGCCCTATTGCCTTTGCGTCCAAATTGCTCTCGTCTGCGCAAAGAAATTATTCACAGATCGAGAAAGAAGCTTTGGCTCTCGTATTTGGTGTTCCTATGTTCCATGATTTCTTGTATGGTCGTCACTTTACCATCGTCACAGACCACAACCATTGACATCGCTTTTTCATCCGAGGAAGCCTGTACCTCCACGTACAGCGCAGAAATTCATTCGCTGGTCTATTTTCCTCTCGCAGTACCGCTACGATATCTTGTATCGGTCCACTGCTAAGCACGGAAACGCCGATGCGTTGTCCCGTTTGCCTATTGCTGAGGATAGAGCATTCGATTCTTCCGAAATTGCTTGCATGTTCATTGATTCGGAAACCGATGACGTGGTCGAATCGTTTCCGATTGATTTTCGTCGTGTAGCTACAGCCACAGCTGCTGACCCTGTCCTTGCTACCGTTTTGCGTTTTGTTGCTACGCAATGGCCCTTGTCGAAGTCTCGGATCGAGGATCCGTTGGTTCGCCGATTTTTTGCTCACAAGGAGAGACTTTTTGTTCGACGTGGTGTTTTGCTGTTGCGTTCTGATAATGATCAGTCCAGAGTCATGGTCCCACGTTCGTTACAGTCCTCTGTCTTACGGCTTCTCCACCAAGGACATTGGGGTATAGTGCTAACGAAACAACTTGCTCGTCGGCACTGTACTTGGTTCGGAATCGATGCTGCAATTACGAACATGTACTCTTCTTGCATGGCGTGTGCCTAACAACAATCCGCACCGCCGCGGAAATTCTTTGCATGGCCGAAAGCACTTCCCCTTGGCAACGCTTGCACATAGATTTTGCTGGTCCATTTTGGAATGCTCGATGGTTGGTTGTGGTCGATTCTTTCAGTAATTTTCCTTCTGTTGTCAGGATGTCTTCCACGACGTCATCTGCCACCATCCAAGCGTTATCTGCTATCTTTTACATAGAAGGTCTTCCACAGACTATTGACAATGGCCCACAATTCATGTCCGCAGAATTTCAGTCATTCTGCAAGGCCAATGGTATTCAACATCTGACATCCACGCCGTTTTCGCCTCAGTCAAACGGTGCTGCTGAACGATTGGTCCGGACTTTCAAGTCACAGATGTTGAAGTTGAAAGAGTCATATTCTCGGGAGGACGCGTTGTTGCTCTTCTTGCCTTCGTATGTCTCTCAGCCCCGAGATGGTCGCTCGCCGACTGAGTTGCTCCACGGTCGTCCTCATCGAACCTTGATGTCTTTGCTGCATCCGCCGCATCAGGTTCCTGTGCAGCGGCAGCCACCTGCTTTTGCTCCAGGCGACGTTGTATACTATCGCAACTATCGCGGTTCACGGCGTTGGCTCGCAGGGCGCATTCTTCGCTGCCTCAGCCGCGCTATGTATCTGGTTTTGGGGGCCTCTGGTGAGGTGCGTCGGCATCTCAATCAGCTGCGCCTCTGTCGTCGCACGGGTTCTGCCGCTCCCCGTCTGCTTTCAGCGACGGTGCCGTCCGGTCAGCGCCCTGGGGACCCATCTACTGGCTCGCCTCATCCCCAGGTGTTACCGACGATGCCTTCCATTTTGCCCTATGGCGACGCGCCGCCGCCGCCGTCGGTCCTCCCGCCGGCGCCGCCCGCAGTGGACGCGTCGCTGCAGCCGCCGGGTGCCTCCCTGGGTCACGCGCCGCCGATCGCTTTCCGTGACCAGCTATCCTCCGACATGGACCTCTTGCCCGCTCCGGACCACATGTCGTCTTCGCCCGTCGGGTACCCCGACGCGATGGAGGTCGACCCTTCGGCCCCTCCTGTCTCTTTACGGGCGCATACACCGCATGTTGGCGTGCACCCTGGACTAGGTTTCCAGGCGTTTCCTAGCTCCCCTCGGACCGAATGGCCGGGTGCGGGTGGCACAGCCTCGCCTGTTGTTAGGCTCCCCACCTCGTCGCATACGTCAACATGGGGTCCTCCCCACGACGGGCGGAAGCCTTATAACACCACCGTTCGCCGATTTGCGGGGGAGGAATGTGGTGTCACCGCCAGACACCACACTTTCTAGGTGGTAGCCTTTAAATCGGCCGCGGTCCGTTAGTATACGGCGGACCCGCGTGTCGCCACTGTCAGTGATAGCAGACCGAGCGCCACCACACGGCTGGTCTAGAGAGACGTCCTGGCACTCGCCCCAGTTATACAGCCGACATTCATAGCAATGGTTCACTGACAAATACGCTCTCATTTGCCGAGACGATAGTTAGCATAGCCTTCGGCTACATTTGCTACGACCTAGCAAGGCGCCGTATTCAATTGATATTGAGATTCTATTAATGTATCATCAAGAGCGATGTTCTACAAATGTGGATTAAAGTTAAGTATTCCAGAAGCTATGTACTTTTCTTTATAGCATTCATTACGTATCCTGTTTCAGACCTCACGCCAACCTGCGTGAGTTTAAGCACGTGCCTTTCGGCTTCCTCTCATTGTGTCTAGGCTGTCTTGTCTAGACACAACAATGTACATCTACATCCTCTTCCATTTCCATAATATTGTCCTCAGGTACATCACCCTCTATATACTCCTTCCACCTTTCTGCTTTTCCTTCTTTGCTTAGAACTGGGTTTCCATCTGAGCTCTTGATATTCATGCAGGTTGTTCTCTTTTCTCCAAAGGTCTCTTTAATTTTCCTGTAGGCAGTATCTATCTTACCCCTCGTGAGATAAGCCTCTACATCCTGACATTTGTCCTCTAGCCATCCCTGTTTAGCCATTTTGCACTTCCTGTCGATCTCATTTTTGAGACGTTTGTATTCCTTTTTGCCTGCTTCATTGACTGCATTTTTGTATTTTCTCCTTTCATCAATTAAATTTAATATCTCTTCGGTTACCCAAGAATTTCTATTAGGCCTCGTCTTTTTACCTACTTGATCCTCTGTTGCCTTCACTATTTCATCTCTCAAAGCTACCCATTCTTCTTCTACTGTATTTCTTTTCCCCATTCTTGTCAATCGTTCCCTAATGCTCTCCCTGAAACCTTAGACAACCTCTGGTTCTGTCAGTTTATCCAGGTCCCAACTCCTTAAATTCCCACCTTTTTGCAGTTTTTCAGTTTTAATCTACAATTCATAACCAATAGATTGTGGTCAGGGTCCACATCTGCCCCTGGAAATGTTTTACAATTTAAAACCTGGTTCACAAATCTCTGTCTTACCAGTATATAATCTGTTTGAAACCTTCGTGGACATCAAACATTATTATTATAAAAAATAAAATCGTCAAATCGTTGTAATTGGCAGTCAATAAAGGAAAATAAACATAGTTGAAGGAACTGATGCTTGACTTTCTAGAACTGTTGTGTCTAACACAGGGTGCAATTAATGACGCTTGATAACAACGTAAGCTACGAGTATTTCAGTGCTGCACAAGACCTATGCCATCACAGCGCAGACATCCAGAGGAAATTTTTGCGAGTCTGTCTCCTGTAGTTGAACACTGCTGACGGACATTTGCGTCTATAGAGTAGGGCGAGGAGGAGAATACTACAGAGTCCAGGTGAGCAGAGGGTAGTCATAATCAAAGTGCAGCGATAGTGACGCTGAGAAGACGGTGGCTTGGCGCTGATGGTTAACGTGGCTGCCCGAACAGAAACTGACTTCCGCCTGCTCTGAGACCTGATACGGTCGTTTACGTGGTTCCGCAGACGATCAACCTGTGTGGCCAGAGGTCACATGGGGTAGTTAATCGATGTTTGTGACGCAACCTCAAAAGCCACGATGTGCATGGTCTAGACCATCGGCATGTGCCAAAGATATAACACACGCCACAAAACTCAGGCACCGTCTTCAGCATGTATCTGGGTCTGCTGTTACCACACTATTTTGTCTCATGGCAGTCTGTTTTTCTTATGGCAAGTATATTTCCTTTTCTCTTCTGTAAGTCTTCCGTCTTCTTATTCGTTTGACGCAGCCCACCACGAATACCTCCACTCTGGAAGTTATTCCCTGATGTCTTAACAGATGTCCTATCATCCTGTCCCTTCTTCTCGTCAGTGTTTTACAGATATTCCTTTCGCCGCCGATTTTGTGGAGAACCTCATCATTTCTTATCAGTGCTCCTAATTTTCAAAATTCTTCTGTGGCACCAAATCTTAAATGCAGCAATTCTCTTTTGTTCCGGTTTTCCCGCAAACCATGTTTCACTACCATAAAATTCTGTTCTTCAAATGCACATATTCAGAAATTTCTTTCTCAAATTGAAGCCAATATTTGATACTAGTAGATTTCTCTTGTTCAGGAGTGCCCTTTTTTCTGGTGCTAATCTGCTTTTTGTTCTCTCCTTGCTCCGTTCGTCATGGGTCGTTTTGCTGCCTCGGTAGTAGAATTCCTTAACTATATCTACCTCGTGATCACAAGTCCTGGTGTTAAGTCTCTCGCTGTTCTCATTTCTATTACTTCTCATTACTTTCATCTTTTTACCCTCAAACCATATTCTTTATTGATAAGACAGCCCCTGTAAATCTTCTTCACTTCAACCAGTATAGCATCGTCATCAGCTAATCTTATCACTGATGTCCTTTCACTCTGAATTTTAATTCCACTCTTGTACCTTTCTTTTATTTCCGTCATTGCTTCTTGATATATAGACTGAACACTATGGGTGGAAGATTACATACCTGTCTTGCGCCCTTTTTAATTCGAACACTTCATTCTTGGTCTCCCACTAATATTGTTTCCTCATGGTTCTTGTACACATTATATACTATTTTCCTTTCCCTATAGTTTACCCCTACTTTTCTCAGAATTTCAGACTTCTTGAGCCATTCTGCTCCGTCGAGCGCTTTCTGGAGGTCGACAGGTCCTATGAACGTGTCCTGATTTTTCTTTAGTCTCGCTTCCGTCATCAACCGCAACGTCAGCTCTGTCTCCCTGGCGTCTTTATCTTTCCTAAGGCCAGAATGATCGTCATCTAATAGATTCTCAGCTTTTCTTTTCGTTCTTCTGCATAATTTGCTGTCAGAAACTTGAACGATTGAGCTGTTAAGCTGTCTGTGCGATAATTCTCACATTTGTCGACTCTTGCAGTATTCAGAATTGTGTGGATGATGTTTTTCCGAAAGTCAGATGGTCTATCGCCAGTTTACACACCAACGCAAATAGTCGTTTCGTTTCACGATCACCGGGCAGCGTCAGCCAATATTCAGATATAATCAGTACTTGTGTGGTGGCTTATGAACAGCATTACAAGTGGACTCACAAGAGATGATTACATTTCAAGTACATCTCTATTGACTAGGATAATATTTAAAAATGAATTCAGTGGCTCTACCTATATACTGTTTCTCCATTATCTGACAACCAGCTAGTTTTCAGATCGATTATCGTGTATTTTTCTCTCTTTCAGTTGCAGATATTGAAGATGATGTGCCCGTATATTCCGACAATATTTTCATGCGAAGACCAATGTTTGCGAGGGCTGTATCTGTGACTATGAAAGCCGGCCGCGGTGGTCTAGCGGTTCTAGGCGCTCAGTCCGGAACCGCGCGACTGCTACGGTCGCAGGTTCGAATCCTGCCTGGGGCATGGATGTGTGTGATGTCCTTAGGTTAGTTAGGTTTAAGTAGTTCTAAGTTCTAGGGGACTGATGACCAGGGATGTTACGTCCCATAGTGCTCAGAGCCATTTGAACCATTTTGTGACTATGAAAAATAGTCAAAGCGGCAAATACTCTCCGTTATCAGTAATAAATATACGTATTAATTATATCCAATGCGTTTCAGATCCCTTATTCGCAAGCGACAATTTTGGATTTCAGCTCGTCAGAACACCTCCCAGAAACACAACGCTGAAGTTTTAAGCTTTTTCTCGATTTTCACTGTCTTTGTAGCCTAATTATCATCTCCGTAGCAGAGGTAACTAACGCAAGCTTGTGAGATGGCGCTTTATTCGAACTTACGCCGATTCGAATCTTGGTAGGAGATAATTTTCACGTCCAGTATTTGGACGGCAGTGGGAGGAGAGGTAAAGTTTCGGTCTTTGAGCCAATGTTGTGGATAAAATTCTTAATCTCTCTTCAGTGTCTTATGACACTTCAGAAGACACTGAAAGAGAAATATGAACTAACTCTGTTCGTGGTGATCCACCCGCCAGCGTAGCCGAGAGCGCTAATGCGCTGCTTCCTGGTCTCAGGTAGGCACGCCGGCCCCGGATCGATTCCGCCCGGCGGAATGACGACGAGGGCCGGTATGCCGGCGAGCCTGGATGTGGTTTTTAGGCGGTTGTCCACATCCCGCTAGGTGAATACCGAGCTGGTCCACCAAGTTCCGCCTCAATTACACGACTCAAAAAAATGGTTCAAATGGCTCTGAGCACTATGGGACCTAACTTTTGAGGTCATCAGTCCCCTAGAACTTAGAACTACTTAAACCTAACTAATCTAAGGACATCACACACATTCATGCCCGAGGCAGGATTCGAACCTGCGACCGTAGCGGTCGCACGGTTCCAGACTGTAGCGCCTAGAACCGCTCGTCCACTTCGGCCGGCTACACGACTCAGAGACATTTGAAAACGTTAGCACTATTTCATGACTTACACTAGACGCAGACAGCTGGGGTACACTACTTCCATCCCGGGGGTTTCGGGGTGGCAGCAGGAAGGTCATCCGACCACCCTCTGCAGTTAACACTGCCACATCCATCATACCAAAGCCGACCCCACGTTGGAGCGGGACAACGGCCCGTGAAAGAAAGAAAGAAAGAAACTGTTGATGGTGATCCTCCCGTCAGATGAAACGATAGACGTGCCGGCCACCAAGGTACTATTAGAGATAAGTAGGCATATGCCGGTACCAAGTTTCACACCAGAACTCATCGCAGCAGCCCACCAGACACTGATACACAATTAACACTTCACAGCAGGTCGGAGGAGTGAAGTAGCAAACCACCTCCACCAGGACCTGGCCAGGAACGGCGATGTGGGATTCCTGCATCTGTTCCCTTACATCCATTTGCTCAGTATGGTACTAATTTGACTTGATGTGTCCTAATGAGGTCTGCATTTCAATATCATCCGTTTCAACGCACTGTGGTCAGTGTTATCATAGATAATATTTGTGGAATTTTTAGGTAATCTTACTAGAAACTTTCGAAAACATGGATTCGAAATGAAACATTTAGTTTATGGTTGCCGGATGATTTTGTTGCTCTAAGAATAACAAATCCACATTAAATTATGTCAGTTTGTTAATAATGTACTCTGAGATAGTGACTATGGTACACCTTCGGGATTATTACTGAGAGAACTATTTATTCTGTCGCGTTTATACGAAGTGTACATTGTGAGAGCTATCTACATATACATCTACATCCATACTCCGCAAGTCACGTGACGGTGTGTGGCGGAGGGTACCTTGAGTATCTCTATCGGTTCTCCCTTCTCCTCCACTCTCGTATTGTTCGTGGAAAGAAAGATTGTTGGTATGCCTCTATGTGGGCTCTAATCTCTCTGATTTTATCCTCATGGTCTCTTCGCGAGATATACGTACGAGGGAGCAATATACTGCTTGACTCATCGGTGAAGGTATGTTCTGGAAACATCAACAAAAGCCGGTACCGAGCTACTGAGCGTCTCTCCTGCAGAGTCTTCCACTGGAGTTTATGTATCATCTCCGTAACGCTTTCGCGATTACAAAATGATCCTGTAACGAAGCGCGCTGCTCTCCGTTGGATCTTCTCTATCCCTTCTGTCAAACCTATCTGGTACGGATCCCACACTGCTGAGCAGTATTCAAGCAGTGGGCGAACAAGCGTACTGTAACCTACTTCCTTCGTTTTCGGATTGCATTTCCTTAGGATTCTTCCAATGAATCTCAGTTGGCATCTGCTTTACCGACGATCAACTTTATATGATCATTCCATTTTAAATCACTCCTAATGCGTACCCCCACATCATTTATGGAATAAACTGCTTCTAGTTGCTGAACTGCTATATTGTAGCTAAACGATAAGGGATCTTTCTTTCTATATATTCGAAGCACATTACAATTGTCTACACTGAGATTCAATTGCCATTCCCTGCACCATGCGTCAATTCGCTGCAGATCCTCCTGCATTTCAGTACAATTTTCCATTGTTACAACCTCTCTATATACCAGAGCATCATCCGCAAAAAGCTTCAGTGAAATTCCGAAGTCATCCACAAGGTCATTTATGTATATTGTGAATAGCAACGGTCCTACGACACTCCCCTGCGGCACACCTGAAATCACTCTTACTTCGGAAGACTTCTCTCCATTGAGAATGACATGCTGCGTTCTGTTATCTAGGAACTCTTCAATCCAATCACACAATTGGTCTGATAGTCCATACGCTCTTACTTTGTTCATTAAACGACTGTGAGGAGCTGTATCGAACGCCTTGCGGAAGTCAAGAAACACGGCATCTACCTGGGAACCCGTGTCTATGACCCTCTGAGTCTCGTGGACGAATAGCGCGAGCTGGGTTTCACACGATCGTCGTTTTCGAAACCCATGCTGATTCCTACAGAGTAGATTTCTAGTCTCTAGAAAAGTCATTATACTCGAACATAATACGTGTTCCAAAATTCTACAACTGATAGACGTTAGGGATATAGGTCTATAGTTCTGTACATCTGTACGACGTCCCTTCTTGAAACCGGGGATGACCTGTGCCCCTTTCCAATCCTTTGGAACGCTACGCTCTTGTAGAGACCTACGGTAAACCGCTGCAAGAAGGGGGGCAAGTTCCTTCGCGTATTCTGTGTAAAATCGAACTGCCATCCCATCAGGTCCAGCGGCCTTTCCTCTTTTGAGCGATTTTAATTGTTTCTCTATCCCTCTGTCGTCTATTTCGATATCTACCATTCTGTCATCTGTACGACAATCTAGAGAAGGAACTACAGTGCAATCATCCTATGTGAAACAGCTTTGGAAAAAGACATTTAGTATTTCGGTCTTTAGTCTGTCATCTTCTGTCTCAGTACCATTTTGGTCACAGAGTGTCTGGACATTTTGTTTTGATCCACCTACCGCTTTGACATAAGACCAAAATTTCTTAGGATTTTCTGCCAAGTCAGTACATAGAACTTTAATTTCGAATTCATTGAACGCCTCTCGCATAGCCCTCCTCACACTACATTTCGCTTCGCGTAATTTTTGTTTGTCTGCAAGGCTTTGGCTATGTTTATGTTTGCTGTGAAGTTCCCTTTTCTTCTGCAGCAATGTTCTAACTCGGTTGTTGTACCACGGTGGCTCTTTTCCATCTCTTACGATCTTGCTTGGCACATACTCATCTAACACATATTGTACGATGGTTTTGAACTTTGTCCACTGATCCTCAACTCTATCTGTACTTTGTGTTGAGCCATCAGGTACTCTGAAATCTGCTTTTTGTCACTTTTGCTAAACAGAAAAATTTTCCTACCTTTTTTAATATTTCTATTTACTGCTGAAATCATCGATGCAGTAACGGCTTTATGATCGCTGATTCCCTGTTCTGCGTTAACTGTTTCAAATCGCTCGGGTCTGTTTGTCACCAGAGGGTCTAATATGTTATCGCCACGAGTCGGTTCTCTGTTTAACTGCTCAAGGTAGTTTTCAGATAAAGCACTTAAAAAGATTTCACTGGATTCTTTGTCCCTGCCACCCGTTATGGACGTTTGAGTCTCCCAGTCTATATCCGGCAAATTAAAATCTCCACCCAGAACTAGAACAAGGTTGGGAAATCTACTCGAAATATTTTCCAAATTATACTTCAGGTGCTCAGCCACAACAGCTGCGGAACCAGGGGGCCTATAGAGACATCCAATTACCATGTCTGGGCCTGCTTTAACCGTGACCTTCACCCGAGTTATTTCACATTTCGGATCTCCGCCAATTTTCTTCGATACTATTGTACTTCTTAGCGCTTTAAACACGCCTCCCCCTTAACTGTCCAGCCTGTCTCTGCGGTATACATTCCAATCTGAGTTTAGAATTTCATTACTGTTTACATCTGGTTTCAGCCAGCTTTCTGTCCCTGGTACTATGTGGGCATTGTGACCGTTTATTAATGAGTGCAGTTCTGGGACCTTTCTATAGACGCTCCTGCAGTTTACTATTAGCAGATTAATATTGTTATTCCCTGTTGCATTTTGCCTACTCCTACCTTGTCGCGTCTCAGGAGGCGTCTTGTCGGGCCTAGGGAGGGAATTCTCTAACCTATAACCTGAACCCCGAAATTCCATCCATGTAATTACATTGAGCATATACAAAAGCTTAACTCTCCATCCTACTCGATCTCCCGGAGTTCGTTCGCTGATGGGTGGATAGATAACTGAACACAGCGCTGTGGAGATCTGCTGTCTTTAAAAGTTACTACACCGTTCGAAAATTCTGCCGATGTAAAATTTTATACTTATTTCTCTAGAATATACTCAGTTCCCTAGAATATATACTCATTCCTCAGCCATAATTCATGACTAAGATGCGACAGAAAGAGTTCCTACTGTATTCGTATCTGTAACTTGTTGTCTACGGGCCGTTAAACGCTAATGTTTCTTTGGTTCAAATGGCTCTGAGCACTATGGGACTCAACATCTGTGGTCATCAGTCTCCTAGAACTTAGAACTACTTAAACCTAACTAACCTAAGGACATCACACACATCCATGCCCGAGGCAGGATTCGAACCCTCGATCGTAGCAGCAGCGCGGTTCTCGACTGAAGCGCCTAGAACCGCTCGGCCACAGCGGCCGGCGCTGCGGGGAGGAAATGTATCGTTGCTTGCGGAGGTTGGGTAAACTTCGCAGCAGTAGAGTAAGGTTGCAACGTGCGTTGGTGTTTGTGCTGAGATGTCGCGATCAAAATGTTGTTCCAAACTCTTGCCAAAGTTGTACATTATATTAATTCTCCCCCATTCGCATCAAACAATGCTCTGGCCTAGCTATAGTTCAAAAAATGAACCACTACACTCGCCAGACGGATTTTGTTTCCAACAAAGATTTTGATCCCAACAAATTTTTCGGTTTCTTTTAATGGTTGCTTCAAAAATTTCAGCTTTTTCTTGGAATTTTCAGAACGGTGCTTCATTGCAGGAATCTGACTGGGCATTTCATTCTGTAACTGCTCTAAATTTGGCGAAGTTTGAACGTTTCTGTAGTTCGGTATCTAATACTGTATCTCGACGTTCTGTGATAAATCTCACGGAGAAAGCTTTAGACGACGCAGCTTCATCCGTTCTAAGAAAAGTTTGCACCGCCCCACGCGCTTTCCAGTGGTTGAATTTATTAGTTCTGTTGAACAGGCTTTTTTTTTTTAAACTACCTGTTAATGTTGCAGTGGAGGCTAGGATGGAGGTATGTCGCGTGTTGACTGGGGTACGTCCCCCCGAGAGCAATGTTACAGCGACTGGGAAGGCTACTTAGCGTTCACCTAGATTTGATCCAGATATCGTTATTTCAGCTGGGGGCAAGAGAAATACTACCGTTGTTTTGGATAAGCAGGATTTCGTTCAAAAGATGCAATTCTTACTGTATGATTCAGCGTATCACAGGATCCGTGCTGAGCCCACAAAAATTACTGACAGAACGACTAGCAGCCGGGAACTGATGACCTCAGATGTTAAGTCCCATTGCGCTTAGAGCCATCCATTTGATTTTTGACTAACAGCCTCTGAAGAAAATTTCCTTGTCGAAGGAGACTATCAGGAGTCTCAGTTTGTATTGTGTTATTCCCCCTTGGTTACATGGTCTTCCTAAGGTCCACAAGGAAGGGGCTCCTTTTCGAGCGATTGTAACATTGTTGCTCCGACATATCGTGTAGCAAAACACCTTGCTACTCTGTTGAACCCCTTACTAGGTCGGTGTGAGCACCACATTAAGAAATCGGCGGTTTTCTTTCATCAATTAGAGTGAATGCATTTGAATTACTCTGATAGTCTAATAAGGCTTAATGTGGTTTCTCTCTTCACTAGTGTTGCTCCGTCTGGTTCCCTACAGTTAATGTTTTTAGGTTTGGGGCTGAATTAATGAGACCTATTTCGACATGTGTTGACCTCCTCTTGCTTTTTATTCAAGGACTAGTTCTTCAAGCACACTGATGGAGTTGCGATGGGAAGCCAATTGTCATCTATTATTGCCAGTTTGTTTACGGGAGACATCGAGGAACGTGCCTTGGCGGCTTTGAAACCTGCGTGGTTTTCTTTTTTTTTTTTTTTTCCAGCTATGTAGACGATACTTTTGTTGTTTGGCCTCATGGCTTTGAGAATTTAAAAACTTTTTAGAACACATGAATTCAATTCACCCGAATATTCGTTTAACGATGGAGGTGGAAAAGAATGGCTGTCTTTCCTTTCTTGCTGTGTTGGTCAGGAAGGAGGTGGATGGTACGTTGGGACACGTCATTTGTTGGAACCCTACTCACATTGACTCGGACTGACAGGCGTCACCATATTGTTCAACGTCAAGGGCTACTTGGTACCTTCGTTCACAGGGTCCATATCATCTCGGACCCTGAGAGTTTTTCAGCTGAGCTAACCCATCTGGAAGTCATCCTTCCTTCGAACGGTAATAATGAAAGGAAGATCAGATATGCGTTGCGCTGTCGACCAACTATGCGTCACGTGAGTGATAGTAATACCAAGATGGCACCAAAGTCTACGGACGTTTTGCCTTACACAGGCAGCATTTCGAATAGGACTGGTCGTAGTTTGAGGAAATATGATGTGAAATGTGTTTTTCGACTACCATCTAAGAACAGGTTTCTTTCAGGTTCCGTAAAGGATGAATCTGGCTTGAGTAAAAAAAATGGTTCAAATGGCTCTGAGCACTATGGGACTTAACTACTGTGGTCATCAGTCCCCTAGAACTTAGAACTACTTAAACCTAACTAACCTAAGGACATCACACACATCCATGCCCGAGGCAGGATTCGAACCTGCGACCGTAGCAGGCTTGAGTAAGGCGGGTGTCTTCAGTATACATTGCAATTGTGGGATGGCGTATATTGGTCAGACTATCAGGATTGTGGAGGACAGGTGTACTGGTCATAAGCGTCACACACACATACAACAGCCAAGCAATCCGCCATTGCAGAACACTGTCTTGTCAATCGTCATCCTATGCAATATAACAACACGGAGATTCTGGCAGGCACTTTTGGATATTGGGAAAGTATTATTAAGGAAGCTTTTGAAATCAAATTAACAAGTAACCTTCCAAATAGATATTGTGGTTCTTGTTTAAATCAAGCAGGGAACCCTGCTCTCTCACTTGTCAGAAAACAGAGGGACAGAGTTTATGTTACCTCACTCGTTGATTATTGGTTACACTATCGATAACTTCTGACGTCGGTCATCTTTGGTTTAATATGGCGTTAGGGTTTACAGTGTGTGTGTGTGTGTGTGTGTGTGTGTGTGTGTGTGTGTGTGTGTGTGTGTGTGTGTATGTGTTATCTTTTTGGGGTTTTAAATTCGCTTGCATAGCGCTTAATTTGCTGCAACTTTGCCTTGAAAATGGCAGCGTGTGCTCCTGTCCAAATATCGACTGTTGCCAACGACGTCATCTGGCTTCGTCCCTGGAAGTTATTTGAACATCCACAATTTCATTCTATCTGTTCATTGAGCAAACAGTGAAAGACACCGAAGATAAATTTGGAGCACGAATTAAAGTTCAAGAAGAAGAAATAAAATCTTTGAGGTTTGACGATGATATGGTAATTTTGTCAGAGACAGCAGAAGATTTGATAGAGCAGTTCAAAGAAGAATATAAGATGAACATCCACAAAAGCAAAACTAGGATAGTGGAATATAGTCGAATTAAATCTGATGATGCTTAGGGAATCAGATTAGGAATCAAGATACTTAAAGCAGCAGATTATTTTATCTATTTGGATAGCAAAATAACTGATGATGGGCGAAGAAGAAATGATATAAAATGTAAAATTGCAATGGCAAAAAAAGCGTTTCTGAAGAAGAGAAATTTGTTAACATCGATTTCGGAAGTTTTTTCTGAAAATATTCGTATGAAATGTAGGCTTGTATGGAAGTGAAACATGGACGATAAACAGTTTAAACAAGAAAAAAACAGAAGCTTTTGAAATGTGGTGCTTACAGAAGAATGCTGAGGATCTGATGGGTGGTTCACGTAATCAATGAGGAGATGCTCAATAGAACTGGGAAGAAAAGAGATCTGTAGCACTCCCTGACTGGATGAAGTGATTGGTTGACAGGATACATTCTAAGACATCAAGGGATCACCAGTTTCGTACTGAAGGGAAGTGTGGGGAGTGAAAAATCATAGAGGGGGACCAAGAAATGAGTACAGTAAGGAGATTCAGATGGACGTAATTTGCAGTAGTTATTCAGATATGAAGAGGCTTGCGCAGGATGGAGTAGCATGGAGGGCTGCATCAAACCAGTCTTCGGACTAAAGACCGCCACAAGAAGACACATGTATTACATTGTTACACAGCAAAATTTAATCAAAAATAGTTGTGAAAGCATTCAACAGATGGAAAATTAAAGACATTGTAATACAATGGCATGTATATCAATTAAGTCATGGAAATCAAAACACAGTTATGACTATTATTAAACATGAAGGTGATGTTAATTACTTGCATATTTAACATACATCTACTTCGAGTGTGGAATAAACAGTGACACTGGTACCAGCAAGAGATAACTCAAGCTGTCTGGAAATAGTGAGACATCCATCACATCCATCATCTGAGGTTCGCCACATCTGTAATACGGCTATTCCCGAATGTTAAACTTCTTCATGCTGCCCGCAGATCTATTGCTGCCTGTTAATAGACTGTTAATGTGGTGCAAGATTCTCGAAGATAGCAAAATGCGGTGTTAATTGCTCCGTAAATCACATTCATGATAAACATTACGATGTTGGCGTATTACTTGAACAAAAGATTATGAAATCCATTTTGAAAACAATTACGGTATATGTGCCCGCGTGCTAACCATTTAATTAACCGTGTATTTCTGTACTAGAATCTCTCTATGGTACAGAAAGAAAAACAACTTTAATTTACATTTGGGAACAATTCTGCTGTTTATTGTACTTTTATTTCCATGCGTTCATTGCAAGCGTTCTACACTAGTTCACTCCTTTCTGTGCCAAGATTTAGTGGAGGGAAGTGAAAATGAACTTTTCTTCTTCTACTATTGTATTTGTGAATACCAATATTTCTGCCACTCCGATAACGCAAAGGATTATTGGTAACAAATTTCATCGATAAGTAAGTGTACTGTAATTACTACTTTTCATTCTCCACCCCAGGGAGTGAGCCGACTGTACGAGATGGGAACCATTATAGAGACCACTTTTTTTTTTTTGAGTCAAATACCAGGCGCCAGACGAGCTGGTAGCGGGAAACAGATGAGTCGTAATTTGGAATGACTGGGAAAGGATTTCCATTTTTGGTATTTGTCTTACAACTAAGAGAAACCTCCCGAAAACCTTGGTCGAAACTGGGGATTTGTAATTATTCTTATATTATCATTGGTAGACATATACCCGACTAATATATGAGGGCGTACTGCATATTCAGGTATTTGTTTATGTGTGTAACATCGTTAAGTCAATGACGATCCGCAATGGTTAAAGAACTTCAGTGGAGTGGTTAATATTTTTAATTTTTAAAATAAATGCATCGAAGATGTACGTGTGTAAAACCACACATAACTTTAATTACTTGCTTTTGTATAGTGAATATTTTTAAGTGAAGAGTTACCCATAATGTTATCTCATAAGACATCAGTGAATTGAAACATGCCAAGTACACTAAATTACTGATTTACATTTTACAAACCTAAAACATAATCTTAGGGCAAAAAATATAGGAACATAAACGTTAGAACAAGTCTACATGATGGTTGGGAACGTCATTGTTCATTTCTAGTTTTACTTATATATGCTTTAAGCGATGTAGTGAAATATAGAAGAAAGTTCTTAACAATGAACTCCTTGAGTGCGACGTTACAATTCAATCTTTAGTAAGGGTTAACAGTTAACAGTTATGAAAAGAAAAATATTAGCTGCTAATGACTCATCATGTGCACCAGGAGGGCGACGGAAACTGTGTGTCCGGGAGGTACAGAGATCAACCTTCTAGGGGGTATGTGTAATACACTTCACAAAATGCACATCGACGGAATTCAAGAAATGTTCAAAACAAACCATTAATTTGCGCCATGAACACCGAATGAAAAATGGCGCGCCACTGTGTTTACAATATCGAAGCGAACTCACTGAGAGCTACAAACTATGCAGGACGTTAAGATAGGTACGCACACCCAAAAAAATGCATATAGAATCATATTGGTGTAAAGGGGTGGTGAGAAATTATGAAATCTGATGGCACGCAAACGAATGAGAAACAGTCTGTCGTTGAGCTTATCGTGAAACTGGCTATCCTTTGCGGCGTAGTTACAGATACTGCCATAATATGTTTTATAGGCTTGGAAAAAAAAAAAACATCCAGAGGTTGAATTTGTCGAATGGTTCCATGTGGTATGAATTGTTGAGGATCGTCAAGTTGACGCCTCATTCGAAATTTCGTTATCTTACGTCTTCCAAGTCTGTAGTAGTGTCTGAATTTATGCAACCATCCACTGCCTCCCTTTAAATCACTGTAACCTATGTTGTGCGCTATTTGATGTGCATGCCGTAGTGAGTCACTATCATGTGCATCCTGAAAACTGTATTGAGCATCCCTGAAACGCGCAAACACCAGTGTCTTTGTAACAAATGCGCCTTGTCCTCTGTCTTGAATATCCGTAGTTTTTTCTTATAGATTACACGGTCGTATTGCTACGGACGTATTCGAAATCTATTCATAATTGTTTTGTTTGCTACGATGCGGATGATGTTCCTTATACGTAATTATATTTATTACCCGCTTTTGGACAACGATTGTCCTTTACAGAATTTTACTGGAGACGGGATTTTTGGCTTCCCGTCCGACAGGGACGATGAACTACATGACTCGATACCTATTCCACTATGACTTTCACTTGTTAAGCACGTGTATCGTCATCATTGTACTTCTCATGCACACGGTTCGCACAGTCGAGCGTATGCGACACAATACATTTCACTGACTCATCTAAACGCTAATATTTCATCTGTCACTTCTTTTTCACTCTGCGAAACTCCGTGGGTTCCTTTCTGACGATATGTCAACTACAGCAACTGTTGTGAGTTACTCGTAGACTAACCAGTTCAACTACGCTCCTTTACCTCTTGCTGTACTCACCATTGGGTACCTATAGCCCGCCCTCTGTTGCCATTAGCAGAAAATATTGTGGTTGCATGCTAGACAGTATCTGAGGCGCTGAATGGCACAAAAATCAATGGGCTTTTGCGGCGACATCGCACTCAAGGGGTTCCTTGTTAGATTTAATTTAACGTGATGGAATATAATGTTCATGCAGGGGGTGACCAAGTGAAGTATAAAGCTTTACCCATCACCAATCTTTGCAGCGCATTGAATATTTGCGATAGCTGCAAGAGAATATAGACTGTGTATCGTGATTGTTATCAAGGTATAAACGGGACTGTCCTCCATTGCACGAGCAGAGTTTTTTTTAAATATACAACTATTAAGCGACACTTTATTTGTGAAGCATTGTACTGCAGGATAAGGCTAATGAGATAAAATCAAACCACTGAAAAGAAGTAAGTAGACAACCTGGATAATAGTTTTATTTATGGTCCGTGAAACACAAATTTCTTCTGTTGATGAAATACTAATGTCTTCTGTTTATGTACACCGCATATAAGACAAATTTTTTTACAGAAAAAATATTTTCGCTTTTTGCTGCAATATAACAAATTATTTTTGCCTTTCACTTTATAGCTCGTGCTCTATGCTGACCACGTTTTCCCTTATATGTCTTGTTGACTTTTACTATTTCTCATATTGTCAGACTGTTAAAATGCTTTATTTAACTGTACTTTCGAATGTTTCGCACAAATTCACAATATTCATATCGATTTTTCGCTTTCACTTCTAAGTTCATGTCGATCGTCCGAATCTAGCGACCCGCCTCGGCTTCGCACAGACATGTGTCTACGGTCCGACGACTTGTCTGGGTTCACAGTGATAAATTATGTACACTCCTCGTGTCAGTCTCTCTGTTAGTGAAAACTGTATGTAAATCCTTACAGTAGTGACATTAGCCTTCATATCCAGACAAACCTGGCGTGGGACTTTAATTTACGAAATGTACCGACAGTTTTTTTTTTCATCAGTCCGAAATGTACCAACAGTTTTTTTTTTTTCATCAGTCTTCTGACAGGTGCAATGCGGCCCGCCACGGTATCCTCTTCTGCGATAACTTCATCAGCTCAGAGTAACGCCTGCACCCTATTTAGATAATTATTTATTGGATCATTCCAACAGTCTACATCTCCCACTAATACCGTGAAAGTTATTCCCCATTGCCTTAACACGTCTCCTATCAAACTGTCCCTTCTTATTACCAGTTTTTTCCACGTATTCCCTCCTTCGGCATTTCTGCAAACAACCTCATTCCTTGGCTTACCACTCCACCTAATTTTCAACATCCTTTTATAGCACCACATAATGCGCCACTTCTTTTCAGTTTTCCCATAGTTCATGAGTCATTGCTATACAATGTTGAGCTCCAAACGTAAATTCTAGGAATTTCTTTCTCGCAATAAGGTCTGTGTTTTGTTCTAACAGATTTATTTTAGGAAAGAACATCCTCTTAAACAATGTTTTTCTGTTTTTTACATTCTCCTTCCTTCGTCTATCACGCTTGATCTTGTTTCCAAGACAGCAGAATTCCTTCACTTTGTCTTCATCGTGATTCACAGTTTTGATTTTAGGTTTACCGCTAATCTCATTTCTGATACTCCTTATTAATTTCGTATTTCTTTGGTTTACTCTCAGTCCCTTCAACAGACCTTCAATTCTTCATTATTGCCACCGTCGAGAGCGGTGTTATCGGTGAATGTTATCATTGGTGTCCTTTCATACTGAATTTTCATTCCATTGCTGAACTTTTGTTGTATTTCTGTCATTGCTGCTTTGATGTACAGGTTGAACGTTAATGGGGAAAGTCTGAATCGTTGTGTTACGTCTCTGTAATCTGAGCACTTCTTCGTCTTATTCCCCTAAGGCTTATACCAACTTTTCTCAGTATTTCAAGCATCTTGCGCAATTATACTTCGTCTTATGCTTTTCTGCAAACAGATGAAAGTGTCTTGATCCCAAGTGCAAGTTCAGATGCCTCTCCTTCCTGAATCCAAACTCTTCGTCATGTAACAGATCATAAATTTTCCTTAACAATCTTCTGTATATTATTCTCCTCAA
The DNA here is from genome assembly GCF_023898315.1 of Schistocerca nitens. NCBI lineage: Eukaryota > Metazoa > Arthropoda > Insecta > Orthoptera > Acrididae > Schistocerca > Schistocerca nitens. The sequence goes on along the minus strand of NC_064617.1, from coordinate 677,928,519 downwards.
CTACTTGACCGAGCGAGGTGGCACAGTGGTTAGCACACTGGGCTCGCTTTCGAGAGGACGACGGTTCAATTCCTCGTCCGGCCATCCCGATTTAGGTTTTCCGTGATTTCCTTAGATCGCTTCAGGCAAATGCCGGGATGGTTCGTTTGAAAGAGCACGGACGACTTCCTTCCCGGTCCTTCCCTAATCTGAGCTTGTGCCCCGTCTCTAATGACCTCGTTGTCGACTGGACGTTAGTCACTAATCTCCTCCTCCTCAACAACTTGGATGTATGATCTCTTAAGTTCGCTGTGCAAGAGTTCTAGCGTTTATCTGCCCTTTCTGTCTTCAGGATTGTGTTGTTGACACTATTCCGAAAGTCTTATGGAATTCCTCCAGCCTCACAGGTACTTCACATCACTTCAACAGCATTCTACATCTACATCTACATCTACATTTATACTCCGCAAGCCACCCAACGGTGTGTGGCGGAGGGCACTTTACGTGCCACTGTCAATACCTCCCTTTCCTGTTCCAGTCGCGTATGGTTCGCGGGAAGAACGACTGTCTGAAAGCCTCCGTGCGCGCTCTAATCTCTCTAATTTTACGTTCGTGATCTCCTCGGGAGATATAAGTAGGGGGAAGCAATATATTCGATACCTCATCCAGAAACGCACCCTCTCGAAACCTGGCGAGCAAGCTACACCGCGATGCAGAGCGCCTCTCTTGCAGAGTCTGCCACTTGAGTTTATTAAACATCTCCGTAACGCTATCACGGTTACCAAATAACCCTGTGACGAAACGAGCCGCTCTTCTCTGGATCTTCTCTATCTCCTCCGTCAACGCGATCTGGTACGGATCCCACACTGAAGAGCAATACTCAAGTATAGGTCGAACGAGTGTTTTGTAAGCCACCTCCTTTGTTGATGGACTACATTTTCTAAGCACTCTCCCTATGAATCTCAACCTGGTACCCGCCTTACCAACAATTAATTTTATATGATCATTCCACTTCAAATCGTTCCGCACGCATACTCCCAGATATTTTACAGAAGTAACTGCTACCAGTGTTTGTTCCGCTATCATATAATCATACAATAAAGGATCCTTCTTTCTATGTATTCGCAATACATTACATTTGTCTATGTTAAAGGACAGTTGCCACTCCCTGCACCAAGTGCCTATCCACTGCAGATCTTCCTGCATTTCGCTACAATTTTCTAATGCTGCAACTTCTCTGTATACTACAGCATCATCCGCGAAAAGCCGCATGGAACTTCCGACACTATCTACTAGGTCATTTATATATATTGTGAAAAGCAATGGTCCCATAACACTCCCCTGTGGCACGCCAGAGGTTACTTTAATGTCTGTAGACGTCTCTCCATTGATAACAACATGCTGTGTTCTGTTTACTAAAAACTCTTCAATCCAGCCACACAGCTGGTCTGATATTCCGTAGGCTCTTACTTTGTTTATCAGGCGACAGTGCGGAACTGTATCGAACGCCTTCCGGAAGTCAAGAAAAATAGCATCTACCTGGGAGCCTGTATCTAATATTTTCTGGGTCTCATGAACAAATAAAGCGAGTTGGGTCTCACACGATCGCTGTTTCCGGAATCCATATTGATTCCTACATAGTAGATTCTGGGTTTCCAAAAACGACATGATACTCGAGCAAAAAACATGTTCTAAAATTCTACAACAGATCGACGTCAGAGATATAGGTCTATAGATTTGCGCATCTGCTCGACGACCCTTCTTGAAGACTGGGACTACCTGTGCTCTTTTCCAATCATTTGGAACCCTCCGTTCCTCTAGAGACATGCGGTACACGGCTGTTAGAAGGAGGGCAAGTTCTTTCGCGTACTCTGTGTAGAATCGAATTGGTATCCCGTCAGGTCCAGTGGACTTTCCTCTGTTGAGTGATTCCAGTTGCTTTTCTATTCCTTGGACACTTATTTCGATGTCAGACATTTTTTCGTTTGTGCGAGGATTTAGAGAAGGAACTGCAGTGCGGTCTTCCTCTGTGAAACAGCTTTGGAAAAAGGTGTTTAGTATTTCAGCTTTACGCGTGTCATCCTCTGTTTCAATGCCATCATCATCCAGGAGTGTCTGGATATGCTGTTTCGAGCCACTTACTGATTTAACGTAAGACCAGAACTTCCTAGGATTTTCTGTCAAGTCGGTACATAGAATTTTACTTTCGAATTCACTGAACGCTTCACGCATAGCCGTCCTTACGCTAACTTTGACATCGTTTAGCTTCTGTTTGTCTGAGAGGTTTTGGCTGCGTTTAAACTTGGAGTTTCCTAACTTTGTTGTTGTACCACGGTGGGTTTTTCCCGTCCCTCACAGTTTTACTCGGCACGTACCTGTCTAAAACGCATTTTACGATTGCCTTGAACTTTTTCCATAAACACGCAACATTGTCAGTGTCGGAACAGAAATTTTCGTTTTGATCTGTTAGGTAGTCTGAAATCTGCCTTCTATTACTCTTGCTAAACAGATAAACCTTCCTCCCTTTTTTATATTCCTATTAACTTCCATATTCAGGGATGCTGCAACGGCCTTGTGATCACTGATTCCCTGTTCTGCACATACAGAGTCGAAAAGTTCGGGTCTGTTTGTTATCAGTAGGTCCAAGATGTTATCTCCATGAGTCGGTTCTCTGTTTAATTGCTCGAGGTAATTTTCGGATAGTGCACTCAGTATAATGTCACTCGATGCTCTGTCCCTACCACCTGTCCTAAACATCTGAGTGTCCCAGTCTATATCTGGTAAATTGAAATCTCCACCTAAGACTATAACATGCTGAGAATATTTATGTGAAATGTATTCCAAATTTTCTCTCAGTTGTTCTGCCACTAATGCTGCTGAGTCGGGAGGTCGGTAAAAGGAGCCAATTATGAACCTAGCTCGGTTGTTGAGTGTAACCTCCACCCATAATAATTCACAGGAACTATCCACTTCTACATCACTACAGGATAAACTACTACTAACAGCGACGAACACTCCACCACCGGTTGCATGCAATCTATCCTTTCTAAACACCGTCTGTACCTTTGTAAAAATTTCGGCAGAATTTATCTCTGGCTTCAGCCAGCTTTCTGTACCTATAACGATTTCAGCTTCGGTGCCTTCTATCAGCGCTTGAAGTTCCGGTACTTTACCAATGCAGCTTCGACAGTTGACAATTACAATACCGATTGCTGCTTGGTCCCCGCATGTCCTGACTTTGCCCCGCATCCGTTGAGGCTGTTGCCCTTTCTGTACTTGCCCAAGGCCATCTAACCTAAAAAACCGCCCAGCCCACGCCACACAATCCCTGCTACCCGTGTAGCCGCTTGTTGCGTGTAGTGGACTCCTGACCTATCCAGCGGAACCCGAAACCCGACCACCCTATGGCGCAAGTCGAGGAATCTGCAGCCCACACGGTCGCAGAACTGTCTCAGACCCTCCACTCGGCTCTGTACCAAACGTCCACAGTCAGTCCTGTCGACGATGCTGCAGATGGTGAGCTCTGCTTTCATCCCGCTAGCGAGACTGGCAGTCTTCACCAAATCAGATAGCCGCCGGAAGCCAGAGAGGATTTCCTCCGATCCATAGCGTCACACATCATTGGTGCCGACATGAGCGACCACCTGCAGATGGGTGCACCCTGTACCCTTCATGGCATCCGGAAGGACCCTTTCCACATCTGGAATGACTCCCCCCGGTATGCACACGGAGTGCACATTGGTTTTCTTCCCCTCTCTTGCTGCCATTTCCCTAAGGGGCCCCATTACGCGCCTGACGTTGGAGCTCCCAACTACCAGTAAGCCCACCCTCTGCGACCGCCCGGATCTTGCAGACTGAGGTGCAACCTCTGGAACAGGACAAGCAGCCATGTCAGGCCGAAGATCAGTATGGGCCTGAGACAGAGCCTGAAACCGGTTCGTCAGACAAACTAGAGAGGCCTTCCGTTCAGCCCTCCGGAATGTCTTTCGCCCCCTGCCACACCTTGAGACGACCTCCCACTCTACCACAGGTGAGGGATCAGCCTCAATGTGGGCAGTATCCCAGGCAACCACAGTCGTAGTCCGATCGGGGGATGCGTGGGACGAGCTGGCCGTCACCGACAAACCCCCATCCAGACCCCCACAGTGATGCCCATTGGCAACAGACTCAAGCTGTGTGACCGAAGCCAACACTGCCTGAAGCTGGGAGCGAAGGGATGCCAACTCAGCCTGCATCCGAACACATCAGTTGCAGTCCCTATCCATGCTAAAAACTGTTTTGCAAAGAACTTCTGAACTAATCTACAGAGAGCGCAAACAAATCGACAATATTTAAACGGTTATTAAAATACAAGATTGCCTAGTAAATGCAGTAATGCTGTTACTTGCGCACTGCTGACACACTGCTCGGCGGCGGAAGGAGACTACGCGATTTTACACTATTCAGGTACTAAAACGCGATGCTACAACTCTCAAATACTATAATACGCCCGAAATTTATGAATTAAACAATTTAAGTACCAAATACACGCAAAGAAATTAAGAATTAAACTATGTAACAAATGAGTGAGCTAGGAGTATACGACTTGCTGCTGCAGCTGCTTATCCAACGGCGGCAGGGAGCACACATACGACTTGCTCTTATATGACGAAACTAATTAGTAGCTGTTCGTTACTGAAAATTCGTTCGTAATCAGTGGTAACAGCTTCCATTTAAAGTGGGAGAAACTAAGAGGCGATACCAGAAGCGCTAACTGATACGAATCGGCTAAAAGTAGACGCTGCAATTGGTTTTAGGCCTTGTTATCACCGAGTACATTTTCACCTTTTCAAAAGGAAGGCAGGAAGATTAGAATTTAATGTCCCGACAGCACTGTATTAGAGACAGAGTACAATGCGGATACTCAGGAATGTGGAAGGAAATCGGCGGCGCTCTTTTCAGCGGAACCAACCTGGTATTTAGCAAGAGCGATTTAGTAAAATAGCGGAAAACTTGAATCTGGATGGCCGAACGGAGTTTGAACCGTCGTCCTCCCGAATACGAGTAAAGTGTGCCGACCACTTACGCCATTTTGCTCACTGAGTGCAGTAACATCCCTGGAACTGCCCGGCTGGATCGCCCTTCTTGTGCCGCTAAATGTGTTACCTTCAAAAATGGGCCTTTATTATTCCCGACAAGCTTTCATGTGATACAGTTGTATGAGACCTGCAGGTAAGCGTGTACTTGTTAGCTTCCATCTGTGAGAAGTCACAGTCCAGAGTCCTCCACGCTTGGGAATGCTGAGCAAAGGCATGCGATAAAGGGACACCCACTCCGGCAAAGGAGAAGCAACAATAGACCCACACTAACCAAATGGCTTAGGCGACAGTTGTTAATATTGTTCATACCTCCCTCTTCACAGCACACGAAGGAATACGAGAACATTTCTGATGGTTCAGAAAGCTGGCCATGTACTAGCAGGACTCGCACCCTGAGGGTTCCGTGCATACTTAATTATGTATACAGACCGTTTAACGATTCCTGAAAACGAGGATTTCGAAGATTTTTGCCTGTTTGCAAGATACTGGCCGCAGGGATTCCAAGATTTTTGAGAATATTTTAATTTCAAGTTCGAAGCCGGATAAAAAATGATAAAAGAAAATATTTTCTTGTGATATACTTACAGATTATCATTTTTTTTTCTTTTACTGGTACTGTGAAGCCTGTCTTCTTGCCAAATTTCTGGATTGTACTTCAAGGAGAATCGCCCTGTAGGTTTTAATGACTCAGTTTGCGAGTGTCAAAATATTTGACGTTTAACGGCCGTAGCTTTTCGCGACATTGGCTTAGGAGCTTACATTTATTAAGCCGCAAGTGAGTATAGGGTCAGTACGTTACAAAATTTCAGCTTCATACCTGAGAAAAATTATCTTGACAGACAGACAGTCTGATAACAAATGACAGAAATTTTATTTCGTGTGATTAATAACAAATTAACTATTTGCAGGGTTTTTCCTATGATTGTAGTGTGAAACCTTGCTCCTTGCTGAATTTCATGATTTTTAGGTCAACGGAAAGTACCTGTAAAAATGGTTCAAATGGCTCTGAGCAGTATGGGACTTAACTTCTAAGGTCATCAGTCCCCTAGAACTTAGAACTACTTAAACCTAACTAACCTAAGGACAACACACACATCCATGCCCGAGCCAGGATTCGAACCAGCGACCGTAGCGGTCGCGCGGTTCCAGACTGTAGCGCCTAAAACCCCCCGGCCAACCTGGCCGGCAAAGTACCTGTAAGTTATGATGAGTCAATGTACGAGAGTAAAAATATTTAATATATATGGCCATATATTTTGATTGCATTGAGTTATAAGATTCACTTTTTTACAGTGTCAAGGGATCGTAGACCTTAATGTGTGACGTAAATTTCAACTTGACACGTCTACCCGCACCTCAGAAAGAGGGTTTTGAACAGTCCGACAGACAGAGAGATGGAAAACAAAGTGATCCTACAAGGAGTGCGTTTTTATGGACTGAGGCACGGAACCCTAAAAACCGACCAGTGATGTAGAACTTTGCATATTCGCGTCTCGCCTCCACACATATAGCACTGGCTGCAGTATACCTCTAGTAGGACGAGTGTTTTGTGGAATCCGTCTGCAGCATGTACGTACTTCTTGTATGGTCTCTTACGCTCGAAGACAGAAAATACTTAACTACTGAACTTCGGCACTGGTTCCTTGGGATCTCCCTGTTTTCCATGGTTTTCTCAATTTGTCGAATCCAATGCAGGTTTTGCTACCACAGGAGAAATAGCAACTTCAGTTCTGAAAGTTAACCCTAACCTCTGTCAACGTCTAAACGTGACGAACTTACTTCCCAGTGTGGTATTCCTGGCTGTGGCCGCCAGTATTTTATCTTGCTAGAAGCTCGCCCTGACGCAGCTTGATACACGCGAAGTAGCGTATGCTACAAAAGTGGAGTGAGGTACGAGCGACAGATGGTACAGTATGTACCAGTCCCGTGGGAGAGTCCGCCAATTGTACTGAATTTGCTTGTGATTGGTCGACATGTTCCGATGTTTGGCGCCGAAACGCCTAAATTCTCTTATTAATTGCTTATATACTTTTCATTGTATTTAACCCAGTTTTCAGTGTGACAATCTCTCATGGTTACCCTACGAGTCTATCGTTTTCGTTTATCAAATTTCACTATTCTTGGGAAACATAACAGTAACGATATTACAACCGAAGTGCTTCGGACACTTTGGGGCCGCCTTGGCGCGCCTGGGAGACGAAATACTTCGGCTGCGCTAGTCACTCTGTTTCGGGCGTTCTGGGGTGATGGGCATGTTGTATTCTCTAATTTCTTAGACTTTCCCGGAGATTTTGTGACATCTCGTTGAATCGGGTGTACTGCCGGTGGTATGCGTTTTTCTAACACAATATTTCGATTTCGTACCTCGGCGTCTTCATCAGGTGCTTCCTGATTCAGTACAATTGGCGGACTCTCCCACGGGAGTGGTACATACTGTACCATCTGTCGCTTCAGGAGGGACGGACATGAGAGTGTAAAATGTGTGATTATTTAAAATATGAACGAATAGGACGCATTAATGAAAGGTGTCTCCTACCATCATTGTCAATACTACAGATCGTGCCCTCTGTAGATACAGAGACTAATCTGGACAAGAACAATCACAGGTTCAAGCTGACAGCATAGCTGCCTCCGCCGAAGAAGATCCAATGACTGACGAGCTCTCTTCTGCGCTGGGAACACAATTTCAGAAGACGACAGGTTAGAGGTTTTTATTCAATCTCTCCAGATCTGTCCAGCTACCAGATCTGAATTCCGTACGACGCATAATTTATACCAGTAACAACAACTCTCGATTTTCTCTGAAACGTATTTGGCAAACGTGGCAATCAAGGCGTATAATTTCTGTAGCTGCAGCGTAAAATGATCCCTTCAAGAAACACGAAAAACGAGCGTATCATTCTCAGAGAGTCAGCGCCGGGCCATGTTGCATCGTCTCGGCATTATTCTCACCGGGTTAACGTTTATTGTTAGTAATCAGAGGTCTGGAGATTGCCGCGCATGTTCGATATGTGCAAATCGCATCCCACTGTGATTGCAAGGACAGGCTGTATGAAAAGGTAATTGAGTTCTGAAATACAGTCTACAGCATGACGTTCGTTATTCCTTGGGACAATCCTCTTAGATATTTAATGTTTTCGATCACTGAAGCTTCGTTTTGCTATATAGTGCTCCTGTAGCGCTTGCCGCAAGATGTGTTTGCTATGGCAATAGCCCTGCAACATTGTGGAATTACTTTTGTTACGTTGCTTTTCTTGCGTTTCATTAAGCCTGCTTGATGACGTACATAGCTCGGCATTAGGGTTGTACGAAAATATTCTGAGACTGTTCCACGCGGAGCGAGGCGTGTGAACCGACACATTGTCAGCAAGATGACGTGAAGGAAAGCCGGATGCCGCTCGGGCTTAACACGTGCCCATGTAATTGACACCAGACAGAGGAAGTGCGCATGCAAATCAGTTTTAACGTAATGTTATTTTCACGTTTAGGGTTCCGTACCTCAATAGGATAAAACCTTACAGGATTTCTTCGTTGTCCGTCTGTTTGTCTGTCTGTACATATATTAAGACTCTTTTTTCCCAGAAACAGATGACGTTCTGAAATTGAAATTTGTTTCAGGTACTGAGGTCTTCAGCTCATTGAAGTTGTAAAAAAAATTAAGTCCCAGGTCAATGAAATCAAAAGATACCGGTATTTATGTCACATGTTGTAATGCTCGCAAACTCACTCAACTAAACCCATAGTTTCTTTCTTTTTTCTTTCCAATTTATTGGCTTTCGGGATGTACCCAAACAGCCCTCTCAATAGTAGAATGGCCGATTATGATGACACGAACAAAAGGACAACACAACATCCATTCTCCGAGCGAAGAAAATATCCGACCATGTCGGAAATCGAACCTTGGCCCCTTCGATTAGCAATCTGCTGCACTAATCTCTCAGTACCGAGGCGGACAAAACCGATATTTGAAATATGTAGATAGATGTCAGGCCTGGTGGTCTAGCAATATAGCGTCTTAACACTTGCGGCACTTGAGGCGAAAGTTAAATCGCGTCCCTGGAAAATAAAAGGTCGCGGATTAGAATCTCGGTAGGACCACGAATTTTTCAGTCATCGTTTTAAGCTTGCCGACCCCTTTCAGTAACGTGAAGAGTCTCATGAAACAGTATGTAGCTCAGATTCCACTTTAAACTGTAGGCCGGCCGATGTGGCCGTGCGGTTAAAGGCGCTGCAGTCTGGAACCGCAAGACCGCTACGGTCGCAGGTTCGAATCCTGCCTCGGGCATGGATGTTTGTGATGTCCTTAGGTTAGTTAGGGTTAACTAGTTCTAAGTTCTAGGGGACTAATGACCTTAGCAGTTGAGTCCCATAGTGCTCAGAGCCATTTTAAACTGTAGGCCCCTTTTCCCAGTTGGATAACTCATGTAGGCTAGGATATTTATGTACATAATTAAGATTGTACAGAGTACCAGTCCTACTCACAGTCTTCCAGCAATTTTATATGTTACAAAATAGTTTCAGACGGCAGTGTCTGGAACGGGCGTTCTTTAATTTAATCTCTGTTTGTAAATAGCAGTAATGTTGAACAAACTAAACAGGAAGGTGACTTGAATTGTTGACGATTGTTGAATATTGACTGAAGACAGCCATAGGCATCAACTTTGTACATGAAGCTTGGTGCGCAGAGACAATTACTCAACGGCTATCTCGGTATAAACATATATGTTTTACTTCAGAGTTTTTGTATAATAAAGTGATACTCATCACTAATTATCGTAGATGAGCGTTTTACCTATTATTTAAAGCCTTGAGTTTTACTGGAACAAATTTCTTTTCAATGGAGTATAATATCTATTTGTTCCACCATGTTTTATAGATATGCAAGTGAATGTTGTACAGCTAAAGGTAATTTTAATTCTGGAAAGATTGGATACAGCTGTCCCGAGTGTCCTGTCGCTAGGACTCTCAGCTAAGTCACCTGGGCATGGACAGTGGCAACAGGAACCAGACTAAAGCAAACCAATGTTGACTACCTGCAAACACAGGACGCAGTTGCTCTTTGTCAACGAACTCTCTTACTTTAGAGAAGCTGCTGTAGTTCTCCAGGCAGATACAGCACCTCGCTGAAAGTCCTACACGTTTCTCTCTTTGTAGAAACTACGTACTGTCACCGTAGCTAGTGTAACGTTCCCTGGCAGCACACACCCTGTTAATCAATTGAAATGACGTTTAATTGTACTATGTACGCCGCTATGAAGCAATTCGTATGTACTGTAATTGTTTAACAAAAAATATTATTTAATTTTGTATAAAGGACGTTGGTTATTATTGTAATATTTTCTGTAATAATATTCTCCATGATATTTACGATTGTAATATTTCTATACTCATAATGTAATTACGAAATATGTTAATATCTGCGATGAAAAAATGTAAAATATAGCCACAGAGGAAAATAATGTTGTAAGATTACAAAGAGATATTCATAATGAGCAATAGTATAAATAGCACTACATAATGTGCATTCTTTGTCGTCTCCCTCGAGAGCTGAGAGAGAGAGGAACCTGTGACGTAGCATTATATGAATGAGTAGACTTCTTTTCTCTGTTTCTATCTTTAGCCGCCATTAGAGGAGAGATTATAAAGGTGTGTAATTTTAATTATTGTTATGGTCTAAATACATTATAATTTATCAAAATTGTGTATTACTAATGTAAATTAGCTTTCGCATGTCATCTATAATATTTCTTTAAAGAATTTTCAGCACTTTTAGCGATTATCGTTGGTGTTGCTGGGCTGTGCTGCGACCGAACGATTTACAGCGGCGGCACATTTAGAAAATTGTTCCGCTATAAAATTAACCAAACCCGTAAATCGGGAGCAGGTAAAATTAGTAGTGAATTACGAAATATTTTTCTTTTACAGCGATCCTGAGGCTGACTGAAATTATTACTGGTTTTACATTTGTGCATTCATAGGCGGATAATTAACGTTGAAGTTGTTAATCTGTTAGTTCTTTCAATTTCTAAAGCAAATAACTTAAACGTATAGCGAAGTGTGTTTTGTCAATGATAATTAAACGTTCAGGTCGGCTTGGCAATATTTAACCATTTTATGCTAACAGAGACAGTCTTGCGTTCCATAGCTAACGCCGGGAATGAATTCAGTAAATATTTAAAAACCCACTGCATCTAGAAAATATGTGCCAAGGCCGAAATACGTAAAAAATTTAATTTAAATAATTTTCAAAGTCATAAATGTTATTAATCAGATAGTTTGAATTTATCGGCATGAGAAGGCTGCTACAGTTCACGTAATTTTAAATGTGCTTAATTCTGTCTAAATGAATTTTTATTACCACATGTAAAAAAAGTGGTTCTACAACAAAGTTCGTACTGAAAGAGTAAATAACAAAAATATTTAAAGCCACTTCTTCCCCATTCTCATCCATTCATTTTACATAATATATATATATTTTTCATCAAACTAGGTACTCCGCCCATTGTACTGTCAGTCATGCTCCACAACGATATTCTACACAACAATGCCAAAATTAAGTTTTCAGTGCATGATTCATAGAGTAAATATCTCTGGAGTGAGCATTGCGTTCTGCGCATGTTGTCAACATTAAACCAGGATTGTCACGTGTTTTCGGGACTTCGCTGTGCGTGTGTGCTTTCCGCAGAATTTGAAGTTTATAATATAAAGAGTTTTGTTGTGTTTTCACCGTTTGTTGATAATGTAATAGCGATGGTGAATTACTGTTGTTGCTACGGATGCAAAGAAAAATTTGTGAAAGGAGACATAGTAACTTTTCATAGGTACATACCTCTAATTATAGTTATCATATTAGTAAGAGACACTGTATATGTTTAAAAATTTCGAGACGTGTTATAATTAAGGCTTGATTCTGTAGACCTATTTTTCTACGATTTTATGACTATACAGTAGATATTACGGCTCGTACAAAAGCTTACAAACAATCGCTTCCTCTCGTAAATTTTCTAGTGGAACAGGAAAGGGAATGGTTAGTTGTTTCAGAAAATACTATCCTCCATGCATTTATCAGTGACTTGTCGAATATGTATATAGATTTGAAAGACGGGAGACAGATAAATTCAATAGAGTGGGAGTTTGTAATTGTCTTCGTATAATACGTGTGTCCAAACCTTTTTGTTTACTATAAAGTTACAGTAGGAAACCATGTTAAGTGTATCTTGGGCATGGAGAAAGATTATGTGTGATTTATATTTTAGTTTCCCTAAGGATGAACAACGAGTAAAGATGTGGCTCCAGAAAATAAAGGAGGAGTAATTTTGTCCCCACAAAATATTCCAAAGTATGTTCAAAACACTTTGAAGAGGAATGTTTAGACAAAGAAAAATTTGGATGTGTGTGGCTGAAGGTAGATGCTATACCAACTATTTTTAATTTTCCACAGCACCTACTACCAAAAGTACCCACACGAAAACCACCTGTAAAACTAAATTTGTCAGGTTCGTATATATAACTTGTGGTTATCATATTTGCTACTTTCTTTCACTGAGAAATGTGTTTCATTCTGCATTATTTGGCATATGTTTGTACACTGAGATGTCTGTTTCATCTTTACACTCAAAACCCTTGACAAACTGCGATGAAAATAGTGCAAAAAGTCAAGACGAGCGTAAAACATTAGTAAACATGTCCCCAAACTCTTTCATTTGTGTCACTTTCCACTTCCCTTCATGGTGTTATATGTGTTGACTGTTACATGACCAACTGTATTTGCTTTACAGTACATTTATTCTCCGATCGCCTTTTTCCCCCCTTCTTACTCAGTCTACTATTTATTTAATAAACTGGGACCAAGTACGTAAAATGCGTTAAATAAATGCTTTAAAATGTCACCAGTAAGAAAAATTGTGCTTTAGGTCGCAAAAACGAGAAAATAAATACGCAGAAATAAAGGACGAATTAGCAGGGATATAATCGCTAATTTGTGGCAAATTCGGTGTTTTTCGGACACTGTCAAGTTGTTTTGCAAGACTATCACTGCAAAAATGTACGTCAGGCTCTGTAATACTATAAAGTGCTGTATCATACCGAAGACTACCAAAAGTCGAGTGCACCTGAACTGTGACACCTATCGCAAAAAAGCAAAATGCAATATCACTTACCCTTAAAAGTTACGTAGCTGGTTTATTCCCGGTATCAAAGGGATACCGTTAAAATGTCTGCGTAACATGTATAAATAATTCACGTCACGTACGAAAAGAATCCGTCAGTACTAGGGATGTCGTGACATTCTAAACATACGGGGCGCTATACGGACAAACACACGACGTCCCGAGAACATGTGACCAGGCCGGCAATGTATGTTGACAACACAAAATCTGTTCTGCGCATGTGAATGATCGGCCGGCCGCAGTGGCCGTGCGGTTCTAGGGGCTACAGTCTGGAGCCGAGTTACCGCTACGGTCGCAGGTTCGAATCCTGCCTCGGGGATGGATGTGTGTGATGTCCTTAGGTTAGTTAGGTTTAATTAGTTCTAAGTTCTAGGCGACTGATGACGTCAGAAGTTAAGTCGCATAGTGCTCAGAGCCATTTTGTGAATGCTCACTCCAGAGATATTTACTCTATGGCGTGATTGAAAGATACTACGTTCGCTACACCGACGCTTCCAGCTGCCACAGTGATAGTACATTGGCCTCGCGGTCGGATAATCAAATTCCAGTTCAGATATCCAGTTGAGATTTTCCGTGGTTTCTCTTAAATTTCCAGGCATATGCCTGGAATTTAATTTCGTAGGGGCCATGGTCGATTGTCTTCTCCATCCTTCCCCAATATGAGCTCGTGTTGCCACCCTAATGGGCTCTTCATTGAAGGTACCTTAATACCTGACCTTCCACACTTGTCACTGCAATTTCTGTACACAGAAAAGCGCGATTCAAAAATATAACCGAGTTTATGACACAACCTCTCTCTCTTGTACATTACCTGACGTCATTAAACAGATGTTACTGTGGAAGAGTTTCTTTTGCGCCTGCACCGCAAAGCCCTCTATTTTAACAGCAACTGAAAGATATAATGATTATTCAGAATGAGATTTTCACTCTGCAGCGGAGTGTGCGCTGATATGAAACTTCCTGGCAGATTAAAACTGTGTGCCCGACCGAGACTCGAACTCGGGACCTTTGCCTTTCGCGGGCAAGTGCTCTACCATCTGAACTACCGAAACACGACTCACGCCCGGTACTCACAGCTTTACTTCTGCCAGTACCTCGTCTCCCACCTTCCAAACTTTACAGAAGCTCTACTGCGAACCTTGCAGAACTAGCATTCCTGAAAGAAAGGATATTGCGGAGACATGGCTTAGCCACAGCCTGGGGGATGTTTCCAGAATGAGATTTTCACTCTGCAGCGGAGTGTGCGCTGATATGAAACTTCCTGGCAGATTACAACTATGTGCCCGACCGAGACTCGAACTCGGGACCTTTGCCATTCGCGGGCAAGTGCTCTACCATCCTTTTTTTATCTATTTATTTATTTATTTTCAATAAAGATCACTTTGTTAAAAGGAACATGTAGATCATTTTATCGTATAGCATGTTTATTACATATTGAGTGGTGAGAGAAGCGTGAGGTTCATTATCAGCTGTCAAATGTGCACACCGGCTGCACCCGGCACATCCCAACTGCGTGGGGGGTCAAGGAAGACTGCCTGAAGATAATTGGCAAAGGCTTCCCGATAGTGTGACCATCTATGAACCTCATTGTGGGCTTGCTGCAAGAAATACCAAAAGTCAAGTCGCGACTTGGCAGCATCCCCATAGAGGTACGCGATCGTCCTACCTTTGATCCAGATGATCGACTGTGATTTAGTCGCCGGAAAGTAGTCACTCTCCGGATGTAAGAAGGAAGCAGGGGTAATATGTTGCGGGATCACACGGAGGTAGCAAGCCACCATCTGTCTTCCTAGGAGCCAGACGTCCTCCACCGCGATACAAGTTAAGCGATGATGGTCGTCATCCACTTGGTGACATTTCGGGCATAGTGGAGTGTCCACTAGTCCAATTGCATGGAGCCGTTGGTTGGTGTTGAACTTGCCACAGGCGACAGAGAACCACAGTGCCCGATCGAAGGTAGGAAGGAATTTTTGGTGCACATGTCTCCAAATCTTCGGCCAATGCAACCTGGGGTGTTTGAGTTCAATGACATTACGACTTATCCGTCGTAGCAGCCAAACATAAAAATCCTTCGCGCATGGCGGTCTTGTGCGCGCAAGCTTGTCTCTGATATACCTAAGTTCCACGATAAATGTTGAAACATGCGCAAAATGTGGCGTAATGTTGCCCACCGCCACCGGAGGTGTGAGGGACGCTGGATACAGGAGATTGAGTAGGCGGGATGTAAGGGAATCACGACCGCTTCGCCGTTGCTTGTACATCGTGGCTAGAAGGAGCGCCGTCGCTCGGCAGTGAACATTCGTAAGTCCGAGTCCCCCCTCGTCCGTAGGGAGAGTGAGCGTTTCCTATCGCACCTTGAGGGGCGATCCAATCATCACAGAATAGCCTAGTGCTGATTGAAGTCGACGTCCGAGCGTGAGTGGTAGGGGCAGGATCTGCGAAATATGCACCATTAGAGAAACCACATAAGTGTTCAGATACTCGACTCGCTGCAAAGGATCAAGGCGCCGTAGGAGATGTTGTCGGACCATGGTACGTGTTGTCTGTAAAATACGTCGGTAGTTAACTGCCGCAGTATGTTTTACAGATGAGGTAAAGTCTATGCCGAGATAGTGGAATCGTTGCGCATAAGGAAACGGACTGATTTCTTCCGGCGTAAGGCCCCCTCCAACCGGCATTGCCGCCGATTTGTTCATATTCACAGCACTACCCGCCGTCACACTGTGGCCCAACAACAGTTCAAGAACCGTCTTCACCTCTTCCTCAGAACGAACGAGCAGCAGGAGGTCGTCCGCATAGGCACGACATTTGAAGGTGTAGCCCCGTAGTTCCATCCCAGAAAGAGAATTGGTGAGCCTCCCAATTAATGGTTCCAACGCTATCGCGAACAGCAGCATCGAAAGAGGGCAGCCCTGGCGAATGGAGCGTCGAATTTGAAAGGGCCCTGCTATACGCCCATTAACCTGTACCAAGGATTGTGCGCCCCCATAAAACCTTCTAATGAGACCAGTAAAACGGTCTGGAAAACCCATTTGTTCCAGTACAGCATACAGATAGTTGTGGCGCACCTTATCAAAAGCACTGTCAAAATCAACCGCCATCATCGCCGCTTTAAGCCGGCACTCCTCCGCCAGCGCTATCACATCACGGCAATCGCCAGTAGCTGTTTACACATTCACCGATCCACCCGGTGTCGTCTGTTCTGGAGAGAGAACGCTACGAATTAACATACGACATCGGGACGCTAGCAACCGTGCAAAGATCTTATAGTCGGCATTAAGCAGGGTGATGGGGCGATAATGTGTGACCGTAATTCCTGGCTTCGGTTTATGTACTGGCACCAGGAGACCTTCCATAAAAGCCGGTGGAATAGGCGCATCGGAATTTAACATCTCGTTTTACATTTCCGTCCATCGCGGTGCCATTTCGTTGCGAAATTCTCGATAGAATTCAGCAGGAAGCCCATCAATGCCTGGGGACCGATTCAATGCACCTTGTGCGATCGCATCATGTACTTCCTCAGCAGCTAATGGCTTCCAGTAAAGTTCAAAAAAAAAAAAAAAAAAGGTTCAAATGGCTCTGAGCACTATGGGACTTAACATCTATGGTCATCAGTCCCCTAGAACTTAGAACTACTTAAACCTTACTAACCTAAGGACAGCACACAACACCCAGTCACCACGAGGCAGACAAAATCCCTGACCCCACCGGGAATCGAACCCGGGAACCCGGGCGCGGGGAGCGAGAACGCTACCGCACGACCACGAGCTGCGGACCCAGTAAGGTTCTCGTGGCTTCCACCGTCAGTGTACGGGAGACGTGCGTGGCTATACGGTCGAGGTCATCGACAGGGGCTGCTTCTTCCCGATAGATGTGTTGGTAATGCTGAGACAATGTCCGCTTGACGCGTCACTCTTCGGTCTTCGCGGGTAATTACTTCCCGTACCAAAACGCGTCGTCGGTGCTTTCGTTCATTCACGACGTGGTGCATGGAAGGAATCTCGTGCCTTATCGTATCGTGACATCTGGCGCGCGCCATGGTTCCCTGCAGATGTTTCCGAGCTAAAGCCACTAGTTTAGCTTTTATCCTTTTGCGTTCGATCCAAACGTCCTATCCCGGCGGACCATCGTCCAGGTGGCGCAGCGCTGCAAAATAAAAGTCGGTCGTACGGCGGCGCCATTCTGCCATCTCCCTGCTATATGAGATGAACGTACGGCGAAGCGCCGGTTTAGCACAAGTCAGCCACCAATCAAGCATCGTCGTATAGCTTCCAACCCTTCGCTCGCACATCGACCATGTCTCAAGGATCCGTTGACGGCATTTAGGATCATGTAGATGTTGAATGTTTAATTTCCACGGGGCCTTACTGTTCCACACCTCTCTACGGGGAAGAAGCACCGTACAGATGTAAGCGCTGTGATCGGAAAATGCCAATGGCCAGCGTTCCGCGTCCTGGACATCATTTGCATGAGCCCGTGAGATATAAATGCGATCTAATCTGCTCGCCGAATGACTTGTCACATAGCTGTATCCCGGTGCAGCTCCATGTCGTAATTCCCACGTGTCACCAAGTACAAGATCGTTGACAACGATTCGCAACTCCTGGCTGATGTTTGCTTGCGGCCATTGGTCTTTCTGGCTGAGAACACAGTTGAAACCTCCACCAACTATTACAGATTCATAACGTCCATGGAATAGTGGAGCAATGTCTTCTGCATAAAATCGCGCCCTTACCCGCCGCCGATTGTTTCCCGACGGTGCATAAAGATTGATGATGCGTTTCCCAAACGTCGTGAAAGCCATTCCCCTGGCCGACGGAAGATAACACACGTTTTCCACTGGGAAGCCATCTCGCACGTAAACTGCCACCCCACTCCCATTGTGATCTCCATGTGACGAATAGGCTCGGTAGCCTGCGATGTATGGGAGTGCAGCTATGTGGACTTCCTGCAGCAAAGCAATATCCACATCAGATGCCCAAATCGTTTCCTTCAGTAGGTGTATTTTGGCCGGTGAACGCACTTCATTGATATTTAATGTCGCAATACGGTTCGCATGGCGTTGAATCCCACTCTGTCGAGGCGCAACAACATCTCCCTGCATCGGCGCTGGGGGCTGAGTTAGAAGTTCTCTCGCCCCTCTCCCTTCACCGTCAGCAATTATTAGGCCGTCTTCGTGAGTGCCGGCTGCCTCTGTATGACGCCCGGTGCCTCCTCAATATCGTCATATCACATCTTTTCAGCTTGTGATATATTCGTGTCCATAGCCACAGCATCTGCGTCTGGAGAGCCAACTGGCTGTGATTTCTCTTCAGCATCACCACGTCCCGGTACCATCAATGTGACAGACCGCTGTGGGTCTGATCGAACAGTTCCCAGTGCCTCATCCTGTTTCGTAGAGGCTGTTGTGTCGTCTTGGTCCAGAGGCACATCGTCGACGGGGCAAGGGGAGTCATCCCGAGGAGATGTCGTGCGACGCCGCCGTTTCCTCCTTTTCGGGGAACGTTGTTTGCATGATCTTTCGTCCGTGTCCTCAGATTGTAGGGAATCACGGCTGCCCGACAGAAAAGCATTCGTAGGAACGGGAAGTGTTTCGAGTCCTATCGTTGAACTTGGCGGGAGTACGGTCGAAACTAATGTTGTCGTCTCAGAGTGCGTTCCAGACGGAACAGCATCCGTAGTGGCTGGAACTGCTTCTTGTACAATCGGTGTGCTTGGTGGGAGTTCGGTCTCATCTGATGTTGTCGCCGTAGATTGTATGCTCGATGGAGCAGCATCCTCTGTCATCCCCACGTCTGCGACAAGGTTTTGGAGAGTGCCATCTTGATCTTCCACCGGGGCTGTGTCCTTTCGGTCATCAGCGGACGCAGTGAGGGCTTTGGCCAAGGTGATCGGTAGTACTGTCATCGCCGGCGACGGCTCCCGCACATCTGAAGGTAGTTGCGTAATCCGCCGTTGCATACAGTTCGACCTGAGGTGTCCCTCCTGGCCACAGCCAGAACATGCACGTGGTTGACCATCGTAAATCACCACCGCCCGACAACCACCAATTGTCAGATAGGACGGTACATGCTTCTGAAGATCAATAGTGATCTGTCGCACTCCGTTAAGAACGGGGTACGTGGCGAATTGTGTCCAGCCGTTCTGCCGTGTGACCATGTACCGTGCCGTATGGCTTAAAAGCCTCGATAACTTCTTCAGCCGGGAGCTCAAAAGGCAGCTCAAAAACACGTATTGTCCGTACACCAAGACCAGCATGGTCTACAGTTACCGTACCGACATTCCCGTCACTATGGCAAAATCGGAGACCTGCTTTTGTCGCCTGTAGAATTCTCTCACACGCCGCGTCATTTACCATCTTAACATACACCGTGGGACTAATGATGGACAGGTGAATTCCGACAATATCGTTTGGCGGTATCTTGACTTCCTCTCGAATGAATCGTTCCACTGCTAAAGCCTTTGGTCGTTCGTAATCTTTGCAGGAATTGAATCGTAGTGTAGTTTTCCTGTACTTGTTCGCCATGATCGTTGTTACTAGCCCGCGCGCAGACTAAGTCCACAAGTAAACAAACACTCGCACACGCCGCACAGGCGGAAGTATCGGACCTCCGCTTCGCACGGCCGCTAGCACCGAACTGTACCATCTGAGCTACCGAAGCACGACTCACGCCCGGTACTCACAGCTTTACTTCTGCCAGTACCTCGTCTCCCACCTTCCAAACTTTACAGAAGCTCTCTTGCGAACCGTGCGGAACTAGCACTCCTGAAAGAAAGGATATTGCGGAGACATGGCTTAGCCACAGCCTGGGGGATGTTTCCAGAATGAGATTTTCACTCTGCAGCGGAGTGTGTGCTGATATGAAAGTTTGGAAGGTGGGAGACGAGGTACTGGCAGAAGTACAGCTGTGAGTACCGGGCGTGAGTCGTGCTTCGGTAGCTCAGATGGTAGAGCACTTGCCCGCGAAAGGCAAAGGTCCCGAATTCGATTCTCGGTCGGGCACACAGTTTTAATCTGCCAGGAAGTTTCATATCAGCGCACACTCCGCTGCAGAGTGAAAATCTCATTCTGGAAACATCCCCCAGGCTGTGGCTAAGCCATGTCTCCGCAATATCCTTTCTTTCAGGAGTGCTAGTTCTGCAAGGTTCACAGGAGAGCTTCTGTAAAGTTTGGAAGGTGGGAGACGAGGTTTCTTCACCCACATATTACAACACATAACTTGCACTTCTCATTGTGTGACCACTACGTGTTTATTTACAGTGTGTAGTGTTGCCAACTGTCGCTGAGTATTTACTTTTCGTCTTTTCTTTGTGTGGTTTGATTTTTTCACTTGCTTTGTGTGTATGTATGTATGTATGTATGTATGTGTGTGTGTGTGTGTGTATTTTGTTGTTTGTGAATGTGTCATTCTTTGTGAGAAATAAAAAATATCAAACCACAAACATACACACACAACACAAACAAAAGACGAAAGATGCACTACACATTAAACACACGCACATGGGGATCAGGCAATGAACAGTGCAAGTGATGGGTTATGATAAATGTGGCCAAAAAATCTTCGGATATCAACCAGATGATGTATAGGGACCGAATAAACACAGCTCCAGCACCACACACTTGGTCTAGCAACAATGGAAATCGTAAGCAAAACCAAACGATAACTTATCCTCACGAAGCCTGTACTACACATGCTGTTTTTAATCTGAAAAACAAGAGAAACCGTTACAGAGTTACTCATTTGTAACTAACACATACCGGTAATTCGTTTATCATATATCGAAAAACAGACATGTATTACAAGCCACTAAAGAAACATCATAAATAAAAGAAACGAAACTTAGATGCCAAAAAACAAACTGCCTTTCATTTAATTGAAAAGATGGAAAATACCTCCGTCATACGCGAAAGTGTCCTAACACAGATATCACTCTGAATGAATGTGTGAATTAAATAAAGAATGCCGGCCAGTGTGGCCGAGCGGTTCGAGGCGCTTCAGTCCAGAATGGCGCCACCGCTACGGTCGCAGGTTCGAACCTGCCTTGGGCATGGATGTGTGTGATGTCGTTAGCTTAGTTAGGTTTAAGTAGTTCTAAGTTCTAGGGGACTGATGACCTCAGATGATAAGTCCCATAGTGCTCAGAGCCATTTAAACCATTTAAATAAAGAAAAGAATGCGCAGCAGTGTGCCCTAACTGCTACATACAGCGGATACTAGTTAAAAGCAACCGTGAAATTACGACAGGAGGACGAAAGTGGCAAATGAAGATTTACAGGCTTCATGACTGTAGCAACAAGAATCATCCACTATTGTCAATTCATATTTTGTGTCTGCTACTGCTAAAGATTGTGACTGAACGCATCACCTTTCAGTTCTGTTACTGATATTGAAATCAACGCATTTCTTTTGACACTTTATGTGTGATGATATCGGAATGATATTTTCACTTCACAGGGATATGAAACTTACTGGCAGATTACAACCGCGTGAGAGATCGAGACTCGATCTCAGGACCTTTGCCTTTCGCGGGCAAGTGCTCTGTCAACTTAGACGCCCAAGTTTGAGTAACTCCATTTGTATAATACTTGCCCACTAAAGGCAAAAACCTAGTTGGCGTCTTGGTCCAACAAAAAAATGGTTCAAATGGCTCTGGGCACTATGGGACTTAACTGCTGTGGTCATCAGTCCCCTAGAACTTAGAACTACTTAAACCTAACTATTGATTGGCGACTCCATGTTGTCTTGTGCACTACGACCAGATAACAGGTATACTTGAAAAAAGAGACAGCATTGGTCGTATATTTTTTACTATTGCAAAATCGATTTTCTGTCACTGAGTGACCATCTTCAGTGCTATATTGTATAACTTAAATTGGGATGCACTGTTGTCACTAAGCTTACGGCAATCACATAGACTCATGATTGCCGTAAGCTTAGTGACAACAGTGCATCCCAATTTAAGTTATACAATATAGCACTGAAGACGGTCACTCAGTGACAGAAAATCGATTTTGCAATAGTAAAAAATATACGACCAATGCTGTCTCTTTTTTCAAGTAAACCTAACTAACCTAAGGACATCACACACATCCATGCCCGAAGCAGGATTCGAACCTGCGACCGTAGAGGTCGCGTGGCTCCAGACTGTAGCGCCTAGAACCGCTCGGCCACTTCGGCCGGCCTTCCAACACAAAGTTTTAATTTGTCATAAAGTTTCATTGTGTGTGCGCGTGCTTACGCATGCGTGTGTTTTTGTGTGTGTGTGTTTCACAGGTACGGTACGTTTGCCACTATTTATCAATACAATTGTGACATCAAGTCATTTCTGTTCTTCACGTCTGATTCTTAACTCGAAGCAGAAACTGTGTTGAACCAATATAAAACAGATTCAACCACATTGCTGCTTAGCATACTCCGACACAAAACGACTTACCTACTTAACTGTGCATGGTTTCGAAAGACACCGACGGGAAAAAATTGCGAAAACTAGCAGGAGTTGTGCGATGTAAACGAAAGTTGGTAGCAGTGTTTCTACAGCTGAAAGGTGAAGTGTATTCAATTTTCGTGCCAGTCGCATAAGAGTATTGTTAGTAATTACACTATAAGGATGAAAATCAGGGCCGGCCGGGGTGGCCGAGCGGTTCTAGGCCCTACAGTCTGGAACCGCGCGACCCCTACGGTCGCAGGTTCGAATCCTGCCTCGGGCATGTATGTGTGTGATGTCCTTAGGTTAGTTAGGTTTAAGCAGTTCTAAGTTCTAGGGGAGTGATGACCTTAGAAGTTAAGTCCAATAGTGCTCAGAGCCATTTGAACTATTTTTTTGTTTTTAATCAGGTTTGCTTTAAATATACACTGTAGCGATCATGAGTGTTAGTTAACTTTGAAACTGGACGTGGGGAGTTGATGTCCGTCATGAATGTCTTTACGGCAAAGACGCCATTATCAACACCTCACTGAGTTTGAACTAGGTCGTGTAATAGGGCTACGAGAAGATGGATGCTCCTTTACGATATCGTAGGAATGTAGCCACTGTTCATGATTGTTGGCATTGGTGGTCACGAGAATGTACAGTAGCAAGAAGACCAAGCTCCGCACCGTCACGTGGCACCAAGTAGAGATAAGACCGTAGTGTTTAACGGATGGCTCTGGTTATCGTACTGCATCTGCGGCAGCAATCTGAGGAACAGCTGGTCGCCGTAGTGACACAATTAACTGTTCCAAATCGGGATACTCCAAGAACTGTTCCGAGCCGGACGTCCTGTAGCGTGCATTCCACCAACACCAAACCACAGCCATCTGTGACTTCAGTGGTGTCAGGCGAGAGCTCATTGGAAGGAAGTTGAAGATCTATTGCGTTCTGGTTCTGCCTCGGTACTAGTATGATCTTGTGTAGGAGGCCAGTTGAGGACCTGGAACCAACCTATCTACATGGTAGACACACTGGACCTACACCTGGAGTTATAGTCTGCGGTGCGATTTCGTATGACATAAGGAGCGCACTCGTGGTTGTAACACGCACATTTACTGCAGATTTCTATATCAGTCGGGTGATTTGGCGTGTCTTGCTGTCATTCAAAAATGGTTCAAATGGCTCTGAGCACTATGGTACTTAACTACTGAGGTCATCAGTCCGCTAGAACTTAGAACTACTTAAACTTAACTAACCTAAGGACATCACACACATCCCTGCCCGAGGCAGGATTCGAACCTGCCACCGTAGCGGTCGCGCGGTTCCAGACTGTAGTGCCTAGAACTGCTCGGCCACCTCGACTGGCCATGCTGCCGTTCATGAACAACATTCTAGAGGGTGTTTCCCAACAAGATTATGCCCGCCCACACACTTCTGTTGTAACCGAACATGGTGTACAGTGTGTCGACATGTTGCCTTGGCCTGCTTCATCTCCAGATCTGTCTTCACTCGAGCACATATTGGACGTCGTAAACAACTCCAGCGTCATC
Organism: Schistocerca nitens; assembly: GCF_023898315.1. Lineage (NCBI taxonomy): Eukaryota > Metazoa > Arthropoda > Insecta > Orthoptera > Acrididae > Schistocerca > Schistocerca nitens. Next base: position 677,904,333 of record NC_064617.1, on the reverse strand, counting down.
CACAAACAGCATTAAACACGCCTATATTGAACGACCGACTGCAACACGACTGCAACGCCATCACACAAACTGACATCCGGCACCTGTACAACACAAACCACGTTTACAAGCTTGCATTCAACGGTCTGGCGGTTACACCGATTATTAGTGTACCAACATTGCACATTGTCAGTGGCTTATCTTGCGCTTACACTAATCTGTAATACTGTATTGCTAAACACTTAAATACAGGGTGATTCAAAAAGAATACCACAACTTTAAAAATGTGTATTTAATGAAAGAAACATAATATAACCTTCTGTTATACATCATTACAAAGAGTATTTAAAAAGGTTTTTTTCACTCAAAAACAAGTTCAGAGATGTTCAATAATGCCCCCTCCAGACACTCGAGCAATATCAGCCCGATACTCCAACTCGTTCCACACTCTCTGTAGCATATCAGGCGTAACAGTTTGGATAGCTGCTGTTATCTATCGTTTCAAATCATCAATGGTGGCTGGGAGAGGTGGCCGAAACACCATATCCTTAACATACCCCGATAAGAAAAAATCGCAGGGGGTAAGATCAGGGCTTCTTGGAGGCCAGTGATGAAGTGCTCTGTCACGGGCTGCCTGGCGGCCGATCCATCGCCTCGGGTAGTTGACGTTCAGGTAGTTACCGACAGATAAGTGCCAATGTGGTGGCGCTCCATCCTGCTGAAATATGAATTGTTGTGCTTCTTGTTCGAGCTGGGGGAACAGCTAATTCTCTAACATCTCCAGATACTGTAGTCCAGTTACAGTAGCACCTTCGAAGGAAAAGGGACCAAAAACTTTATTGGCTGAAATGGCACAGAAAACGTTCACCTTAGGCGAGTCACGTTCATACTGAGTTGTTTCCCGCGGATTCTCAGTGCCCCATATACAGACATTGTGACGGTTGACTTTCCCATTAGTGTGGAAAGCTTTCTGTTGAGCGGTCGCCATCTTAACATCAACTGACGCTGACGCCTAGTCAACAGCGCCTCAAGCGAACAAATGTACAACTAAATGAAACTTTATAGCTCCCTTAATTCGCCGACAGATAGTGCTTAGCTCTGCCTTTTGTCGTTGCAGAGTTTTAAATTCCTAAAGTTGTATTCTTTTTGAATCACCCTGTATATTACCTAGATAAATATATTCCAGAAATTTCATTACTCTACATTAGTTAATTTTTGGTGTTGCGGTTTTTTCTTCCGTCAGTGTATGTCGAGCGTAGGGCCTAACCCACTCATAATTTTTTATGGTGGTACGTACACAATGGCCATAATTGCTTCCTCATCTCGTAAGTATATTTTTTTCTTTTTGTGGGTCACCAATCTTCAGACTTGTTTGATGCGACCTGCCACAAATTCCTCTCCTCCTCATCTCAATTAGCTTTTCCATTCTTCTGTATATTATCCTTGTCAGCGACTTGGATGCATGGTCTGTTAAGCTGATTGTACGGTAATTATTTGCTGGATGTATACCGCTCTCTGTCTTCCTCTACTGTTTTTGCCCTCTACACATCTCTCTAGTACCAAGGAAGTCATTCTCTAATGTCTTAACAGACGTCCTATCATGCTGTTCCTTCTCCTTGTCAGTGTTTTCCACATATTATTTCCTCCCTGATCCAAAGCAGAATCTCATCTTCTGTTCCGGTTTTCCCACAGCCCATATTTCGCTACCATACAATGCTGTGCTCCAAACGTACATTCTCAGAAATTTCTTACTCCTTGCTCCGTCGGTCCGTTGATTATTTTGTTCCCTAGGTAGCAGAATTGCTTAACTTCATCTACTTCGTAACCATCAAACTGGATGTTAAGTTTCTCGCTGTTCTCA